>NC_045627.1:23688780-24319862 GCF_009829155.1 Mustela erminea | reverse complement strand
CTGTATGGAATCTCCTGGAAATCAGTCCTACTAGGACCCTCATGTGAAGAGACTTACTCAGCTCGTTTTAATGACTGTACAAGAGAAATGGATTCAGTGCTTTATGTTCTCAAACTTTACACTCAAGCCTGTTTAACGAATCAATAATTCCAAAACTAGAAAGATTCTTCCTTAAATGTTCTGGGAAAGAGATTAGGTTTCTCATGATTTTTCTGTTGATTGCTTGGCTATTAGGGTCCCTATTCTTAGGAAACAGCCAAAGCCTAAACGTCCACACAGGAGGACCCTGACGTTTGCTCATGGGTCTCCACCCTTTCCCAGTCCACCATCTTCCCCATCTTCAGTAAAGCACCCTGGAGGCAGAGAAAGACAAATCTTTACTATGGCCTAATGTCTTCCTCTTCATGAGATAATGAGTTTAAATTAGGTGGTAAGACTTTGTGTAAAAACAGTTTTCCAGGGGCGCCTGGGTGGCTCAGTGGGTTAAAGCCTCTGCCTTCGGCTCAGGTCATGATCCCAGGGTCCTGGGATCGAGCCCTGCATCAGGCTCTCTGCTCAGCAGGGAGCCTGCTTCCCCCTCTCTCTCTGTCTGCCTCTCTGCCTACTTGTGATCTCTGTCTGTTAATAAATAAATAAATAAATAAATAAATAAATAAATCTTTAAAAAAAAAAAAAAAAACGAAAAAACAGTTTTCCATACAACCCAGGATAGAATCAGGGAAACCAGTTAGAAAACCGTTACCTCTTGGAGGTGAGAAATAGGACGTTTCTTTGGACCAAAAAAAGGGGAACGGATATAGTAAGAAGTCAAATCCTAGGTATAGTCTGAAAATAGAATGGAAAGAATTTGCCAGTGAATTGGTTATGAGGTATGAGAAAAGGAGCATAGAGGGTCTTACCATTTGTTTGAATCAGGTAAATGAGAAATTGGCTTCATAATAATCTTACTTTGACCGCCTTGCTTAGAGAAATTTCTATTAATAAAAAATTAATAAAAAAGAAGTTTTTATTGATAAGAACCCCCAAATATGGGGTCTCATGACTTTTCAAACATTTTTTTAAAATTGGGAACTATAATATAAAAAGAAAAAAATAAACCTATGTAAAAATAGACATTAGTTAATGTATATAATGTATACATTTTATACATATTTTTCATATTATATCAATCTCAAAAATTGTTTTTATTATTTTTTAAAGATTTCATTTATTTATTTGACAGAGACAGACACAGTGAGAGGGAACACAAGCAGGGGGAGTGGGAGAGGGAGAAGCAGGCTTCCCACAGAGCAGAGAGCCCGATGTGGGGCTCCATCCCAGGACCCTGGGATCATGACCTGAGCCAAAGGCTCAAATTATTTTAACAATGTTTATTATGATTGTGACAGATATGAAAATTTTAATCAAAACAAGAATGTGAAACAAAAAATGAAAATCCGCTTCCCATTCTTCCATCCTTTTCTCTGCTACTCTTTGGAGGTAGTCAGAGTTATTTGCTTCTGTAAGGTCTTCTGGAAAATGTTTATGGACATGTAAACACATGCAGAAGTGTTCACTGATATGCACTTTGGTGTCTGGTATTCAGTTATTTAAGTAGATGGTTTTATATCGTGCACACCTTGGTCCTTGATTTTGTTTAAGCGGGGATATTTTCATTATATAACTTTCACATGTGGCTTCTGAAGTACCTCTTTCTTTAGTCTTTTTTTCCAGCCTGGTTAGATGTTCCATTTCAGATTATTTTATTGATTTCTTCCTAATCTATGAGTAATTATTGAATCAGTGCTGAGTTCAAATGCTTAAATCACTTCTGTCTTTGATCAGAACTCCTTCTAAGTGTAGTCCTGCAGTCTCTTGATTAAATGTCATCTGTAGAATGATTTTTTCCAAATTAATATTTCCAGACTTGCTATGCTCACTGAACTCTAGATTCACAAGTGCCATGAAGTAGTTGGACTTTCCCCCATGATACCGAAATGGACTCTCCAACTTAACATACTCCATATAGCCTTCTTGGTTCCCAATCTCAAACCTGCTCGCAGTAGAATTCACATCAGCTGATAAATGGCAGCTCGAATCTTCTAGCGGTTTAAACACTGTTCATCAGAGGGTAGCAGACCTTCTACTGTGTCTCCTCCTCAGTGTGCCATAGAATATGACTGATGGGCAAGGGGGTAGGAGATGGACCTATAAGATAAAGAGTCCAAGGAAGGGAGCCTGGCAGGACAGCCTGGCGTGGCTTATGCACTTAGCAGAGGGCTCGGATATGCCTTCCGTAGGCAGGGATGACAGACATCTGAGTTTGAAAGTGGTTCCCCAGCATTCATGGTTCAGCCTCTCCACCTGGAAACTGCTGATGCAGAATGATGTTTGCTATACCCTGGGCTGCTGCTTTCTCACCTCACTCTTCCAGGGCTCCGCATGGAGCTCCGTGTGATCTCTGATAAACTCTCTTCATGGCTTGTGAACTTCACCTCCAAAGTCCTGCTTGTGTGTTCTTTCTTGTCAAGTGTCCAGTTCAGTTGTTTCCCGAACCCACACAAAGTGGCGTGACCCCAGACTCTACTCACCCACTCACAGAGGTCACCTACCTTGCAGCTGGCTCCTTTTGGTCCGTGGGATGAAAGGGAGCTCTTTCTTCCATATCTTTACAGCTTCCCAGCAGCTTTCGGACAACAGTGAATAAAAGGTCAGCACATGATGTACCACAGAGATTGAGGACAAATATTTTTTGAAAAGGGGAACTCAGAAGAAATATGACCAGGAGTTAAATCCTGGGATCCGAGAAATGTCCGGTGACTTTTGTGATGTCTAGAGCATTTGGTGGAGACAGGACAGGAGCAGGTACTGCTGAGTGGGTAAACAGCTTCGTCTCCTTCTCCTGTGTCATTCACTTTTTCAGCATCAATGTGTGTGAAACATGGGTAGCTGCCACCGTGATGAAAAGTAAACAAATAAACTCTGTTCTTCGGAAACTTATAATAAATATCACAAACAGAAAAGATCCTATTTTCTTAACTGCACTGATTAATCTAGTAAAGAGTATTTGGGGCCATGTTCTCACTCCCTTCGTTGTAAGGAACAGGGGCCTCTCAGGCCTTGTCCTTCATGTTGTCTTAGGCATCAAATACGGTGGGAACAGGACAGCTAAACCCCATGGGAACCATCATTCATGGAAACCAGCAAAATGCCAGGACCTGAGGCAGAGAAATGGGGAGATCAGGAGATGAGGTTGGGCAGAAGGTGCCTAGGCCTCAGCATGGCCTAGGCCTCAGTGAGGATTATTATGTTATACTGCAGGCTTTGCTTGGGGGATTTTTGACTCCCCAATAAGTTCCATGATTTCCCCTTTGTGTCTAGTGTAAGATAGAGTCTAGTGAATAAGGTCTAGCAGTAGGTGGGCCCTACCTTCTCCTGACAACTCTCGTTGACTCTCTTGCTCAACAGGCAGCCATAGTGCTCTGTCCATCTCAAGGAAGAACCCCGAGTCCATTCATCGGAACTGACTGACTGAGTCTTACTGTATAACAGGGGGTGACATGCCCACTTGCTTCAAAACAGGATTGCTATTGCTAACATTGGCAGTTACTTTCCCAGCAACTACACCGAGCCCAGCACAGAGAAACATGCCTTTGTGTACCAGTTGAGGGACCAGTTGAAGGGAAAACATTACCAAGTTAGAGTTTCTTCCTCACCCAAAGCACCAGACAACATCCTGGGGTCCCTTGTCCCTGTGCCTCTCGTACCCCAGGACCTGCCTCGGTGGACTGACCCTGTCCCCCACCCATTCTCTCAACCTGACAGTTACCTCCAATTCATCCACCCTGTGTTCTTTCACCAAAGGCCACGGTTTCTTTACCAAGACCACTTTTTTCTCCCTCTTTTTCCAAGGCAACAGCTGTCCAATTTCTTCTTATTTCTTTTCCTTCTCTCCCAGAAAAGTTGATCTTTGCGTAGAGATGCCAAATTTTCTATGAAATATATTTTCTTCTGAGTAAAGAAGGAAACTCTAAAGCCAGGGATCCAGGTTTCCAGGAAGATAGGAGATTCTATAATACTATCAAGTAAATCAATTGCAATTTGTGCTATTTTAAAAAAATAATGGGACATCTATCTGGGAAGGCAGTCAGTTACGCAAAATGTACAGTAAATTACATCTATCCACCCATTCTATCCATCCCTTTAATGGACATTCTACTATTGATAGGTAGTTTACTATTCAATCACTTTAATAGAGGTCCCATGATAATCACTACCCAGTGTAGATGCTGGCAGTCTGCTGTATATTCTGCACATGCAGTATATGATATCATAGTTGCAAGAAGATAGTTATACTATATAAATATGCCAGTATAAATTCACTTATGATCTGTTAATAAGTAAATTAAAGGGGCACCTGGATGACTCAGCCAGGTAAACATCTGCCTTTGGCTCAGGTCATGATCCTGGAGTTGTGAGATCGGGTCCCACATTGGGCTCCCTGCTCAGCCAAAAGCCTGCTTCTCCCTCTTCCTCTGCTCCCCCTCCCCATTTGTGTACTCACTCTTGCTCTCTCTTACACTCTCTCAAATAAATAAATAAAATCTTTAAAAAATTAGTAAATTAGAGGACACCTACGTATGACACTGATTCTAACTATAAAAATAACAGAATCTCTATGATGAGAGAAATCAGTTGTAGATCCTAGTCATTAAGGTTTGGGAAGGAGCCTGGTGACTCAGTTTGTTAAGCAACTTCCTTCCATTCAGGTCACGATCCCAGAGTTCCGTGATCGAGTCCCGCATTGGGGTCCCAGCTCCATGAGAAGTCTGCTTCTCCCTCTGACCTTCTTGCCTCTCATGCTTTCTCTCACTGTCTCTCTCTCAAATAAATAAATAAATAAAATCTTTTTTAAAAAAAAAAGGTTAAGAGCTGGGATTTTATGTGAGTTTTGAGGGATGATTACTAATTTAACAAATGGAGGGAAAGTGAGACATCGTCCTATATGGGACAAAAAGGAGAACAAATAATACTTTTCCCGGTGTCAAGGTCAATGTTCCTGCTCGTGAATTTAGGCTATGAACTCAATAGTGTCCACCCAGAATTCCTACACTGAAGTCCTAACGCCGAGGGTGATGCCTTCTGGAGGTGGAGCCATGGAGGTCATTAGATGAGGTGGGGTCACGAGGGCGTGGCCACGTGATGGGACTCGGGACTTTGCAGAGAAACCAGGGAGTTTGGTCTCCTTTTCCCCCATGTGAGGACACAGAAAAGGTGTACTTCTCCTTTTTATCCATCCCTGTCTTCCCCAGCAGCGTGGCTTTGGTGGACTTGCTTCAGATGGTGTAGCCACAAGTTGGAGGAGGGGTATCTGCCCTGCCTTTAGACTCTACCAGAGTGACAAATAGAAGTTTGTTGTGGGATGCCCTTGATATTGTTGGTTTTGTCTGTTTAGCAGTTGAAAAGCATCTACCTCTCCTGTAAAAACACTGATTTAAGATATTCAAGATATATCTTCATCCTGGAGTGCTTACCTCCCTGCCTCTGGGAGATCTACATGTTCTTCAAAGTCTCCCCAGCCTTGTCCTGTCACTGGGCAAGATCCATCTGTTTTCCTTCTCATAACCTCCTATGTGCCCCGACTGCCACACCTTCTTGGCATTTACTGCTGAGAGACTGGATTACCGCTGGATAATTACTTACCTCTGAATGTGTGTGCTGCCGTTCTCCCCAATACATTCAAGCAGATGTTTTCCTCAGATAATTTTTTAATAAGTCATGTTTCTTTCTAAAGTTATCTTTATTACACTTTCAGCCTCCCAATTAATGTAAATTGAAACTGATGTGCCGCTGCCTAACGGCTCACGGGAGAAGAATGGGGAACAAACAAGTCAGCTGTAACAGAGAGGGAGCAGGGGACAACAGCTGAAAGGACTGCCGTCCTGAACAACTCCTCAGTCCCTTATTTATTAGATACAAGATAACAACCAACAAAGGACAAGAAGAAGGTTATACATTAGTCATAGGTCTTGTAGGTAAACAAGAAGAAGAGTAGGGTGTGCCGGGGCAAGCAGCACAGAATTTGTAGTAGAGCAAGGGAACTTAAAGGGATCATTCTAATGGCAGACTTTCTCTGAGGCTAGGGAGACAATGGAAAATGGAAGTAGGCAGTGCTCCACCCTGGGTGGGCCTGGCATTCCCAGCTGCTTGGCTTCAAGGACGTGTATCATCCTCTCCATCAGAGGCCTATTGCTAACATGTGTTTTTCTCAAGGTCAACTTTAAGCATGCTAGTGTGACCAGTACAACTCTTCATTAGTTATATTTTAAGCAGTATATTATTCTGAGGGAAGGTTACACTGATGCAAGTGTGCTAGATGATTATAAGTGGGGACAGCCATGGGTGGTCCTCAGTGTGGTTTGGTGGACATGTCAATCAATGGTCATCTCATGACGGTCTTAAGGAAAAAAATGAATAGTCAGCATTGCACTCAGCATTAGGATAATTAACAGCCCATCTCATTGATCTCCGACATCTGAGCGGAGTGTGTGGGTGGGCAATGTCACACTCACCACTGCACGTTTGAAAGCAGTTTCCTGTGAACAGTCCACCCAGGCTTATAGACTCCCCAAATTAGTTCTACCCATCTTCAGCTCAAATGTTACTCTAATCATTCCATATGCAGAGTCTGTGGTTTTATAGAGAATGGGATTATCCAAAATCCTAGAACAAGTTTGTCTCTGAAGTTATGGGTATTATATAATAATAGATGAACAGCTTTTAAGTTACTAACATTACAATGAGTTATTTGCCCTCGATTCAAATCTGGGTCTAGTAAATCCCTTTGAACATACCAATTTCTCTTTATGAGATCAGTGTGTTGCTCTCAGTCTCCCCTGGATTTTCATGCTCATTTAACTAATTATTTTTTTTAATCTTCTCTTATGAAAAATCAGAAGTCTTGTAGCTGACCCAAAAGAAAGTCTATCTGGTCCTGCACACAAGTGACTAGGTTAAAAGGAAGAGAGTTGCTTCTTTATAGATCTGTAAGGCCACCTTTGGAGTTTAGGTTTCTGGTATTTCAGTATTCAGTATTCAGTATTTTTCTCCTTCCCACTACATTTTGATTTTGCTATAATGAAGCAGAAAGAATACCCTTGAAATTCCACTTCCCAAGATTACTTTGTCTAAGGCTGGTCAGTTTAGGAGCCTCACCCAGAGAATATTCAAAAATATAAATCCTTTTCCAAGCTGAATTGAAGAAACTAAGTTACCTGAAGTTTCACCTGGTTTTATTCCTTCTATCTGAAAGGTCAAATATATTTGAAATGTGCTCGGCAACTAATCTGTGTAAGAAAGACCCTGGGCTGATGTTTTCATAGACGGTCTACTTATCATCATTGCCAATGAGAACTTTGTAAATTGCCTTTTCAGAACACAAGGGCTATCTAAAGCAAGTTGCCAAGAAGTCTATGGCAATCCCAGGTCTTTCTGGAACATATTCTAGTATCCATGGAATCATGCATCAACCCAACAATAAATAATAAATAAATGCATTATTTTTATATTCCCAGGCTTATGATTAATTATCATTAATCCAACAAAAAATCATTAAGTTATTTTAGTAATGGTATTCACCTCTGAGAAATATTCTGACATTCTAGATCAATTACAAGGGGTTTTAAACAGAAATGCTAGATTGCAGTCACGAATGCAGATGACAACCTTGCCACGAGACTCTAAATGAATTTCCATTTAAACAAAACAGTATTAAGTAAGACTGAAGATTGTTTTAAAATGAACTAGTGATTATTCCCAGATCATGTTCTTAAGCAGTTATAATTCCTTAGTCATTTTTTGTGGCTTCAGATTTCTTATATTCTATGGTTTCCATAGAGTGATTCCACTCAACATTTTGTGTTTCATTGTGAACACTGAGCCCAAACTTTGTGCTACTTCCCCCTCTCAGAGCATTATTGTTCTTCCCCTTGAAAGAGGGGGAAAAAATGGGTGTCCTTAACCTTTAGGATGGCAGCAAAACTGTCTCAAAGGCATTGATTTGGGACTTTTTGCTTTTTTTGCTTTTGGTTGGATGCAGTAAATAGCGTTCCAGTTAAATCAGGGTGATTACTAGTGTTGCAGGCACAAAACGACCCACAATTCCACAATTCCCATGTAAAAATATCCCACATAACAACCTCCTGTCCTGTTAAGATTTCTTTTCCCAATATGCATTTCTCCTTTGAGGGCAACATCTAGATGATTCTAGATCTTTCTGTGCCAAATTGATCAGAAAACTTAGTCACACTGGGATACTCTTGTGAGTTTAGTGGGGCACAATTAATAATTATACCAAGAAAGCAGGTGTCTACCCGGACTCAAGTGATCTTAGCCTGTGGAGAATTTCTCTTCTATTTCTGTTCTCAAGTCTCCAGGAGTGCCCTGGGGACTGTTCCTTACCCTGGCTCACCTGATTTTCTTTCTATTAAGTAACCTGAGGGGGTGCCTGGGTGGCTCAGTGGGTTAAAGCCTCTGCCTTCGGCTCGGGTCATGATCCCAGGGTCCTGGGATCGAGCCCCGCATCGGGCTCTCTGCTCAGCAGGGTGCCTGCTTCCTCCTCTCTCTCTCTCTGCCTACTTGTGATCTCTGTCTGTCAAGTAAAATCTTTAAAAAAAAAAAAAAAAAGTAACCTGAGTTATAGCTCCTTCCTATTACCTTCGTGAGAGTGAATTAGTGAGGCTATTCAAGCGTTTTTCAAAAATTCCTGACCATTCACTCATTTACCTAGTTAAATATTACAAGCTTTGTGATTTGTGTGGGGACCCAATTCTGAACAAGCAAACAAGTTCAATCCCTGCCTTAAGGCCCTCATGAGACAGGATTTTTTAAAAAGCCATGATTCCACGATATGATCGAAGTGGAAGTGATACACCACAGAAACCGAGGGGAAAGCAAATGACCCTCATCACAGAGGCCAAGTTGGCTTCCTAGAGGAGATATTGCTGTACAATTAAAGAGGAGTAAGAATTGGCCAGAAAGAGGGTGTTCTAAATAACAGAAACAAATACTGTCCATTCAAGATTAAAGTCATTAAGGCTGAAGACTGCAAAGCTCTTTTGCAGTTTGCTGCACTAATCGTGTGCGTCTCAAGTCAGGAAAGTTTAAGGTTGTATTGGCTTCCTTCCCAATATTTGGCAGTGCTAGAGCACATTAGAGCTGCAGCCCCTCGGTTCATGCACAGGACGAGGATCGACCAGTGTGCATCTCATAGCCTTTACGCAAAAGACTAGCCAGAATGACATGACTCTTTTTCTCCCAAACTGTGGCCAGTGCTCTTCTAAACAAGGCAAAGTGATAAAAACAATCCAGAAAACCCTCCAGTTCTGTCTTCATGATGATGATGATGATGACGATGACAAGGGCACCACCATCTACAGGGTGACTTCTTTACCAAATACTGTTGGAACATGACAGACATTGAATTTTCCCAGAATGAGACCCTAAGGAGAGACCACAGTAGATGATCCTAGAAACACAAAGCAGTAGGAAGGGAAGAAGCCCAAACGAGTATAAGTGAGTGGTCATTTCTGTAAGCTCAGCCCTTCCTGGGACCCTCTGAGAAGCTTAGTGGCACACAGTCCAGAGATTTCCCCAGCCCACCAGGCATTTTGAGGCCAGGCCGTTTACCCACAGGCTCCAGACTATAGTGGCTGAATGCTGCCATGGAGACCAGCATTATTGACCTGGGCTGAGCCAGAAAGAACAATAGCTTATCCGGTGTATGCAGGCTCTCCAGAATCTGAAGCGTTTCACCGCGACGCGACGCGCAGGAACTGCGTAAAGAATGCGTTGAAACTCAAGCAATTCCAAGGAACAGCTCTGAGTCATCAGTTTGTTCATGAAGCAGCTCCATATAGATATAATACAGAAAGTCCCAGAAAGTGTCAGCTAATTGGGCATGAGGGAAGATGCTTATTTTATGGGAATAGCACATCTGTCCCCAGCTGTATGCAGCCTTCATAGCCCTTCATCTCCAACAGATACCTGGCTAAAACTCCTGAAGAACTGGCCACTACTAGCTAAATAACAGGCCTGTTCCCTCCCCATTTTGTTGTTGTTGTTGTTCTTATCTTTTCTAATAGATTGCCGAGTATGTGAGTGGAAAAACAAGGTTTCTTGCCCTGTGCCAACACACAACTTAGCAAGAGCCGAAATGCTATATTTAAGTCAGGAATCAAGGAAGAAAGGAAACGACAGAGAAAGCCAAAGAGAAAATAATATTTAATGACAATGCCTCCCATTTACTGAAGGCTTTATACCTGTCAGGCAATTTATATGCATTTTCTAATTTCATCCTATTAATCATTCTATCACTACACAAGCTTCGTGAGCCCCATCTTGTAGGTAAGATAATGCAGACTCGAACAGGATAATTAATGGCTCGCATTTTCACAGGTAGAAGTCTGCACTTGAAATTGTGTCTGTTTACTTTAAAAATCCGAACCTTCACCCAAAATGTTATGCTGCCTCTAAGGAAAGGAAGGGAGGAGGGAAGAAAAGAGATGGAAAATCAGGAAAGGAAAAAAAGACAGGAAAGTGAGAGGAGACTTGGACGGAGGAGGGATTAAAGGATCAATTCTGAACCGGCCGAGGCTCCGGACGAGGTGTGCCCTCGGTGGGAAGGGGTCACAAACCTCACTGGTGATTTTGACCTGTGAGCAAGAAGGGTCCCAGAAGAAATCGTGCAGAAACGAGAATGGCTTCCTGAAATGTCGTCTTGGAGTTATTTAGTTTAGAGGCGTTTTGTGACTATTCTATCACTAGGATAGAATATGCTATCTATATTTGATACAATTAAAATTAGAATTCCATGTACATTTAATTAGGTGAGGACTGTGAGATTGCACAGGAAAATAAATAAACCAACCATGGGATTAAAGTAGAAACAATGATTTCAGATTTCTGTCTCTCTGGTAATTTAGCTCCAGGATTGTTTTGGTAAATTTCTGGATTTAGAACAAAGATTTAGAACAATGATTTAGATTTAGAACAGAGAAGTCCAAATACTCAATTCATTTCCACAGTCTGAAAGTGCCTGTTTCACATTGTTTCCTGTCATAGCATGATTTATTGCTTTAATTTTCAACACAAATTTTAGGGTTTTCAGGAAAGAACCATCGGCAGGACCTGCATTTGGGATTTGTTCCTCAAACCTCAATGTGGCTTGGGGATATTTACTTAATCAGAGAGATAAAGCAAAGCCAATGCATTTCAGAGTGGATAACAGTTTCAAATGTCATCCTAGCTTTAATACAGTTGTGATAACTGTACGTGTCCACTGCCTGTGATAATTTGGAGTGTAAGACCTTAACTCTTTAGAAATTGTTTCTACTCGTGAGTAAAATAACTTGTAAGGTATGGTTATACATGCAAATAATTTTCTGGATATCAGAGTCACTTTCCAATGAAGATTAGACATTGAGAAAGTTTTCAACTCAGTCCAATAACTATCACTGAAATAAAACCACCTTATGAATTCCTGTAGTGAGGGAAAGGAAAAGTAAATGAACTGAAGAGGCAGAGGAATAAAGAAATTTATTGATTAAGATGTTAAAAACAGCTTTTTGGTGATAGTTTCACTCATTTAGAAGAAGACAATAAAATATCCTCCCAAGTGTTCGCAAAGACAGTTCTTTCTCCTTTGGTGCTACCCTAAACCTTTGCTTTGGAGAATGGCAGATTCTCAGTCATGGGTGATGGGTTTCTTAATAATGATGTGAGCTATTGACATTTGCTCAGACCATAAACACTTATTGGGTGCCTACTGGAGAAAAGAGTGAATCTATAAAATACATTCTCAGTTCTGTGAGGCAGGTAATCATCTTATATAGAAGGCAAGTCTAGAAAAGTCATAGAACTTTTTTGAAACCACACACTGAGTGAACGATAGGACACATGCAGGTGTTTCTTGGTATATATTTGCTTATTTAATCCTGCTTTGACAATGTTTTTGTATGAAAGATGTTCAGTGCATGCTTGCCTATTAGGTCGAAGGTCCTGCCTCTCTTTAACAGTCGTGACTGGCAAGGTCAGCTGTTGGCAGTAAAAGTGCCTTCCATGTATCTGGTCAGCCCTGCTGATAGGTATTATGCCCATGATTCCTCCCACCCTTGGTAATGATAAAATAATACCAGAGCCATGAAACCCTTAACAGTACTCACAGTTACTAGCTTTGCAAGTTTCTTAGAATCCTCACTGAGGTGGGTCGAGAGCATGACAGTCAAAGTGG
Organism: Mustela erminea; assembly: GCF_009829155.1. Lineage (NCBI taxonomy): Eukaryota > Metazoa > Chordata > Mammalia > Carnivora > Mustelidae > Mustela > Mustela erminea. The sequence goes on along the minus strand of NC_045627.1, from coordinate 24,307,594 downwards.
CAATTAGGACTTAAAGTTTAAAATAGGATACCAGAACTCAGGACAGACTTTTCTCTGCTAGTAGAGTTAGTGATAACTCAGAAGTGAAGGTGGTAGAGGAAGTAATAAAGTACGTTTGGTGGTAATAAAAGAAAGGTTACCTTTTGCTATTTAATACTTAAGGAACTGCAGTGCCCTGATGCACAAACTATACAAGAAATTACTCCCTAAGGATTCTTTAAAGGGACACATGGCTGAGAAGTCACAGGAAGAAAAATATTCTAAATTAACTTAATCTGTGCTTTGGGAAAAAAAAATTCAAAACTAATATGCAATGTTGATATGAATTGAATCCCTATGCAATGTTTCCTTGTGATCGTAATTTCTTTTTTTTTTTTTTTTTTAAAGATTTTATTTATTTATTTGACAGAGAGAAATCACAAGTAGGCAGAGAGGCAGGCAGAGAGAGAGAGAGAGGAGGAAGCAGGCTCCCTGCTGAGCAGAGAGCCCGATGCGGGACTCGATCCCAGGACCCTGAGATCATGACCTGAGCCGAAGGCAGCGGCTTAACCACTGAGCCACCCAGGCGCCCATGATCATAATTTCTTAATCAGTCAGAAACATTAAGAAATTTTTAATATTCCTTTAGAAAAAGCTTTCCAATGATCTACTTAATCAGAAAGACAAGTATCAGGAAAGCTACAACCACACAAAGTACTAACTATGATGTATATGCATTATACGAGTTGCATCTAAGAACAGTATCTTCTTAAAGAAACTCATGCTAATTTATAATGGGACAATTTCATTTGAAGAGAAAGAACACATATTAATATCAGGAAGGACATGTTTCAGAAATAGAATGATAATCTTAGAGTTTGTGCGTCATGCCTTTATTTAACTAAAGAAAAGCTTTTTCTGAGAAGATAGACTATGAATTGGAAAGAAGAGCAATTTTAATGAAAATAAATACCATGAACTAATCTGGGTATTAGGTTATACCATGATAACCTCTGGGTCAACAAATAAATGTTTCAGAGGTTATTGAAGTTTAAAAAAAAAAAATGCGCCCTGGAGGCAGGCTGCCTTGATTTGAAATTATTTCTGCCAACTGTAAATCGTCTGACTTTGGGCAAGTGACTTAATCTCTTATTGCCTCATTATGCCCCCTGTAAAGTAGAGAAATCACAACACTGATTTCATACAGTGATACCTATGCACTCAGAACGACTGTCAGCATAAGACAAATCCTATATAAGAGGCTCTTGTTGAGTGTGTGTGTGTGTATGTGTGTTGGGGCAGGAGGGGTTCAGCCAAGACAAATGGGGGAGGATCACTGGAAAACCGAGACTGAAGGTAATAAAAAGAGCTGAATGTAACAGAATATCTGCTTCTGGGATAGGCACGTGATAAAACCACTTGCAAGTTCAGTTCATTTGTGAAAAACAAATCCACAGACATATACTTATATCAGTACTTTTTTAAGATAGTAAGAGAAAAATAGAAATACATATTATAACAGAATTAATTTTAAAAGGCAAAATAAATTTTCCTGAATGGAAAATTAGAAAGCAAAAAGCATGGAGCAAAACCATGTCAGTTTTACGATGTATAGATATGCATTGAAAGTTTAATTCTCTGTTGACTTTGATATAGTGTTTGTGTTTAAGGCACAGGGATACGTGCCTCTGCTTCATTTTTTTTTTTTTCACATTACCCATTATTATTATCTTCCTAAAAATGGAAGACTTCTCAGACAAGTTATTTTCAGAACCCTACTTGAAACTATTCAAAGGTTTTTCTCTTCCTTCCCGTAAAAATACTTGATATAAGAAGAATAATATCAGCTTCATGAGAATATAAGAGTTCCTTTGCTTTTAATCCCCTTTTTATACATAAAATTTGGCATCCATCCATGAACAAAAGTGCCCTTGGGAACTATGGGATGCAGCAACATAGGCCAAGGGGCCTCGCAGGGCTCTCATCCACCTCCCAGTAGGCAATAGACACACCTCAGGATAAGCCATGGAACCCACAGGAGTCTGTGAACTGGCCCAACCCAGCTCAGCACAGTATGGGAGCACCTGGGAAACACCACCTACACAGACGTACACAGAGGATGGAGCCTTTGTAGAAGTTCAGGTTTCCAGAAAAGTTCCAGCATTCCATTTGAACAATTAAAAAAAAAAAAAAAAAAAAAAAAAAAAAAAGAAGAAAAAGAAGAAAGAAGAAAGAAAGAAAGGAAAAGAAAATACGTATGAGTCTAGATGCATTGGCACGGGTAGGAGGGACTTTGTCAACATTAGCCTTCCTCTCTGGGTGACACAGCTTGGAACAGAGGAGGCCAGAGTCTTCCTGGCAGTGGAAAGGGAGAGTAGTGAGTGAGCCCTGGTTTCCCACCTGTGCAGAGGCTGCTAAAGAAACCCATTTCTCATCCACAGTTACCTAGCGTATTAAATTGAGAGCTTTGTGAATGGGTGAGGGAAGGTCTGGAAAGAAACAGATAAGAATATTAGAGGACACTAAAGGGAGACAGTCCCTGTTGACTGATTCCTCACCTCCAGTAGACAACTGACCCATGAACCACAGGGAAAATCTTACCCAGACATCCCCCCAGCTAGTCCCTGGACAACCACAATGATCTGAGTGCTCAACACACACCTTGTTCATTCTGCAGCTGCCTCCTAGTGTTTGTTCCTAAGGGAAGTAGCTACTGTGAGCATCAGTGGACCATGAGTGTGTATAGAAAGCAGGTCAAAGTCTATGGGCAAGGCAGGAACCACAATCTTGAACTGTAGCCCCACCTTTGGGAAAACAAAAGAGAGATTACCAGCTGCTTGGTACATTATAAGATCAAAAAAAGACATATAAGCTTGAGATTTCAGCCACAAGAAAGAACAAGAAGTGTGGAGGGCAGGTGTAGCCACACAAGATCAGAGACAGTCTCAGAATATAGAGCAAAAACAATAAAAATATTTCTTACCTAAATGCAGCTAGTAAAGATTGGAAGAAGCAGCTGCTGTTTCAAATGTGAAAACATTTATGCAAAGCTCCTAGGGATGTGAAAAGTGAAGGAAACATGATATCACAAAAAGATCACAATAATCCCCCAGTGACCAAATCCAATAGTATGGAAATCTGTGGTTTACCTGATATAGAATTCAAAATAACTATTTTGAGGAAATTCTAAGAGCTACTAGAAAACACAGGACATTCAACAAAATCAGGAAAACAGTATACAAAATGATCAATTTAACAAACATATAGAAATCATAAAAAAAGAACCAAATAGAAATCCAAGAACTGAATAATTCAATGAATGAAAGGAAGAAATGCCCTCTATATGTCATGTGGAGGGCATCTCTATCAAAACAGATCAAGGAATAGAAAGAACCTAGGAGTTAGAGGATAGGAACTTTGAAATAATCCAGAAGGAGGAGAACAAAGGAAAAAGAATTTAAAAGAGCAACAGAAGCCTATGTGATCTATGGAATCCCATCAAAATAGGTAAAAATCAGGATCACTAGGGTTCCAGAAGGAGAGGAAAGAGAGAGAAGGAGGCAGGAAGCTTATTTAATGAAATAATGGCTGGGAACTTCCCAGGCTTGGAGAGCACATCAGATGTCTTGTTCACAAAGCTAATAAGTCACCCCATTATTTTAGTCCAAAATATTCTTCTTCAAGACACTCTAAAATGAAACTGTCAAAAATCAAAGACAAAGAAAGAATCCTAAAAGCAGCAAGAGGAAAAAACAATTATAACCTACAAAGGGACCCTCATTAGGCTATCAGTGGACTTCTCAGCAGAAACCATATAAGCCAGTAGAGTAAGACTATATATTCAAAGTGCTAAAAGGAAAACAAACAACAACCACAACAGAAAACTCAGCCAAGAATATTCTACATGGCAAAATTAACCTCCGAATAAGAAAGGGAAAGATTTCCAAGAAAACGTCAGAGGGAGTTCATCACCTCTAGATCTGCTTTATAAGAAAAGAAGTTTTTCAAGCTAAAATGAAAAGCGCTAATCAGTTAAGAAAAAGTTCACAAATACACAATATACTGGAAAAGGTAAATATATAGTCAGATTCACAAAACTGATTCTGTAATAAAATACTATGTTAACCACTAAACTATAGTATGAAGGTTAAAGGAAAAGAATGTTAAAAATAACTTCAGCAACAGAGAGATCATCCAGACAGAAACTCAGCAAGGAAATGTGAGACTTGATCCCCACTTTAGACCCAGTGGCCCTCCCAGACATATATAGAACATTCCATCCAACTGCAGCAGAATACACATTCTTCTCAAATCCACATGGAATTGTGGATTTGATCATATGGTAGGACACAAAACATAGAATATTGAAACCATACCATGTTTTCTGACAATGGTATGAAAGAAGAATTCAGCAAGAGAAAAGCTGAAAAACTTACAAATATGTAGAAAATAAGCCACACACTCCTTAACAACCAATGGGTCAAAGAAGAAATCAATAAGAAAATCAAAAAATACCTTGAAACATATGAAAATGAAAACACAACAAAGCAAAACATATGGGATGCTGCTAAAGCAACTCCTGGGGACGTCTGTAATAATACATGCCTATATTAATAAAGTCTCAAATATACAAACTTTACACTCATGAAACTAGAAAAAATAGGGAAAAAAAACTGAGGCCAAAGTTAGCATGCATAAGGAAATAACAAAAATCAGAGCAGAAATAAGTGAAATGAAGACCAGAAATCAATAGAAAAGATCAACTAAACTAAGAGCTGGTGTTTTGGAAAGATAAACAAAATTTGCAAAACTTCCACTGGAGTACAAAGAAAAGATAGGAGATAGGAGAAATAAAAAGTGAAATGAAAGAGGAGACCTTACAATTAATACCACAGAAATACAAAAGATCATAAGGAACTTCTGTGAATAATAATATGTCAACAGATTGGGTAACTTGGAAGAAATAGATAAATTCCTAGAAATGTGCATCTGAATCATAAAGAAATAGAATATTTGAACAGGCCAGTATTGAGATAGGATATTGAATTATTAATCAAATTTGCACCCCCCAAGAGAAGCGATCATATAATGATCTCAATAAATGCAGAAAAGGCATTTGACAAAATACAACCTTCTTTATGATAAAAACCTTCAAAAACTTGGTTTATAAGGAACATACCTTAATGTAATAAGGACCATATAGGACAAGCCCACAATTAACATCATGCTTAATGAGGAAAGCTTAAGAACTCCTCCTCCAACATTAGGAACAGGACAAGGGTGCCCGCTCTCACCACTCCTATTCAACATAACACTGGAAGGACTAGCCAGATTAATGAGAAAAGATCAAAGAAAAAATGACATTCACATTGCAAAGGAACTAGTAAATTGTGTTTTATTTGCAGATGAAGTGATCTTCTATGCAGAAAATCCTAAAAACTCAAAACTCAATCAAAAACTATTAGAATTGATCAACAAATTCTGTAAAGTTGCAGAATATAAAATCAACAGACAGAAATCAGTTGTGCTTCTATACACTAACAGCTTAATATCTGAAAAAAAGCAATAAAGAAAACAATTCCATTCAGTTAGTGATAAATTTAATGAAATACTTAGTGATAAATTTAATCAAGAAAGTGAGAGATCTGTACACTAAAACTATAATACATTGATGGAAGAAACTGAAAACACAAATAAATGGAAAGATATTCCATATTCATGGATCAGAAGAATTAAAATTTTAAAAGTCCATAATACCCAAAGTGATCTACAGATTCACTTCAATCCCTATTGAAATCCCAATAACATTTTTCACAGAAATTTAAAAACGAAAAACCCTATAATTTGTATGGAACCATAAAATACCATGAATAGCCAAAGCAATGCTGAGACAGAAGTACAAAGCTAGAGGCATCACACTTCTTGATTTTATAGCTATAAAGCTATAGAATCCCACCAGTATGATACTGATATAAAAACAGACATATAGACTAATAGAGCAGAGGTAAAGCCCAGAAAAACAAACAAACAAACAAACAAGCAAACAAAAACAAAAAGCCTATGCAGTCAGCTAACATTTGATGAAGGAGTCAAGAATATCAGTGAAAAAAAGATAGTCTCCTCAACCAATGGTAATGGGAAAACTGGATAAACACACACACACACACAAATGAAATTGGACACCTGTCTCACAGCGCTCACAGAAATTCCCTCAAAATGGATCAAAGATTTAAACTAAGATCTGAAATTCTAAAGCTCCTAGAGGAAAACACAACAACAAGAAAAATTCGACATTGGTCTTGGCAATAATTTCCTGGATATGACAGCAAAAGCACAAGCAACAAAAGAAAAAATAAATAAGTAGGACTCATCAAACTAAAAGCTTCTGCACAGTAAAAGAAACAATCAGCAAAATGAAAAAGCAACCCACAGAGTGAGAAAAAGTTTTTACAAATCATCTGATAAGCAGTTAATATCCAAAATATATAAGGCATTCATACAACTCAGTAGCAAACAACCTGATTTTAAAATGGTCAGAGGAGGGCGCCTGGGTGGCTCAGTGGGTTAAGCTGCTGCCTTCGGCTCAGGTCATGATCTCAGGGTCCTGGGATCGAGGCCCGCATCGGGCTCTCTGCTCAGCAGGGAGTCTGCCTCCCTCTCTCTCTCTCTGCCTGCCTCTCCATCTACTTGTGATTTCTCTCTGTCAAATAAATAAATAAATAAAATCTTAAAAAAAAAAAAATAAATAAAATAAAATGGTCAGAGGAACTAAATAAACAGTTTTCTGAAGAAGGCATCCAAATGGCTAACAACTACATGAAAAGATGCATAACCTCAGTAATCCTCGGGGAAATGCAAATCAAAACCACAAAGAGATATTACACCTGTCACGATGACTATTATCAAGAAGAGATAAGAAGTGTTAGCAAGGATGTGGAGAAAAGGGAATTCACTTGCACTGTTGGTGGGAATGTAGACTGGTGCAGCTACTGTGGAAAACAGTGTGAAAGTTCTTCATAATTTTAACAGAATTGCCCTACGACCCAAGCAATTGCACTGCTAGTATATATTCAAAGGAAATGTAAATAGGATATAAAAATATCTGCACAGCCACGTTTATTGCAGCATTACTCACCATCTACGTGCCCATCAACAGATGAATGGATTTTTTAAAATGTAGTATATATCTACAATGGAATACCTCGCAGGTACATAGAGAGAGAAGGAAACCCTGCCATTTGGGACAACCTGGGTAGAACTTGAGGGCACTGTGCTAAGACAGAGCAGGCAGAAAGACCAATTCTCTATGATATTACAGATCTGTGGCAGCTCTAAAGCCAAACTTATAGAAATAGAGTAAAATGGTGTTTAACAGGGTGGGGGCGGGGGAATTGGGGAGACGAAGGTCAAAGGGTACAAACTTGCAGTCAGAATATGAATAAGTTCTCAGGATCTAACACACAACCTTGTGATTATAGTTAACAATATTGTGTGATATATGTGAAAGTTGCTACTAGAGTATATTTACATGTTCTCATAACAAAAAGGAAGTGATAATTATGTGGAATTAGCAGGTGTTGGCTGTGCAATGCAGTACCTAAGTATATCAAATCAAGGTGCTGGACCCTTAAAGTTTCCTGATGTTATATCTCAATTATATCTCAATAAATAAACAATAGAGACAATAATATTATTAAAAGACACTGTATATAAAATTGTTACCAAAAAAAAAAAAAGTTGAGAGGGAATGTAAAGGGTGGTGGGAAGAAAAAGACTGAGGGGTTAAGGTGACTTTAAGCAAAATGGTGGGATACACATGTTGCAGCAGAAGCAACCCAGAGACTGCCAGTGGATCCAGAATAGCAGAGACAAAAATATCTGGGAAGTTAACAGGCCACTGGATAAAATAAATGCTAATGTTATCGATCAAAGAGAGATAGAATTATTCAGCGAGCAAATGAGATTTTCCCCAAATGAAAGCTTCTCGGGGTAATTAACAGGAAATGAAGACTCACTGTCTAAATAATAGCAGTGGCCTTTGCCATGTGTGAATCTTTTTAAATTTTAAATATTAATCACTTGATTTGAGATCTACTTCCATTTTAGCATGATCTTTGTTAGGAGCATGATCTTTTTAGCATGATCTTTGTTCGAAATGGTATCACATAGGATGTAATGATGAAAGCAGAGTGGCAAGCAAGATGCTGGCCTGCTGTGTGGGGTCTTTGGACAAGCAGAACCAGGACCCACGTTGCTTCCAGAGGACTGACATCTGTTTCTTGTTTCCTAGGCTCACCTTGTACCCACACATCATGGTTATCAGAATGGCTAAGGGAGTCATAACTGATTGTTAATTGCTTTGTGAAAAAAAAATTAATTTCAAGTGGGTCTTTGGTCTTGACTTTAATGGAAACATGTTTAGTATTCATTTTAAAAAGAATTGGGGGATTGCCTGGCTGGCTCAGTCAGAATGTGTGACTCTTGATCTCAAGGCTGTGAATTCAAGCCCCACACTGGGAAAAGAGATTACTTAAAAATAAAATCTTAGGGGCACCTAGGTGGCTCAGTGGGTTAGGTCTGCCTTCAGCTCAGGTTGTGATCTCAGGGTCCTGGGATCGAGCCCTGCATCAGGCTCTCTGCTCAGCAGGGAGCCTGCTTCCCCCTCTCTCTGCCTGCCTCTCTGCCTACTTGTGATCTCTCTCTCTCTCTCTAATAAATAATTTAAAAGAAAATCTTTAAAAAAAATTAGGAAAAACATAAATTTGGAAACACAGAACTGTAATGTTCCTAAAATGTTCACCCACCCAATGATGGATGGAATTTCTTAAGAACATCTATCTCCAAGGTCAGAACCCAAGAGAGGTTGAATAAAGTCTATGCGACATTTGAAAGCTTTTAAAATGTCACTTATACACACTATACCTAGATCTATGAAGAACACACACATATACATTCATAAAGATGCATCTATTTAACTACATATGTATATTTCCTAGTATATAAAATCAGCATATCTAAAACAACATATTTAGTTTGACTTACTAGCAAGGCTTCACTATAGTGTTTTGGTAAACCAGTCACTACAGTTTGGTTGTTAAAATGTGCTGTCATGGGGCACCTGGGTGGCTCAGTGGGTTAAAGCCTCTGCCTTCAGCTCAGGTCATCATCCCGGGGTCCTGGAGTCGAGCCCCACGTCGGGCTCTCTGCTCAGCGGGGAGCCTGCTTCCACTTCTCTCTTTCTGCCTGCCTCTCTGTCTACCTGTGATCTCTGTCAAATAAATAAATAAAATCTTTAAAAATAAATGTGCTGTCATAAGGCCAATGGATCAGGTGGAAATATGCAAAATTTTAGACCTTCTATGGGATAGGGTAAGTATATTCTGAATTTCCCTGAAAAACTTAATCATTTTAATAAATATTTACTTTAAGTGTACCTGTGTTCCTCCTAAAAGTGCTTGAGGTTGGGTAAAAGAAAATAACAAAGAATTAAGTGAAATAAACACACATCAGTTAAACTGGGAAAAAAAGAACAAAAAATACAGATAATATTCTAAAAGTCCTGAATTACTTACTCAGCTGGTCTGTATAGTATAGATGATTTCTCCTCCTTTTCCTTCGTCATCTTCCTCAGGAAAACTAAAGGAAAAGGGGTATTAGCACTTCTTTATTGAAAGAGAATTTTGTGGATATGCCAATCCTCAACTCTTTAAAACCTCTACTGTTCAGCATAGTATGATGGACTAGAACTCCATTACAGTGTACCAAGTTCTATGGGAATTGAGGCTCAAGTTATATAACAGCTAATATTTGCTCAATACTTACACGTGCCGGGTGCCATTCCAAGAACTCTACCTGATGAAACTCATAATTCTTCCTACTGCCCCATATAATAAATACTATTCTTGTTATCACTTTGTCAATCTTGGGGTCCTCAAGTTTTAGGACATAACCCTACATGGGACATGAGCCAGAACCCAGGGCCTTAACCACCATGTTACCCTGTGAATGTACCGCGGATTGACATATTTCTCTGAAACCAGGTAACTACCAATAATAAACTAAAAATATAATACTGTACTTGTTACTAAGTCAGGCAATAATCACTTATTGAGTAACTACTATTCCCTTAGAAACATATTAGCTTATATGATGAAATGTCCTCTCATGCTTACATTTAAAAAGATGTTGCTCCTTATTATTATTATTATTACTATTATTTATTATTTTGGTTGTTTTGAACATTTCTGAGAAGTCATTTCATTTTTATTTCAATGGATGCAAAGAAAATTTCTATACTAAATATTTATTTATTGCTTTCATATTTTAATACTGCAGGATTATAGTCTTGTCCAGAACGTTAGCGGAGTCTGTACAATTTCCACCCTAGATCTCCGGCAATTTCCCCAGATAACTTAATCAGGTGATACAAGTTTCTGTGTCATTTCTAATCCACCTTGGCCGTGGCTCTGACCCACGGAGGCTGGGCAGACCCAGGGCCAGACTGAGCTACCCTGTTTCCACACCACCGGCACACCAGGGAGAGCATGAGCTCAAGGGGAGGCTTTCATGAGGCTGCATGTGTAGAGCACTGTCGTCAGCACGTGGTGGCTTTTAACAAGCCATTGTAATGAGTTTCTCAACCATATTGGACATTGCACATATCTCTCTTTTGACTGTGTCTGTAGCCATTTCTCCAATACAGGCCTCCTTCATTACTTGTGTCTGTGTTGTGCAAACATGGAAAACCTCACCGTGCCCCAGGCACGTGTACAAAGAGCTGACTATACAAAACTCTCATCTGGCCCCATCACACCACAGCATATGATTTCAAAAGGAAAGCAAAATGCAAGTTAGACCACAGGACCACAGACCTTCTTGGGTCAAGTGTTACAGAAAGGGAGAACAAGGCTCCCTCTCTCTCTGTGCTTTTCTCTCTAGGGACAGTGGTGAGCCGAGTGACACCTCACTGGCTAATGAGATAATTCCCTAAAACTGTCTTCCCGTTCTAGCGACACGAATATGTCAGTTATAGGTTATTCCTAAGTACTTTTCCTGCAACATGCTTCTCTCTCTTGTCCGAGTTGTCTACTGTCTGAATTGGCTAGTTTTATAGGCTTCTCTGTTCATTCTCATTTGGATTTTTTGTTCGTTCTTTTGTGGTTGTTGTTTCCTGAATGAACATGCAGCAAAACCTAACAAAAGACAGGTGCAAGGTATTTGAACACTCATGAGATGGGGTTTTGATGAACTCAGTCGAAGGAAACCCCAACGACTTGGATCTGGGAGATTCTGGCATCTGTTTTGGGCGGCATGCCTGCTGAGCTAGTTCAGGTAAACACATACACAAAAACAGTTTGCAGAAGAAGCTGTCTAGGTGGGGAAAAAAGCTTCTATAAGTGAAGGCAATAGGCTTTATTCGGGCATGTTCTGTTTGACTGCTTTCTAAATTTCCCATTAAGCTGGATATAAGCGTAAAGTTGAGCTGTAAAATTGAGAGAAATCATGGAGTATTTCCGAATTCCTAAATATAAGCATATTCACAGATATGGGTGAGAGACTTGGAAACCATGAGGGAAAAAGTCTTTGCCTCAAGTCCCTTGATAACTACATTCCTTTTCCACTTAAAATCCAATGTTGCGAACAATCGGCTGTGACATTCAACTTGAAGCAGAGGTTATGCAATTTTTTGGCAACTACTTGGATCAGAACTAGCACCTGGCTCGATTTCTCTCCTTCTTGTGGAAGGGCTACGGACACAGAAGGCAGGAGACCGTGAGCAGGAAAAAGCAATCAAAATGTAAATTCTTCCTTCAGAAATGCATGTGTTAATGGCATATATGTGAACAGTACAGTCATTAGCTTAAAGTAAACACTAAATATTAGTAATTATTATAGTAACCCAGGTATTGGTCCTTGCGTCTTGAGAAATAAGTAAAATGCTTGGCATGCCCCAAATTTCATAGATTTAGGGTGTCCAAAAGTATTGAAAGGATTTCAAATTTCACATGGGGCTATAGGGTAAAATTGCATTTATACTTGAGGTTGGAGGCCATTTTCTTTTTCTTCGGTATCCTCCCCCCTCTCCTCTTTCAGAGCACATAGGAAGTAGTCAATTAAATTGCAACTCATCATAATACATCAAGTTAAAAGCATAATGTCTTGGGCATGTAGCATTTAAGTCAACATTGTTTAAATTAAATTGAATGTAATCTTTTTTTAAAAAAGACTATTATTTGAAGCAATAAATTCTGTAATTAAACTTAATTATAAATTATCAAGGTGGTAATATTGTTATCAACTAACAAGGATTAAGCTAAGAAAGGCAAGAACACGGATTTCACTCTGGTTTTGCATCTAATGTAAATCATGCTGGGACTCATAATAGAGTGCCTAGAAAATATGACCATTTGAAAGCAGGAAGGCCTTGGATTTTGTTTGGCATTTAAGGGGAGCTGGTCAAACCAGAAAGGGAGAACAGAGAAGATTAGTTGAAGTGAAAGAAGTCAACTCGGAAAACAGAAACCACAGCCTGGGAGCCGACCAAAACTGCTTCCTGATCTTAATGCTGAGGAGGGAACAGCTGTCTCTGTCCCCTGCTGGTCTGTCTGCTGCTCTGATTATCCCTGACACCAGCAGGTGGCGAATCTTGATTTTCTGTTGGGCAGTGTGAGCAGAAGGCAGAGGGGCAGCCAGCCTTGAGGTCAGGTGTCAGAGACCACTTAGACTCTGCACTCCCACCCTGCCTTATCCCATCACTTCGTCTAAAGGAGAGACAACTGCTAGGATACTGCACTTGTTCACGTGACGTATAAGAGAGCCCAACGTGCTGCACATCTGCCTTCGGTGGGACACACAGGGAAGAGAGCGGGAGGGGGCCAGCCTCACAACTGTGATGTTTTTAGAGCATTTACGACTGCCTTTCCCCTTTGTTCTCAATTGACACATAAATGATAATCAATTTTGCATTGGTTTCAGGTGTACACCATATGGTCCAATATTTGTACACATTACAAAATGGTCACCAGTGTAAGTATCGTCCCCTCTGTCTCCACACAAAGTCGTTACAGGATTGACTATATTCCTCGTGCTGCACATGACATCCCTGTGACATATTCATTTTATAACTGGGAGACTGGACCTCGTAATCCTCCTCTTCCATCCCCCCCCCACCCCCTCCCTCACCACTGTGTTCTCTCCATGAGTCTGCTCCTTCTGTTTCTTTGTTTTGGATATTCCCCATATAAGTTAGATAATATGGTATTTTTCTTGCTCTGTGTGACTTATTTCTCTAGCGCCATCCATGTCCTTGCAAACGGCAAGATTTCATTCTTTCCGTGGCTGAGTAATATCCCATCCTGCATTTACCACCTCTTCTTCATCCGTTCTTCTCTCAATGGACACTTGAGCCTCTTCCATTTCTTGGCTGTTGTAAATAATGCTGCAGTACACATAGGGGTGCATATATCTTTCCAACTTAGTGTTTTCATTTTCTTTGGATATATACCTAATAGTGCGATTGCTGGGTCATACGTTAGCTCTGTTTTTAACTTTTTGCAGAACTTCCATACTGTTTTCCAGAATGGCTGCACCAGTTTGCATTCCCACCAACAGAGCCAGAGGGTTCCTTTTTCTCCACATCCTCACCAACACCTCTTATTTCTCATGTAGTTAATTGTAGCCTTTCCGACAGGTGTGGGTTGATATCTCATTTGGGTTTTGATATGCATTTCCCTGATGCAAATGTCTTCCCCAGTACAGTGATAAATTTTGAGAGTTTACTTTTGCATTTCTTATCTCTATTCCTGTCACTTCAGATGAGTGTATTTTGAACCTACCATCTGCATTTGTAGGCAATACTCACTTCAATAAACTCAATAAAATGTCACACTGGTATCTTTCTGACTCTGCCAGTATCCCAGATAAGTTATTTTCCCCCTTAAATGTGTTTCAGTTTCTCCAATGTGAAATATATCAGCATGCTTCTTACCAAGTGAGAGTGATGCTGTGAGTACAGAACATTCTGCTAAAGGTCAGAAGGAGGATATAAGTCAGAAATTTGTCTAGTTGAATTTCAGAAGTTTAGACAGAGACATATTTTAATTGGATCAAATAGGTTATAGTACTAGGAAATCCATTTAGGATCCTTCATAAACATGCTGATATGGTGACTAGCATAATCTATCAGTGAAACAACACCATGTACAGGTGAACTCTAAAGTCATCCCAAAATAAGGACAGATTTATTTGTATTTGCTTACCTACAGTTCATCTACTTTATTTCTTGTTGTTCTTCTTCTTCACAAAACTAAGTATTTGCTAAAGTAAAAGCATTGAACAACAAAATCATGGTTTGGAAGAATTTATCAGATAGCGACAGGGAAGGATCTCTTCCCAGGATGTTTTTATGTTTCCTTTCAATTTACTTTTAGGACATCTTGCAATTTCAGTTTTATTGTGTGGTGAGGAGTATAATAACTCTAAAACACTCTGATCCCCCAAACCTATGAATATGTTACTGTTGGGTCCATGGTCAAAGGAGTGAGACTGATACAAAGCGAAGGTCAAGCAAAGCTTTATTTCGCACCAAGCATCGAGAATCAAACTGACCAGCCAGGGACGTCTCTTGCAAAGAGGCAACCCCTCCCAGTCTCACAGACTAATTTTTATAGAGCAAAGGCCATATGGTTGAGCCTGGCCACACACAGGTGGCCAATTGAATTACAATTCACCCTATAGTAGCTTTTTGAACTAGCCTATCACTCTGGTCAGAATTGGCGCCCAAAAGGCAGGGCCCACATTCTTGGGTGGTTAGGGAGGTGTTTTCCTGATTTGATGTCTCCACGTGGCTTGACTCATCCTTGTATTCTGGGCTCTGTTACCTCCCCCTGACCTGACATGTCCTGGTATATGGGCTCTGTTATCAGGGGCTGCGTCAGTCATATTTTACTGGTTTCCCAGACTTGTTTCTAAGTAAGTTCCTCGGTGGGGGTGGGGGGGCAGGGTCAATCTAAGTTTACTGCATAAACAACAAAATGGCTTGCTCTGGCTATGTAGGCCCTACAGTTACCTTCTGTGGCAACAAGGGCTTTGCAGGACTGATTTGCTGAAGGACTTGAGATGGGGAGATTGTCCTGGATCATGGATGGGACCCAAGGCAATTGCAAGGGTCCCAGGTAGATGAAGAAGGATTGGCATTAGAGGCCATGGGAGGCAGAAGGAAGGCGGCTGGAGTGACATGATCACAGGCGGCGGCCAGGACCCCGGGGGTGCGGGTTACCCCCAGCAGTGGGAAAAAAAGGCCGGGAGGCTCCCATAGAGCCTCCAGGAGGCAGCCCTACTCACACATTGATTTTCACCCCATAATACTCACTTCACACTTCTGACCTTCAGAAGCATAGGAAACTAAATTTGTGCTGCTTTAAGCCACTAAATTTATGGTAGATTTTTACAGCAGCAATAGAGATCTAATACAATTGGTAATTCATTCTGAGCTCTAGAGTGGACCATATTAGTCTTAATAAAAAATTGTGCAGCTCACGTGAGAGTGTCTACATAATGGATAAATAGTATAGACAGAGGAATATTTGTCCTCTTATAGAGAAAATTGAATACTGTCCACCTAGGTTCTGGGAGGACTCTCTTTACCTTCTGACACAATCTGTAAGTCACTATTCCCACTCCTTAATTTTTTTCCCTCATTTTTATAGTGATACAATTTTGAAATATACATGAGGTTGGGTTGAGTGAGGTCCAGAGCTGATGACTGAGAAAGAATTCTTGAGACCTGTCTGGTGCAAAATGTGGGTTTATTAAAGTACTCAAGCAGGAACTGAGGGCAGAAAAAGCTGCTGCCCCTGGGTTGTGATGGGTGGGTAATCATATACTAAAGCGTTGTGGAACCTAAGGGAATGGGAGGTTTCAAAAGGATTTTCATATGTTAAAGAGGACCTAAGAAACTAGAGGCCTTACCCAAGTCAAGTTAAGGTTCTTTTTCCCTCTAGCAAGGTATTAACATAAAGATAGTTGGGAGATTCCAGGAAGAATTTCACACATGTCCCACCCCGTGGGGGGTGGGGGAAGGTTGCAGGGTGTCAGCAGGTGCTTTGTGCTCTGCTAGCCTTCTGTTCCCTCATCAGTAGCAGGAGACAGAAAATCAGATCAACCTGAGAGACTTTGGTGTCTCTAAGAGAGATGCTAGTTAGTTAGCAGAACGCTTATCAGTATAGCACACGCGCTTTCTTTGGTGCGCACCTGGTGGCTGACATTGCAGAGGCCCCCTGGGTACTGGTCCTGGGATCTGTACTTGCTGTCTGACTTCAGAACAGCAGATTAAAAACTCTTAATTCCTAATGCCGTCTGACTTCAGAACAGCAGATTTAAAACTCTTAATTCCTAAGTAAGGCCCTTTCATAAGGAAGTTCTTTTCCAGTGCTGGTTGCCCTAAGCCAGGACAAGGGCAGGACCCTAAAGCAATCAGGGAACCTTAGACAAGCCTGGAAGAGATACCCATCTCAGATGGAGTGGGACAGACACTCTTTTCCACACCTGGTTTGAGATTTTTACCAGTTTCATTGTTAGAGAATGGAGTTTAAAACCAGGCTCCTTAGTTGTATCATCGACCTTGGTGTGGATTTCTAATTTTATTCCATGGATTTAATCCTTTACTATCATAATTTCTTTAGATATGTAAGTGATCCCAGATTTAGGACAGACCAACTATGTGCCTTTGGCAAAGTAAGTGACTTGGAACCTTTTAAATGTCACTGTACTGAAATCAAAAGAATAAAGAGACATGGCATCTCAATACATTGGCAGTTACTAGCTCTGAGTCAGATCACTAGAGGGAAATAGGACTGAATCTGAGGGAGAATGAAGGGGAAAACTGATATTCAGTTCAGATAACTGACACCTTGTTCCAAAGAGAAAAAAAAAACCCTCCCCATCCCTCCTCTCCAACTCTCCTGCCATGGGCCTTACTTTAGTGGCAAACACAATGCAGAAATAAATGAGTCATTTAGAAAAATTTTTAAAGCAAAATTCGCACCTATTTTTGCACACCAATTATGTAAGGTTAGTGAATAAAAATACAAAAAGTCAAGATGAACTTGAATTTCATTCAGCCACAAAAGTGAGTGACATACTGATTTGTGATTCAAAACAGATAAAATCTGCAAATATTATGCTAAGTGAAAGTGTTACGGAAGTGTTACAGAACCAGAAGAACCACGTGACACTGGGAGGCTTTAGAGGTTCGGAGGTTTCTCTAACACTGGCAGGCTCTGAAAAAAGTGATCTCCAAAAGTCTGAGTGGTGAGCCCAAACGGGGTCATTTATACCCTTCTATTTCCGCATACTTGGTACTTTTGGTGTGGGCCGGAAGCAGAGCAGTGAGAAGAACCAGGAAGAGCCCTTGGGTGGGGGCGGGAACTCCTTTGCTCACTCAGTCGGCCATCTTAGAACAGATTTTCCTTATAAAAGAAGCCAGAAATAAGACTTCTGGGGAGATGGCCCAGTAGGAGGATCTCGAGCTCACCTCATCTCCTCGGACATACCTGGCAAGCAGTCACTTCTGTGTAAGTAACCCAGAAAAGGACCCAAAGATGGGCAGAACGAACTCTCCCAGTTAATCATAGAGAGGAGGCCACGTTGAAAAGGGTAGGAAGACAGAGAGAGACATGGCTGGGAATGAACCTCCTGGCAAGAATTATCACAAAAAGGAGAGACACCCCGGGCACAGAGAAGGGAGGGGGACAGACACGTTCCAGCCATCCCAGATCCCAGACTTAGAGGATCTGCACTGGGAAGATGAGTCCCCATTACCTCGTGGCTTTGAAAACAAGTGGGGCTTAACCTCGTAAGTTCTTAGAATCAGCAGGTTTAACACCTGGCCCTTTAGAAATCAGTGACTTAGCTATGGAGGAGGGCATTAGGACACGGAGGCCTGACCCACCTGACAGACCATCCTGCAGATAGTCAACCACGAAGCAACTGCTTGAAAAGCCCCTGAGGTTTTTCGGAAGGAGATTTATTTACCAATCTCAGTGTGCCCTGGAGGGCAGCTTGGAAGGCATCAAGGAACACTCCACCTAGCTGCTTTTCTACTGCTGTAAGTCAAGAAAACATTGAATTCTAGATCATGTTTTTTTTTTCTTCTTTAGTATTGATGGGGTCTGTGATCAAGGGAGCGAGACTTTACAAAGCGAAGGTCAAGCAGAGCTTTATTTTGCGCCAGCACCTAGAATCAAACCGACCAGTCCGGCTGTCTCTTATGGAGAGAGCGACCCCTCCCAACCTCACAGACTAACTTTTATAGAGCAAAGGCCATGTGGTTGAGCCTGGCCACACACAGGTGGCCAATGAGACTGTAACACACAGAGAAAGTTGCATAGTCGTGCTAGGTGGCCAATTGAATCACTTTTTAATCATAAATACTAATAAAAATGCTTGGCAGACACATATTAAGTTACTCTCTACAGCTGGGACATCTGATACAACACTGAGCATTCACTTTCGCCAGCGCAAAACTCCAGATGAGACAGTAATTAATCACTAACTTCATTAATGTAGATTCAACTTTGCACTTTATTTCTCAAAAACTTAATTAACGGAGTGAAAAAATATTGAAGTAATATATAATGTAAATGCAGTTTCTCTCTTAGGAGGTTTAGGACACTACACCCTTTTTACCTTAGGGAAATGGGTGATGGAATTTCACAAGCGAGGATATGAATCAGTAGCCTTGTCATTTCTCTGAAAGACTCCTGCACTAATGACAGCAATTATTTTTAAGAGACTATTTTGAAATGTGTGGAATTGAGCCTCAGTAATTAAGCTGTCTCTTAATAAATGTGCTCTCCCTCATCTATGAGAGTGAGCTCAGATCTCCAGCCTTGTCGGCAGTGATGTGTCTCGTACTAATTCATCCCTGCCAACTGTCTGTCCATCCAGGTCTCCTCGGCTGAACAGCATGCAGGGTACACAGGCTTGTTGGGGGATGGCTATGCACGTTGACAGCCCCTTCCCCCTGCCCCCAATCAATAAAAGGAGGTACCCTGAACCTTGATTCAAAAGGGTTAGAATCACAATATTCCTTTCTGCTCACAGATTCACCAATTTCTTTCATGTTGTCAGAAGTCTTCTCTTATCTTATAGACTTAGCAAATAAATTGAAATAGGGACACATGGATGTGTGTTGATCTTGTGATCCCAGTCGTAAAGTCAACCCAAAAGGTTTGCATGGTTCAAGCTTGGAGGTGTAGCTTTTCTTTGGCTTTGAGTCCTATACCTGTTTCTGAAGACTGCATCGTCTCTTGTGTTTGTTTGCCTTGCACATTTGGGAGTCGCTCTTGGCCCAAAGCAACAATATTTTCTCTTGTCACTTGGTGTGGTCTGTGGTGTGTTACTGAGAAATAACTGTTAGTCAGAAAAAATGTATATACTTTGTGGTCCTGCTCCAGAGCCTCAGATATTATAATTTCCTCCTATAGTTAAAGGCAGGGTGGGTAAGTTTTTGCTGTAGCACATAAATTAGTAAATATCTTCAGATTTGTGGGTCTGAGGTACCAGCTACAACTACTCAATTCTGGCATTGTAGGATTAAAGAAACCATGGCACATGTATAACTAAGATGGACCATGGCTGTGATTGTGTTCCTCTAAAGTTTTATTTACAAATACAGGGAATGAGACAGGTTTGACATGGGCTGTATGTTGTGTATGTCAGTATAAAGCATTACCTCTTTAGAAGGTAGGTCTTCGTAAAATTTTTAAAAAGTATTTAATTTGTTTATTTGACAGACAGAAATCACAAGTAGGTGGGGGGCAAGGGGAAGCAAGCTCCCTGCCAAGCAGAGCACCCAATGTGGGGCTGGATCCCAGGACCCTGGGGTCATGACCGGAGCTGAAGGCAGCGGCTTTAACCCACTGAGCCACCCAGATGCTCCAGTCTTGGTAAATTTTAAATCCTTTGGAAAAGAACCATATCAAGTCATGACCTATCTTCCACAATTTATTGTGAATTTTATCAAATTTTAAACCAATTGTCTGAAGACTGAAAAAAAATACAGAATATTTTTGATAGAAGAAAAAGTAAGTTCAAGGACAAAGCAGTATTATACAAAATATGATCCTATAGAATGCTAATTAATGTAGGAAATTAAATATAATAAAAAGGTCAATTATGATTATAAATTTGTGACTTTGAGAAGTTAATTAGCTTTTTTTGTTTTAAGAATTATCAGTCTTTAATATGCTAATATATCAGAGATCTCCAAGACTGAATTATGATCTAAATGTTTCCAAAATAGTGCCTTTATTTTGTAGTGCACCTGCAACACTTAGAGATATTGATCATTAGCAAATAAACGTAGCCCACATGGGCAACCTTGCCTAGAGCATGCTTGGGTAGCCAGGACATGTAATGTATTCTTGGGTTTAAAATCCAAAAGAGCCAAAGGAAGAATGTCACATGTCTAATGAACCATTTACCTCAGAGTGAAATGTGGTTTCTCTCTCAAAACATCTTACTATTCACCCTTCTTACGATGATGTGAAATAATAAAATGCCCGTGTGATGAGATGAACTGGGTGATGAGTGTTGCGGGCATGTAACCCAGCGCTACCTTATTACTGACTTTCTGCCACTAGGTGAATGACACAGATGTCAATGTAGTGAGGCTGCTATTGACCTCCTGACCGTATGTCAGAAGAAGGATCACCAGCTTCTAGACGCAATTGAGAATGACCTGGGGGACTAAAAACCACAGGGAGCAAAACTAGAGGTAAGGGAGGACTATCATAAAACTCACATTTAATCTGTATTAGAAATATGTTTCTGATGTATTACACAATACAACTGCTTACTTTTTTACTTTTTTGTCTGTCAAGAACATCATCAGCCCTTTTTATTCTGGAAAGAATATTTTCAATAATATTCCTGTAGCAGGAGAATGAACCCTCAGTTTAATGAGAAGGAAGTACTTCTCTACTTTAATTTCAGAATAGCATTTCTCTTACTAAACCCCTTTCTAGTATTTATAGAGAAATTGCACTGTACAGGTAAAAATATCAGGAAATGAAATGCCTCATAAAGATGAATGGCATACAATGGCACTCAATTCTAACACGTTCATCATAATGAAAATTACGGCAATATAAAGGAAAAAATCGTAATTGGCATCCATAGTTTCGAATGCTCATCTCTAAAAAGCCATAAATAAGCATGGAATCCTGAAAATTGCTTTTGGAAAATGAAAGTTACACAATGCTAACTTCAAGTCTTTATGTACCTGTATGTTTTTTTATTTTTGTAATTAACAGTGTATATGATACTGGTAAGAAATCTTCTACTGTTGCGCCGTTCCCACAGTTTTCCACTCCTCAGGGATTTGTCTGGGTTTTGCCAGGCACTGCATGAGGATCGGGAACAGGATACATTCTTCTTGTAAGTGCTTTCTGGTTTGGGGCGGGGCCTCTCACATTACCTCTATTTGTTAGACATGGTTGATAAAATACAAATTCTTAAGCACTGAATCACCTTTCACTGCTTCTTATCTTTCTCTGCCTTATGTGATGATGTGTTCTCTATTCCACGTCTGTGGAGGAAAATAACCTAATTTCTACCCACGTATGTAACTAAATATCAAATTCTCCATGGATATATTTTCATTTAAAAATTATGTGAGGGGCGCCTGGGTGGCTCAGTGGGTTAAGCCTCTGCCTTCGGCTCAGGTCATGATCCCAAAGTCCTGGGATTGAGCCCCACATCATGCTCTCAGCTCAGCAGGGAGCCTGCTTCCCCCCTCTCTCTGCCTGCCTCTCTGCCTGCTTGTGATCTCTGTCTGTCAAATAAAAAAATAAAATCTTAAAAAAAAAAAGTTACGTGAAAGTAAGTTATTTAAGTTCCTAGTCCCATTTTAATTTAGAGCAACATGGCTCCACATTTTACAGATTCCTCATTGATCTGTATGTTCCTCCATCTGCCTGCTCTCTGGTCTCTGTTATTTCTGTTTCTGTTATTCCTCACGTTTCAAACGTCTGTGTCCAAACTTCAGTATCTATCTCAATGATGCAAAAATCCTGATGTTGTTTGTTGAGAAGAGTTATCCACATATTCAATCATAAAATTATAATTTCAGGGTAATTGTTACAATTGTAGAGACATTATCTTACCTACATCTATTCATTGCAGTCAGGAAAAAGTTCAGGTCTGGAGAGCAACAGCCTAGAGGCCATGCCAAAACCTGTTGTTATAGTCCAGGCAGAACAGTGTTAGCAGTGGGCGGGATAACTTTCAACTTATTCCTATGTACTCAGTGTCTTTCTAAAAATACATTATTTTATTTATTTATTTATTTTAGAAAAAGAGAGAGCAGGAGGGGGAGGGGCAAAGGAAGAATCTCAAACTGATGCCATACTCAGTGCAGAGCCCATTCTAGGGCTCTATCTCATGACCCTGAGATCATGACCTGAGCCAAAATCAGGAGTCCATTGCTTAACCAACTGCACCACCCAGGCCACCCCCTATGTATTCTACATTTTAAAAAATTATTTTAGGGTACAGGGGTGGCTCAGTTGGTTTGGTGATTGCCTTTAGTTCAGACCATGGTCTGGGAGTTCCAGGATTGAGTCCTGCGTTGGGCTCCCTGCTTCTTCCTCCAGCCCTCCACTCTCTCACACGCTCTCTCTCTCTTATAAATAGGTGAAATATTTAAAAAATAATAATAATTTAAAAAAATAAAGAAATGAAAAATTATTTTACATTTTATTTTCTAATTTCCTGATACCAACATAGAGAAATACACTATGGATTTTATGCTGACCTAGCATCTGGCAATATTGCTACACTGACTTACTTGTTCCAATAGATTGTGTATGAATTCGTTGGTGTACTTTACATCTGCTATGATGTCTTGCCAACAGTGGCAGTTTTCATTTTCCTTTCAATCTTCATAACTTTTTCTGTCCCTTGCTCTGTTGCTCTAGCATTAGCGCTTTCTTGAAGAAAGTGGAGAGATTGGACATGCTTGTCTTGTAACTTACGGGGAAGACAATCAATGTTTCACCATTCAGAATGGTTTTAGCGGTGCTTTTTTCTTTTGTAAATATGTTCTTTCAGATTAAGGAAGCTCTCATCAATTGCTAGTTTGTTGAGAGTTTTAATCATGAAAGCATGGTGAATTTTGTCAGATTAACCTATTCAGATGATCCTAGGGGTTTCTCTTTTGTTTAACTAATATGGAAAATCCTAGTAAATATTTTTCAGAGGTTAATCCAACTGTACACTTCCAGAATGAATTCCAGAATCATGATGTATTTGTATGGTGTTTTAACTTGCCAATGCCTAATTTAGATACTGGTTTGAATCCCTGTTGATGAACAGACACTGATTTGCCTTCCAGTTTCTGTCATGTCCGTTTCAGACTGTGATGTCCAGGCAGTGTTGGTCTCGCTCCGTGAGTGGAGGTGCGTTCCCTTTTCCTCCAGTCTCTGTGTTGTGTATTCCTTCTTCCGTACCTGACTGGTTGCACTCCTCAGTAAAACCATCTTCCTGACTGGTTGTACTCCTCAGTAAAACCGTCTTGTCCTGGGATTTTCTCTGTGGCAGTTCTGTTTTGTTTTGCATTAGTGTTCTTTTTTTTTAAAGCAGTTTACAAAACTAACTTTTAAACCTTTTCACTACTATACAAGCTATAGGTGTTGATTGCTGAGAAACAATGCTTTAGTGGCATGCTTCTAATCTGAATTAAAATCCGTATTAATTGAATTTTCAGGTAGTTGCCGTGGGAACACAGAAAAATGTAATCTGTATGTCCTTGTCTTCATATGGCTGTATCTGTACCAACCTTATTCTTCTAAAGACCTCGCAAAAGTATCAAGAATTAAGTGATCTCTATACATCTTCTAAACTCAGGTTAAATTTCCATTAGCAATGACAAGAAATGGTATCTATAAATGCTACCAGAAATCCTGATGTGGTTTCCCTCCATCCCTTGTGATGATACTGTGACTTACATTTTGTGTGCCTAAGGCATCACGGCCGCCAACATGACAGTCAGCCTCAGGAATGCACTGACTCTTCATATCAGCTTTGTTTTCTTTTCTTTTGTCTTTTGTATCCTGTATGTTCTTGTCTCTTTGTACTTTCAGTTAGGGTCTAGATAATAAAAATATGTGTATTATAAACTGCATACAGTTGTTCCATGGTAGGTTCTTTTTTAAATCTAATTTTATAATTTTTTCCTTCACACAGTATGTTTTCACAGTAAACATTTAGGGAAGAATGGCTTAAGGTAGCCTCTCAACCAAGAAGTATATAAAGTTTCAAAAAGGGATACCTTCAGTAACATTAAAACAATTAGAATGATATAAAATTCAAACACAAAGAAGAAAACTCAAAAGATATTTTGCTTATTTCCACTGCTATGCTTTTATAACAAAGGAGACAAAATTGTAACAAAAGTTTGAAAGAACAAACAAACTGCTTTTATTCTCTCTTGCCTGGAGCAACCATTTAAAAGCCAGCCTTTGAAGCAGATGCTTTATAAAGCATTTATACTTAAAAATGAAAAAAGAAAAGTATGTAGTGTAGAATTTCTTTCTAATTGCAGTACATTTCTCTTTAAAAATGTCCTACTACACAAGATAAACTTAAAAGTCAGATGAGCTCCCCGTAAATTTGAATTGAAGGCCTTGGTGTTCCTACCTAATTTTAATACATAATAAACAAGTTAGCCATAAAAATTTTCAAAGGTGATTTCTAAAGGAATGATTTGCTTTGAATTGTGGTACTGATAAAAGTGGCCTTTATTCGCCTCCAGTAAACCCAGAGGCAAATGTTACCAATGCACAGCAGCTTCTGAACATCCCTGGAAGGCAGAAGTGACAGGTCCTGGGTGCTTACCTATAGGGCGCAGAGTTGATGCGACAATGGTAGACCTGGGACACGCTCCGCTCCGTGGTGACTGGAAGCCTGTGAGACAGAGCAGGGAGGCCAAGCAGGGAAAGGCCCCTGGCTGACGTTCATCTCCGCTTTCCCAGGCCTCCCGACGGGCTGACCCTTTAGAACAAATTAGATCATTTCCAAGGACTCTTCTAGAGACAATAAAGCTAACCCGTGATTTCTTTAGGAAGTGTTCAAGCTTTGTACTCAACTATGAGAGAGATAGATGTGTGTGTGTGTGTGTGTGTGTGTGTGTGTATAAAACTTCAAAGTGTTCTGTATTGAACTTAATATTTTATGGCTCTTCTGTTTGAGAGACACCCTGGGTAGGTTCCAGGTGAGAAAAGTTCAGATTAAGGTTAAATTTCAGGTTAAAGTTCGGGTTAAGGTTAAAAGCAGCCTACTGCTGCTTGCGGGGCACTTGTCCTGTCCTCAGATTAGCTGTGCTGTCCACATGTCTGTCTGCGTCTCCCAAGGTTTGAACAGCCTTCAGCCTGGGTCCTGCCGTGGCCGCCCTCCACACCGATACCCGCTTGTTACACATCTACAGTTTGTTTCTTCTGATAGCTGTAAACATCGGGGGCAAAGCACAGAGCTTTTAAGAATATGAGGGCTGAGGGGCAGCTGGGTGGTTCAGTCCGTGAAGCATCCAACCCTTAATTTTGACTCAAGTCACAATCTCAGGGTTGTGAAGTTGGGACTCAGTGCAGAGTCTGCTTGTCCCTCTCCCTTGGCCCCTTGGCCCACTCATACACACAATCTTTCTCTCTCTCAAATAAACAAATAAATCTTAAAAAAAAAAATACAAGGGCTGAGAAATTCTAAGGATACTTAGCTCTCTCCATATATAATATGGAGAATATAATATGAAATATAATGTTCCATATCTACAACCCAGGAAGCGAGAGAAGGAAGATGGAAATTGGGTGGATTAAAGTATATTCAACTTTGTGAAATAGCCTTGCCATCGATTTCTCCCTTCAGGAAAACACAGTGATGATTTGGGCCTAAAATGTTAATTCTCAATAAACAATGTCAAAATTAACTCATGGCGACTCTTTATAACCCAGATGTTTACCAGTAAGTTTGTACATGAGTCTACAAATACTAAATATTTCTGAAGCCCATACCTAAAGCCGCAGCGGAGACAGAGAACAGTGCAGTCAAGGTGCGGGGGTGGGGGTGTCTCATAGAAAGGAAAAAATGTCCTCAAATCACAACACAGGCCATAAATTATTTCTATACCATCAAACAGCAAGTCTGGGGTGTTATTCAATCAATAGAAAGATTTTTTTAAAAAGATTTTACTTATTTATTTGATAGACAGAGATTACAAGTAGTCAGAGAAGCAGGCAGGGAGAGAGCAGGAAGCAGGCTCCCCGCTGAGTAAACAGCCTGATGCGGGGCTCGATCCCAGGACCCTGAGACCATGACCTGAGCTGAAGGCAGAGGCTTTAACCCACTGAGCCACCCAGGCACCCCCAGAAAGATTTTAATATAGGACGAAGTCCCATTCTGCTTGTGATTGTATTTCTGTTTTATTATGTTTCATTGTGTTGGTTCATTGTCAGCACTAGGAGATGGTTATCCTCTAAAGAAATAATCTTTCACCAATGACTGGGAATTAGAAACTATTAGAAGTACAATGTAATAGAATAAACAAATTCATCCTTGGGGGACTGGAGAGGATTTTGGTTTTCTGCAAGTAAGTCTTCACCCTTTGCTATAGCTGATCTGGTAGAAGGTTCCATAACATCATCCCAGTATTTCTGAAGACAGCATTGTATACATGGTCGTCATCAGTGGGAGACGTGATTGATTTAACATGTTATCGCATTAGAACTAACAAGTTAAATGAGGTACACGTGAATACTAATCTGTGTTAACTCTAACTTTGTTATATTTGAAACAGAAGAAATAAAACAGCATACATGTTATAAACAGGAACAGCACACTTTTATAAATTACCATAATTTAAATGTTTTTCAAACGGTAATTTCCTGAAGAAATGAAAAATAAGATAGTTTCCATTTGCTTTCTCAATACTGTAAGTAAAAACAAGTGGTACAATTGAAAGAGAACAGACCCCCAAAGTGTGTATGCATGCATATGTGCATGTGTGTGCATGTTTTAATTTTTTTTTAATTTTTAAAGATTTTATTTATTTGACAGAGATCACAAGTAGGCAGAGAGTCAGGCAGCAAGAGGTGGGGAAGCAGACTTCCTGCTGAGCAGAGAGCCCCACACAGGGCTTGATCCCAGGACCATGAGATCATGACCTGAGCCAAAGGCAAGGGCCAAACACACTGAACCACCCAGGTGCCCCCACGTGTGTGTGTGTGTGTGTGTGTGTGTGTGTGTGTGTGTGTGTTTGCTAAAAGAACCAACCTGTCCTACTGAAGGTCTGAAATGTAGCTTCATTTTCCAAAATCATTGGCTGTCATGGACAATGCAAATCTAGAATATTGCATCATTGCTAAAAGTGTGATCAAACAGAGCTGCCTTCAGTAATTTGAAACCTTGTTTATGGACACATAACATCCATGTTGTGGTATAGTAATCACTGAATTATTTCTGCATCATTGTATATTTGCAGGGCTCACTGGGTGACTTCTTGTGTTTCTTTGGACTGATGTTGCAGTTGTTTTTTTATTAGAAATGATGCTATAATGAATTATACATAACTTTACTTATGTTTTTATTTTGGAAATGTTCATATATTCACAATTTTTTTTCTTCTGTGGCCATAACCAAAGATCATATGGCAGAATTATTGGCTAGAATACAAAACTTCAGGAAACTATAACTCTAAGTATAGAGAAAGATTATTTGGTATTATTTTGAATTTTAAATCAATTTAGTGGGAGATTTTTAAGCAGTTGTACACTGGGGTTTTTAAAATATTAACTATTTGGAGCCTGAGGTAGTTGTAAACTCAGTTTATTAAGCACTAAGGGAACTAGTAAGATCTAAATAGTTTCAGGCTTGTGGCTTCATGCACCATGGACCTTAGAGAAAAAAAGAAAAATCCCAAATAACCAAGTTTTGTCTAGATAATTGTTCTGAATAAATATTTTCTTTTAAGTATCTGGGCACTAAAAGTATTTAATGTTCAGTAAACTCAACTGTTCAGTGTTTTGGTCCATTATATGGTTTATTAACAGAGTCATATCTTACTTTTCTTTATACATTTTATACACAAGAAAAATCAAGATAGCAGAGTGGTTGCTTACACACTTTTCTGAGCATACCAGAGGCAAGTAAAGGTTGTGCAATGTAATTATGTGAGAGGGTACACGTGGATTGATCAGCCCCATTATTACCAAGTTCCTATGAAGTGTTTTCTTTGTGATTTTGATTTTTCAAAAGAATTCCTAAAGCTCCTATTTTCTCTTAACTTGTAATTTTTTAAAAATGCCTCTGTTTTCCTTCTGATTGAGAGAAGTTGTCCAGACAATAAACTCTAGAGTCAGACAGGACTTCACTCCCTTGTGTGTGTTGAGAGATTGGGGAGAGTTTTTGGACCATCTCTGAATATTACCCTGCAGATTCCCATGTACAGCACAGCACTGGCAACACACCAGGTAGTTACACAGACCCAGTCTCAAATCAATACTTCAGGACATACTAATTGGGTGACTTGGGGGAAATTGTTTTATGTGATTTATAGTGCTCCTTCCTGAGGTGTTCATGAGAAAAAGAGTAGTCAACACTCAAGAATGACACGTGGTTCATAGCAAACTCTGCTGTTGTCATTGAAGGTGCTGAATCAAATTCACCCTTAAGGAAACCCCTTCTCACCTCTAATATTAAAATATAAAAAACGTGGGTGCCTGGATGGCTCAGTTGGTCAGATGTCTGCTTTCAGCTCTGGTTGTGATCCCAGGGTTCTGGGATGGAGTCCCACATTGGACTCCTTGCTCACTGAGGAGTTTCTCCCTCTCCCTCTCCCTCTGCTGTTCTCCCTGCTTGGGCTCTCTCTTGCTCCCTCTCTGTCAAATAAATAAATAAAATCCTTAAAAAAGAAGAGAGGGAGCTCAAAGGAGCCCAAGGTGGGACTCCATCCCAGGACCCCGGGATCATGACCTGAGCTGAAGGCAGATGTTTAACGCACTGAGCACCCTAGGTGCCCCTGAGAGATGTCTTTTAACAATATTCTGTCATAAGAATCTTTCATCTTTAAAAATGATGCAATTCTGGAGTTTAGAACTCTACAGCTTTCCATTACCTGGAGATGACATCAATGCAACTACAATCATGAACACAGAGGTATACTGTAATTATTGGGAAAATGGGTTTGAGAATGTTCAGAAAACTATTTTCCTTGTCACCAGATAAATGTTACTCACTTTCCTGCATTCAGAAACCAATTTCAATTTTTTTTCTAAAAACTTTAAGGCAATTGGAAAAATAACTTTTTTTTCCTTTTTTTAATTTGAGAGAAAAAGAAAGTGAGCAGGGTTGGGGGGCAGAGGGACAGACCCAAGCATACTCCGAGTTGAGCATGGAGCCCAATGCAGACCAATGCTTGATGACCATGACCCTGAGGTCATTACATGAGCCAAAACCAAGAGCTGGATGCTCAAACCACTTAGCCCCCATGCACTCCAGAATAAAATCTTAAATACAGCTTCTTTCTCGAATCATATTTGGGTATATAAATGCCTTTGCTTAAAAACTGTATTAGTTATACTTTCATTAGTTTCAACTGAATCTTAATCATCTTGGTTTTACAAGTTAACTTAAGTTTGCAAAATGGAAGAAAAAATCAAAAAGAAAAGCATGTAAAATACTACTAAGAATTAATTTCCTTGCCCAAACCAGAGTGGTTATCATTAAAGCATTAGGTTTTAAGGGGCAGTTTATCTTGTTCCTAACGTCACTGCAGGAAATCATTTGTGCACATGACTGCTCAGTAGACTTTTTGTTTCAAAATGGATGAATGTAGGTACGGACAGATGGCTAGGTTAATAGGATCCTATTCTCCATTCTAGAGGGTAAGAACTGTCTGGAATCCCACCACATGAGCATCATTATATCTAGATAACCTAAAGTAGGCTCACACTCTTGGGACTCCACAAAAATATTAGAGATCTTCAAACATTTTTGTGGGAATGCTAACATGTTTTGATATTGTATTCATAATTAAAGAACACTTTATTATATTTACATCTATATACTGATGCCCTGGCTTATAAATCATTCCTATGAGCGTTTTAAGTAGAATCTTTTCATCAGTCATGGAATTAGCACAGTTACGAGGCTTCCATTTTCAGATGAGAAAATCCAGTGAAGGCATTAAACAACATCACGTGCTCACACGGCTGGGGAATTACAGCTCTGTTCCTTATACCCAGCATACCTGATCTTCACTTGGAATCTCTTTTTCAACTAGCAACTCAGTAGTCATTAAACTCTCTCAGTAGTTAAATGCCCTAATCAGTTAAAAGGACATTGTTTGGGTCATTGGAAAATGAGAGGCTGAGGATAAAAATATGGTCCCAGTTATTTCTTTAATAGAATAAACCATCCTACACAATTAAAAGTTGTAAAATATTGTATTACTTTATGTCGAACTTTTATATCTCTTTGTTTTTTACCCTCCCTTCTTCCTCCGAGCATTTAATTGATAATCAATAATAATTTATTGAATATATAAGTAGTAGCAGCAAAGTAATTAAATGCATGTAAATATGCAGTGTTAGGAAATTCTAAAATAAACATGAGGATAATGTATGGCTGGTATGTGCAGAGTATCTTTGACAGTCCCAGATGAGTTATTCTGTGATTAGCTTTAGAAGGAGTCATTAATGAATTAATGTACCAGGTGAATCCCAGACACAGGGAGTGAAAAATATCTGTACTGATCAATATTTGTAGAAGTAGAAAAAAATTTCATAATCAATCTTTATTAAATTCATATTAATCCCTTATAAATTAGAAATAAAGAAATACTTTATTTCAGGTTAGAAGCTCT
The DNA here is from genome assembly GCF_009829155.1 of Mustela erminea. Lineage (NCBI taxonomy): Eukaryota > Metazoa > Chordata > Mammalia > Carnivora > Mustelidae > Mustela > Mustela erminea. The sequence continues at coordinate 24,276,699 of NC_045627.1, read as the reverse complement.
AAGTCACAGGATAATATAAGTTATGAACTCAAAGTATTCACAAAGAGCAGCCAACAAAGAGAGAAATGAAATTTTCCTTATGAAATTTCATTACTGAGAACACAAGGGCTGGCACTTTGAGTACATGTCCTTCACAGTAAGACAATGAATTTTTTGTTTTGATCCAAGGCTCCATTTCCCCATAGCATTCACTCAAATATGCATGTCAAGAGAGAAATCTGAATTCCAAAACTATGGAATGAAATAAATAAATGGGTGCAAATAATGGCAACAATGCTTGGATGAAATTTTAAATTTATGTAATAAAATTGGTATGGATTCCAGAATATCTTTCACTCTTGCTTGGGAGATACATCAAGAACAATATACATACAGACAAGAAGAAAGTGAAGAGAACAAACAGAAGAATGTATTTTCCTCCCACTTTCTGATTCTAAGAAGGTAAACCTTGGGACCAAAGTGCCCCTCTTGGCTGAGATCCAGTTGCAGGTCGTTGGAACAACTTTTAAAGCTGCTGTTGAGCACTTGGCTGTCTACAGAAGAGCAAACCAACCCACCAGCTAAGAAAGATCCCCTCATACAGGAGTCCACACTTGACTGAAATGCATGAAGACCACAGTACCCATCCTTCGGGTCCACAGAGGTGGGCATCTTTCTTCAGCCCAGGGAGCAGGAGATGGCTGGGGACGTTATGAGGAAGTGTGCAGCGGCTCCCAGGACAGCCTGTGGAAAGGAGCAGAGGTAATCCAGATCATGCTGTTGTAATCCACAGGGAGGGAACGCATTCACTCACTTGGGGAGGAGAGCACGCACTGAGTTAAAGACTTAAGATCAGAGTTTGAGTTCTGCATTGGCTGTGTTAACATTGGTAGTTCCCGGGAGCTGATTAGAAATACACAGTTCCTGACTCCATCCCAGGCCTGTTCTAGCAGATCATGTGTTTTAACAGAATGCTTGGGTAATTCACATGCACATGAAGTTGGACAAAACACCCAGGGTATCCTGGTGGTTCCCAGCCAGGACTGTACTCTACAATCATCCTGTGAACTTGTTTCAAAAACCCCTAGAGGTTCTGATGTGATCTGCTTGCCCTGATTCTTCAGCCTCCTTTGCGGACGCACTTGTTAACACCACACTAATGGGGAGGTCCATGGGACCAGGGGCCAGGTGGGTCAGGGCTGTGGTTGTGAGGGCTGTGGAAATCGTCTGCTGATTAGCTTAAGGGCTGGAGACCTTGTGCTGACGGTGGGAGTGAAAAGTCAAGTGGGAAGGTGACAAGGAAGAGGTCAGGATAAAGCATTTGAGCTATGGGGTGGGTCGCTGTGTCTAATGCTTCTCAGCTGAAAGACCTCAGTGCTTTCCTCTGTCTCCACTTGACCTCAGGGGAAGAGTCAACCAGGGAAGCTCCGTGACTGTCACTTTCTAGCCATATAGTGCCAGCCTGCGGCCACCTCCTGCCAATGAACCCTCAAATCTCAGTTCCTTGCAGCTTAAGCCCCATCTAGTTTTTTGGGTTTTTTTTAACTTCTTTTTTTAAGATTTTATTATATATTTGACAGAGAAAGAGAGATCACAAGTAGGTAGAGAGGCAGAAACCCCATCTAGTTTTATTGGCAGAATTCACTTGACCAAAATCTGGTTCTGTGACTTGACAATTTTTCCCAAAGACCAATTAGCTAAATGTACTTGGGTTTTTTGTTTTGTTTTGTTTTGTTTTGTTTCCGTTTTTTCAATACAACTTTCAGCAATTCAAATTAGATTGCCTGGTTTTAACAGCTTTTGAGGTTTCTATACTGTTTTTGTTGCTGAACATTCATTTAAAACTGTACATAGATTTTAGAGATTTTCTTCAGTTTGTGTCTTCACCATGGCCTTGCTGATAAATCTGGTGGGAGCTGAGGAGATATAGAGAGCTTTCATCTGGAGAAGAGAAAAACAAAACAAACAAGAGTTCATTCAGAAAACTGTCTTTTTGATAATTTAGCCATTGGGGTAATTGGCTTTTGGCAAATTAATTCAAAGGATTGGCCTGCTTTCTGCAACCTTAGGCAATAAAGCTAAAAGTTTGCCTACCAACTTTCAAAGAGAGGAAAGACAAAGTCTATTTTTTTTTCCTTTGACTATTATGTTAGTTTTCTAGAAAACTTGGAATAAAATCTTGCCAAGGAAAGGAGCTACACACAGCAGAAGTCGCTGTATATTTTGCATGCTTACTTAAAATATTGCAATAAGCATCAACATAAAAAATTCATTTGTTAAATTAAATAAAATGAGAAAAATTCTTAAGGAGACCGCATAATGGGATCTTGGGTATAAATGAAATGGAAATTTGCTGGAGAAAATAAGAATTCTCCGACAACAATCCTTCAAACCTCAGCAGGGAGAGAAATGGTTGGGGAGCTTAGTTAAAAGCAGAATCTTTCCTGTTGAAAAGGATCATTTCTCTTTAGCCTGCAAGAAAAAAATCCTGATGGAGAAGTGGTAGTGCTGAGACTTTCAGAATGCAGCCACTGTCAGCACCAGCAGGAGGATTTTTTTTTTTTCTAAGATTTTATTTCTTTATTTGAGAGAGAGCATGAGTGGAGGAGAAGGCAGACTCCCCACCCAGTAGGGAGTACCATGAGGGACTCGATCCCAGGACCCTATCAGCTTTGAATCTGAGGATAGAATATAGGATAATCCACTCTTATTTCATTTAAAGTAAATGAGAAATCAGTATAGATTGGGAATCTCCTCCTAAACATTTACAATCATAATTTTTTAAATTCTTGGGTTTTTTTTTTCCTGTTTTAAAAAAGAAAAATGATCACAAATACTTTCTCCTCTTTTCACTCCTTGCATTTTCTCACCATCTAGCACTTGGAAGTTTATGATCTATTTATGCTTTGCTTTCTTCTGTCTCCTGACGACTGCCTCCTGAATAGTAATGGATATTGTCACAATATCCAATAAAGACATGTGTGTCACATGGATTTATTTTTCAGTCTGTAGCCATGTAAAATGTATAAAATAAACTAGATTTCTGCAGATTTTGACTACTCTAGTGGAAATGATGAGAAGCACAAGAGTCATTCAGGCACAGATATTGAAAGAGCCACTTGAGAACAGTCTCTCTTATATGAAATTGTTTCTTCTCTAAGGATGAGATAATTTGCTAAATTCAAAAATTAATCATAATACATGCTAAGTCATCAGGCATGATAATAGCTGAATTTATGGCTTCTGATAATTAGTTTGGGGAAGTAGAGGGTATAACTAAGTATATCTGTAAGAGGAACTTGGAACTAGGATTATATTATTTTCAGATTCCTCAGTTAAGGCAGATGCTTAGGGGGGATAAAAAAACAAAGTCAACTAGATTTATTCAAAAGTTATAAAATCCTCTGTTCTGAGTCATGGGCCTGAGAATGATATGGGAATGGATGTGTCACCTAGAAGATAAGCAAATTACTGAGCAAACAAGCCAAAAGAACTTGGCTTTTGTCTTTCTTCTACGCATTTTTCTGGTCATCATCCCAGTTCCTAGTGACTCAATGTCTTTTCTGGTCTCCTGGCCGCCCCTTACAGGAGGATTCAGAGTAATAGCTTGAACACTCTTAGTTCCCAGCTCACCACCGTCAGACAAAATTAGCCAGAAATCTCAGAATCACATTTGTCCTTCAAAATTCAAGGGCGTAACTGATGTCACATGTGCTTGCAGGTGGCTTGTGCATTTGCCACTTCTTCCTATGCTCACAGCGGGGTCCACCCACTGTCTGCAAAGAGATTTTGACTGAGGTGGCTTCTGGCACCACTCTGGGCAATATGGGGGCTTCACTGTCTCTGGCCTTGGAAGAACTACTCTTTGCCCCAGTTCTAGACATGATGTTGCTAAGAAGGGAAGTCTCTTCCCTTATCATGTGTGCCCTTCCATGTAGAGTCCTAAAGACCCAGTTCTTTGATACCTCTTTCCCCTCTCTTCTCACACCCAGGACTTTCTCACAAGTCACTGGGTGGGGTTCCAGAGGACAAGCTGACACACACAGGACTGCTCCTCCTCAGCCCTGTGGTACAATCTCTACATCAGGCCTTGGGCACCTCCTCGCTCACCTCGGTTTCTGCTTTATCAAGGACATCTTTGGGGGAATGGATGTAAATGGCAGCCCTTATTGGCTTGTGAATTAGGGGTATTTTTTATGATGAACCAATCTTTAGCCCCAGTGAATCTGGTGGTTTCTGTGGGACAGCTCAATACATCATGAAAAAGAAAACAAAACAAGGAACAAACTAACGGAAAGGATGTTTTTTTCCCTTTATTTAATTCCATGATAAGATCTGTTATCAGGAACAGGACTGGGTATGTCTGATTGTACTATGGTTACAAAGCTTGGAGCATCATTGTGTGACAGTCCCAAATCACAAACCAACCGCATTGCCTCCTCCTGCAGTATGTCCAAGAGCTTTATGTAAAACCAATAGATGGACATCTCCCCTTTTAAATTACTATCCACCTTCTTAAGTGAAAAAGAAATAGACTGATAGTGTAAGTAGAAAAACATACTATTGCATTTAGCTGTTAACATTTGGACTGTGTTAGACTTTTAAAAATAACTCTAGGCCAGTCTTACTATTTCTCCTTTTGCTGATACAAAAGTGTGTGATACAGAAAGTTTAAGAGAGTGACCTCAGATTACATGAAAAGTCAGTGGCAGAACCAGAATAGAAACTAATGTTACTGAATCCCTAGTGTGCTTTCTACGGAGGACTGCTTTCTCTTATTTCAAAGGATAACTGTGGTTACCCATTCATAAGCCTGATAGGATTTTGTCACATCCTAACAGATTCAGTTTGGCATTTCCTATTGATTGAAAGATTTAAAAGTTATTTAAATATAATGTAAATTATTTATCAATGACTTTGAAGGTGTTGTTCTTCAAGGCCACAAAGCAAACCCCTTGTAAAACCAGTGAGTCAAGATCACAGGTGTTTTGATGATTCTGGGTGTCAGCAGGCAGATCTCAGGCAGTTATTTTATTTATTATTTTTGTAAATAATGAATTTATATAACGTTAATGGCTCTCTAAATTCAGTCTTTTGTGAAATGATTACTGAGCACCTACTATGAGATGGACGCATTCCAGGTGCTTCTACTACCCGGTACAGAAAACGTCCCTGCTTTGTGCAAGAGCAGGGGAGATAGATGATGAACAAGATAGGCAGATAAAATGGATAGTGTGTTACCTGGTTACGAAGAGCATGAGCACAGAGCAGGGAAAGGAGATTGGAATTATTGGAAGTCAGAGTTGAGAGAACCACAGAGGACCACATGGAGAAGATGATGAGGGTCCTCGAGAGTGTGAGGTGGGAGCCTTTGTGGGATGTCAGTGAGAAGTGAATTCCAGGCAAAGGAAGCATCAGATGTCAAGGTGTGAGCATGAGAGTGTGTCTTATGTGCACAGGTCACAGCCAGGAATCTTGGGCACTAGACTAAGAAGAAGGCAGGCTCATTTGAGAGAGGTGAGAGAGGAAAGAGGACGTAGAATCTTGTGGGTATAACAAGGACTTAAGATTTAAGAAAACTCTGGGTGAGAAGGGAGTATGAGAGTGGCTTGAGGGTTTAAAAAGTTATCTCTAGCTTTAGGATTGAGAAAAATTGATGACACCCCCGTTGGAAGCAGGGAATTTGGTTTCTTAACACTGTGCAGATACACGTTCCTGCTGTTGGATGGTTCACTTGGAAAGGAAGCGCTGTGTACAGCGAGAGTGTGTGATTATTACAGACGGACAGCATCTGTGCTGGAGAAGTGGTTGGTCTGCGGAGGGAGGTACCAGATGGTTCCGGTGCTGTTGGCCGCTTATTGGTAAGTGATGCTAGGACTGCATTGAGGTGAGGGGATGCGCTTGGCCAGTACAGGCATGGAAGAATTGAGGTGAATTCACTCCCTTGCAAATCAAACCGAGTACCAGGTACTGGGAACTACTGGGTTGTCATGACTGCAGTATAGACCGAGTCTGTCCAGGCAGGAAGCTAGAGGTGGGTGTTAAACCAGACAAGTCACAAGTATTCACATAGTCCAAGCACATCTTTTGAGAGAAGTCCAAATTATGCTAGAATCACTGCCAAACCATTTGGAAGTAACAAAAGAGTTCTTGTCTGATACTTATAAACGCATCCTTGCAGAATAACTGTTCAAAAAATGACCCAATCCTGTACTTGAGAGAACCCTTAAAAAACAAACATTCCTGCTTGTACAGTGAGTGACGTGGAATGAACAGTCATGATTACTAACTGGGTGATAAGTACAAATGATCAAAAGTATTTTCAAAATGGAAAATGTGAACTAAAACATTTCTATTGCCACAGAATATTTGGCAGAAAAGGGAGTTCTCAGTGCATTTCAAAAACCAGTTTTGCATGAGTTACATTATTCCATTTTTTAGGTTCCTTTTGATGCTGCTTTCTCATTTTAAGCTCATTTTAAGAAGATTGATTAAAATTCTTCCTGCTTCTGGTCTGAGTACTCCCTTTTTTTTACCAAGATATAAAAGCTATGAAGTTATTTTTTTCCAGGTTTGTATCTCAATTGTCAATCTCCCCTTACTTGATTCTTCTAGCTCTTTTAATTTTCGTTTTCCTTTTGATTAGCTTTGCGATGATGTATTTCTTTTTTTCTCCCTCTCCTTTTTTGGTGAATACTTTTGGGGAAGTCCCTGTGGACAAGCAATAATACTTAATTTTGACAGAACAAAGATTAGTTACAAATGTTCTTTAATTTTGAGAAGTATCAGTCCTAGAAAGTGTTGCTCATATAAACATCTATTATTTTATTTTGAGCTATATTCTGCTTTGGAATTAGGTAAATTGGCAGTAACCAATCCCAAATATGTCAGAGGTCGGTGGAAAACAATCTGTGATCTATTTATTGCTGTCGTTGTGATATTATTGTCACAGTCCTTTTATAAATTGAAAAGATGATCTTGTAACTGCAACAGTGTATAACAATTAGCAGAAACAAATGCAATTATAGAAAAATTGATTTAACAGATAAAAAGCCATCTTTGAGAAAACAGCTAAGGAACATATGATCAGGCTTCCAATGTTACAGAATAAAATTAATTAATTGAATCAGCAGGTATTCAATTAGAACCCAAGCCAAGGGCACTGATGAGGCAGAGCAAGGACAGTGTGGAGTTCCACATTGGTACCAGAGAGGAAGAGAAGAAGTGACTCTTGAATGGAGGCATAAAGATCTATGAATGGCATCCTGCCAGAGGGACTAGTGCTTTAGAAGAATGTTAAAGCATCCAACATTTAATGTGCCTTATTTATTTGCTTCTTATGTTGAGACCTTTTTTTCCCCCCAAACCATGTTATTTTCAAGTCACCTTAAGCTGAGTGGAATCAGCTAAAGACAAGAAATTAGAGGAGATGCCTGGGTGGAAAATGCACAGTGGGGATAGTAAATCAGAAAGAGGATGAATTTCCGTGCTTTGCTCTACAGGACTTCTAATACAGAGAATACTTTAAAAATTATTTTACGAAACACTATGCTTTTTACTTTTTGTAGGGTAATCTAAGTCACACTTCTCTATTAAAATATGATTCAAAAGTTTCTTCCTCTTAAGATGCTCTTAATGGCTGCCTTATGTGCTATGAGAAGATTTCTATTCTGCCATTTAATGTTTGGGCTTGTGTGGACCTTTGCTTGGACATAGGCAAGTGACAGCTTCCAGTTCCACCTGTAAGGAACCACACTCAGAGTCACCTGCATGTGTGTACATCCTGGGCATTCACGAGGGCGTCTGTACTCAGTGCCTGGGTGGTTTTAGTCATTTCATTCTGAACTTGTGTGATGAGCACCGTGTGACAGGGCAAGGGCGTGCTGTGTGAACAGAGCACACATGTATAGAATGTGTACCCACAGCCCCTTGCAGCTCCATGGCCACCGAGCCCAGGTGCTTGTGACCCTTGGAGCTCAGGGACACTCAAAGGCGTACAAAGTAGGCATGGATCTTGGCTTGGGCTGCCATCATAAAATACTAGAGATTGGGTGGCTTAAGCCATTTTAGTTTAAAGTTGGGTGCCCCCTGGTTGGGTTCTGTTGACAACGTTCTTCCTGGCTTCTCACTGTGTCCTCACACAGCAAAGAAAGAGGGCCTTCCTAGAAGGACACTAGTCCCATCATAAGGACCCCACCCTCACGGCTTCATCCAACTATAATTGCCTCCGTGAGACCCCATCTCCAAATACGGTCACACTGGGGGTTAGGGTTTCACAGGTGAATCTGGGGAAGACACCATACAGCATGGTACACCCATGACAGACTGAGAGGGTGCTCACTGCCCTGATAGACCACACCTGGGCCGGTCTTCCTTTAAATTCAGAAAAGTTCTGATGCTCTAAGAAAACAGACGACCAAAGAGCACGATCATAACATCTTACTCACAATACTTCCCTGCATCAGCCAGCTTTGGCTGAGAGTGTTGACTTAGAAGAAAAGAGAAAGACAAGGCAACCTTGTTCATTTCCCTTTCATTTGTTTCTCAGTGAGCCAGTGGTAGTGGGGGAGTGTGGCTTCAGGAAAAGGAATGAACACTTTGAATTAGTTTCATGGAACATTTCTATTGGCCTCATAAGATAGATATACATATAGTTCATAATCTGAAGCTTGTATATGCTCGTATATGCGTATGTACATCAGACGACAAACTCATTTCAGTGATTGTGTATGTGTATATGCAGTAAAAACTCAGACACTTGCATTTAAAGCTGAGATTGGTCAACAAAAAGATGAATGAAATTCATGTTACTAACTTCGTATTTTAATTTTTCTCAGAGTGACATTAAATAGCAAATGAAAAGCATCACGAGAGGTTACAGATGTTATGTGTTAGAATGTCAAGGTCATGTTTCATTTCATGGCTAGAAGTAGAAGACATGGGGCAGTGGGGCAACATTTAACTGCAAAGAAGCGATTCTGAGTTAGACCTGTTAGGAAGGAAGGGAACTGATTCACAAGCAGATGCCCCAAGGTATGGGTGAAGGCTGGTTGATGAAGGAGTAACGTCTGTGTTCATTAACGCAGACCTATCTGCAGATGACCTTGGTCTCCACAGCACTGTTTCCTTTACAGTGGTGGAGTTAAGATAAACCATGTGGGTCTGTGTCTGCCAGCTGTGTGGAATGCAGCTATGGGGGGAGTTGTGAGATGGTGTGCTGGCCTTGGGTCTGCCTAACAGAGGTGGCATAAGAGATTGGTGGACGCGGGGACTCTGACATCTAATGCTCGGGGGGCCAGACCCTGATTCCACATGGACCAGTCCCTATGGTGCAGCAGTAGGGACAGTGATGGGAGGGGATGAGGGCATGTCCATGCTTTCTGGACAGCCAGCCTCCTGTGGCTTGACATAATGAAATCTCTGAGACAAACAAGAGGAGACAAGTACTTGCTTGTGAAATCTGGATGACTTCATCTCATCCCTTTGGGAACTTGGAAATTGCTCAAGGAGAAAGCAGGAGATAACAGTAAAGATATTATTTTTGGTTTATTTTTATTACCTTCCTTCATGAGACAAGGTGTTTGGGAGAGAAAGAGAAAAACGGAAGCAGCAATGTGTCCAGTGTTTGACACAAAATATCCCCACCTCATAAACCCAGAGTCCTGTTGAGGATCTGAGAAACATTATCAACTGTTTCAGCACTGTGTTGTGTCTACTCATCATGAAAATGGCTCTGGGGCCGGATGATGAAGTTCATTTTATCCCAGAAACCAGAGGCTACAGTACAGAGATCACTTCACTGAGGAGATCCTGGAAATGCTGGAAAGTCCATTTTCCTTGAACTTGAGATGAAATTTCTAGGGGCTAATATTTATTTATGGACACAGCAGAGTAGGAAGGAATATTTGCTATCAATAATAACTCCCAACTTGCCGCAGTGTTTGACCTTCAGAAAGTATCATCGGTGATGTGAGCAGTGCCCTATTTGGTTGAAGGACACAAAGATGGGATGAGGTTAATCTTTGCAAAAGAGGAAAATTGGCCTCTTCGTCTTTGGTTGTGAAGTAGTGTCATTCACAAGTGTTGTAAGAATAAAGATAATACTTACATTCAGTGATAAATGTCAAGTTGTTTGAATTACCACCTACTTCCTTGTACATCTGATATTCATTAACATCTACTCCCCCCCCCCCCCCCGCACAAAATTTAGTTTCCATAATAAAGCGGACCCTGCTACATAGGAGTGTGAATGTTTCAAGTCTTAGTTCAATGGTTCCGCCCATACTTTGAGTCACTGAAATAAAGAGCTTAGAATGGAGTGTGACTGCTTCCCCAACCCTCTCTCATTTGCCTGAGTGCGGAGGTCTGAAATACGTAAGAGCTTCCACGAGGAAAAGTAAAGGTCTGGCAACTTCCCCTGTAAGTGACAGATTCCATCCCGTAAAAATACGGTTTGTCGTTTAAAGGCAGTAAGAACTTGAGTGTCATGTTTATATCCTGGGTTTATTTATTAATGCAACAGCAGGACAGCTGAGTCCAGACAGGACAGACTTTTTAAAGCCCTGACAAAACGTAGACTAAATTGAAAAATTGCTTGTCCTTCATAAGGTTGAAGAGACGAGCTTACTTTCCCCACCAGGCTTCGAATCTTCCGTTAGAGCCCTACGGTTAGTATTTAATCCAACAACATGACTCAAAGATAGGGTACTTAGGGGCTGAGGTATTACCCTCAAAACTTAAAGGTTGGGGTTTACTGAATGGTTACCATTTGGTGTTTGGTGTTAAAGAGCCTGGATTTGAATCCAGCTCTAGAATATTTCCTGTGCCGTCAGATAAGTGACTTACTCTCTAACCCTCAGTTTCCTTGTCTATAAACATTAATAAATTATTGGTAATTGCCTCACATACCATGACTGGGTTACATGACACAGTGTTGGAAACAGCCTATCAGAACTCTGAGCATGTGGGGAGGGCTTACTACCGTTAGCTCCACATCCCTGATCTCTCCTACTGCATTTCTTTACTTATCTTAGGAGGGATGTATAGACATGAAAAAAAAAAAATCAAGAGAAAAGGAAAATTAGTAGTTCATTAGCACCCTCCTGCAATAGGAGAGTGAAATTTTGTAAACGTATTAAAACTATTCTGTCACTCAAATTCCTATCAACATAGTAGCTCTGTTTCACTATTTTAATTGAACATTTATGATATGTGGGATCCTCATTTGTGATTCTTGCATGTGACTTAAAATATAGACAGATTTAATGTATTAAGGTATTTAAGTAGGAGAATATGACTGAAAGTGTGAGACCACGTAAAACGATGTCTTCTGCTCACCTGTTATTTGGTCGATAGGACTTTCCCTCCTTTGCAAGCGCATCAGTGGAGATTTTAATGGCACTACATGGAACAATATAGTAATAATAATGGCTAAAATAATTTTATTGAATGTTTATAATATTTTAGATATTCTTCTCAGTAATTTTTTATGTATTAGCTCCCTTAATTTTTCACTGCAGTCTTTTTTGAAATTTACGCTCTTACCATCCTCAGTTCACAAAGGAGGAATGTAGGGCCCAAGGAAGTGAGGCCACCTGCTAAAGGCAGAGACCCTCAGTACTGCTCCGTGGATTCGGTACTTGCACCCAGGCGGTCTTGCTTCAAGATACCCATTGCCCTATAGTCAGTTCACATTGTTATAAGTAGGATGTGGGAGCCACAGATATGTGTGTGTATGAGAGACACAGAGAAAGAGAAAAGAGATGGAGAGAAGGAGGGAATTGAGGAGGGAAGGGGAGCGGGAGAAAGAGAGAGGGAAAGGAAAACAGAAAATTAAAAATTAGAGAAGAAATCTCAGTCGAGAATGCTCTATGGAGGAGCTGCCCTTTAAAGGGACAGTAAGATTCTTAAGTGTGAAAACAGTAAATGCAATAATTTTTTGATTTGTATTAAAATCATATTTTAAAAATCTAAAAGTCACACAGGGTGGTTAGAAATTTGTGCAGTCTTCCATGTAGATTGTTTTAAAATGACAATGCTGATTTAGTTTATTTATGTTAGACTATTTTAAAACTTCTATATTATAAGAATTTCACATGTAGATTAGTCATTTACGGTTAAATACACATTTTGATACCAATATTCAGTTACAAAATGGGCACTGAATGGGTTCTCTTTCCATCTTTTGTGACTGTTAAAATCCTTCTTTTTCCATCATCATTCCACAATTTGGGTCCTTAGAAAAAGTCTTGTCTAACAAAACAGTTCAGAAATGAGAGATTCAGGCAAGAAGGGGCCCAGAAAGGATGATAGGTTAATTCCTGTTCTCAGTCTCTCCTCTCTGACCTGCATCTGTTTACCCCCAGGGTTTCTCTCCCTGACTTGTGTTATTTTCAAAGACTTTCATCAACCAAATCCCAAGAAACATCCCAGTGCTTGCCCATGACAATTGAGTTCCTGGACAGTCAGAGCTTTCCCCACCTGATGGGTCACCTGCTGAAGACCCCTGTCCCAGCAGAGATGTTAGGTCTCAGGTCTGTTTAGATGCTTCTTTGCCTGCCTGCCTTTTTCTTAATACTTATACTAGGCGTATGGGATTTTCAGAGGAAGATCGTAGAGGATAAGTGCCATTTTCATCACATAATTTCAAAATCAATGCAATTGATCCTGTTGACCTTGGCCACTTTGCCGAGGTAATGTGGTCACATTACTCTTTCATGATACATGCACCAGTACAAAAATAGAGAAGTACAGACTAGTATCTCTTATGAGCATAAATGTAACATTTTTTTTTTATTATATTATGTTAGTCACCATAGAGTACTTCATTAGCTTTTGATGTAGGTTTCCATGATTCATTGTTTGTATATAACACCCACTGTTACATGCAATCTGTGCCCTCCTTAATACCCATCACCGAGCTCACCCATCCCCCCAGTCCCCTTCCCTTTGAAACCCTCAGTTTGTTTCCTGGAGTCCACAGTCTCTCATGATTTGTCTTCCTCCCTGATTTCCTTCCCTTCAGTTTTTCCTCCCTTCCCCTGTGGTCCTCTGTACTATTCCTTACATTCCGCATATGAGTGAAACCATATGATACTTGTCTTTCTCTGCTTGACTTACTTCACTTAACATAATCCTCTCCACTTCCATCTATGTTGATGCAAATGGTGAGTGTTCATACTCTCTAACAGCTGAGTAATATTCCACTGTATGTATGTACCATATCTTCTTTATCCATTTGTCTGTTGAAAGACATCTCGGCTCCTTACACAGTTTGGCTATTATGGCCATTGCTGCTATGAACATTGGGGTGCAGTTGCACCTTCTTTTCACTACATCTGTATCTTTGGGGTAAATACCCAGTAATGCAATTGCTGATTCATAGGGTTGCTCTGTAACATCTTGAGGAACCTCCATACTGCTTGCAGAGTGACTGCACTAGCTTATATTCCCACCAACACTGTAAGAGGGTTCCCCTTTCTCCACATCCCCTCCAACATTTGTTGTTTTCTGCCATTTTAATTTTTGCCATTCTAACTTGTGTAAGGTGGCATCTCATTGTGGTTTTGATTTGAATCTCTCTGATGGCTAAAGATGTTGAACATTTTTTCATGTGTCTGTTGGCCATATGGATGTCTTCTTTGGAGAACTGTTTGTTCATGTCTTCTGCCCATTTTTTGACTTGATTATTTGTTTTTTAGGTGTTGAGTTTGAGAAGTCCTTTATAGATTTTGGATACCAACCCTTTATTTGTAATGTCATTTGCAAATATTTTCTCCCATACTGTGGGTTGCCTCTTAGTTTTGTTGACTTTGCAATGCAGAAACTTTTTATCTTGATGAAGTCCCAAAAGTTCATTTTCTCTTTTTTTCCCCTCACTTATGGAGATGTGTTTTGAAAGAAGTTGCTGTGGCTGATGTTGAAGAGGTTACTGCCTATGTTCTCCTCTAGGATTTTGATGGTAACAGTCTTAACAAATATTACCAAATAGAATTCAGCAGCATGTTAAAAAATATCTGTATAAATCCTGCCTAAGTCTGCCATGCCAAAGATACAAAACTGTTCTGTATTTGGTAACACATCATATTAGGTTAAAGAAACATCATCTTAGTAAACAAACAAACAAAAAACTCACATCATCTTAGCAACTGATGGAGAGAAGCACTTCAAAATAAACACTATTCATGATGTAAGCTCTCAGAAAAATGGAACCTGACAAGGAAATCTACAAAATATCTATAGCTAATACTACATTTAATTGTAAAAGACTGAATATTTTCCCCCAAGACCAGGCACAAGACAAGGATGTCTGCCCACACCACTCCTATTCATGATAATGCTGCAGGCTCTAGCCATCGCAGTAAAGTAAAAAAGAGCAATAAAAGGCTAACAGATTAGAAAGGAGGACATACTCTGCAGGTGATGGGATTGTCTCTATAGAGAATCCTTAGGAATACACAAAAAACTCTTATGAGTAATATTTTAGCAGTGTTGTAGATAAATTTTAAGGAACAATTAAACATATAAAAAGCAAAAACACGGATGTCAAATATATACATTAATATATACATAACTTAATAGGTACACATTTTATTTATATATATACATATATATGTGTGTGTGTATATATATATATATATATATATTTTAAATCTCTTCCCTCCACCAAGAAATATAAAAATGTAAAAATGTAAAGCTATCAAAACATGCAAGGGACTTGAATACTGAAAGCTACAAAACACTGATGAATGAAATTAAAAAAAAGATTAAAATAGATACATTTTGTTCATGGATTGGAATACTCAGTATGGTAAAGATGGCAATTTTCTTCAAAGTGACACAGAAGTTTAATGCAATTCTTATTAAAATCCCAGCATGAATTTCTTTGTAGCTATAGACGAGATTATTCTAACATTTAACTTGAAATGTTGGGGTGGAAATGTTTTTTAAAAGATGGGGAAATGAGAGGCACCTGGGTGGCTCAGTGGGTTAAGCCTCTGCCTTCGGCTTGGGTCATGATCTCAAGGTCCTGGGATCGAGTCCTGCATTGGGCTCTCTGCTCAGCAGGGAGCCTGCTTCCCCCCTCTCTCTGCCTGCTGCTCTGCCCACTTGTGTTCTCTGTATCTGTCAAATAAATAAATAAAATTTTTTTAAAAAGATGGGAAAATGAAAGAAATGAATTGACCTCATCTTAAGGCAATCTACAGCGAGGGCTACTGTCTAGCAGTTGCAGAAGGATGGACACACGTCAAAGGAACAGATTAAGAATCCTCAAAATTGACCCACTTATAAGTGCAATAAATGATTTTATAAAATTGCAATAGCAAATTTTTAAAAATACTCCTGGGCAAATGGACATCTACTGGCAAGAAAAAGAGTAAAAGAATTTTGAAACTCGTGCCTTTATATAAAAATTAATATGGGTCATGGACTTATGTGAAAAACTATAAAATTTTAACAATTAACAGAAGAAAGTCTTTGGGATCTAGAGCTAGAGAAAATCTTAGATTTTTTTTTTTTTTGTCATTTTTTTTTTTAATTAATTTTTTTTTTTATTTCCAGCATAACAGTATTCATTATTTTTGCACCACACCCCGCGCTCCATGCAATCCGTGCCCTCTATAATACCCACCACCTGGTACCCCAACCTCCCACCCCCCGTCCCTTCAAAACCCTCAGATTGTTTTTCAGAGTCCATAGTCTCTCATGGTTCACCTCCCCTTCCAATTTCCCCCAACTCCCTTCTCCACTCTAAGTCCCCATGTCCTCCATACTATTTGTTATGCTCCACAAATAAGTGAAACGATATGATAATTGACTCTCTCTGCTTGACTTATTTCACTCAGCATAATCTCTTCCAGTCCCGTCCATGTTGCTACAAAAGTTGGGTATTCATCCTTTCTGATGGAGGCATAATACTCTATCCCCAGGGGTATAGGTCTGTGAATCACCAGGTTTACACACTTCACAGCACTCACCAAAGCACATACC
This sequence comes from Mustela erminea, assembly GCF_009829155.1. Lineage (NCBI taxonomy): Eukaryota > Metazoa > Chordata > Mammalia > Carnivora > Mustelidae > Mustela > Mustela erminea. The sequence continues at coordinate 24,260,730 of NC_045627.1, read as the reverse complement.
CTCCCCAATGTCCATAATCCCACCCCCTTCTCCCAAACCCCCTCCCCCCAGCAACCCTCAGTTTGTTTTGTGAGATTAAAAGTCACTTATGGTTTGTCTCCCTCCCAATCCCATCTTGTTTCATTGATTCTTCTCCTACCCACTTAAGCCCCCATGTTGCATCACCACTTCCTCATATCAGGGAGATCATATGATAGTTGTCTTTCTCTGCTTGACTTATTTCGCTAAGCATGATACGCTCTAGTTCCATCCATGTTGTCGCAAATGGCAAGATTTCATTTCTTTTGATGGCTGCATAGTATTCCATTGTGTATATATACCACATCTTCTTGATCCATTCATCTGTTGATGGACATCTAGGTTCTTTCCATAGTTTGGCTATTGTGGACACTGCTGCTATAAACATTCGGGTGCATGTGCCCCTTCGGATCACTACGTTTGTATCCTTAGGGTAAATACCCAATAGTGCAATTGCTGGGTCATAGGGCAGTTCTATTTTCAACATTTTGAGGAACCTCCATGCTGTTTTCCAGAGTGGCTGCACCAGCTTGCATTCCCACCAACAGTGTAGGAGGGTTCCCCTTTCTCCGCATCCTCGCCAGCATCTGTCATTTCCTGACTTGTTTATTTTAGCCATTCTGACTGGTGTGAGGTGATATCTCATTGTGGTTTTGATTTGTATTTCCCTGATGCCGAGTGATATGGAGCACTTTTTCATGTGTCTGTTGGCCATCTGGATGTCTTCTTTGCAGAAATGTCTGTTCATGTCCTCTGCCCATTTCTTGATTGGATTATTTGTTCTTTGGGTGTTGAGTTTGCTAAGTTCTTTATAGATTCTGGACACTAGTCCTTTATCTGATATGTCATTTGCAAATATCTTCTCCCATTCTCAGTTGTCTTTTGATTTTGTTAACTGTTTCCTTTGCTGTGCAAAAGCTTTTGATCTTGATGAAATCCCAATAGTTCATTTTTGCCCTTGCTTCCCTTGCCTTTTGCGTTGTTCCTAGGAAGATGTTGCTGCAGTTGAGGTCAAAGAGGTTGCTGCCTGTGTTCTCCTCAAGGATTTTGATGGATTCCTTTCGCACATTGAGGTCCTTCATCCATTTTGAGTCTATTTTTGTGTGTGGTGTAAGGAAATGGTCCAATTTCATTTTTCTGCATGTGGCTGTCCAATTTTCCCAGCACCATTTATTGAAGAGGCTGTCTTTTTTCCATTGGACATTCTTTCCTGCTTTGTCGAAGATTAGTTGACCATAGAGTTGAGGGTCTATTTCTGGGCTCTCTATTCTGTTCCATTGATCTATGTGTCTGTTTTTGTGCCAGTACCATGCTGTCTTGATGACGACAGCTTTGTAATAGAGCTTGAAGTCCGGAATTGTGATGCCACCAACGTTGGCTTTCTTTTTCAATATCCCTTTGGCTATTCGAGGTCTTTTCTGGTTCCATATAAATTTTAGCATTATTTGTTCCATTTCTTTGAAAAAGATGGATGGTACTTTGATAGGAATTGCATTAAATGTGTAGATTGCTTTAGGTAGCATAGACATTTTCACAATATTTATTCTTCCAATCCAGGAGCATGGAACATTTTTCCATTTCTTTGTGTCTTCCTTCTTTCTTTCATGAGTACTTTATAGTTTTCTGAGTATAGATTCTGTGTCTCTTTGGTTAGGTTTATTCCTAGGTATCTTATGGTTTTGGGTGCAATTGTAAATGGGATTGACTCCTTAATTTCTCTTTCTTCTGTCCTGTTGTTGGTGTAGAGAAATGCAACTGATTTCTGTGCATTGATTTTATATCCTGACACTTTACACATTACTGAATTCCTGTACAAGTTCTAGCAGTTTTGGAGTGGAGTCTTTTGAGTTTTCCACATATAGTATCATATCATCTGCGAAGAGTGATAATTTGACTTCTTCTTTCCGATTTGGATGCCTTTAATTTCCTTTTGTTGTCTGATTGCTGAGGCTAGGACCTCTAGTACTATGTTGAATAGCAGTGGTGATAATGGACATCCCTGCCGTGTTCCTGACCTTAGCGGAAAAGCTTTCAGTTTTTCTCCATTGAGAATGATATTTGCGGTGGGTTTTTCATAGATGGCTTTGATGATATTGAGGTATGCGCCCTCTATCCCTACACTTTGAAGAGTTTTGATCAGGAAGGGATGCTGTACTTTGTCAAATGCTTTTTCAGCATCTATGGAGAGTATCATATGGTTCTTGTTCTTTCTTTTATTGATGTGTTGTATCACATTGACTGATTTGCGGATGTTGAACCAACCTTGCAGCCCTGGAATAAATCCCACTTGGTCGTGGTGAATAATCCTTTTAATGTACTGTTGAATCCTATTGGCTAGTATTTTGTTGAGTATTTTCGCATCTGTGTTCATCAAGGATATCGGTCTATAGCTCTCTTTTTTGGTGGGATCCTTGTCTGGTTTTAGGATCAAGGTGATGCTGGCCTCATAAAATGAGTTTGGAAGTTTTCCTTCCATTTCTATTTTTTGGAACAGTTTCAGGAGAATAGGAATTAGTTCTTCTTTAAATGTTTGGTAGAATTCCCCCGGGAAGCCGTCTGGCCCTGGGCTTTTGTTTGTTTGGAGATTTTTAATGACTGTTTCAATCTCCTTACTGGTTATGGGTCTGTTCAGGCTTTCTATTTCTTCCTGGTTCAGTTGTGGTAGTTTATGCATCCATTTCTTCCAGATTGTCAAATTTATTGGCGTAGAGTTGCTCATAGTATGTTCTTATAATAGTTTGTATTTCTTTGGTGTTAGTTGTGATCTCTCCTCTTTCATTCATGATTTTATTTATTTGGGTCCTTTCTCTTTTCTTTTTGATAAGTCGGGCCAGGGGTTTATCAATTTTATTAATTCTTTCAAAGAACCAGCTCCTAGTTTCGTTGATTTGTTCTATTGTTTTTTTGGTTTCTATTTCATTGATTTCTGCTCTGATCTTTATGATTTCTCTTCTCCTGCTGGGCTTAGGGTTTCTTTCTTGTTCTTTCTCCAGCTCCTTTAGGTGTAGGGTTAGGTTGTGTACCTGAGACCTTTCTTGTTTCTTGAGAAAGGCTTGAACCGCTATACATTTTCCTCTCAGGACTGCCTTTGTTGTGTCCCACAGATTTTGAACCGTTGTATTTTCATTATCATTTGTTTCCATGATTTTTTTCAATTCTTCTTTAATTTCCCGGTTGACCCATTCATTCTTTAGAAGGCTGCTGTTTAGTCTCCATGTATTTGGGTTCTTTCCAAACTTCCTTTTGTGGTTGAGTTCTAGCTTTAGAGCATTGTGGTCTGAAAATATGCAGGGAATGATCCCAATCTTTTGATACCGGTTGAGTCCTGATTTAGGACCGAGGATGTGATCTATTCTGGAGAATGTTCCATGTGCACTAGAGAAGAATGTGTATTCTGTTGCTTTGGGATGAAATATTCTGAATATATCTGTGATGTCCATCTGGTCCAGTGTGTCGTTTAAGGCCTTTATTTCCTTGCTGATCTTTTGCTTGGATGATCTGTCCATTTCAGTGAGGGGAGTGTTAAAGTCCCCTACTATTATTGTATTATTGTTGATGTGTTTCTTTGATTTTGTTATTAATTGGTTTATATAGTTGGCTGCTCCCACGGTGGGGGCATAGATATTTAAAATTGTTAAATCTTCTTGTTGGACAGACCCTTTGAGTATGATATAGTGTCCTTCCTCATCTCTTATTATAGTCTTTGGCTTAAAATCTAATTGATCTGATATAAGGATTGCCACTCCTGCTTTCTTCTGATGTCCATTAGCATGGTAAATTCTTTTCCACCCCCTCACTTTAAATCTGGAGGTGTCTTCGGGCTTAAAATGAGTTTCTTGGAGGCAACATATAGATGGGTTTTGTTTTTTTATCCATTCTGATACCCTGTGTCTTTTGACAGGGGCATTTAGCCCATTAACATTCAGGGTAACTATTGAGAGATATGAATTTAGTGCCATTGTATTGCCTGTAAGTTGACTGTTACTGTATATGGTCTCTGTTCCTTTCTGATCTACCACTTGTAGGCTCTCTCTTTGCTTAGAGGACCACTTTCAATATTTCCTGTAGAGCTGGTTTGGTATTTGCAAATTCTTTCAGTTTTTGTTTGTCCTGGAAGCTTTTAATCTCTCCTTCTATTTTCAATGATAGCCTAGCTGGATATAGTATTCTTGGCTGCATGTTTTTCTCGTTTAGTGCTCTGAAAATATCATGCCAGCTCTTTCTGGCCTGCCAGGTCTCTGTGGATAAGTCAGCTGCCAATCTAATATTTTTACCATTGTATGTTACAGACTTCTTTTCCCGGGCTGCTTTCAGGATTTTCTCTTTGTCACTGAGACTTGTAAATTTTACTATTAGGTGACGGGGTGTGGGCCTATTCCTATTGATTTTGAGGGGCGTTCTCTGAACCTCCTGAATTTTGATGCTCGTTCCCTTTGCCATATTGGGGAAATTCTCCCCAATAATTCTTTCCAGTATACCTTCTGCTCCCCTCTCTCTTTCTTCTTCTTCTGGAATCCCAATTATTCTAATGTTGTTTCGTCTTATGGTGTCACTTATCTCTCGAATTCTCCCCTCGTGGTCCAGTAGCTGTTTGTCCCTCTTTTGCTCAGCTTCTTTATTCTCTGTCATTTGGTCTTCTATATCACTAATTCTTTCTTCTGCCTCATTTATCCTAGCAGTGAGAGCCTCCATTTTTGATTGCACTTCATTAATAGCTTTTTTTATTTCAACTTGGTTAGATTTTAGTTCTTTTATTTCTCCAGAAAGGGCTTTTATATCTCTCGAGAGGGTTTCTCTAATATCTTCCATGCCTTTTTCGAGCCCGGCTAGAACCTTGAGAATTGTCATTCTGAACTCTAGATCTGACATATTACCAATGTCTGTATTGATTAGGTCCCTAGCCTTCGGTACTGCCTCTTGTTCTTTTTTTTGTGTTGAATTTTTCCGTCTTGTCATTTTGTCCAGATAAGAGTATATGAAGGGGCAAGTAAAATACTAAAAGGGTGGCAACAACCCCAGGAAAAAATGCTTTAACCAAATTAGAAGAGATCCAAAATCATGAGGGGGGAGAAAGGGGATAAAAAGAGGTTCAAAAAGGAAGAAAGAAAAAAAAGAAAAAAGAAAAGAAAAGAATTTAAAAAAAAAAGGAAAACACCTAAGAAAAATGTAAAAAAGAAAAAATATATATATTAGATAAACTTTCAGAAAGTGGTTGTTTTTCTGTTTCCAGAATTGCTGTTCTTCTTCTCTTCGATCTGCCGATGGATTTTCAGGTGTTTGCAATCTTTAGATAAGCTATCTAGCTGATCTCCGGCTAGCTGAAGCAGTCTCAGCCTGCTACTTCTCCGCCATCTTCAAGAAAATCTTAGATTTGACACAAGTACATGATACATAAACAGAAAAATTGATGAGTTCGACTTCATCAAATTAAAATATTTTGTTCTACCAAATATCCTGTAGAGAGGATAAAATACAGGCTCCAGACTAGGAAATATTTTGGAAACCACATATACAAGAAAAGTAGTATCTAAAATATGTAAAGAACTTCCAGAACTCAACAGTCTTCTTAAAACACGTAACGATCCACTTAAGCAGCATATTTTACTGAAGAGGATATGAGAGATAAGTGCACAAAAAGATATTCTACACTATTCACTGTCAGGGAAATGCAAATTAAAACCAACGGACTTATCTCTACACACATAGGAGATGACTAAAATTTAAAAAGAAAAAATAGTAGCAACACCAGAAGTTGGCAAAGAAATGCAGACTCTGCATCGCTCAGAGATCACTGCCTAGCATTTCGGCAAGAAGTCACAGTGAGGAATGATAAAGACAGGATGGCTTCCAACACGTGGGTTCGGGTTTCAGGTCAGTGCCAGAGTTTAGACGCAGAGAGTGGAAGCAGCCATTCATGGTCCATACCTGTTCCCAGAAGATGTGCCCTGACCTCAGCAGGTGGGACGCAGCGGCCTGGTGGCCCACTGGTTGAAGCTTCTCAGCAGCAGCCAGTGGATCTTGCCTTCCTGCTGCACATGAGGGGTCCTGAAATCCTCCAGGCTATGAAACAGGTTCCCTTCCACCATGGTGATAGAGACCCTCCTGAGCTAAGCTCCCGCCACGGACACACCAAACCTATGCCTGGAGCAATTTCCTTGGAAGGAAATCTGAAACTAGCTGTGTGCTTCCTGTGTATCAGGCAAACGGGAAAACACCCGCATCACCCACTTCTGAATGGTAGGAAAAGATGACACACTCTTGCCATTCCTGCAGCCCTGGCGTGGTGTCAGGCAGTCCAGACGGAACTTCCAGTGCCCAGCTTCTCCCCGAGGAGTGAACAGTTTGGACACCTGCCTCGGTTTTCAGGAGGGGCAGGCTCCCCCAAATACCTAGTTCTGAGAGTGAACAGGGCTTGCCTTCCTGAGACCTTACAGGATTTGCTGCTTCTCCTCCATGGGTTCAGGGAAGGGGACCAGTCCAAAAGCTCATTGCCAGTCTCTCCCTCACAAAGGCCTATTGCTTCTTCAAAAGCTGCTGCTTGGGGTGATGCTTCCACCTTCCACGTTAACACCCGCAGGGGCTCACCACCATCCTCTGTGGAGATGGAGGAAGCCGGAAGACACAACCTTCACCTCCTCGCTTGAGCCCACTCTCTCCAAACGTCCCATGTCTCCCTGGAAGGAGCTTGATGACACTCAGACATCCCAGCTTCTGCAGGTGTCCCTCACAGAAGAATCGCCCACATGTGGGTTGCATTTGCAGGTGCCACAGAATTGTGGCAAATAAAGAAGCAGCTAAGTGTAGAGGCAGGAGCCAACTCAGCTGCACACCCTGCCCAGTGCAGAGAAAACAGGCAATACAGCCCATCTCCCAGTTGTCCCCGGGGAGGGCCCAAAGTGCACACCCTCCCAGCCGCTGTGAGCTCTGCCTCCCCTTCAGCCCACATCAAGCCTACAATGCTCCCCTTTCAGACACGGCAGATCCGGTGCAGCTTGGGTGTCATGGATAACAGTGAAGGCAGGCTGGACAGCCGCACGCTGAAAGACACCGGCAAAAGAGCCAGGCAGGCTGATTGGTTCAGGCTCCCATCCTAGGACCACCCCTCCGTCAAGACGGAGTGAGGGGGCTGTCTCATCTAATGCACAGAAATGAACACAGAGCCAAAGAGAATGAATGGACAGAGAAGAAGATTCCAAACAAAAGAACAAGATAAAACCCTAGAAACAGACATTAATGAACAAAATGGTGATTTACCATTCTGACAAAGAGTTCAGAAGAGCAGTCCTAAAGATGCTCTGCAAGGTCAGCAGGACAATGCATGAGCAAGGGAGAATTTCAGCCGAGGTAGGAAATGCAAGACAGTACCAAACAGACCTCTTCAACCCAAATACTTCAAAATTCTCCTGCTTGGATGCCTGTTAAGAAAGGAGAGACTTGGGGCACCTGGGTAGCTCAGTGGGTTAAGGTCATGATCTCAGGGTCCTGGGATCAAGGCGCCACATTGGGTTCTCTGTTCAGCAGGGAGCCTGCTTCCCCCCCACCCCTCTTCCTGCCTCTCTGCCTACTTATGATCTCTCTCTCTGTGTCAAATTAATAAATAAAATCTTTAAAAAAAGAAAAAAAGAAAGGAAGGAAGGAAGGACGGACAGAAGGAAGGAAGGAAGGAAGGAGGAAGGAAGGAAGGAAGGAAGGAGAGACTTCCAGAGGTCAAGTTGTCCGCTGAACTTGGATTCAGGTGTCCCTAGATGAGCTGGTGGGGCCAGGGACCCACGGACAGAGGCTTGCCCTGAGGAATAACGAATCACCCCCACAGTGGACTTCGAGGGAAGGGTGGTGGAATGGGGCACAGGAAGTGTGGCCAAATTGTGTTCTCTTTGGATTTTTGCTTTCCTTCTTTTGTTTTCCTTGTTTTGAGGTGGCAAAGACCAGTATGGGTGAGGTGATTTCCAGAGTTTCATTTAATACAAAAAATAAATGAACTTTCCATCATTTTTGTATGATTCAACCTTACAGGAATGTCTCTTTAAAAGAACAAACACACAAAACAGGTGCTTCTTTGGAGACAAGGCAGCTGGAGCCCATGGATAGTCTGCTGAGCTGGGCACAGACGGTCCAGTCTATGGACCAGTCAACCAGTCCAGTCTATTCATTGTTTTTGCACCACACCCAGTGCTCCATGCAATACGTGCCCTCCCTAATACCCACCACCTTGTTCCCCCAATCTCCCACTCCCCACCCCTTCAAGACCCTCAGGTTGTTTTTCAGAGTCCATAGTCTCTCATGGTTCACCTCCTCTTCCAATTTCCCCCAACTCCCTTCTCCTCTCCATCTCCCTTTGTCCTCCATGCTATTTGTTATGCTCCACAAATCAGTGAAACCATATGATAATTGACTCTCTCTGCTTGACTTATTTCACTCAGCGTAATCTCTTCCAGTCCCGTCCATGTTGCTACAAAAGTTGGGTATTCATCCTTTCTGATGGAGGCATAATACTCCATAGTGTATATGGACCACATCTTCCTTATCCATTCGTCCATTGAAGGACATCTTGGTTGTTTCCACAGTTTGGCGACCATGGCCATTGCTGCTATAAACATTGGGGTACAGATGGCCCTTCTTTTCACTACATCTGTATATTTGGGGTAAATACCCAGTAGTGCAATTGCAGGGTCATAGGGAAGCTCTATTTTTAATTTCTTGCGGAATCTCCACACTGTTCTCCAAAGTGGCTGCACCAATTTGCATTCCCACCAACAGTATAAGAGGGTTCCCCTTTCTCCACATGTGTTGGAGAGGATAGTGTTTTATTTTTAAAAGGTAAATCTGTGTGCGGGCAATACTGTACATGGCAAATATGACATTTATGTCAAAAATAAGATATGTGTAGGCACCCAGATTCCACTGTTACTATCACGTTTGGTGTTGAGAGTGCCAAACATCTTGATAGCAGTTTCCTGTAGAGACTGACTCAGTAAAATGGGAGAGAGAAAAAGATAAAAGTCTTCACAGGGTAAAGTCACCTACAAAGGGGGAGAAACGTGGGGGGGGGGGGCGACTTTCTCTCCTTTTGCCAACTTCTTTTTGATATTTTTTCCAACCTGGCACTCTGCTAATTTTTCCAAACCTTTAGGACATAAGCTCTAAAGTGCTTTAAAATCAGACAGCTTGAATTAGAGTATACGTCATTGGTCCTGATTCAGTTCTTTCCCCCTTTGGCTCGTATGGAAGAGATAATGGGCAGCCCATTTCTGGGCCTGTTTGGCTGCACTGGTCCAAACAATGACCGTGCTTTTGGATGGGTTTTAGAACTCTCCGTCCGCGCAGAGAGTCATCCTCCCACCCTCCATATGCAGTTTCGAGTTTATTCTGTCGGTTCACTGGTAAGTGCCTAAGTTAACTACCATATTCACCAAGAACACTTGAGGGTAGATAAAAGTGAATGTGATTCCAGAGAGAATAGTGATTCTGAGAGCTGGAGGTAGATTTTGTAAAGACTGCACAGGGCAAGGATAATAGAATGTCTAATTATTAGGACCACAGCTGAAGTATTTGCTATGCATAAATATATTACATCACAAAAGTAGCTGTATGCTAGTTTTGATGGGGTAGAAAGAATTTTAGTGGGTCTCCCAATGTCCACATTTTGCATTGTCTAGATGTGGAATGTTTCTGGGAGACAGAAGCAAAGGGAACATTCTGTGTTAGGTATCAGTCTTCATGGACGACATGTTGGACTCCCCCTACCCTGCACACCCACTACCTAATACCACCCGCTGCCCCCTCACAAAGCCAAACACCCAAATACCTACACATCTCTACACCCAGTCACACACACACACGACTACATCTACCAAAACATGCCCACCAGCTGCAGATCTCTCCAGACACAATAAAGGGGAATGACTCATCATTCCTGTTAATAACTGAGAGACTAGGGAAGGAAATGAATGGAATACAGATTCTACTATTAAACCCTCAACCCGATATGAATTCATCTATGGTTTGAAAAATATGGAAAAACCAACTGCAAAAGCCCATTTGCACATATTCCTAAACTATGTATGCGTATGTGTGTGTGGCATTTTGTAGCTGATGATGAAGTGAACCCAGTCTTTCTACCTGTCCACTCAAAGTGCTGACATTAATCTATATTAATCAGATATTAATATAAGGTTTGGACTCTGAGTCTGTCTGTGGAAACCCCTAGTCTTGGTGTCTGAGAAGGGTGTCACAAAGGCACAGGAACAACTTTGCCTTTCTCACTAAAGTTTTATGACAAAAGCAGTCTCCTTTTTCTGCAGATCCCTTCTCTGATCTTGACCTGAAGTGAATTTTATTACAATCCTGAGATGTTGTTTTCAAGACACTTGGAAAGCCAGGTCTCCAGAGAAAGAGACAATGCTTTGCTCCCAGCTGTTGACATTCTTTAGTATGTCAGTGATGGTTTGGTTGTGCACTTGACCCTTCAGAAGGTGGTTGGATAAGACTTCAGGCCCTACCCCTGGACATTCATCTATAGTGAATAAAAACATTAGACAGCCCTCCCTTGAACTTGGTCATCTCTGTTGTTTTAAAAAATTGCTTGGCAAAGAAGTTTTAACACTGCACTCTTATGTATCTTTTCTTTTAAATGGGATTTCAGCTCCTGGACAGTTGAAGATGTTCATAATTGACTCTGAATTCTCTTTCTTCCTGGCTCACTGGGGTTACAGAGCATTTGGTCAGTCTTACTTCCACGAACTTATCTAAAAGCTATTATTCCTTCTCTAGCATTATGTCCTTAACTGAAAGTTGAGAATGCTAAATAATAGCACTTCTCCCCCATTGTAAATGTGACTCATAATAGGGTCGTTACAATTCTGAATTTCTTTCCTGAGTTTAAAGCATTTCAACATTCCACTGAGTATAAAAAACTTTGGTGTGATGCTCATAAGAGATGCATTAAGTCACTGATAATATGATTCTATTAGTGTAGTTAATACTTTCATTAAAGACAGTAATCTTGTGCTCCGACTTTGGTGTGCTTTGTAGTTTTTCCAAAATGCTATTACATTTTTTTATGATCTTATGAAGAAGCTATTTAAAAAATACATGTTCTCGGTAGAAAATTGAAGATAATAAATGCTAAAGAGATGTAAATATCTCTTAAATGATTTATCTTTTTTTCACAGTTTTAAATTATCTTGTAAAATGAGAGTTTTCTAAAGGAGCCTCCATACCCAAGTAAAATGTCAAGAGTGTTACTATCCCACATTTTAAAATCTGACAGACCTTGAAAAGACCTCTGACCTTGCAGCATAGGAAAGAGATACTTTATATTCGGCAGTGACTGAACATTCATCAGGTCATTTATCCATGTTTGGCATAGTCAGATTATTAAGAAAACAGTAATTTCAAAAATTTGGAAATAAGCCAAAGGAGGAATTTATGCCCTTTTCCAAGATCCTGATGTGTGGGCCCAACGGCTCCACTCAAAGCTTAGTTCATGTAATTCTCTAGGAGTGTGTACTGTTCTCTGACTGTTTAGGACTGGGTAGAATATTTTGCAACTCTTTGAAGGCTCATCTTTAACCTTTACAAAAGTGAGAATTGTGCAAGTCATCTTTGTAAATAACAAGTCAAATGGATTTTGACCTGTAGAGACCCATGATTTATGCCAGGATGAAAGATACTTCCAAAGGTCACAGGTCAGTCCCCCTGTAGGACACTAGCCAGTTTTGAATGCATGTATCAGTCTCATTCAAGTGTCTTTCTTTCAGTGTCTATAAGGAATTTTATTTCTCCTATACTCATCTGAACAAGTATTTTCTTCTAGCTGATTCCTTCATTAATGATTTAAATAAATCTTTGGCACATATCTATATTTGTAAGAGAATCAGTTCTTTACCTTTTGAAAGCCATATTTTTTTCATCTGACTCTTACCTCTTGAAATGCTAGATATATACAGGATCTAAGTTGCAGAAAGTTGGCCACATATTTCTACAATACTGCTTTTGGGCTTACCCCTTTCAATTACTTGTTAGGTCTCCTAATTTTATTCCTCAATACCACTTATCCTCCATTACTTTCCATATCTTCAATTTCCTCAAAAATCTTAATTTCTAAACTTTTTTCCTGTTAGCCTTACCCCTGAACATGGGCTCCTGCTACCTGCCACTATTTTAAGGTTGAGGACCTACATTGGGCCCCTAATCAAAGACATAAATCTTCCTTAGAATATTTGTATTTTTAGGCATACTTAAAGTATTTCAACACTTCCAGTTTATATAGGTTTCCCCTTATGTTTTCTGCTTCTTCATGCCAGCTTCATTTTATTACAGTCCTGGTGTGGGTTTATTTAGTTATTTAGTTAGTTAGTTAGTTTTGCCTTTATTTTTTCTTTTTAATGAAAATCTCTAAGTCCATTTGGAATTTATTTTTGTCATGGTGACAGAAAAATAGGTTCATTCATGCCATTTTCTTGTTTTTCTTCCTTGATCCCAGCACTAATGGCTGACAGCAACCCCAGCCACACACACTGTCACAGCAGACAGCTGTGGACCCCATAGGGTGGCACTTCCCTTACCCCAACATCTCCTCCTCCCACAGGCGAACCTGGAGTGGATTTGCAGACATGGATGCATAATGTGTGTTTATAGTCATTTTGGCTTCCTTTTCTATAGAGGAGGATATAGGTTTAATGCTCCCTGGCATCCTTCCTACCTCGGACTCCGGATGGCTGTGGCATTCATTAGTCCTCGGGAAGTTTTCTGACAGGAATAGAGGGAGAGCGGAGAAAAACAGAGTCCAGAGAGATGCTTAGCACAGGGCTGGAGAAGCTTGAAGGAATGAGAAACACCTCCATCACATATATGATGACACACTCTGGACACCAGTCTGACCGGAGGGCCCACAGTTGGCATCACCCCTGAACCGCTGCTGTCCTCCGTGCGGTTCAGCCCCCAATGCTTACACTGCTTCCTTAGAGAAATCAGTCTCATAGGTGGAGCTATAACTGTCCCTGCTGTTCCCACCCCACTCACTATCTTGATTTAATTAGGTGAACCCATGGAAGCCAGTGTTTTTCCATGAAGGCATCTCATAGGCTGCCCTCTTCTGCCTGCTATGGGCACAGAAAATAAACTCCTGCATTGGAAAGTGAATTCTCAGAGACGGCTATTAACAGCTGGATTCAGGAAGCCCTGGTCAAAACCCTTGTATTTTCATTTTTAATAAGTTCTATGCATCATTGTCCTTCCTCTTGGTAACTCAAACTTTCTCCTATCTTCCATGATTTCAGTTCTGAACCATTTCTGCATTTTACCAATTTATCTGATCCACACTGTAGCTAAGGCAACAGCAGCTCCAATGTGCTCAACTTATCAGAACCAGCTTATGTCCCAGGTTTAAGGATGGTCATGTGTTTAGACCACACTTTCGGACAAGGGCAAATTTTTCCATCTAACTGGAGGACTGACTGGTTTTTGTTCTCATATGTCCACCATTCTCGCAGGGCTGAAACTGTGAGCAGTAACTGGGTCCTTCTTATAGGCTCGGACGAAACCTCCTGACAGTCCACGTGGGAGGGCAGGGTATCGGGACACAGACCCGCAGGAGAGTCTTGTAGTCGGACTGAACAGGGGAAACAGAACATTTGAGACCTGGAAGGGGCAGCTGGATCGTTGAGCAGGAAAACAGACAGGCCACTCCTCTGTGTCCTGACTTCAGCGGCCACATCTCATGGCTGGAGGGACCCCTGTGAGCTGGCTCTCTTCCCTGTGGTGAGACCAGGGATTCTGGGTGAGGAGGGCACCTTCTCTGGCACAGCCTCCCAGATAAGGCAGGCTGTTTGGCTTTCTCTCCCAGTCACTGGTAAGTTTTCAACAGGCCAGTGTTTAGCAGCAGTTTGTGTCATGCAAGGAAGCAGAAGCAATAATACGCCACCTCGTCAGTAACTAATAATGTCTCATATAGCTTATTTCGTGTATAACATAGATCTAATTCTCTAAATTCTCTAAAATTAACTTTTCCTCTGAATATGTAAGACAAATTTTATGAAAAATATTACATGAAAATCATTACTACCTTGACCTTAGACCACAAGCCTCGATTATTTGTTTGGAAGAGAGCCATGAAAATATGCGGCCCTGCTGAGGGGCAGGAGTAGAAGCTTCTAGAGTTTGGGAGAAAATGCCCAACAATCTGCCCAAACTCAGAGAGGAAGCATTTGATCCCGACACAAGAGCTATCAAATGAACATGGGCTGAATGAGTTTTTCTTTTACTTCCAGGCCCATATTCAAAGATTTCAGAATTTAGGATTGAATTATTTTATTTATATTCTCCTATCTTTTTAGAACGCTGTATTTTTCATCCCTATATACACCTTACCAAAGCGGGACCAGATAAGGTGTTTGGTCTCCTTTCTTCTTCTATGTCTCTTATTGACCAGATAATTCAATCAGGGAAAACAACATGCTTTTGTTTTCAGCTATGCTATTTTCTTCTTGATTACTCTGGTCCTGTAGACCTGAAACAAATCTCTGGTTCCTACCAGTGGTTTTGCTTTCCTTCTGTTTGCTTCATTACATTCTTGAATTGATTTCTTTTGTCTGTTGGGTACATTCTGCTCTGATGTTCTATTTCTCAGAAATAGTTAAGTGGGTGACAACTGTAAAAGGAAGAAGATAATTTATACCTATTTCCTTTGTTTCAGAGTTTACCACCAACCTTTCTCCCAAAGCATCAGATAGTCCCGTTTACTCACTTTGACTTCTGTGTCAGTATTGGGGGTATTTACGAAAGTGGTGGTTTTCCTGAAGGTCTCTTGTTTGGGCTGAACATTAATTATCAATCAGTTTTCACTGTTTATTTTGTCCTCTTGTTGATGACACCATGAGGGTGAATGTGTATTGTTTGTTGAAGCTGAAATTCAAATTCTAACAAAGACAATAAATTTTCTGACTTTGAGTCAAACCTGCCACCTTCTAGCCGGATAGTCTGTCCTTAACATGAAAGTATTCTGGAATGAAGGCCTCAACGCAGATATCAACCTTCCAGCATATTTCTGATTAGCACTAAGTTTTTAGTGACTGGGAGTCGGCTGTGGGGCTTAGTGATATTTAGAGCTTGGGGTTCTGGGATCTGGTGCCAAATCACATGGGTCTAAAACCTGCGCGGCCACTCAACTAGCTTTGGACCTTGAGCAGCTGACTTCAGCTGCCTCAGGTTTTTACTACGTAAAAAGTCCTGTGTCGCTGGGTTAACTAGGGTATTGCACATAAGTTATTTAGGATGGCTTCTTTCCAATTTTAGTATATGTGTTGCCGAAGAGAGCACGAGGATGGTTTCTAACACATGCTGATTATAAAATAAAAGTTAGTTATTAAGTTACGCACTAAAGAACATTCTATGTGAGGACCCAGAAGTTCCTGCAAACATGATGTCTCTCAAGTATTAACAGCTTAAGAAAAAATAAACTTACTTGAACACTGTATGTAGCATCATTGTCATTGATGGTCTTAGATTTTTGCCCAAATCCCATCTTTCTCTGAATGTTGCTGCAGCTCCTCTTCTCTCTCTCAGGAATTGCAAATTATGTGAATTTTGTTAAAATGTACACGGGACACAAGACAACTTAAAGCTCCCAGATTAGTTGTTTGTCCTCTCTAAGATTCTCCACTGGTTGCTTAGTAACGTTTTTTATTTAAAGTCAACTTATTTTATTTAACTTATTTTATTTAGAGTCAACTAGTTAACATACAGTGTATCATTAATTTCAGATGCAGAGTTCAGTTATTCATTAACTTTTTTTTTAAAGATTTAAAGATTTACTTTATACTTTGCTTAAATTTACCTTACTTAGAACTGTACTTAGGGAAATTTTTACACAGCTTGCAAGAAACAAGGAAATCAGAATAATTTTTCTGTCCAGGAAGAAATTGTCTGGAATTTGCAGTTTAGTTCTGGAGAATTGGATAAGTTGGGAGGGCTACACACAGCTCGGAATGGAAGCCTCACCATCCAGCCAGAACTTCCTGCCACAGATAAGGACTCACCGGACAGTTTCTAAATGTACTGTAGGAATAGGAACTTCTTTAACCAACCTTCTCTTTAAATTTTCTCCATTAAAGGAAGTGATTCTGTTTTCAGAAATACATACTTCCCCTTTTTAGTGGATATATTTTTTTAAGATTTTATTTATTTATTTGACAGAGATCATAGGTAGACAGAGAGGCAGGCAGGTTGGGGGGAAGCAGGCTCCCTGCTGAGCAGAGAGCCTGATGAGAGGCTCTATCCCAGGACCCTGAGATCATGACCTGAGTCAAAGGCAGAGGCTTGAACCCATTGAGCCACCCAGGTGCCCCATTTAGTGGATATTTTTTTATGACTTACACAACACAACTCGAAGTCCATCACGATCACAAATGTCTATACCCGTGACTGCCAAGCAGGTACCCCATGTGCACAGAAGAGCTGCCACCTCACCGTACATTGCTACAGCCTGGCACCAGGAAGCACATTTGCACAACTACAGGAAGCAGTGAAGCAGGGTGGTGGAGAGGATGACGGAGATGGAAGCTCTGAGCTAGCAAAGCCAAATTCATTAATCTTCCTGTGTTAGTGCGGTAGGAGAGATCACCTCAACAGTATCCCAGAAAGAAAACATCTGGGAGGGATATTTATGAAATTGCAAAGCCAGACATTGATGATGTTCAGGAGGGTGTTTTAAGACAGCGAATGGATTAGGACTGCATCATTTATAGTACTTTTGGATTAGTTGGCACCATGAGCAAGTGTTTTGAAGCCGTTTTTGATAAGCAACCAATTAGTCGTAGCAAATAAGCTGTTTCAGTTAGTTTCAGTCTTATCTTTCCGGAACAAGTATCTGCTGGGTCTGGTAGCTTACTCAATTTTTCTTATTTTCAATATTATTTAAATATATATAGGAAAGTGTGCCCTGCCCATGTATTGTCCAATGCACAGACAGGAAATTATGTTGACCTCAGTTTTCAAGTTGTACCATTAGAAAGGGCAAGCTTTTAAGTTCAGATTTTTCTTCCTACAAACTCTTTTAGGAGTTAACAATTTTTCCTGAGGAATGAACTGTTATATCTATTTACTGAATCCTAGGACAATTTTTACTTTTGTTATTACATTGGTTAATGAGTTCTGTGGTAAAATATTTATTGGAAAATCAGTCTAGTGAACCATCTACTCTGTGTGGGCAGATAAACCAGGATGTAAAGAAAGAGAAAATCATGATATAAATATTCAGTCAGAAAGCATGCACTTGAAAAAAGAGAGTGAAGTCATAAACTATGATGAACTACTATCTGTCTGCAAGTGAGGAAAATGAATAAGAATCACTTGCCTCACTTGATATTCCAATACTAACAGATGTTATTTCTATGTTTATTTGCTTTCAGTCTGGCAGAGTGAATGGAACGAAATTAAGTGAATAAATATCCACTCCCCAAAACTTTTCTTTTTTTATGAGTGTTAGCCTAGCGTTCTGTAATTTTAAGCAAGCTATTCATGCTTTTGTCTGCAATGTTCACAGCAAAATATTCTTGTAGATGCACAGCTTTATTAAAAAAAAAAAAAGATAAAAAAGAAGAAAGCTTTACCTGCTTCTTGGTAAACACATGGTATTCATATACCGAATAGTGCTTGATGGTCTATATTGCATCCACAAGACTATAATTCAAAGTTTTTTGCTCAATTTATAAATAACAAGAACATCTTTTGAGGGCTTTTATACCGGCTTTAAAATCCTGAAGGTAAATTCAGAACACTGGAATATTTGCCATATATACATCTGTTTGTTCTCCCCAAATGTAAGGATTAAAATGTTGTATGTATACATAAAAGTTGTCATTCGAGTATTTAAATATTTTTACTGAAAGGAAGGAAAGAAATTTCTAGTATAAATTTTAGAAACTATATAATCACATTTCTGTGTCTTAAAAAGAGGAACAATGAAGAAAATTATCCTTTACATGCTTGGAATTATATTTGTGGTTTCAAATAATGGAGACTTAACTCCAGAGTGAGGATCATTTCCTTCTGTCCCTATGGAGAATGGCGACATCACTAGACCTCAGGGAATAGAGAGACAGGCCTGATTCCCCCACGCCCCTCCCACACCCAGGTTTGTGCTTAGCTTTGTGTCTGTTTACTTTACTGGGTAGTCTCACTTATGTTCTGGGAATACACTTATCAGGGCTCTCGAGACTCACACCTCACAACCTCTTTGGGCTGCTGCCTTCGGCTCGGGTCATGATCTCAGGGTCCTGGGATCGAGCCCCGCATCGGGCTCTCTGCTCCGCAGGGAGCCTGCTTCCCTCTCTCTCTCTCTCTCTCTCTCTCTCTGCCTGCCTCTCTGCCTACTTGTGATCTCTGTCTGTCAAATAAATAAATAAAATCTTAAAAAAAAAAAAAAGAGAAAAGAAAAGAAAGAGGGACACCCAGGTGGGACAGTCAGTTAAGCATCCCACTCTTGATTTCAGCTGCATCCTGATCTCAGGGTCATGAGATTGAGCCCCACATTGTGCTCCATGTTCAGCATGAAGTCTGCTTGGGATTCTCTCTCCCTCTCCTGCTGCCCCTCACCCCATGCTCACTACTCACTCTCTAACTCTCTCTAAAATAAATAAATAAATCTTAAACAATGAAAACAACAGCAACAACAGTAACAACAACAAAAGGCTGGGATGCATCGGCCTTGCTCAGGAACTCTCCCAGGACAGGTATTCGTGGCCAAGGGAAGGAACCCATAAAAGGTGGGTGGCTTCCAGTCAGCCAATACAGATGTGAATAGGAGAGGGTCATTTTTGGAGAAGGGACAGATGCTCATCAGCAATATCAGAGCCATTGTTCTCATCTCGTCTGAGAAAGGTAATCAGCACTGTTCTTCGGAGACTTGACTCAGACTGGCTTATACGGTATGGACAGGATTAAGAGACATGACATACAGGAATGACTCAGCAGTATCTTTGGCAGGATCCAGTGATTCAGTGATGCTCTTGAGAGCCCCGCTGCTCTGTGGTCCTCTGCTGCACCTCCTGATGTCCTTTTCAGCAGAAGGAAGGCTGAGCCGGGGCACACCGCTCGGGGGCTCACCACTCGCTCTTTGCACCAGTATTCCCACCAAAAGTCCCACTATGCACCCTTGTTTGAACAATTTAGACTTCTATCTTCTCTGGGAGAGAGTCCATTGAGGAAAGAGACAATGTTCCCACAAACTGTCATTGTATCACGTCTTCCAGTAAAATTCCTGTTAGGTAGGAGCCACAGTTATATATGGGGAAACCTTGCCCTTTCATCCCCTGTGAGAGCTGCGTGTCCACATTTACCAGGAACTTCATTCTTTAGAGCCTGAGCTAGAATGCAGGAAATGGGAGAAGAGAAAACATACCAATAGCAGCTCACAGAAATGGGAACTTTCCTGGAGCTGGGGGTTGAAAGAAGGAAAAACAGGCAGAAACAAATTCTTCAACAAGTTTATGTATGGTATTGATTATAGCATGATAAGCATGTGCTCATTTTCATTACAGACAGTTATTCCTAAGCTATGGAAATTTATTATTCCATTTGAGAATGGAAACTGGCTAACTCCCCCTCCTCATCCTCCCCACCTCCCCCTACCCTTCTTCCCCCTCCTAATCTCCCTTCTTCCTCCCCCTCCTCCTCCCCCTCCTCCCCTTCCTCCTCCTCCTCTTCTTTGATCTTTGGTCTTTTGCAGATGTAATCCATCAATAAAACTCATTTTATGTGCAGTAGGATCATGGTGCTTGGAAAAGAAATAAACAGAGAATAAAACCTTGACCCAATTCCTGAAAATACAACTGAACTCCTTTTCACCACTTCTACCATTATTTAGAATTGAGTGATTGATAAAGAGGCATCACTCATCGTCAGGGGGCAAGGAAGCTAGTCTCACACCAGTCAGCAGTCATTGTATAAATCAGGACTGATCCCTGGAGACTTTATAAAAACAGACTCTTTTTTATGCTCTCCATTAGTGGGATTTACTTACTATAGTATTTCATCTTAGAGATTTCTGATGGAAACAAGGAAGCAAGGACACAAAGGAGCAAGGTGGCCTTCCTAGGTTTTGTCTCTTGTGTTGCTATTTGACTCTAGCACTTAGAGTCAAAATGTTAAAAAGAAAAGACTCACGGGGAGGCTCAGCTTTTTAGATGTAGAAAGGTTGATGGAGAATAAAAGGCCAGGTGATAGGCAGTTCCAATTAGCAATCTGTGACTTTAAAGGGAACCAAAGGTCTTCACTGGATGTTGGAAGTATCAACACAAGACCTGTTTCCACACAACACTGAGAGACCTCTCTGTTTTGCCCCCCTTCTCCCGTCATGTTGTGTTCTGCATTCCAGAGAAACTCTGCTAAGGGCAGTATTTCTCTTTCTCTATGTGGTCAGGAGCTATCTCACGGGCCTATCTTTGAAGGTGACCCTCACCAGATCTGTCATAGAAGCCTGAGGCTTTATTATTATTATTATTTACTTACTTATTTCAAAAAAGAGAGAACAAGTTGGGGGGAGGAGCTAAGGGAGAGGGAGAATCCCAAGCAGGCTCCATGCCCAGCCCAGAGCCTGATGCAAGGCTTGATCTGACAACCTATGAGATCATAACCTGAGCCAAAAACCAAGAATCAGACATTCAACCAGCTGAGCCACCCAGGCTCCCCGAGGCTTGAGGCTGCAGCCTGGATGATTTTTTTTTTTCTTGTCAA
The DNA here is from genome assembly GCF_009829155.1 of Mustela erminea. Lineage (NCBI taxonomy): Eukaryota > Metazoa > Chordata > Mammalia > Carnivora > Mustelidae > Mustela > Mustela erminea. The sequence continues at coordinate 24,239,979 of NC_045627.1, read as the reverse complement.
GTTCACTAGTGCACATGACTGGACTCAGGTTTCAAGTGTTTCCATGTAGAGTCCATCACATCTTAAAGTAAGTTGATATTGACTGCTCAACGAGGATATTACAGTTTTCCTTTAAGGAAAGTAATATCAGTAGTCCCTGTGTTAATTTCTTCTTTTTTAAGGGTAAAGGAAAGTAAGATTTTGGGATTTGATTTCTGACAAGACTCCACATCTTGTCACCCCAGGTGAACAAATTAAATGACCCCCTGCCTATGTGTTCTATCACTGTATTTATTTTGTTTCATAGATATCTGTGTTAGTCACTGTATAGTAATGATTCTAATTATCATGTATACTCTGAGTATAAATCTCATTACTTGGTCATCACAATAAATCTAGGTACTTTTATGTTGATAAAGGTGTGCCAATTCAGACCCGTGCAGTTATGTTTGCAGTGTTCTTAAATATTAATAGTCTTATAGAAGTCTCATTCTAAAATAGAATTGGAAGTGAACTGGAGCAGAAAAGTCAGTATCTGCTACCTTTCCTCTGATTCCTGTTCAAGTCTATTAATGGATGATGGCACTGAATAGATGTTACGTTTGCACAACATTGTGTCCTTGTTGCCCCCCACTGGCTGTGCTAGGATGGGCATGTTAAACCAAAGCATCTTCGAGTTTGGAGAGTGTTCATGGAGCTCAGTATCTGAGTAGACAGATGGGTCGCTAGCCGGTTACACTGATGCTCCCTGTCTTGGCCTACAGGACCATGTGCTGCCCCATCTTGAAGCTGGGCTGGACCTATGACTCGCTTGAATGACTCTGCTTTGGGAAAGCAACACTGTCTAGAACAGTGTTGGGAGCCTGGAAGTTCCCACTTTTGCAGTTGGCTACCCTGCTGGGGACTACGTGTGGACAGATAACTGGGGAAGGGAGGCCCTGGTGCCATTTCAGGGCCCCCACAGAGCTCATCCCCTACTCAACCCCCATGGTCTTAGTTTCAATGGCTTTACCTGACATCTACCAAGGACGGTGAGTGTGTGCACGTGTGTGTGCGCAATGGGACACGACACTTTGCAGAGGCCATGATGACTACAGTATGCTCTCTGGTTGCTTATTGACCACTGAGTATTTTTATCTGAACCAATACAGGCCAATTTCACCATTTCATTTCAGAATGAGTGGTTTTGCTGAGAATATTGAGGGCTCCTGCTAGAATAACTTTTTTTTTTCATTTTCTTCTATTTTATTTCTTTTCAGTGTTCCAAAATTCATTGTTTATGCACCACACCTAGTGCTCCATGCAATACGTGCCGTACTTAATACCCACCACCAGGCTCACCCAACCTCCTGCTCCCTCCCCTCCAAAACCTTCAGTTTGTTTCTCAGAGTCCACAGTCTCTCATGGTTTGTCTCCCCCTCTGATTTCACCCAATCCTCTTCTCCTTTCTATCACCCAATGTCTTCCATGTTATTCCTTATGCTCCACAAGTAAGTGAAACCATATGATAATTGACTCTCTCTGCTTGACTTATTTCACTCAGCATAGTCTCCTCCAGTCCCATCAATATTGATACAAAAGTTGGATATTCATCCTTTCTGATGGAGGTATATCTTCTTTATCTATTCATCCATATCTTCTTTATGGACCATATCTTTTTTTTTATTGCAAATTTTTTTAATTTATTTTTTATTTTCAGCATAACAGTATTCATTATTTTTGCACCACACCCAGTGCTCCATACAATCCGTGCCCTCTATAATACCCACCACCTGGTACCCCAACCTCCCACCCCCCGCCCTTCAAAACCCTCATATTGTTTTTCAGAGTCCATAGTCTCTCATGGATCATATCTTCTTTATCCATTCATCTGTTGAAGGGCATCTTGGTTCTTTCCACAGTTTGGCGACTGTGGCCATTGCTGCTATGAATATTAAGGTACAGATGGCCCTTCTTTTCACTACATACTATATCTTTGGGGTAAATACCCAGTAGTACAATTGCAGAGTCATAAGATATCTCTATTTTTAATTTCGTTTTTTTTAATTATTAAATTTTTTAATTTTTTATAAACATATAATATATTTTTATCCCCAGGGGTATAGGTCTGTGAATCGCCAGGTTTACCCACTTCACAGCATCTATTTTTAATTTCTTAAGGAATCTCCACACTGTTTTCCGAAGTGGCTGCACAAACGTGCATTCCCACCAATAGTATAAGATGGTTCCCCTTTCTCCACATCCATTCCAACCCTTGTTGTTTACTATCTTGTTAATTTTGGCCATTCTAACTGCTGTAACGTGATATTCCAATATGGTTTTGACTTGAATCTCCCTGATGGCTAATGATAATGAACATTTTTTCATGTATCTGTTAGCCATTGGTATGTCTTCTTTGGAGAAGTATCTGTTCATGTCTTCTGCCCATTTTTTGATGTGATTATCTGTTTTGTGTGTGTTGAGTTTGAGGAGTTCTTTATAGATCTTGGATATCAGCCCTTTGTCTGCAGTGTCATTTGCGAATATCTTCTCCCATTCCGTGGGTTGCCTCTTTGTTTTGTTGACTGTTTCCTTTGCTGTGCAGAAGGTTTTGATCTTGATGAAGTCCCAGAAGTTCATTTTAGCTTTTGTTTCCTTTGCCTTTTGAGACGTGTCTTGAAAGAAGCTGCTGTGGCTGATGTCGAAGAGGTTACTGCCTATGTTCTCCTCTAGGATTCTGATGGATTCCTGCTTCACATTGAGCAGGAATCTGTCAAAATCCTAGATTAACTTTTTAAAACATAATTTACAGATATGCCAAAAACATGTTGGTTCTCATTATATTTAGTATAAATTAACTCTTTTTAAAAGATTTTATTTATTTGACAGTGATCACAAGTAGACAGAGAGGCAGGCAGAAAGAGAGATGGAGAAGCAAGCTCCCTGCTAAGCAGAGATCAAGCCCCAATGTGGGGCTTGATCCCAGAACCCTGAGATCTTGACCTGATCCGAAAGCAGAAGCTTAACCCACTGAGCCACCCGGGCGGCCCATAAATTAACTCTTTATGAGACTAATGTATAAGATTAATGCTATGCCTATGATGAGCTTAGAAGTTTTGAATTTCGACAAGAAATACTTAGGTATTAAATTAGAAATAAAATACTAATTCAGTGTTTTTTTTCGAAGCTTAGTATATCAAAATCACATGGTGGAGTGGTTGAAAATGCATCCTTCTAGCTTCTGATGAATAATATACATTTCTACAGAATGTCATTTAAGCATGCTTCAAAGCTATTTCCTAATTACTTAACAAGTGAATTAGAAAGGATAATTAAAATATGATATGAATAAATTATAAGAACTATCTGATTACAATCTCAGGGACTTGTTCAGTAAGCAATCTGGTTTCAACAAAATGCTGTTGGGACTTTCTATCTGTGTATTTGCAACCTCTGCACTTTTCCCTCGATGTCTTGTTTTTGTTGCATTATTTTTTTTTAAGATTTTATTTATTTATTTGACAGACAAAGATCACAAGTAGGCAGAGAGGCAGGCAGAGAGAGAGGAGGAAGCAGGCTACCTGCAGAGCAGAGAGCCCGATGCAGGGCTCTATCCCAGGGCTCTGGGATCATGACCTGAGCCGAAGGCAGAGGCTTTAACCCACTGAGCCACCCAGTGCCCTGTTTTTGTTGCATTATTAAAGTTGACTTGCATTGGTCTTGGGTTCAGTTGCTGTTTTTCTGTTTTAAAAAACACAAGTAATTGTTATGTTTAATTAATACACTTACCTTGTAGGTTCTTGCTTAACAGTGTGTAGAGATGGCATATTTTCGGCAACATCATTTTTAAGCTGAAAATTTTTATTAACTAGATTTTTACTCTGATAGTAAAGTAGATATAAACAAAATGTTTTTAAAATTTTTAAACTGTGAGACATCATTAATGATGTGCTACTTATGAATTTTTGGTGTCTTAAGAAGGCAGAGTATAATATCAGAGCAACAATATTAAAATTATTATTTTTTAATTTATAGGGAACATGTTAGTAATATAAATAATGTGTTAAGCATATATCCATTATTAAGCGCATGCTGAATAATTTGTTTATTAAAATGTTACTGCTGTCAGTGGAAAATGAAGAATTTTTTTTTTTAATGTTAAAGAGAAGGGAAAAGATTGTTATTGGAGCCCCAGTGAACACGGCTGTCTGCAGTACACAGTCTTCACAAAGAAGAGAGCGTCCAGGGAAGGAGCATTTGTTGTAGGGTTGTATGTGGTTTTTACCTTAAAAAGTTACAAATCATCATAAGGAAGGACATTCCAGAAGGTTACAGACAGTATCCTATGTTTTTGTTTTTATTTTTTAAATGTTTTATTTAGTTACTTGAGAGAGAAAACCAGAGGATAAAGGCAGAGAGAGAAGCAGACTCTCTGCTGAGCAGAGGGCCCGATGCAAGGCTCTATCCCAGAACGCTGGGATCATGACCTGAGCCGAAGGCAAACACTTAACCAACTGAACCACCCAGGCACCCCTGTTTTTTTGTTCTTTTAATGAAGCAGACGTACAATGTGTGCTCGGGGCAGAAATAGAGCAGGTGCTTTGAGGTTTTGTCAGTCATTCTGACCTTGGTAACTGTTACAGTTTAGCCTCCCTGGGGTTGGGAGTGGGAAGCAGAGCTCACAAACACTGAGAGTTGAAAATTTCCTTTATCACTATTAGTATTTATATCATTGTTGAACTTGTTTTATCATGGGACACTGGGCACATCTAAGTAACAGTATTCTGGAAGGAAACCGTACTCTCAGTGAGACATCACAGCAGAATTCATTAATGGCCAACTGGGGAAACCACAGGATGTATGCAGGCCCTATCCTAGCAATACTGGAAGCACAGATGAACATGGGGGACCCAAGCTGGTGGAATCCTCAGAGCTCAGAGAGGACAATGCATAGAAATGGCCTCCTGCCAGAGGCTTGGACAGGGAGGGCAAATCAGCAAGGAGGGAGTGAGGAGAGTAACTCCCTCCCCCCACTCCCATCGCTCTTGGGCTGGTGTCCAGCTCTTTCCACTAATCCATGCCAGACATCAGGGGACCAGCTGTGTGCTCCACAGAGGTCAGCCCCCAGGCCTCAGAGGCTTACAAAGAAGGGTGGGGGTGGACTTAAGAGAACACATGGAAATACTCAGCATTCGTGGGTGACTAAAACTTCTTGGGGCACCACTGTCTTGATAATTGGATGTTCACATAAAAAATAAAGCATGATGCCGTTAATGTGTTACATTTTGTTGGAAGTACACCACAGGATTGACTTCACTGTGAAATGTTGACTTCTATCTCTCTAAAAGCTGGGTATTGGTCCCATAGCCTCTTGGATATCTTCTAACTAAAGAATTCTTCTAAATCTTGCCAGTATTTTTAAGGAGTTTCTCTCATTTTTCAAGGTCACTTTATACTGATTGTATATCTTGAAGGAATGAACAACTCTATACACTTAAGAGCTAAATGGAAATTTACCAGCATTGTTATTCCTTTCAAGAATTACAGATGAAAGAATGACATTTTAAAACTCACATCTTTGTAACTTTCAGAAGTATTCGTTCATGATACTAATGAAGCATGATTGTGATGTAACTGAAAAATCGCAAAATAATGATTTTGTTTGCATACTCTGTGGATTTATTTTACGAGAACAAAAGTAAAAGTAGTGAATTTTCCCATAGTTATGATAAGGTAGTTCATAGGTTACTCTATATTCATATATATTCTATATCCATTTAGAAGTTTATAATATTAACATTACTATCTCCAGTTAACATCATGTTTCTCTGTACAAAGACTATAAACTAAATACATGTTTTCTAAGAAACATCCCAAATAGCATGAATTCTCCATCAATTAGGGAACAAGTCATAAATTTAAATCAATTTTAGCCAATCTTTAATCCAACATACTGGGCTGAGAAGATGTACCTTCTTTCCATTCAGTCCTGCTTTCCATTTCTTAGATTCTTTTTTTTTTTTTAAGATTTTGTTTATTTATTTGAGAGACAGAGATCATAAGTAAGCAGAGAGGCAGGCAGAGAGAGAAGAAGAAGCAGGCTCCCTGCTGAGAAGAGAGCCTGATGAGGGGCTCGATCCCAGGACCCTGAGATCATGACCCAAGCTGAAGGCAGAGGCTTTAACCCACTGAGCCACCCACTCTCTGCCATTTCTTAGATTCTTGATGGTCTCTTTCTTTCCTTTTTATGAAAAAAATATTACTGATTTACTATCATATTCCTTCCAAATCAACATGGGGATCTATATTTTCTCCTCAAAACCCATGGTTCTTGTTGACTGGCAATATCACCATCACCTGGGAAACTTGTTAGAAACCCAAGTTGTCGGGGCGCCTGGGTGGCTCAGTGGGTTAAAGCCTCTGCTTTCGGCTCAGGTCATGATCCCAGGGTCCTGGGATCGAGCCCCGCATCGGGCTCACTGCTCCTCGGAGAGCCTGCTTCCTCCTCTCTCTCTGTCTGCCTCTCTGCCTGCTTGTGATCTCTGTCTGTCAAATAAATAAATAAATCTTTAAAAAAAAAAAAAAGAAACCCAGGTTTTCAACACAAAACAATTTAATCAGAAAATCTGGAGGCAGAGCTCATATTAGGGTTTTTTTGTTGTTGTTTTTTGTTTTGGTTTTTTTTTATTCCTAGGAATGACCTTTTCCCTCTTGTCCACTTAACAAATTCTTACCTTTTTCTTTTCTTTTCTTTTCTTTTCTTTTTTTATGATTTGGTTCAGATTCTGTCCATTTGTAACATGACTGTAACTTCTTCCTCTGGAGGAGAATTTTGTCCTTGTGATGTATTCGTCCCTAGTGCCAGGGACAGTCCCCAAGCACAGGACAATCCATTCATAATCCATAGGGCTAAAACTTTATTATGCCTTTGAATCACCCACAAAGACCCCAAAATATGAACGAAAGTAGTAATTCAGGTCAGTGCACAGAGCATCTCACGTTTCAAGCCCCAGTTCAGGGTCACCTGGGGCGAATGGGAGGTAGATCAGCATGGGTTGTGGGACAGCATTGGAGCGTCAGTGCTTGGCCTGAAGTCTCAGGGGAAATTGGCGGCGGTACAGAATGTCTGAGCAGTTCACCTTAGGCTGGGGTCTCACAGCAGGGCTGAGGTGGGGAAGAGCCTGCAGCAGCTGAAGAATCTGACAGGTTTGCAGAGAAGCATAGGGGCCTTGCAGCCAGAAAAGAGAGTTGCTTAGCTTCTTTCATCTTCCCCTTGGTCGTGGGGAAGGTTGCTGAGCAGCGGCAGCTGTCCTCTGGCTTATGTTCCAATACTTTTAAATTTAGAGGAGGGAAATTTACCCAGGGAAGGCACAAACAGCAAGACAGAAAATATTTCTGAGAACACAGAGGTTCAGGCTGGGACACCCAAGATCATTTGACACGTGTAAGAATTACAGAGACAAAAATACTGTGACTGTCTCCAAGAAGGACAGAAAATACTGACCAGGAGAAGGAAGTTCAAACATGAGAGCAGGTGGTGTGCAAACTAAGGCCCCAGGTGCCTTTATCTTGACTCAGTCACCTCCTTCCCATCTATGGGAACAGGCCTGGCTGGCTTCAGTGACAGGAGCAATACTGGGGAAACATTGGAATAGAGGCTCTGAATTAGAAAAAAATAATAATAAGTAGGGTGCCTGGGTGGCTTGGTTTGTTAAGCAGCTGCCTTAAGCTCAAGTCATGATCCTGGAGGCCCAGGATCAAGTCCGGCATCAGCCTCCCTTCTTAGCAGGCAGTCTGCTTCTCCCTCTGACCCTCTCCCCTCTTGTGCTCTCTCCCTCTCACTCTCTCAAATAAATAAATAAAACTTTAAAAAAATAACAAGTTAAGCATGTATATGCGATTTTAAAAACTGATGTATTCATGATGCACTATCACAGATGGTGCGTGGCGCACATCGATATTCAGAAACTCAGGAAATACCACGATACCCATTCCTTCCAGTAAGACTCCTCAGAACAGCATGGCCAGACCAGTGATTGCCTATTTAATTGCCTCAATCATGAGAGAATCTTAATGCAAGCCAGCTCTGTGACACAGACCATGTGTCTGCCGAAGGCTTGAAGAGGTCTGATGAAGCATCCACTCAGTTAACTGTGACACCACTGAATGGAAAGTGAAGCCAGCATATTCTCATTTCCCATTTAGCAGCAGCATGTAAAAACAGTTTTTGACAGCATGCCTGTGAATGATCAGCCCAGTGAGCCATGTGTAACTGCATCATAATGACGCCTTGCGTTTCACGGTGTCTTTCAAATGGATTTCCTCTGGCAGTATCACTACCTGGAGCTTACAGATCAGAGGGACCTGCACACACATAGATCTTGTGGCGTGGCCCGATCAGCCATCACTTCAGTGGTTTTGAAGCCTAAGTTCCTACAGCTTGTCCTCAGCCTTTTCTTAGCTTCCTTTTCTTGATGCTGGCATGTTCTTCTTATTTCTGAGCTGGAAAGGCCAGGAAACCCTCTGCACCCCTCAGCATCTGCACTGGACCACAGGCTGCACTGGACCACAGCTCTCCTCTCTGTGCTCCTGCTGATTCTTAAGGGCATCTCACAGTGCTCCGTAGTTAGTTTGAGATCACCTTTCATCATATCTGATCCTACAACAGAAGTAAAGGAAATAAACATAGAAAAAAGAAATCAACAATGATGATGAGTATGATAATAATGATCTAGAATGGGCTAGAAGCTTTAAAAATGATCCCCTGGTTTGAACATTACAGCATCCCTAGTGTGGAGGTATGATTTGGGGTGGATATTAGGAACTGTGTCTCAGAAGGAATAGGTAACTTGTCTAAGATCAAACAGTAAATGGCATAGCCACGATTTGAACCAACGTCTGTCAGACACTAAAGATCCTGTCCAACCGTATCAAAGAACTGACTACATGGTATCACAATTCACTTTTCCAAATTTGTTTGTCAGATGTTTCATGTAACATAATGACTTACGACTTCATTCATGAACAGTGTCCATGTCTTATCCAGCTGATCTTTCGGTGTCTGCTTTGAAGGCTCACTTTTTCTCTCTTTGGCTATATCTCATGCTATCCAAAATATTTCCCTTGATTCAGATTTGGTTTCCATAAAGAAAAGGGGGGGTGATTTCTTAGAGGGCAGCATCTTTAGCCAAGAAAAATGAAAGGAGACACGCTGAGCAGATGTGGAGGACCATTTCAGCTCAAGGTGTGAAGGGTTGGGTGAACATTCGTGATCTGGGGGGAAGCAGTCTCTGTTTCTTTAAGATACCCATTCCCATTTCCTGAAGCAAAAAGGGCATGTGTTAATGGCTAACATCACAATATTATTGCAGTGCTATCCTGGCTTCTCCCCGCAATGTCACAATGCACTTCTTTTTTTTTTTTTTTTTTTTAAAGATTTATTTATTTATTTATTTGACAGAGAGAGAGAGAGAGAGAGATCACAAGTAGGCAGAGAGGCAGGCAGAGAGAGAGGGAGGGAAGCAGGCTCCCTGCTGAGCAAAGAGCCCGATGCGGGACTCGATCCCAGGACCCTGAGATCATGACCTGAGCCGAAGGCAGCGGCTTAACCCACTGAGCCACCCAGGTGCCCCAACAATGCACTTCTTTTTACCCTCAAAAATGTGTTTCTTCCAGGTTATCCTCAGTACCATTTCTCTTAGGTCTCCAAAAGGGGAAACATTGGCCAACCCTCTGATTTGGGTTGTCCGCATCTTTTTCTCTCTTCCTGAAATTTATTTATAATTTGCTCTCCTCCGAAACTCATTCCCATTTATAGATTTCTCTACTGAACGTTTTCTCTCTTCCTCCTCAATCTCTCTCCCTCTCTTCCTCCCCGCGCTCTCACTGTCATGGATAAAAAGGCTGCCACGGCTCAGAATGTGGTCATCTTTGCAAAACAGAATCATAGCAGAATGATAAATATGAAGAGTGTATTTGGTTCAAGAATAACAGCTTTGCTCCATCGCTTCAAGTTTTGTGTGATAATATATGATTAATTTTGGATTTAAATAATACTAGAAGAGGGAGGGAGATTTTTATCAAATGAAGTCAGGTTCTAAGTGACGGTGAAGCCCTGCCCTGGTGGGACTCAGAGCCAGAGAGACACGTCGTATTTTAGCACCTTTATTTCCTCCGTATGCCCATCATACTTACGTTATTTTCCTAAGGTCTTTCTACTGATGGGAGATTGGAACAACTAGTGATATCGGATGATGAAGATTCAATTTTCAATTTTCCATCAGACATTTCAGTGTTTGTTCTACACTAACATTTAGGGGGGCAGAAATCAACTTATCTTGATTTGCCTCGATGGGATGTAATAGTGTCCTAAATGATTTATGTTCTCATACTGTTCCCCTCTTGGAAAGGAAACAGCTTTTGAAAAGAATCGCATATACTTTTTAATCTCTAAGTGGAATCTATAAGGTTTATTTTTTCAATTTGGACTCAAGAAATAGAGGTTTCAGATACAAAGTACTAGACCATTGCACTTACTGGTGGCTCATTGAATACACACACAATCAGTGTTTTGTCCAATTGAAAATTAAATGTCTTTTTTTTTTAATATTTTATTTATTTATTTGACAGACAGAGATCATAGACAGGCAGAGAGACAGGCAGAGAGAGAAGAGGGAAGCAGGCTCCTTTTTGAGCAGAGAGCCTGACGTGGGGCTTGATCCCAGGACCCTGAGATCATGACCCGAGCGAAGGCAGAGGCTTAACCCACTGAGCCACCCAGGGACCCGAAAATTAAATGTCTTAAGTTCTGTCACCCCACCACCAACATCTGCTATATAGTCAACATGTCATTAAATCAAATACCCACAATATGCAGGCATACCTTGGCTGTAGATGACAAGTCTGAGGATACATCTGTGAGCAGGCATAGTGAAGGGGGACACACAGAGCTAATCATGCATATCCTCAGAGTTCTGATAAGTCTGAGCATGTGTGGATGGTGCCTGAGGGATCTAGCTACAAGAAGTTTATGGGAAGTTGTTTATCTGTATGGAAGGAAATCACATTAACGAGATTGAATGATAACAATTCCATGTAACAGAAAAAACAACAATTTAGGGGCTACACGAATGACCTCATGCCAAGGACCTTGTACCCAGTGCCTCCAAGGTGAGGCAATGGTGAGACCACCCTGCAGCCCAGCTGCCAAGGTCCTGTGGCTGAGCAAGGGCTGCGCTCCTCTCGGGAGGGAGTCCGAGGGCACTGCTGCTGTTGTCTCTCGGATACCCATTCAGTGGGTTCTGTAACGTATCCAGAGCTTCAGCTGATCTCTAATGAATGTGTTTCTCTGTCCAGGTTCCTGTGTCTGTTGGTTAGATATCCTGGAAGCCTGAGGTAGAGAATCTCTAGAGGAATGCTGTTGCGTGAACGTTAGCTTGAGATCGAAGGTTTTCCCGTCCTGGGACCACTTCTCTGAGTCTGTTAACTTTTGCTTACTTCCCTTGTCTCCGGTGTTCTAGTCTTTCTTCATCCATGGACCATCCACCCAAACTACCCTGGTTCCCATGAGTCAGACTGTATTCCTACCTTGGCTATTCTCTCTTCACAAGATGAGTGAAATAGTGTCCACTGGGTTGCTGCTTTTTGCCCTGTTGATCTTCAGGACCACTTCTCATGCTGGCTTCAATGCAGCCCACCTCCCATATTAGCTTGCATGCTCTACTGACCATGCAAGTAGTAAGCGAGCTTTGCCTTTCTCCTTCTCAGTTGCAAGTAATAGGACAACCCAGCGTGGGCATAAGTTTGAGCTGAGGAAGAAACCACCATGGGGCAATAGTGGGTAACAGGGAGGTAGCCTACCCAGGAAGCTGATTTGAGTCCTCTCATTCTGTTTGTTCCTGATCTGGAATATGCCATCTCTACCTCATGGCAGACATCTGCTGGGTCACCCTCACCTTTGACTTGTTGTCTTTCCCAGAAACTGGATTATGACAGACCAGTTCTTCTCTCATGGTCTCTTGAGGGAGGCATCTGGATGTCAGACTTTCAGGTGTATAGCTCTCAAGAGCTATTTTTTAAATCATGTACAACGATGTGGTGCCAGTGTCCCAAACTGGGTCATCAGCCTAGAGTTCTTTGTGGTTTTCATGCTGGGGATGCCAGGGTATTTTCCAACCTCCTAGAGACCTCTAATGTCCATAAGAATTCTGTTGTTCCAGTGGTAGGGCTGCTTGAATTGTCCCCTGGACCTCAGAGCCCTTTCAGATTCTGAATCCCACTCAGAACGGATGGTCTTTCCTGTCTCAGTCAGCTCAGGCTGCTTTAGCAAAATTCCATAAACTGGTTCTGTGTCGAACGCAGACATTTATTTCTCACAGCTTTGGAGGCAGCCAAAAATCTTTCCGGGATTATTTATGAGTCTTGAGTTTGTCTGCTTATTTGTGTTGTCAGTTGTTTACAAAGGTTTTTATTATCATGATCAAATTAAAATAATGAATGTGTGATGCATGAAACTGAGTTCTACCATTTTTGGGGTTTGTCATCTAAGGGTTCAATTTCCTTAACAAATTAAACAAGCGTTACCATTTTTATTTCATATAATTTGTTGTAAGGAAGCGGAATTAAATCAACTAAATATACACAGGGCAATATATTGTTTTAAATTATGTATTTGAACACAAAATCAAAATTGATATAAGTAAATTTGCATTAGTAATAGCACAAGATCTATCATTCTCTATAAAGCCATATCTCAGCATCTTCTGGGCATCTGTGAAATATAATCTATTCTGAAAGACTGTACTCTTTTCATTTTTCCCCAGATTGTTGGCACTGAGACATATCAGAACACCAATTGGGCTTACTTTGGTAAATCATATATTAAATGTGATCTCTCGCTAATAAGCACATGGATAGTATTATGCAAAATTATATTTCATTTAATTTAAATGCTTCAATTTATGTGGTTGACATAATCCTGTAGCTTCACATTTATAGCTAGGACAAAACCATTCTTTATTCAAGGATTTTTTTCAGCAGAATGGATTGCATTTAAATATAAATTCAATTTTATGAAGCTTAGGAAATATGTTTTTTTGACATGGAGAAATTTGAAAAAGATAATGAAATGAACTGATGTAACACAGAACAAGAATAATCCCTCAAATCTTAATCAGCTAAAGAGGGGGTATAGTTTCATAAAAAAAATAGTTATATTAAAGTCAGAAGTAATTTAAATGTGATAAAGAAAAATAAAGAAAAATTATATCATCACTATATTTATGTGAAAAGAAGGAATTAGCTGACTCTAAATTATTATAGTAAATCATCTGCTGGAGTTTTCTGAAGCTTTTTATAGTAATATTTTCAATTTTTGCACATACTTCTTTTGTGGTCTAAGCCTGTACTTTCTGTGTTTTTATTATTAAAAATGATAACATATTGCTGCTAGAAACTGGGTATGTCATGTGCACTTAAATTCAATAAATTTTCTAAGGGACAGGTGCTATCTTGTTATACATACATAGATGAGAAACAATAGGAATAATGCTTAGTAGTACTTGGAGATAGCAGAGTAAGAAACCATCAGAATAAAACATATGATAATTCTCATTTTGATTAGGGATAAATTCAATTGAACTGATACTCTGAAATGTTTAAAAGCCTGCTCACTTGTATAGTTGCAGTAAGTTACATAACTTCCAAAGAATACTTTTACATTTATAGATCATGTAACATATGAATATTTGATTCACTTGTTAAGTGGAGTAAAATACACGTATGTTACCTTTGTGTTCCAAGGAAAAGAAAGAAGGATTCTACTGAGGCCATTCCATGATTAGCTTCCATAGTCACATTGAAGGTTCTTAGATCACATGGAATTAATGTCGGGGTTATTAACACCAACGGTGAGTTTCAGGCTTTCAGTTTATGGAGATTTCCCACTTTTGCAACTGTGTCTAACTTATGAAAGCTGTGGAAATAGTGTTGCCTAGCAACATTTTTATTTCTATTGTTTATTTTCTTTATTTCACAGATGGTCACTCTAACAGTGTAGAACCTATCACAAAGTAACAGCAAGAACTACAGGATATCTCAACTACATTAGTGTTTTTACTGGGAATACAGTTGGTCAGTAGGTAGCAGAGAAAAGAATAATTTGAAATATCTGACAAGTGCAGTCTAGGGATTCGACAAGTGAGTTATGCTGTCTTAGAACATTGAACTAAGAAAAAAAAAATAGTTTTTATTTAAATGCCAAACAACTAAAAGCCAGCTTCACATTTTCCTTCCTGCGGCAAGAAAACTTAGCTGTACGGTGTTTTAGAATCTAAAATGCATACCTTCAAAACATTTATATGGACCAAGTCATCAAGTTATTAGAGAAATTTTTGTCAAACATAATTCACAGAAAGTGTCTCAGTACACTGCATAAGTAATAACCAAAAATCATGTAAATTTATTCAGCGGTGGTTCTGCTCTACTTTTGGAAGCATTTCCTATGGCAGGGATATTAATGTACACTCTTCCATTTGTTAGAAAAAAAAACTGGAGTCAATAGCTGGGGCCTCATAAGGTCCATTTTCAAGTAATGATATAAATAGTATGGGATTTAATCACCACTCCTATGACTGAGATTTTTCCCCCTCTATTGAGCTTACTCATTTTGGTATGAAAAGCCCTATGTTCTCTTTGCTTTTACTAGGGGTTCTGGGAAACCTACAGATTAACAGATAGATCCTACTAATAGGGTTTCAGTGGAAGGCACACATCTTGAGCTGACCACATTTTCTCATCTCATTTTATAACTTAACACTGTGGTAAATGCAGGGTGCAGATCTAATGGCTTTCTGAGGCACACTGTTATAATATCAAGGTGTAAACCCTCTGAAATTCATGTGTGTTGCCCTTGTTGGGGTCAGATTTCTACATAAATATGGTAGGTTGATTAGGCACTTTCACTTCCACCTCCACTGAATCCCACTGGTGACAGGAAGGGACTTTTCAAAAGACATAAGATCTCAGGAAAAAAAGAGAACAGAAGAGGAAAAAAAAAAATGTGAAGACTGAAAGACAGATGCCTAGTCCAGAATCCTAAATCAGCAGTGGATAGAGTAAAACAGGTTACCCTACTGCATCTTCCAGGAGGCACAGAATAGCAGCATCTAGGACAAACTGATGGCCAAAATTGGGGATAAAACTGAATGCTTACATTAAGTTTGTTTGTTTGTTTGTTTGTTTGTTTGTTTGTTTTTAATGTTAAAACCCCCCTATACCTTCTTTACTTTGAGAATCTGGACGGTTACTCCACTCTCATGGGACAGAATATTCGAAGTATGTTTTCTAGAAAACATAAAGCAGAATGGGGAACAGAAGGCACAGAAGCAGTGTAATTAAAACAGGGCCATGGGGCCATGGATTGAAATTTACTTTGTGAATACTGAGTTCCCACCCTTTTCTCTCATTGGGTTCCTGGAATGATGGCGGCCGGATCGACAGCTGTTGTATTGCGGATTTGGTGTACAGATGGAATATCACCATCCAAAAGGAAAAACAGTTAAATGTAGTAAGATTCCCCCCATGAACAAACAATACCAGTGAGTCCCACAGTCAACAGCAGCCCACTGTGGACACCAAACGTCCACTCAGCTTTTACCTAGCCGTCTCTTAATAGAGGAGCAGGCTGATAAAGACTGCCATATACTGGGGCACCTGAGTGGCTCAGTGGGTTAAGCCACTGCCTTCGGCTCAGGTCATGGTCTCAGGGTCCTGAGATCGAGCCCCGCATGGGGCTCTCTGCTCAGCAAGGAGCCTGCTTCCCTCTCTCTCTGCCTGCCTCTCTGCCTGCCTCTCTGCCTGCTTGTGATCTCCATCTGTCAAATAAATAAATAAAATCTTTAAAAAAAAAAAAAAAGACTGCCATATACTTGATGAAGCCACTATGTCAAAATCAGAGACTAAATAAACGAACACAAAACCAATTTGGAGGAAAGAGAAGAAACTCAAAATGTATTTCAGTAATATCACTAGAGGAGAAAAGCATCATTAAGTAGGAAAGACAACACTGGGCCATCTCACATGCGAATAGGTGGTTTTCCTTGCCTGCCCCTTACTGGCCCTGGAGGGAGCAGACAACAGCCTGCCCAGCCGAGCAAGCCAAGAAGTCACTGACATGGGCTGCGCAGACTGCTTTCTTGGTCTGGGTACCGCCATCCACAACAGCTCTGCCAGGAACATACGATTTACTCTTGTCCCAGGGAACTCACGATAGTACCACGTTTCACCCTCAACCGTTTCCAGTTTGGAAGAACACTATCTTACTCAGAGTGCGGCCTGCCTATCTCAGCTCACTGTTAGCTCAGCAGCCTGAGATCAGAGAGCAAAGTTCACCAGGGATTTTTCTGGTCATTACTGAATCCGAGCCGTTGGAGGATCCGGACCATGGCTCCCACCATAGGATGGCCAGCAGGCTCTGTTCTGAGCCTTCGCCTGCCAGGTGTGAGCTCTCTGCAGGCTCTGCTCTGTAGCCAGGACCAGGAGGCACTGCGTTGTCCCAAATCCAGCCTGTACCTGCCACATGCAGTCACCCGTCCCGTGATAGCTTCCATCAAGGACCAGCAGTGGGCCCAGGACTGTGCTGGGCTTTGAGGATAGAGTTTTTAGCTACATTGATTCCTTTCTTCTGAAAATCTTCTAGTAAGGAATCTTTGAAAGGGTATCTTTAAATTGCTGAATAGAGAATTAACATAAATGAGTTCTCCATTTCTGCATTGGCTTTGTTAGTTGGAAAGAAATTGTTTTACTAATGAGCCAAAACACGCCATTAAATGATGTGAATTCACCTTCTCTGGGTGCCTGGGGGTCCAGTACAGAAGAATTTGATTCTTTGGACTTGAGTAGGCTAACAGCATTTCTGTCTTCCCTAAAATGATTCAATCCTGGACCGAAGGAGCCAATAAATCCCACTGACCACAGTGCAGGGTGACTAGAGATCAGAAGCACACTGTTTTCTCCTAGAGGAAATCCCTCATGGCATTATCATTCCTTAAGAACAATGAGATTTATCCTTCCTTTCAAAACCTACAGCTCCAGAGGGAAGAGTCAGCTCTGATATATAGTCAGCCCAGTGGGGACTGTTGAATGAGTGAGTCTCCTTTGGCACCTGCTGGAAGAGCCGAGGTCTAGGCAAGGTGTGCTCTTGGCCATGAAAAGGAGCCAGTGGACACACACACAGCCCATTGCACAAGGCTGCACATAGAGTCCCAACAGGCATCTGTGTGGGGAGGCTTTCTGGAAGCCCAGTGCCTGAAGCCAGGATGGATGGTTCTGACATGCCTCACATGTGGGGGCGCTTGTTAGTGCTAACTTGAGGCACCTGAGCAAATGCTGAGTCAGTCATATTTGCTGAAATGAGTAGCATCCTCTGCTTTCCTTGTGGTGTTACCTTCATCACTCTACATTTCAAAAGTCCACATGTATGAAATCACACCTCATTTTGTTTTTTCAGAGCTTAAAAAATGATAAAAAGTAAAGCGATAAAGTAAAAGATCCTGGCTCATATTTTCTCTTTCACATCAAAGCACCAAATGAATTTTCTAAATTAATGTTTTGTCAGAACTTAAAAAAAAAAGGTTACATGGAGCAAAGATGAGTTGTTCAGATTACGGCATCTGTGGCTTCTTTAGACCAGCTGCTGGTCAACCAATCCACTAAGCCGTAACCAGCTGCAAGAGGGCAAATGAGCCAGAAAGCCCACCCACACCAACAACGATACCCCACAAATTCATGAGCCAAATAAAGACTTCCTATTTTATGCCACCGATGTTTTGAGTTATTTGCCATGCAACGTTATCATGGCAGTAGACCACAGATATCACTACATGTACTTAAACGCTGGAATTGTCGCCAGACGCGCAACCATAGACAGATTTGAGAACAGATGAGAAGGACTGATGTGAGCAGAATGGTGAGCAACTGCCAGGGACGAGCCTGCGAGGGAAACACGCGGACAGGGCATCGATTGTGCGATCTCTGGGGAAGTAGAGGTAGGTTACTGTACTTACCAATTATTTGTATGTAAGTATATACTATGCTTATAAAATATATTAACACGTATTTGGGATGCCTGGGTGGCTCTGTGGTTAAAGCCTCTGCCTTCAGCTCAGGTCATGATCCCAGGGTCCTGGGATCGAGCCCTGTATTGGGCTCTCTGCTCAGCAGGGAGCCTGCTTCCCTTCCTCTCTCTCTGCCTGCTTGTGATCTCTGTCAAATAAATAAATAAAAATTAAAGAAAAATATATTACACATATTCATATTTTACATACCATTTTATATACTTATGTAATTTCTATATAATACAGATTGTATTCATATTCATATTACGTACTACACATAAGTCTATAATATACTGGCCAATATACTACTATATGTTGACCACCTAATATTTACAATTGTTGAATGAGGGAATGCATTTCCACTTAATAGGGATCGAGCTGGGGTTTTTAGAGGTTAAATAGTGGGGCTGATGTCAAATTAGCAAGAACCAAAACCCCAAAATATATTCCAAAGTCTGCATTTCTTTGTCTCTACATTGTATTGGGCCCATAGTCCTGGGCCCAGGACTATGCTGGGCTTTGAGGATAAAGTTTTTAGCTACATTGATTCCTTTCTCTCACATTATCCACAAACATGAATTGGTTTGGGTATTTCTAAGGGGAAAACATTTTGTTTTTGTTTGTTTGTTTTACCTATTTCAAGAAGGACACATTCCCAAGATCTGGCCCTCTCGGGAAACAAACATCCTCGTGTAGCTGACTGTTAATCCAGAGACCCCTGGACACCTTTATATTGAGGTTCACGGTCAGATGTCAGAGTTAACGTGAAGTGGAAAACTGAGGTAAAAGGGAATAAGGTGCGGGGGTGTTGGGTTGAGGAGTCAGGAACTGAATTTAAAGTTAGAAACAAAAAGTCCAGGAAAGAAATGTTCTCATGTCTCACAATGGACAGGCAGTTGGGCTCCCACACAATGAGTTCTCAAGCAATACACTTGTTTTACTGGTTACTATCAAAATACACACCACACACTCACATCCACGCACACACAATAGGTCTAAACTACATAATCCTATTTATTAGGGAAGGCACGTGTTCTTCATGTAACCTATGCTATCAAATACAGAATTACAATTAAACAAATGTATTTGGAAAATTATCTTCTGCTGCAGTCATGCACTTGAAAGCTTTCTTATTTACAGCCTAATGTGGGTGGCTGTTAAAGAAAATTGTAACACAGCATTAAATTTTTATAGCACTTCTCAAGTCCCCAGAAAAGAGGCTTAGCAAAATTCTTTTGTTTTCGGTGCGTTTAGTGCTGGCCTTTGACGGGTCACAGAAGAAATCAAATGTAACACCGTCTGTGGGATATTAGCCATTTGTACAAATCCAGATTTGGTTTTGGCCCTGTTTATTTCCCATGGCCTCATAAACATATAATTCCAAATCTTCTGCTTGCTCCCCACTCCTAACCCAGGATGTGGCTAATCATTGAGGAAATACATTAGGAGGGAACTTTTGAATGTGGCATTAAATAGTATCTAGGCATTTGTTCTTGTGTGTGTGGCAGAAATGACGGATTCATGTTGGCAAGTGACTATGTCTAAGATGAATTTGCTGGGGTGTCTCAGAAAGAGACCCACCATTTTGAATATAAATAGATAGACAGAAATATACACGTGCATACATGAAACACACTTTCTATCTCTGTAATCTCTACAACTTCACTAATAGCTTGCACATTTGGAAAAGGAACCCAGGCACATTCTCAACAGGGGAGTGGTGTACCTGTTCTATAATATTACTTGAAAATTGGTGCATCAGTAAGACTTCCTCAAGAATATGTTCGTTTCTTGCTAACAATCTGGCAACTACTCAGTTGAACTGCCCGCATTTTTAGTTCGTTACAAAGCCAGTAGATTCCCCAGAACCACATTAAAGTGCAATCATGCAGGCAAACATTTTTTTTTGGATTCACTTATGTCTCTTGTGAGAGTATTGATATATTGCGCTTTATCCTTAATATGATGGATCTAATGGAAGTTTGAGAAAAATAGGAAAGAGTTTCCTTATTTACTTACAGCAAGCTCTCACTCAGACACTTACTGGAAAATATTAATTGGGCAAAATCCTTTATTCCTGTTAGAATCCTATACCTATAAAATTTATAATTCTTAAATATGAATATAGATGTTCACCAGAAAGATAAAAATAAATTATAGTAAAAGCAAGTTAATATGACATCAGTATGTTTATGTGATTAAACACATTTATAGCATTTTACAGAATTTTGTAAAGTTTATAAAACATATCATGAAAAAAATCTCATTGTGGTCTTGCATTATATTTTTATTAAAAAGTTAGAAAGTTTTGAAACTATAATGTATTAAATTAATAAAATAAATTTATGAAACTTAATCCCATCTCTTTTTTAAAAGATTTTATTTATTTATTTGACAGACAGAGATCACAAGTAGGCAGAGAGACAGGCAGAGAGAGAGGGGGAAGCAGGGTCCCCGCTGAGCAGGGAGCCTGATGTGGGGCTCGATCCCAGGACCCCAAGATCATGACCTGAGCTGAAGGCAGAGGCTTAAACCACTGAGCCACCCAGGCACCCCAAAACTCAATCACATCTTAGAAAACTTTCTACCTTGCGATTCATGTTAGTAATATTCCTTTCTGTATAGGGATTACATCACTACTCTTGCAAAAGCAAATGCAACCTCAACATTATGCATATGTAATAGCTATCTACTGAAAAATGGCTAATGAGTTTGCATCAACAATGTGCAAATATGTGGTGAAATACAGTTATAATACTAATGATAATTGCTTGGTATGATTCTGCCCTTAGATATCTAGTAATATGTTTTCATATTTAGGTCAACACTTTGTTATATTTCCTGCCATCCTATTGGCAAAACTTTGCATTTACTATAGGGCTACAACATCAAGTAAAATACACCATTGAAGAGTTCTTTGTTTTTTTCTCAATGAATTTAATAAATATTGACATATCAGTCATTAAATTCTAGTTTATAAAATTGGCTCATATGGTTTAAAAAAGAGATAATTTCTGTCCTCAAACAACAAGATAAAATTAAAGTGAGTAAGGGGAGAAGTTCATATTTTGATACTTTCATGTGGTGCTGCAGTGGAGGGAAGAACAGGTCTGCAGAGTGGAAGGATTTGAGGCCCCCAAGGTGGCAGGAGGGTTACAACGATGGAAAGCAGAACAGGACCCAGGCTCACAGTGTGCACTCTGGTGCCTGAAAGCGTAGTTTACTTACTTCAAGATTCGTTTGCTGTTCCCATGGTTGGTGGATGAAAAGAAATTTCTTCCTCTTTCTGATTGTAAGCACCACCGATTTCCAAGTAGCTAGTGAAGAAGTTGCATTCGTGTGTAATATACCTTTTCTCCCAATGCGAGAGACAGCAGCGTACTGAGCGGTCTTACTAACACTGCACGTTTGCCCATTGGGGTCCACCAGCCACGTAAACATACATTTTACAAGTGTGTTAAAGACTTCTTCAAAAGCACTCAGTGAGTGAGGACTCATGTCCTAACTGGTATTTAATTTACTACTTAGCTTCAAATACACAAAAAACTCTCAAAGTCTTATACTTTTTGAAATTTTTTAAAAATTAGTATTTCCCAGTAATTATTGATCAAGAAATTTTTCATCACATGGAAACACTGACAGTCCTTTGTTGTTTGTTTACGAATGTTTCCACAGCTGGCCTGTTTGGAAAACATTTAGGAAGTTTATTCAATTTCTTCGAAGAACATTGCAGCCTCATACTGACAACTGCGTGTGTGTTGAATATAGAATACAAACACTTTTTAATGTTGAATCCACTGGTTGATAATACCTAGTTTTAAGAGGCAGGCCCTTCCCTCAACTATGTTTTGTTTTTTGTTTTTTTTAAGATCAAGCAGATGTTGTTCAAGAGGACAAACTTGCAGTGAATAGTAAATAATTCCTAGAGATCTAATGCACAGTACAGCAAATAGACAATATTGTATTACAATCATTAAACTTGCTAAGAGATGAGATCTTAATTACCCAACCACTAAAAAAAAATTATAATCATGTGATGTGATAAGGTGCTAATTAGTGCTACAATGGAAGTCTTATTACAGTATAGAAATATATCCATCAACATGTACTATAATGTACACAATGTTATAGATCCAATATGTTTCAATTAGTATATATATCCAGTATATTTATGTTATAAATATTGGATATATATTATATAATATGTTACATATTAATATAATATATAACACATTAATATATTTTAATATAAATGAATAAATATGTTTATTTATATAATATATACACGATACTTATATATTTATGCAATTAAAATAATATACTATAATAATTAGTATTACATATTAATATAATATGTTATATATTATATAAGCATACATATTATATATAACATATATCTGATATATTTCAATTATAGAAAATATACCAACCAAATTCCTAAGGATCAGAGCTCTTGGTAAAATTTATAATTTTGATAAATATTAAAATAGAGTATTATAACTTAAATAGACCCATAATTTTATTGTAAAAAATGACTAATTTCTTTTCTTTTAAGATTTTTCTTTATTCGAGAGAAGGAGAGAGAGCACAGGCAGGGGTAGCAGCAGGCAGAGGGTGAGGAAGAAGCAGACTCCCTGCTAAGCAGGGAGCCCCACCTGGGATTTGATTCCAGGAACCTGAGATCATGACCTGAGCCAAAGGCAGATGCTTAACCGACTAAGCCACCCAGATACCCCCCAAAATGACTAATTTCTAATCTAGATATTAACATTATAGATAAGGGAACAGATTCAGAGAAGTATATTTTTGGACATTAAGTGCCATGTATTACAGAGAATGTTGCTGCTTCTATCTGTAGTTCAAATCGGTTGAAGAATATATTTGAAAATACTATCCTTTGAAAAGTAACAGAAGGATAGAATTCAATCCAGTTTGACAAATATCATTGCTTAATGGAATGGAAACTATTTATTTAAAGGAAAAATTACTATAATTTTTTATTCGCAGTGTTAGTTTTATCCTAGTTAACAAAATAAAAACATAATTACTCAGTTTTGGGGTTTTTTTGTTTGTTTGTTTGTTTTGTTTTGTTTTGTTTTTTAATGAGAACTGTTTTCCCCAATCTGATGTTATTAACAGTTTTGGGTTGTGTGTGTGTGTGTGTGTGTGTGTGTGTGTGTGTTTTAAAGATAGAATGTACAGTTCTCATATAAACAACTGATGTCAGGAAAATATCCAATCTTGTTTATCTCATGTTTTGCCTTGACAGTGGTTTCATACAAAAAAGGTAAAACAATATTACTCTGGTCCTTGTGTTTCCATGGGAACAAGCTGACACTAAAATATTTTAGTGTAGCTTTGTTGTTGTACTTACTGGCATCATTCAAATGTGCTCCAAATTTTCCCACCTCAAAGGAAGTTCTGTGATACCTGAGGGGAAATGGGCGGTGGGGACAGAACGGCTTGGGACCCCTCCACCCCTCCTCTGCACCCAAGGGTCCCTGGGACCCTGAGCTGCTCCTACAGTCGCTCCTGGTTGGGTGGGTGGGGTGGAGGTTCTATGAAGATGGGAAATGGTGCTGGGCTAGAGCCTCTCAATACTTTTGACTTCTTCTTCTCGCTTCTGGGGTTTGTCCTGGCTCTTTCCCCACTTCAGTAAGGTTGGCACTGATATTTTTGTGCTGCTCAAAATCTCCACCAACTGACACCAGCCACATGCACCTCAGTGTGCTGAAATGAATTATCAACATCAGCAGCTCCTAAATTAGGATTTATTTCGAATTTCATTGTACTGACAATTTCCAGTATATTCATCTAGCTTGTCTAGTATTCTAGAGTATAACCCGGAAGGTGATATTTCAGATATGTGACACATGAATCAAGGCTCTTCCATGTGGCTTTAATTAAATAGTTTCTTTAAGAGCAGTGACAAGATTTCATGGGCCTGTATTTTTCTAGTAAGGGGCCATTTAGTTCATTGTATAAATAGGGAAGAGCCTGTAGGTAGGCAATTAATGTTGGTAATCTCATCGGAATTGGTTTAGGATTTTCTTTTCTGTTTCAGTTAGACCTATACTTCCACTGAATTGGAAGAATCTTATCATCAGCCTTGCTCACTTCCCTAAATCGGTGAGATATGTGCCTCCCACATTTCTGTTCTTTTTCTCACTTCCACCACCCTCTCCCAGGTCATGTCTTGTACCTTGCTGTGTCCTTGTGCCTGTTAATTATGCAAATCAAGGTTTATGCCTTTGAGATAGGTTAGTGTCATGAATAAAACTTAAGTTTCTTTTAAAAGAGCTATGATTAATAAAAATACTGATTATTTTAGCTAATGTAAACAAAACAGGCAAGAAAATTATATGAGAAAATATACATGTAAATTAAATATGTCACAGTCCATCAAAAATCTGATCTTATCAGTATTTCTATACCACACTTAAACTTATCAGTATTTCTATACCACACTTATTTAGAGAATAAAATATCAGTAATTTTGACAGTATTTAGAAAGATAAATTTACCCTCCAATTCTGTAAGAAAACAATAATGTAGGGAGAGGGAGACATTTATTAGAGCAAGAAAATAAAAATAAAAAGAAAATAAAAAGTGTTATCAAGTATTTCTTGACAAAGGAAATCACTTTCCTCCTAGCAGCAGTCAGGCTCAGATGCAATGATGAACCGCCACCTTCCAACACGCTCTTCTGAGAGTGACTTTGGGCACTCAGCATCTGGTCCCCTAGTAGAAGAGATGCCCAAATTGACCTGCACAATCCTTTTAGTGATGGTGAGAGAGGCAAGAGAAACCAAGTCACAGAATTCTTATTCAACAGAAGTTAATTTACATCTTTCCTCAAGTGGGACTTAGGTATTATTTCCTTTTATTTCATGAAGTTCATTCCATGCCTGGCTCTCAGCACGAGTGCGCGCGCTCGCGCACACACACACACACACACACACACAGTAATTTTCATGACTTTACCATTTCTTAAAAGATTTTATTTATTTGTCAAAGAGAGAGCGAGAGCGAGAGCACGTGCGCACAAACGGGGGAGTGGCTGGCAGAAGGAGAAGCAGGCTCCCCACTGAGCAAGACCGCCAGATGCGGGACTCCATCCCAGGACCCTGTGATCATGATGGGAGAGGGTGAGCTGAAGGGAGATGCTTAACTGACTGAGCCACCCAGGCACCCTATAGTTTCACCATTTTAGAGATAATTCATATATATTCTCACAGAGGGAACACGATGTTATAGGCAGAGATGAAATAATTGGTAATGGATCAAGGCTCAAATCTTAACTGCATCAATCATTTGTCTGTAGATGGTTCACCTAAATTTTCTTAACATAATTGCTTTATGTGGGGGGTAAAGAGGTTGGACTAAATAAATTGCACCATCTTTCTCGCCTCATCAGTCTGTCAGCATTTTAAAGCGACATCTGTATTGGAAACTGCAGTGTCCGTTGCAGTGAATGTGTGCGTATGCTCATCACGTTCCTGCGGACGCAGCTGCATTTCTCTCTGCTGCTGGAGGGCATGTTACCATGAACTTAGCACATGAGGCAATACACACTTACTATCTCACGGTCTCCATGGGTCAGGATCAGGGCCCGGTCTTGTTGGGCTCTTGCTCAAGGACTCACAGAGAGAAATCACATGTTGGCTGGGCTGTGTTCTTATCTGGACCCTCAAGGAGGGACATGTCCATTTCTGAGCTGCTCAGGTTGCTGGCAAATGTATTTCCTCATGGCTACAGAATTCATGTCAGCATGCCTCTTCAAAGCCCACAGTAAGGCACAACGTGTCTGCTTCTTCAGATCTCTGCTTCCAGAAAAGGCCTGGAGCGTCTTTTATGGGCTCACCTGATTCTGTCAGGCTCACCCAAGAAATGCTCTCTCTGGGGTAACTCACTTGGTTGATTAGGAGTCAACCCAACTCACATGCAAAGCCTCTTCACCTCTGCCATATACTATGAGACAGTCTTGGGGGTTATATCAGGCAGTCTTGCCATATTTTCTTGTTTGATGCAGACCACCTGTCCCACGCACACTCCAGGGAAAAAGATTGCATATAGACATGAGCACTAGGGAGCAGAAATCATGAGGGCCTCCATGGGGTATGCCTGCTACACCAGCTCTGTCACAAGCACTGTGCTAAACCCTAAGATTAAGAAATATGAGTAAGACAATGTACTTTCCCCCCAAGAATGTATTATCTAAGCACTGGAGACACAAGTAACACACACACAGCAGACATGTAGGGATAACCAGCACTATGAGAGAAGGGACACGAATGAGCAGTTCCACTGAAGCTGGAGACAGAAGTGAGTGTGGAGATGGTGATGGGTTCTCCGGAGAGGGAACCCCTGTTCACAGACATGACAAGCATTAGATTGAAGGAGTGGATCTTCTTTAGAAGAAGAAATAGCAAAAAAAAAAAAAAAAAAAAAAAAATTGAAAATTGAAGAATTTAATGAAGAGTGGGGGATGTGGGAAAGCTTTCTTGATATCACTCAGATTATCAGCCTTAGAATGCGACCTTTCAGAACTTCTCTCTACTTCTTTAAAATGCAAGTTTGGGGAAGTAGTTAGCTGTGAAGGAGTAGCGCAGAGAATTTGATTAGCCTTTCCTCTGTTCTGCCAAGTGACACGTTCTAGTTTGATTGTTTTTAAAGCTGTTGCAAAAGCACTAACATTTCTCCTTCCACCTTTAAACTTCAGTTCTTCAAATAATTTATTAACTTGTTATCATGAGAGGCACTCAATAAGAGTTTAACAGCAAAGGAAAAACACATGCTTTGTATTAATATATGTTTTCTGTTCTCCCTTCAAAAGGAGGTCAATATGCTAAGGCAGAATTGTGAACACAGAGCTTGAAGACGTTACATATGACATGTACACAATCCATGTACCTAGGGAGGCTGTTGGGTGAGAATTACAAGAAAAAACATTCCAAATACTTGAATTTGGTGTTTTTACTTATTGACCTACAATTCTAAGTTATTAGATTGGCATTGGATTCAAATAGTGTTCAATATTAATAATAGAGATGGAAAAAACCCAATCAGTCCATCCATGTATGAGAAATGACAGCCCCGCATTGAATTTGGTTTACCCTATCAGGAAAATTTCATTTATTTCAGCTAAGCTGCATTTGGAAAAACAACAACAACAGTAAGTTTAAGTAAGATCTTTAATTAATAACATTTGCTTATAGTGTCATGCAGGGTAAAGCTAAAGATACACGCCCATCTCGATATTTCCTGCAGAGGGTCCGATGGTGTGGCTCAGAGCAGAGCTAAAGTCATCTGAGTGCTTCCTAACCATGCATCAGACAGTTGATGTCGGGATGGCACAGACAGCTGGGGACTGGAAACACTGGGGGCTTCTCGGATGACCCCATCCCATGTGGTCTCTCCTGCGTAGAAACTTCAGGGAACTATAATTCTTATGGGTTAGCTGAGGAATCCCATGGAGCTTGATGAGAGAGAGCCCCGTGGAAGCCATATTGCTTTTGGAAACCTCAGTGTGAATATCAGGTGGCCTCATTTGGCCTGTCCTGGTCCATGGGGTCCCAAAGATTTGCCCAAGGGGAGAAAACAGCCCTCCCACTCTCATCAGAGGTGTATTAGTGTCACAGTCCAAGAGCAACACTGAAGATGGGCTGTGTATTGGTACAGCCATCTTTGGTCACACCCACTTGTGTGACTCATCACCCATTAAGTGACTCATTGGAACAACTGGGGTTAACATTACTATGTTCTAGTTTAAAGGGTCCATGGACAGTTTTTCTAAAGTTACTGATCTTTTTTTTTTTTTTCAAATTTTATTTTATTTTTTCAGTGTTCCAAGATTCATTGTTTATGCACCACACCCAATGCTCCATGCAATACCTGCCCTCCTTAATACCCACCCCCAGGCTCACCCAACCCCTACCCCTACCCCTCCAAAATCCTCAGTTTGTTTCTCAGAGTCCACAGTCTTTCATGGTTTTTCTCCCCCTCCAATTTCCAACTGACTTCTCCTCTCCTTCACCCAACATCTTCCGTGTTATTCCTTATGCTCCACAAGTAAGTGAAACCATATGATAATTGACTCTCTCTGCTTGACTTATTTCACTCAGCATAATCTCCTCCAGTCCCGCCCAGGTTGATACAAAAGTTGGGTATTCATCCTTTCTGGTGGAGGCATAATATTCCATTGTATATATGGACCACATCATCTTTTTCTATTTATCTGTTGAAGGGCATCTTGGTCTTTCCACAGTTTGGCAACTGTGGCCATTGCTGCGATGAACATTGGGGTACAGATGGCTCTTCTGTTCACTACATCTGTATCTTTGGAGTAAATACCAGTAGCGCAATTGCAGGGTCATGAGATAGCTCTATTTTTAATTTCTTAAGGAATCTCCACACTGTTTTCCAAAGTGGCTGCACAAACTTGCATTCCCACCAACAGCTTAAGAGGGTTCCCCTTTCTCCACATCCTTCCAACAGTTGTTTTTTATTGTCTTGTTAATTTTGGCCATTTCATCTTGTTAATTTTGGTATCTCAGTGCGGTTTTGATTTGAATCTCCCTGATGGCTTGTGATGATGAACATTGTTTCATGTGCCTGTTAGCCATTTGTATGTCTTCTTTGGAGAAGTATCTGTTCATGTCTTCTGCCCATTTTTTGATGTGATTATCTTTTTTTGAGTGTTGAGTTTGAGGAGTTCTTTATAGATCTTGGATAACAGCCCTTAGTCTGTAGTGTCATTTGTGAATATCTCCTCCCATTCCATGGGCTGCCTGTTTGTTTTGTTGACTGTTTCCTTTGCTCTGCAGAAGCTTTTGATCTTGATGAAGTCCCAAAAATTCATTTTAGCTTTTGTTTCCTTTGCCTTTGGAGACGTGTCTTGAAAGAAGTTGCTGTGGCTGATGGTGAAAAGGCTACTGCCTATGTTCTCCTCTAGGATTCTGATGGATTCCTGCCTCACGTTGAGGTCTTTTGTCCATTTCAAGTTTATCTTTGTGTATGGTGTAAGATAATGGTCAAGTTTCATTCTTCTATACATAGCTGTCCAATGTGCTGAGCACTATTTATTGAAGAAACTGTCTTTTTTCCACTTTTTTTTTCCTGCTTTGTCAAAGATTAGTTGACCATAGAGTTGCAGGTCTATATCTGGGTTCTGTACTCTGTTCCGTTTGTCTGTGTGTCTGTTTTTGTGCGAGTACCATGCTGTCTTGGTGATCACAGCTTTGTAGTAAAGCTTGAAATCAAGCAACGTGATGTCCCCAGTTTTGTTTTTCTTTTTCAACATTTCCTCAGCAATTCAGGGTCTCTTCTGGTTCCATACAAATTTTAGGATTGTTTGTTCCAGCACTTTGAGAAATGCCTGTAGAATTTTGATTGGGATGGCATTTAAATTATAGATTGTTCTAAGCAGTATAGATATTTTAACAATGTTTATTCTTCCAGTCCCTGAGCATGGAATACTTTTCCATCTTTTTGTGTCTTCAGTTTCTTTCATGAGTGTTCTGTAGTTCCTCGAGTACAGATCCTTTAACTCTTTGGTTAGATTTATTCCCAGGTATCTTATGGTTCTTGGTGCTATAGTAAATGGAATTGATTCTCTAATTTCCTTTTCTATACTTTCATTGTTAGTGTATAAGAAGGCAACTGATTTTTGTACATTGATTTTGTATCCTGCCACATTACTGAATTGCTATATGAGTTCTAGTAGATTGAGGGTGGAGTCTTGGGTTTTCCATATAAAGTATCATGTCATCTGCAAAGAGAGAGAGTTTGACTTCTTCTTTGCCAATTTGAATATCTTTTATTTCTTTTTTGTTGTCTGATTAAAGTTATGGATTTATTGGGAAATATCAGGTGACGTGATACATACCATAAGCACAATATCTTATGCTATCTTCCCAATAACTTTATGAGATGTTAACTAATGTTTTTCCCATTTTGCAGGAAATATTTAGTAAGGTAGATAACTTTCCATAGGTCCATGGGAATGGACATTTTGAATTCACATTTGACTTCTGAGCAGTTGCTCCCAACCACTCTGCTTTACCATCCTGGTCCCTCATTTAAGGAGACAGATTTCAGAGATCAGTGGATTTACTCATGATCACACAGTTCTGTGGTCACTGACCCAAGACTAGAGCCTAATATTCCTGAATCCCTGCCCAAACCAGACTGTTCCTAATGAGTAATATTGAAGTGAGCAACCTTGATGGTTTACTTGCAAGAATGTTTTGGAAGGTGACATAATATTTAAATGGATCAGAGTCGGGCCAGAGTTTACTCTGGATAATAAGCTGGGCAGGCCGCCAGATCCTTGATGATCAGTTCTCTTGATGGAAATGTTTACAAAATTGCTCTTATTACAGTCTCCCAGAAACTGTGCCAATATGTGCTTATGCACCCCTCTTACCTCCAGATGGTGCCCTCAGCCTTCCAGAAAGCCCTCAGCTGACCCTGGCCAGTGAACAGAATTCAGTGTGAGGTGTGCCCCCTCTCCTGGCCACCTCTCATCCTGTGACCTTCCCTTACTGCCTTCCTTCAGCTTCAGAAGGCCATTCTCTTTTTCTTCTATGAAGATTGGATTTCAATCAAACCAAAAGAAACCTGGGTAGTTTTTAACTCTGTGTGTGTGTGTGTGTGTGTGTGTGTGCATATACATACACATATACATATACACATACATATACATATACATATACATATATGTGTATATATATATAAACACCTGAATTTCAAAACAACCATTTGTGATAAAAGATTTAACCCATTTTTAGGTTAAAACTTCTGGGTATGAAAATAACATGCTAAGTATCACACAAAGGCAGAAGATTTGAACTTGAGATTTTGAACTAAAAAAAATAGTTTTCACTCTCCAAATTTACTCCTTTTATGTGAAATAAATCTGTCTTCATGTCCCTGATTTATGCTTGTTGTCCTGATGTCACTGGAACCAAAGCACTCTTTGACTCTCAACATGTCTTAAAGACAAAGTCAGCCTTCCTTGATGCTCTGGAAAACCAAGCCGAAGCCACTGCCTCCCATCCTGGCATCCACATGGTGTTGACCTGAAGGGTCTCTGGTTGGCTGGAACCATCTTTTTTCTGTAAAGGAAATTCAGACATCAGTGAATGTGTGTGCGCACACACACAATTTTCCCTCTTCAGGGGTTTGTGAGTGTCATGATCTCACAATCCAAAGAGTGATGGAGACACCCTGAGCACTTCTAGACCCAGTTGAACCCCTAAACCCTTTCCATGATGTTTGATCTGAACCTTAATGCACATGGCCCATATGTTTTAGATAGAATTGTATTAGCTATGTTGCAAATTATAAAATTGGCCTCTCTTAAGCCAATTTAAACCAACAGAGTAATTTAACATCACATAACTGAGAAGCTCACAGGAAGTGGTCTGCTGGAGCCACTTTCCAATAATGTCCTTAGTTCATTTTATTCCCTCCCTCCCTTCCTTCCACCTCTCTCCCACCTTCTCTATCTCTCCCTCACTTTCTCCATATGTGCTTGCTCTTTTCCTGTAGGGGCCCTTATTATTCTTCTCAAGAAGTCTCATTTACTGCAGTGACCAACAAGCAACTCCGGGCTTAGCTTACACCAACTATACCTCTCTTTTTCACTAATACCAGCAAAAGCTCTGGGGTCTGATTCTTATAGGGATGATGTGGGTCACATGCTCATTTCTGAACCAGACTCTGGTCAGGAATAGAGAACATTCTAGTTTGCCAGGCATATCATCGTGTGTTCATCCTTGAGTCTATAAGCTGATATTATTTGATACTAACCCAAAGACATAGCCAGGAATTGGGAGAACAGTATGTCCCTAAAAGAAGTAAGAATGGGGAAGTGGATGGGTGCTGGGAAATTAAACACTGGCCATGCATGTTCTGCTTTGTTGCTCAAGTTAAAAAGCAGACAACTAAGTGGGCTGGACTTTGTGTAACTAGAAAGTTGTTATTTTTTCCACAAATGAAACAAATTGACACCCATAAGTTAGTTATATTTTAGGGAAAAAATAGGTATTTCCATGTTTTTTCAGATTTATGGCTCTAGCTTTTCTGTCCTACTTGTTCTAAATACCTAGCACAGGTCTTTCCAGCTTGGGACACACTTGACTTTTTTTTTTTTTTTTTTTCCTTTTGGATATGATTCCCCCTCACTCTTTACCTCTCACCACTGAGACTCTGGTTAAGATATACTCCTTTCCTCCTTTGCCTTATGGGGTGTGTTGAGACCAGACTGTGTATGTCTCGTTCTATAGGACAACAGTATTGATGGCAGAACGAAGTTTTCATGTTTACTAAGGCTGGGGATGTCTAATCTTGGTCTCACCCTGCACCTCCTACTAGTTCCTTGTACAATATGCCTCCCCTGTTGTAGGCAAAGAGCAAATATCATAAGCCTTTTGAATGGCACATATCTGTTCTCAGATTTTTAGTACACTCTCAATAAAAGAAGGTATTGAAAAGAAGATGCATTTTCTTAGGAACAGTGCTTCACTTTACAGGAAAAAAAAAATCACACTGTCAAAAATTCAGATTTTTTTTTCTGCAAGAGAAATTAATAGAGAATTCAAACCAGTCTGATTTATTTGTGATAGAACAATTTACTGGGTGCCTCCATTTTGCCAGATCTGTATTATCTATAGTGAATTGCAAAAGGTCCCTTGTCTGAGAGAATAGTCTGTTGACCGAGGCACACAGATGGAGAAAATCATGAGCTAGCAGATGCTCTTAATAGGGGTGAATATCAGAATTATACAGGGAACTTTATCAAAATGCACAGGCCTTCGTGGGGTGCCCCCAAACTGGGGAGGTCTGGCGAGAGTCCTGAGTACCGCTGACTTGTAAGTTTCTTTTCAAGTGATTTTTGGAAGACATGCCTCATTAAGTCTGTATATTGTTTTTGAAGGTGTTCCAGACAGAATGGCTCCAATATCCCTTGAGCCCTTTCCAGCTCCACGTATGCAGGTAAGTAGCAAGCCGTTCCACTCAAACACCACTCCTTGAAGGAATGATGCAAACATTGGGATTTCTCAAGATTTTCGAACTATTGACTTTGTGGGGATGAAATACACAAAATCGTGCAGATAAATAAAAGTGGTAGTTAACTTTTCCATTTTGTTATGTTGAGGGTTAATTCACTGAGTTTGCTTTTGTTGCAATCTTAAATTTAGATCTACTATATTTCCCAAACATTAATATTGTTACAGTTATTTGTATGTGAGGCAGGGGACCATTGGGAAGAGTCATTAAAATGCCACTATTGTCCAGGGGAGTTAGAAACACCTGTAATTGGAATTCAGACCTCCTCCTTCTCCTTTTTCTCCTTTTTATTTAAAAGTGGCAGAAACCCAATTGAGACAGAATGGGAATTTATTAACGCATGTAGCTTAGTACAACCAAGATTAGGGGAACAAATCATGTGCTGTGTCTCCCAGTCTCCCAAACTGTATATGAAGGGGAAGGAGGGGGGAAATGGCCATGGTCAGCTGCAAGTTTGCATTATGCCAGTGGAGCAGCCTCAGAGAAAAGACAGTCTTCTTCCAAGTGGGCATCAGAAACAGAGGACAGGCTCTGCTCAGCCCAGCGGGTGTCATGGGCCCAGTCCTGGGGACCATCACCATGGCTGGTCAGCGGCACACTGTGATTAGAAACTTGGCCAGAATGATGTGGGATGGAATCAAGAGTCACAGTTCCCCTAAAGGGTGTATGTGTGTCTGTGTATGTGTGTATGTGAATGTCTGTGTATGTGTGTCTGTGTGTGTGTGTGTTTGTGTGTATGTATATGTCTTTGTGTATGTGTCTCTGTGTGTATGCATACCTGTGCTTGTGTGTCTGTGTGTGTTTGTGTATGTATGTATGTGTCTGTGTGCATGTGTATGTGTGTGCATGTGTATATTTCTGTGTGTGTGTGTGTGTGTGTGTGTGTGTGTCTGTCCATGTGTGTCTGTGTGTGTATATGTCTGTCTATGTGTGTCTGTGTCTGTGTGTGTTTTGGGGAAGAGTCGATGTGGGAGTTACCCCTAACAGAAGAAGGAGAGGACAGGCACTGAGCATAGTAAATCCACAAATCCACAGTGCCCATTCTGAGCACTAATTGTCCCAACTAAGAATGTGCTTTGCAGTGACACTCAGACCCAGCAGTGAGAATTCCTCAGCAAGAACTTTGTTCTCGGGGGTGGTATATTAAGAAGGCTACAGAATTCACAGGAAAATATTGGCTTAATTTTATGTTTAAAAGAAAGTATTATGGCCACTAAAATAAAATACAGAAGTCAAAGACTTCATTTAGTTGTATTGAGGGTATATCTAAGGGGTTTTTTGTTTGTTTGTTTGTTTGTTTTATAGTTTTCCATTTGTGGCCAATGTAGTAGCCCCAGATGATGTTAGTGTTCATTGCTGGTTTCTGACCTGAGACGGGGCAGTAATGTCAGCATCAGGGTGCCCAGCTCCGGCTGTCCTAGCAGCCAATCCCAGAACCCAAAGCCCCTGACCAGGGGAAGCTTCCTTTATTGTCCCTTCTTTTCTCTTCCATCCTCGAAATCTGCCCCCTTCAATATACGCAAACAAACTTAACCTTCCTCACATAGCGAGCAGAGCACAGCTGCTGTCACATTTTGCACTCCCGGACAGGACACATAAAAGTGTCCTCATGTTTCTAGTCGCCACTTAAAAAATATTTTAAAATCTTTGAACTAAACTGAGTTTCACATTTGCTATCAAAAGAGATGCGCTAGCTTATTTCTCTTATTAACTCTTCTTGAAAATTTCTGATGGATATAATGGCGCAGATCACAGTGAATAGCATTGTTTTACAGGAACACTATGGACCTAACTCTCATTGAATGGAGGACCTGAACAAACATGTCTTATTCCAGAATAGGATTAGAATGCCTAGAGTTTAATCCCCACTTCTGCTTTTTAGAGGCTATTTTCTTTGGGGCAAATAATTTCATCTCTTTGTCCCTCAATTTCCTCACCTGTACAATAATAATGCTATGGTTCTGCTACAAAATTATTGTGGGAGTTATATTAGAAGTGAGCTGCTTTGGCGCAGTACTTAGAATGGTGCCTGGCATATAATAAGGATTAATATGTATCGAGTATAGTATCTGCTATCTTACTGCAATTAGGCTCATTCTCATTACTGCTCGACTGTTGTTAAAATTCAATCTGCAAAGAAACCATTTATGTAGCAACAGAAGAAGCCGATGCTTTGTCTTGAAATGGAGATAGCTGGACTGCTTAATCCATCTGCTAGTAAAATATAGAACACGAGTGGATGGATCAACTGTTGTACAGAAGGGCCCATCTTTTATTTTAAATTTAAAAGAATAAAAATCAAAAGTAACTAAGAGTTGGATAATAGGAAAAGTGACAAAGTGACATTAGCTAACGGACGTTACTGTGCCATCTTCAATAGTAAGCCTAGTCAGGAAATAACTGCAACTCAATTTTTAAGAAGCCTACAGACTAATGCTTCGGCTTTTGACTATCCGCTAATCTATTGGTACAAAATGTGAGGTTTTTTTCTCCCACGTTTTAGAGTCAGTTGGAATAACAGTACACCTGGGAATGTGTGAAAACTACAACAGCAATACAGCTTGATGACCTCACTGAAGCCTGATTGGATTTTCACTGGTGGGCCCTTCTTGCTATGGGGATCTGAGATCCTACAGTGTGACACCACACACATCATTCCAGTCATAATATGCTATGATAAAAATCCAAGGGATTTCTTTTTGAGACAGAGGGGGAATAATTTTTTGAAAGAGATACATTCGGAAGAACATTACTTTAAACATAAGACCATTAAAAACACTTTGACTTTAACATAAAACCCATTTCTCTCTCTTTTTTAAAGATGTTATGTAATTTATTTGAGAGAGAGCATGCGTGTGCATGGAGGGAGCAGGGAGAAGCAGATTCCCCACTGAGCAGAGAGCCCACTGGGGGCTCAATTCCGGGACCCTGAGATCCTGACCGGTACCCCAAAACCTGTTTCTCTTAAAAAAAAAAAAAAGAAAGAAAGAAAAGATTTATGTCTAGATCCTTTAGAGACATCCATTCACTATGTGAAATATCTTTTCCGCTTTGTTTGTGTCATTGTTAATTCTTGATTTGTTGTTGCTGTTGTTCTATTCAATGTAGGGTTCTAATTCCAAAAACTTGGGGTTTGGTGGTATGTTAGAAGGCTGGTGACATAATTATAATAAATAATAGCATACTTTTAACTGGCAGAAGAAAATTAGTGCACATTTCTGTAAATCGAAGACTTTCAAATACATTCCAGTTGCATGTGTTTGTGCATGTGTTCTGCATAATATATATTTGTAGAAAAATTGAAAATGTTTTTGTATGTCTTAATACCCAGCAATTTTGTATGGAAAAGACTTAGCATGCACCAAAGGAAATGTCCACTACGTGTAACACTGAACACAGAGCCCAGACAGGTTTTAACATACAGCAAAGCACGGAGAATCAAATCTTGTTAAAGAACAGTTGTTTATCTAATTTTGCCTTATTTGGACACCAGGCTCCATGATGACATGGTACTGTCATCTTCGCATGACAGTTCTCGAAATGATTCCTTAGTTTGGAATTTGAGAATATATGAAAATAATTTTTGGAGAGTGTGCTGATAATAATATATCATTAAAAACATAACCTCATTCACACTGACCCACAAGAATATGTACCAAATTTTGGCATCAGTATTCAGTCCTCCTGTTCAAGAATTTTGTGATAACCCTTTATCCGTTGACTGAGGCAATGGTTCTCATCTGATCTGGTGTCATAGCCCCACCTTCTGCAACCCACATCATTGTGTTCAATACCATCCTATGCATCTGATTCTTTTTTCTGGGTTCTAATCAGAGACAGAATATAGCTGCTACATTGCAGAATTTGGCTGGATATTCACAGACATTGATAATTTGTCATACTTCAGAAGATAAATATAAGGGTTTTAGTACAGTGCCTTTTAAAATTGACTTCTGAGCAAGAATTTTCTTCCTTCCATAGCTTTTTTAAAATGCTGGCTGCTTGCTTCCCTCCTTATCTCAGGAATGTCTCCAAGAAGCTTCAAATCTTGGTCCCCAAGCCATGTGTGATCTCCTCCCAGATGGGTCTTCTCCACCCTTGTCAGCAGCCTTCATACATGGCCATGAAAGTCCTGTTTTAGAATCTCTTTGGTGGAAAAATCAATTTTTGTTTGAAGATAGCTTTGAAAATTTTGCTCATATTATCACATAAGCTTTCATGTCAATATTGCAGAACATACATGTATTAAAGGTTATAAAGTCAAGAGAATAATATTATCATTTAATGAAACATTGACTCTCAACTCTTAACTGCCAAGGTCCATGTAGAATACCAGAGAAGATGACCAAATAGGGAATTTACAGTTTTTAACCGCTTTAGCCACATCACAGAGGTAACTGATTAGATGTTAGGTATTTGGTGGGAATGTACTAGTTTGGAGGTGTCAGCTTCCACAGTTTATCTAAACAAATTAGACCTGAGAAAATAAAATGGAGTCATTTAGCCTGGAGGTGGCACAAGGGGGGACCACCATATTATCTGGCATGTGCAAGGCTGGGACTGGACTTACATGTGAGGTACATCCAAAGGTATCCATAACTTTATGCCTATTTTTAAAGGGATCTGTAATCAATGAATGTTTAAGGACCATTCTGATAGTTCTGAAGCCAACTAAGTAGAGGAAGAGTGACTGCACGAAGAGTGCTTCTGAAAATACCATGTGAGTCGAGTAAGAAGACCAAAAACTGTGTACACCCATGATAAAGGAAATACATATGTTTACCTGTGAACAAGGAAAATAATTGCACATCTACTAGATATCTCATTAACTTTTAAAATTCCAACTTAACAGATACTAAATTTTCACCAGGTCAGCTAAAAATGAACTTTTAGGTCCAATAGCAGAAAAATAATCCTTGTACTTTCTTGTTTCCCCAAATCCCTTTGTGTTCTGGTAAGGGATTTAAGGTTTGGAAAAGTTAATCATTCTAGGTCTCAGTTTCTATGAATAATGAATAAGTACACAACAGAGTGAGGAGGATTAAATGAATAAATGTATGTAAAGCTTGCGCAGGACACTACTTAGAACTTGCTAAATTCTTGATAAATACTAGCTGTTGTTGTCATGAATGAACAGATGATGTTTTTCTCTGAACATCTTCAGAATGTGGAAAGATTATTTCTGCAATCTATAATTTATAAATCCACAGTGTAACAGTTGCTTTGTAAGATTTGATTGAGTCTCTGTAGACCTCGATCATTTGTCCTACTTCAGAGCCCCAGTAGCATGGCAGAGGTTCCAAT
Source organism: Mustela erminea (assembly GCF_009829155.1). Lineage (NCBI taxonomy): Eukaryota > Metazoa > Chordata > Mammalia > Carnivora > Mustelidae > Mustela > Mustela erminea. The sequence continues at coordinate 24,201,529 of NC_045627.1, read as the reverse complement.
CTAGTTCAGAATCCTCTTAACAACTCCAAGGGAGTTCCTCTGATAATACCAAGAAGGATGAAAAGGTTGAAAAAGGATGAAAAGACAAACTTCAGACTTATTTGCAGACCATATATCCAACATAGGACTAGTATCTAGAATATATAAAGAACTATCAAGATGCAACAGTAAAAACATGGCCCAGACACCTGATTCAACTAGGAAATGAGCAATGGGCATGAATGCACCTTTTACTTGGAAGCATATATAGATGGAAGATATGCCCATGAAAGGATTTTCAGCATAATTAGCCATGCGGGAAATGCAAATTAAAGCCACAAGGGGATATCACTGCATATTTATCAGAATAACTAAAATAAAAAATTGTGACAACACTGAATACTGGCGAGCATGCAGAGGAGCTGGGTCCCTCACAAATTGCTGGCAGGGAGGTCAATGGCAGGGTTACTCAGGAAGAGAGTTAAGAGCCCCTTCAGACAGCTAACTGTAGCTCTCGAGTTGATCTCTTGGACATTTAGTTCACAAAAATAAAACCTCTCCACAATGTCAATAGCAGTTTTTTCAAAATAGCCCAAAACGTGAAGACAATCCAAATATTCTTCACAGGATGAGCAGTTAAATAAGCTGTGACACATTCATACCTTGAAATTCTTCGCAGCAGTGAAAAGACTCAAACCCATGACTCCTTGACCTGGGACTTCCCATCCCTCGTGCTAATGGAAGGGTTCTGTGTTCTGACTGTGCTGTCGGGAGTCTGCTAACCTGTGCATTCATGTGAGGAAAGTTGACAGAGTCAAATATACATGCACACACACTGAACCCACGTAAAACAGGGAAATCTGAATGACATTGTAGAGTGGATTCAGGGCAATATCTTGGCTGTAATATTAGAGTATCGTTTTGCAAGATGTTACATTTAGGGAAAACTAAAAAGTATGCAGATTCTCCCTGTACCCTCATTATAAATTATAATTGCATGGAAATTTAAAATTGTACTAATACTTTTTTTTATTAAAAATGACTTAAAAATAGGGGCCCTTCATCCTCCTTGTTAAATTATTTATACCTATTTTTATAATTTGTGTTGTTATTGTTATCAGGATTTTTTTACCAATTAATTTGGACAGATTATTCAAAGGTAGACAAAGTCAAAATAGTCTTTATCTGAGGAAAGTAAAGATAATTCAACATCATTAAACTATCAATATAGTTTATTCTATTTTCAATTATGGGAGGAAAAAAGCATTCTTTTACTACTGTAGGTGGACCTCATCTAACAAATTCCAGTATGGCTGTGAAGTATAACCTGACTACCAGCATAGGTTAACTCCTGCCTCTGTCTGTGTGAAATCAGCTTGAATTATACATTATGTCTACACTCCACCTGCCTGTGGGGATTTAATCTAAGTCACTTCAATTTCATGGGGGTGAGGTGTTTGAGGACCGTCGTGTCACAGTGTCTATAGGGAAGAGTTCTGGCTGTTGTTACCTGGACACGCTGAATCCTTTGAGATATGCATTTCACCATTTCGTACTGTCTTTTATCCACATAACTTATTGATAAATCACCCTTTTTATCTGCGCAAGGCCTCTGAGGTTTTAGCTTTCTCATAATAAATGTCATTCCGCTCTCAAGGGTACAGAACCTATTTGGTTGTTCTCTCTGCTGTCCCCATCATTCTGGGTCTGCATTAAACTTGATGCGACTTAAGACTGTGCACTTGCTCAGGGTTATCTACAGATAGAGCGGGTATCATTCCCCGGTATCAGCACCGGGTAAGAGCCTGTGGCAAATCATCTGCAGAAACAGTGCGGGTCATGAGAGCTGCACGAGTTTTCTATTGTTTTGTAAAACAAAATAAAACGTAACACCCACACACACACACAAAAAATCAAAGATAACACCTCAAAACTTAGTGGATTAAAAGCACAAACATACTCCTGGGATCAGGAATCCAGGCCGAGCGGTGTCTGGGCCACGCGGTCTCTCACCACTGCAAGCAAGATGGCGTCCGAGGCTGGAGGCGCACGGGCCCGTCTCCCATGGCTGCGGGCAGACCTCACGTCCTCACCTGAATTCGAGGCTTGTTTCCTCCCTGGCTCGATGAAGAAAGCAGCCATTTTAAGGGAAGACCACCTCACAAGGAACCGCGGGCTGACTCGGGAAGCCGAGCACCTTGTCTTACTACTACAAGGACCACGGTTCAGCCGACAACCACACAGGCTTGGAGGGGAGCCTGGAGTCTCCGAGGAGACGGTCGTCCCCTGACACCTTGACTGCAGATTCACGACTTTCCGCAGCAAAAGACCCAGTCCGGCGGGGCTCAGACTCGAAACCCATGGGCACTGAGATAAAAAGGTATTTTTGCTGTAAGCTGTGAGCTGTGAGGTAATTGTTTTCGCAACACCACAAACCAGATACAGAGTTTGATGCCTGGAAACACCGGGGCGTCTGAGGGCAGCTGTGGAACAGGCAGTAGGCAGACGCTGAGGTAGGTTTGAGGAACGTGAGAGAGAAAGTCTAAATTACCTTGAACAGCTGTTAGTGCAAATACGGACATGGAAGGTATTGCCCGTGAGGGCCAGGAGGAGGGGGATCACTGTGCTGGACCCTGAAGGAAGGGCGGTCCTTGTTGGCCGGTGACAGGAAGGCCAGTGACAGGAAAGCAGGGCAGACAAAGGTCTCCTCCAGGCACTCAGGAAGCAGAATTTAACAGTATCAAGCGTCTTAGGTAGTGAAGGGCATTTCTAGGCAGTGTTGAGAATGCCACCCAATTGCTTCTTGCTGTTTATAATAAAACAGGAAAGGAGAGAGATTGATTGAGGAAAAAAACTAGTAGAAAAACAATGAAACCAAACAAAACCGGGGCTTGATGGTTTAGAAAATTCTGTTTCTTCACATGGCAAAAGCTGTTAAAATTAAGAAATTGCTTCTGAAAGTATGACATAGAGAAAGAAGATGTGCCTGCAAAACCTTACTAAAACCATAGGAAAGTCAAACAGTCACAGAGTTCACTCACACACAGGCCTTCAGAGGGCCTACATGGTCAAACCACATGGTCACACCGCAGGGTCTCTGGGAATCTTGCAGGCACTGCCCTTCGGTCATCAGAAATGCCAAAGATAGGGAAAGGGTTTTCATAAAGTGATATTATCAAGAAGTGGAAAACAAATCCATTGCAGACCCCCAAAATTCTTGAGAAAACCGTGTTAACCTGAAAATACAAGGAACACAAAATGGTGGGACCTATTGGACCCTCCAGTTGCCATTGTTGCAAAACACTTTGATAAAACTACTCAGCTGCAAACAGATCCAAACCATGTCATATAGCAAACAACTCTACCATGGACCTTGTGTGAGATGGGGACAGCTATTTGGAATGTTCAGTTTGCTAAGATGGTATGTGTTTTCCACTGAGAAAATTCACTGGAAGAATGGGTGGGGTGGGGGACTGTGTCTTCTACCGTCCTCTTCGCAAAGGTTTTCAAGATCTTTGTGATACGATCATGAGTTTTCTCAAACTGCACAGCCCCCCCCCACTTCCATGGCAGGTGGGGGAAACGATAACCAAATGGGGCTTCGTGATGCATAGTTTAATTATAAAAGGACATTTTGAAAAGGGTGGTTCTGTAGAAGGTTTACTAACAGTATGTTTTTCTGCAGAAAGCTCCCCAGGGCAAGAGATCAGTAATAGAGAGCAGAAGAATGTAATTTACAGAGGTGGTTGGTTAAGTCAAAGCCAGAAGCTTCCTGGCCAAGATGGGACCAAGAACCTGAGCTACCACCAAAACCTTGGCCCCTGGGTTAGGTTCAGCACCCATCACCATAAAGACCAGTGTTTCAGGGATAGTTGCACAGTTTATTAAATTGTCATTGGTCTGCATGATTCATTAAATAACATATTATTTAGTAAGTCCTGTCTATGTGCTAGTATAGTTGGGTAAAATGTAAATTAAATTATCCTTATATAAAAACTGTGACTTCTGATCACACTCAGGATAACATTTAAAAACCAGTAAGATTTTACACAATATACTCCCTGCCTATATGGTTGCCCTTTTTCTCTTATCACGCCTGACTAGGTTATGACTTTGTTATTTTGTATTGTTTCGTCTCTATTTCTTCACTTGGATCCTCTATGTGCTGGAATGGTCACATCAGGATTTTCAGAAAATGCAGTTTTCTCTGGCTGCAATCCTCTGATTTATGCTCCCTCCTTGCACACACACACACACACACACACAAACACACACACTCTCTCTCTCTCTCTCTCACGAGATCTCCTTACAAAGCAATTCCTGCTCAGCATTTGGCAGCTTCTGCAACCCCTCCTACATTTGGTCTCCCTTATAGCATTTCTTTTCCATCATTGCACTAACTGGATTTCACTATCATTGTGAGTTCTATTGTTCTATATGTCATTCCTTTTAGGCTATAATTTCCATGAACAGAAGGCTTTGCTTTCCTTTTCATGGTTCATATGTGTAGGGTATTGTACATGGAATATGTAAAATATACAATGAGTATTTGAACATAAATTAGAAATGAATTATTAAAAGATATTTTATATAAATACATATATGCATATATATTCATCCTTAATATAATATCTGCATTAGCACTCTTCCTCTCCTTTTTTTCTTAGGGACCTGATATCTTTTGAATGTATTAGAAATTATAAACTTTTGCTTACTTGATTATACTTTGCCAATTCCCAGTTAGACATGTCCCCTTTCCCTCATGCGCTCTGCTCCTAATGGGAACATCCTCGTCAGAGGGGCAATACTGGAGATCCTGAAACTAGGAAGCAGCAAGTCTTGCATGATGTTGGAACCAGTAAAATAATTTTGATTAAAACTCTGATGCAGAGATTCTCTTTTATATTCTACTGTTTATGTGAGGACGATTCTCGCTCAGCCTTCGCATCCTGTCTCAGTTAGATTCTCTCCTCCATCAGCCTGGCCATAATTGGGAGCCTAGAGAGCACATTTGTTCACTGCTGCTCATGTGTTTCCAGCAAAGTCCTTATCTGTCACCTTCCTGCCACAAAGAGCCCCTACAAAACCTCCAGCGATCCAGATTCCAGAGCAGAACATTGACCTTACCACTTGATACACTGCCTATGCAAAGGTGCGCTGTTGGGAGAAAGGGGAATTTGAATCATTTAAGATTTCATCTATATACCCTGTTTCCTGGCAAAAGATACCCAGCAGTATCACCCTCTACATTTCTATGTTTGTTCTTGTTCTTTAAAGCTTTATCTACCAGCATCGTGTGGGAGAAGCCTGGAAGGATGAGTTTGAGGTTACTCTGACAGACTCATTAATTTAGTTAAGATATTCCCTCTTTTTTTCTAAATTCCAGTGTTCTCATCCGCAAAATTAATAAAATATGTTTGCCTAAAGCCAGAGAATAGAGAAGGCCCTCTGTCACAGGATCGGCCCCTGCTTACAGCAGGGAACACAGGGCATGCCTCACATTTCACACCAGAAAAATCTCAAATTGAAACGACAAAAAAACAAAACAAAACAACACAACAAACTCTGTTTGTTAAAAGAATTTTAATTTAAAATCACTGTAGATGTCTCCTCTTTTAAAATTTTGGTCTTTCCTTCAGCCTGTCAGTTGATTGTGTCCATGTTGCTTAATAATGATTAAAAATGGAAACTATGGTTTTAAAAATTCAACAAAGACTTGCCTATTTAATTACTCAGGCTTTCAATTTACTTTTCACCTCTCAAAGTATGCATTCTTATGCAAAAATGATGCATTAAAAACAAGTGAATCTTCAACCGTTTTACACTCTACTTCGAATGGGGTCTTGAAGTCTGTGAATACTCTTCAATGCAACAAAAAGATTCTGGAGTCTAGGCAATCCTGGGTGAATGGATTTGACTCAAACACACGGCAGTTCTAAGAACTGTCATTGTCTGATGGCTGCTGGTTGCTTAAAATGCCTGGAGTTTTTGACTTTATCCACCCCCCGCTGGGGAGTGGATGATGACTTTAGCAAGAAAAAAGAAAAAAAAAAATTTTACAGGATCTGTAATAGGTCCTGAGCCCTGAGGTCTTGGGATTTGAAACCAAAGTTGTGGGGGGACAGACTGTACCCCATATCAGGTGCCAGGGCTGCTGTTGGTCGGCATCTTTGGGGCTGGTACAGAGTAAGGCATTTCTGATCAATAACATCCGAAGCCCATGCCAGCAGTGCTGCTTGGTGACCCAAGTACTGAGCATCTGCGTTTGCTCCCTAGACACAGCTCCCTTCCTCTGGCTGATCCCCAGAATCTCCACGATGCTTTTGCTACATTATTAGTTGCCAGGACCCATTACTAAAATGGGTCTGTAGTGGGGCCTTGGGATCTGAGCTTTTCAAAAACAACTTTCCAAAAGCCAACATAGATTTAAAAAAAAAGAAAAGAAACTTAACTTGGCAGAGGCCGAAATAGTAGTTTGTCCTATACCTCAGAGATGTCTTTAAAATAAATTTAATTCTAAAATGGGTATATGAAGTTATAGAAACAAAGAACAGTTGCAAAATATAATAAGAAAAAAAATCACAAATCATTTATAACATCAAAGCAAAATATAACTATTAATGTTTTTATTATTGTTTTATTTCTAAAAATGCCCTATTACATGAAAAATGTACTTTATGCATATCATAAAAATATGGTAGCATTTTCTCATGCCATTAAAAATTTTTTTAAATTATCTTTCAATGGTGACAGTTTTTCATAATACAGGATTTATGCGGTAAGTACAGTTTGTCCTCTCGTTTTAGATTTTTGTATTTACGTAAAGGACTCTGACAAATTCTTCCATCCATTAAGATTGGTCCACATTTTCCTCACCTCCTGGAGCAGGAGGTTGAAGACTCACACTGCACTGGAGAACCATGTGGAAGGCAGCCAGCACCTGCCCCAAGTCTGACCCTGCCCGAAGGGTCTGGAAGGTCAGAGGGACAGGACAAGTTATGTGAGCACCCCAATAGCATCCTAGATTCTCCTTTACATAGAACACGATGAGAGGGTTTTTGTCTTCAGCAAGGCTGTACTCCATGGATAAAAAGGTTGCAGCATTTATGCCATGTAAGTTATCTTCCCTGCTCCCTCCCCCTCACAGGCTCTTTGCACACCTGTGGGCATTCTCAGAAATTTGTTGAACGCTTGGTTAAGAGAGGTTAATATTTGGCGAACGCAAGTTTGAAGTGTATTTGATTATATTTTTCTGAGACAGGTTATTTCAGTAATTCGGCAGTATAATTGCTATATCCAGGTACATAATTGAAAATAATTGACCTATATCTTTTAAACAGAAAGGGAAACCATTTCTGAATATCGAACAGACAACCTTGAGTTAGGACTTCTGACATAAGCTTGAGACCGGCTCTCTTTCTTAATTTTTGTAAATACTGTTGTTATTTATTTTATTTTCTCAGTGGTTTGGTTTCTGGAGACCTTTCACGCTGTTTCAGTGCTTCGCTGACAAGGGATTCCCTGGTGAACCCATGGTTCTGCAGTGAGCCAAGGTTGCCCAGTCTACCTAGGACTAGACTAAAAGTCACTCTGGAAGAACTCATTTTAGCGGTTCGTTCTTAATGACAATTTCTAGGCAGTGAAGTTGGTTTAACTGGCAAATACAACCATCAGAGTGAGAAATGATTAAAAATAAAATGGGGATAAACGTTAAATCAGCACATATCTCTTATACAAGATAGGCTAGACTGAACACTGTCTCCCTTCATCTCCTGGGAAGGGATTCAGACACTAGCTGGCTTGAGCCTTGTCTACACCCCTGTGTGTGGCTGCTGTACGCAGAGAAGGGGGTCCTGGATGGACCGTCCATTTGCAACCTTTTGAAAATACCAGTCTGAGCTGAGCTCCAGCTGAGCTCCATAACAGCATGCTGAAAACACCACCTTTCTAATGACAAGACAGGATTTGCAAGCCCGATGGGCAACAGTCTTCCACTAAGACTCGCTGGGTAACAGGAGGCAGATTATTCTCAGCAAGGCAGCTTGTTGCTCCTACATGTGTGGTTTTGTCATTGTCCACCCACCCCCCACCCCTGCAGTCCCCTTGGTAGGGAAAGGGCCTCAATATGCATTGTAAGGAGAGCAGCCCCAGATCCTCACCAGCACCTGGGCCCTGCTAATTGTACGTGCAGTTCCTAGACAAATAAATAACAATTTCCAGTATTTTAATTGTGCACTTAAAAATTCATGAGAAACTTTCTCGTGTCATACTTAAGAGAAGTCCAGAGAATCGACGTGGCTTGTGGAAGCCTGGAGAGCTAACGTGGGGCCCATGTCCTCACTGTGATTTTGGTGCCTGCAGCAGTCTCTGCTCACACCGTGGACGGAGACAGGCCTGGATAGTTGGGTTTCAGTCTGCTGGGCTGTCAGATCCTTCAGAGCCTCCTGGACCCACATCTGCTTTTTTTTTTTTTTTTTTTAATTATTTTTATTTTATTTTACACGGAGAAAGAGATCACAAGTAAACGGCGGTGGGGGGAGGGAGAAGCAGGCTCCCCACTGAGCAGAAAGCCTGATGTGGGGCTCAATCCCAGGACCCTGAGATCATGACCTGAGCTAAAGGCAGAGGCTTAACCCACTGAGCCACCCAGGCACCCCCCTCCCCCATCTGCTTTTCTTATCAACTGTTCTTGTTTTGCCGAAAACTATTGTTTCTCTTCTTTCAGAGTAATGAAGAAGAGAGAAATTATGGACAGAAATTTAGAGGTTAAACCCAGAGCAAACGTTAGCATGGTTCTCATTATGATACTTAATCCAATTTCTCAACCTGGTTCAAACTTCTTAGTGTGTTCTGTGTGTTTTTAAATATATTCTCAAGGATATTTTATGATCTATGGCTTTAAAGACAAAATTCTGTTTTAATTAATGCAGCTTATCTTTCTATTTTTTACTTCTGCAAGTGTTATGTATCTACAAATTATATGTTATCACAAGGCCCAAAATCTCTCTATTTAACTCAAAGTTTCTATTTAACTCAGCAGAATGGCAAAGTTTCTATTTAACTCAGCAGAATGGCAATACTTCCTTTCCTTTTTTTATAAAACGAGAATGTGCCTAAATATATTCCTAGTAAAAAATATCTTATACGGAATAACTTGGACATTGAGTAAAATATAGATTATTATTATGCTGCCTTTTAAAATAGTTTCATGTTAAGTAATCATGAAAATTTGAATAACTATATGCAAATAATGTAAATTAATATATTCTGTTAGTATCACCCGAAAAATTTCGCTTGCCCAAATTTGATCTGTTAACTAGATGGAATTCCAAGCAAAATCTTGTGTTTTTTTTTCCCCCCAGAAAAATTGAAAGGTTAATTCTTTTTTAATTTAATTTAATTTTATTTTATTTATTTATTTGACAGAGAGAGAGAGCACAAACAGGGGGAGTAGCAGGAAGAGGGAGAAGCAGGCTTCCTGCAGAGCAGGGAGCCTGATGTGGGACTCGATCTGAGGACCCTGGGACCATGACCTGAGCTGAAGGCAGATGCTCAGTTGACTGAGCAACTCAGGCACCCCTGAAAGGCTAATTCTTAAATTTATATAAAAATATAGAAATAATAGTTAAGGTAATTTTGAAGAAGAAAAAGAAATTGTAGCACTTAAAATACCCAATATAGTTTTATGATAAACGTGTGGTAATAAAAGTGCTATGGTAATTGCTCTCAGATGGAAACCGACAAATGGGAAGAATGAAGTTGAGAAATGATGTCGTACGTATGTGGGTTTGTAGTTTGTTACAATGGTCTTCCTGAAGAACACAGTCAGAAAAGGACATTCTCATCAATGTCCTGTATAAAATAATGGGACGCCTGGGTGGCTCAGTTGGTTAAGCCGCTGCCTTCAGCTCAGGTCATGATCCCAGGGTCCTGGGATCGAGTCCCACATCGGGCTCCTTGCTAGGCAGGGAGCCTGCTTCTCTCGCTGCCTCTGCCTGCCACTCTGTCTGCTTGTGTGTACTCTCTCTCTTTAAATAAAATCTTAAAAAAAAAAAAAAAATTAACATTAGCCTCTTCTTCATATCATCAGCAAGAACCAATTCTATGTGGTTTTTAGATTTAAATTTTTTTAAAGATTTTGTTTATTTATTTGACAGAGATCATAAGTAGGCAAAGAGTCAGGCAGAGAGGGGGGAAGCAGGCTCCCCACTGAGCAGAGAGCCTGATGCGGGGCTCGATCCCAGGATCCTGAGACCATGACCTGAGCCGAAGGCAGAGGCCCAACCCACCAAGCCACCCAGGTGCCCCTAGATTTAAATTTTTAAAAAAAAATCGTTTCATGACCTTGAGATGGGCAAGATTTCCCAAAGAAGATACAAAATGTCAATAACTGTAAATAAAATCACTGTTAAAATAAACTGCATTAAAATTAGAATAGTCATTCATCAAAAGACACAATTTAGGATCTGAAAGAAACAGTCTATAGAGCTTGAAAAGATCCTCATAATACTGAGTATAATTCACAAAGGACTTGTATCAATTATATGAAAAAGGCTTCTACAAAGCAATCAGGAGAAGACAGACAACCTGACAGACGATGGACAAGAGCTGAGGATGAACCCCTCATAGAAAAGGTGATCTAAGTCAGCAGTAAATGCAGACACAGCAGCTCGACCTCATTAAAACCAGGAGGCACAGAGAGAAGTCTCAGTCCCACACCTGCAAACGGCCGTCAGAGTGGATGAACTCTGGCACTGAGGACACTCAGTTTGGGCAAGGCTGTGTAGCAAAGGGAACGTTTGCAAGCAGCTGGGGCAGGGGCACTTCTTAGTGTGTAGATTTAGGAAAATTATTTATGGCTCCTTAATGACGCTAAAAACACAGCTCCCCTTTATACCACTGTGTAATATTCCACAGATAAGGCAGATGCCACAGTTATCACCATGAAGTTGTTCACAGTTTTTCATCATTATCTTGTCATGTCTTGAGGATCTGCTGTGAAGTCCCTCTTTGATTTGTAATGGTTTTCCCTTCCTCCTCCCTCCCCCTCCTCCCCCTTTTCCTGCATCTCTTCCTCCTGCTCCTCCTTCCTCTCTTCCTGCTGTTTCTCTTCCCTCCCTCCTCCTCCTCCCCTCCTCTTGCTCCTCTTCCCCTTTCCTGCTCCTCCTCCTCCCTTTCTCCTTTCCCTTCTTCCTCTCCTCCTCCCCCTCCTCCTTCCTACCTTGTCCACCCCTCCTCCTCCTCTCCTCCCTCTCCTGCTTCCCCCCTTCTTCTTTTTCTTCTCCTCTCCCCCTCCCCTTCTCCCCATCCTCCTCCTACTTCCCTCCTCTCTTTCTGTCTCTCCCCTTCAGTATTTTTTAACAACTGCTGAGCTCTAAGCCTGTACAGAGCCCCCCCACCCCACCCCCGTCTGCTCTCTGTGCTCCCTGGGTTAGCTCTTGATTATACAGATCCAGGTAGCTGCTCCCTGCTTCAGTGCTCCTTTCTCCCTGTTCCCACGTATCTCACAATCACAGAAACTTGGGGCCTTACCTGCAAGCAAGAAGCCACCTCCTCAGAAATTACAGAATTACAGCCATTCACAATTGAGTATCTTTTTACCCCTGTTATAGTGAGACTACAATTCCAAATCTTCCTAGCAAAATTTATGTATAGAAAGAATAACAAAAGACACTGCTATTCATCAGTATGTCGTGATTTAAATTTTCAGACACATTTGGGAAATAGAATCTGCAGGGAGAGGGAGAAGAAAAACAAATCATGGAAGTTTTAATGAGGAGACTGTCATTTTTCATAGAGGTGAGAACAGGGCAGGACTCCAATGTACATAAAAAGAAAGGACTTGGTATTTGATAAATGGTCAAGAGGACTTGGTAAGGAAAAGGGACACATTTTATTTTCCATCCTGCCTTGTGCTAAATTGTTCATTCCTTACCTCTAGACTTAAAAAGACTGTTCTGCAAGCCTTAGCTCACTTTGTTTGAGGTCTGATTACTCAAAAGAGAATAAGAAATTAGGTGACATAACTATGAAGTCAACAAAATAGTATTGGAACATAGATTAATCACAGAAAAGTCTACATTTATGAAAGTGTTCATGTAAAAATTTTCTTTTGTAAAACTGCTTTGTTAGTATAATATTTAAGAAAAGTGTTTTTTTAAAGGGTAGAATTAATATTTTATTGTAACTAATAATCAGATGGCAGTTGGGTATAGAGTCTTCATAAAAGACTTGTAAATAAATTTTAAAAAGTCAGAAGTTTTCAACAGCCAAGGGCTGCTTATGTTTTCAGAAAACATAATTAGATTAATTCATTTGTGGTGGCTTAAAGTTTTTCCTTATTAGCTCCAGAAAATTCACCCACCTTCTGTCCCTTTTTAAAAAAACTGGAAGGTCAGCATGTATTTGACCTCACACCAAATGGACATCCTGACAGTCATCCATGTCTACTTCAAGGAACACCACATTGGAATTCTTCTCAGAGAGGGAATGAAAGAAAGGCTTGATCATTGCAAGGCCCAAACCATGTGGCTGAGAAGTCAACTACTAACAGGTTTATCCCCTGCACCGTCCAAGGCTTCCTGAAAAGCATACTTGCTCTCAATCTGCCTTATCATTTTGGCGGCTGGCGGTCTGACAAGCAACCGTAAGAACTGATGAAAGTGGATCCAAAATACAGGACTGAGCTTAAGAAAAGTGTTTTGATTTTCTTTCTCTTTCATAATATTCCTTATTTTCTCATGACTTAGAAATATTCAGGATCCCCAAATCAGGAAGCTTCTTATCATGGCACAGTCATTGCTGATCAATACTTAGTCTTAATAGCTTGCAGCATCCATTCATGGCCCTTTCCGTATGTGCCCATCCACTCATGACTCATTCAACCAGGGGAAGCAAGTGAGTCTGAAACCCACTGGAATGAAGCCGCAATGGAAATTCAGTATTTCCACTATGCAGTAATTTCCCTCAGAAATGAAAACAAGGCATGCAGAGGTTGTGTTATAAGCCTGGAAGGAGTTGTGCATTGGTGGGGAGAGACGAGAATTAAAACATACACTACAAGTAATGATCAGTTTGTGCTAACATGACAGCTAACATCCCATGGGGAGAAACAGTAAATGTCTTCCTAACCCTACAGTGCATGGGATTAACAGCTTTGACTGTCCGCGTTCTCCTGGACCAAGACCAGCAATTTATACCTAGAGTAATCTTGGAAGATCTCCACCACAAGCACCAGCAAAGTCCCACAAGGGTTTTTTTATATTACATTGCACAGTGAAAGACACCAGAGAGAACTTCAGTAAGCTCATGGTTGAAGAACTTTAATTTTTAAGGACTGTTGGTCCTGTTAGCATGATAGACTCCATCTACTAGCATGATCAGCATTGGGATCCAGCTTTGTAATATGATAGGTGAGATCGTTTGTTTACTCCTTACAAATGCAGTTCCTGTACAGTTATTGTAGGCAGGGTTTTGTTTTTCTTTTAAGATTTTATTTATTTATTTGGGAGAGAGAGTGAGAGAGAACACAAGAGCGGGGTGAAGGTCAGAGGGAAAAGCAGGCTTCCCACTAAGCAGGTAGCCTGATGCGGGGGTCCATCCCAGGACCCTGGGACCATGACATGAGCAGAAAGCAGATGCTTAACCAACTGAGCCAGGTTTTTTGTTTGATGAGGTAAATGTAAAGATTGATGAAATGTATTTTTTGCTGTTGGGAGTTTGTAGTCTATGATCCTGGTTTACAGGTTTGTTATCTTTGGGCTGTTCACTAATATTCGAGACAAACAGTAGGGCATGTGCCTTGCCCTCATTTATAAAATGTAAATCTTGTGTTACTTCTCTGTGATGACTGTTCCTTTACTCTTCACATGGTAACAGATAAGTACCAAATGTGAATGTTTCATCAGCCTGAATGTATGATTTAAAAAAAAATTGTCAAGCAGAGCCCTCTGACACGTCAGATGGCTACAAAGTTTGAACAAAAATCTATTAATATTTGCTGTTTGAAGCCTGAAGTTTCATTGTTGCTGTTATTATGGCATAAAAGAATATACCATATTCTTTTTCTCTTATAATCCTACTTATCTCCAGGATCCTCATCTCTCCTCTAGATGGTTCTATCCATGAGCTTACTTACTGGATCCGGGATCCCTAGCTTGCAGGCAGCATAACCAGAACCACTCCCATGAGTGGGAGAGAAAGAAGGTGCAAAAGCACTGGGGCTCCATTTGTTACTGCTCACCTGGGGACAAGTTTGGCACCAGAGGGGAGACTGATGTGGTAACAAGGCACAAACCAAACATGTAGTCTGGCTCTACAAAAGAAATGGGAAAAGAAGAATGGATTGGAAAAGTCTTACAACAGTGGGAGAACTCAGGACTCGTAGAGGATGAAGCTCCAGAGAAAGTAAGGATCCTGGTGCTCATCTTGGGTGACAATGGTATTGGTAGTGGTACCAGCTGACATTCATTGTGCCAGAGGGTTAGCTTAGTACACTCTCTACTTAACCTCATTTATCCCCAGTAACAACAGCCTTACAAGCCCAGTACCATTATTTCTGCCACTTTAAAAATGAGCTTACTGAAGATCAGAAAAAGTTGAAGATTTGCCTAAAACTGTCATTATTAAGAGAAACTATGATTCAGGTCCTTTCAGGGTGTGTCCAGAGTCAGTACTGTCTCCAGTGCTGTTTTTCCTCAATTAAAATGACAAAGAAGAAACCCATGCACTCTTTTACTAGGAACTGTGGACAGACATCAGTTTGTGCCTTTGCTCAAACCTGAAATCTCCCTTTTAATGTTTCTCTTTCTAATTTAGTTCCTACCAGCTGCTTATACCAATTCTAACTTTGCGGGCACAGAATGATTCGTAGAGAGTTGTTGGCTTGCACTGGCTTGGCCTGAACCCCAGAATCTTGACTATCAAAGAGTGAGATGAGCACCATCACATTTCAGGAGCTTTTACAACTCAGGAAATGAGAAGGAAAAAACATTTTAATTGCTTAAAGGCTGAACTTACTCTTTTAAGGAGAAGTACGCTTATTACACCTCTTTATTCTTAAATAATTCTTAATTTACTATTTCTGATACTGGTACCTATATTTATTGCCATTAGGCTTAATTTTCCTCAGCTAGTCTAGTGGGAGTAATAGTTTGAATGCTTGCCTGGTGTATGCTGCTTCAAGGTATTATTGCAGAGCCTTATACTTTGTTAATGTAATTGTTTTTAATATTGATCATTATAAAATTGATTTCTGTGGACAATACTCCTTCCCAAATATCCCCCAGTCCCAGCAGCACAAGCACTGGAAACCTAGTCAGTAAAGCATCTAGTCCGTGCAATATCCCCGGTTTGCAGAATGTTTGCCATAGCCAGCGAGAACTCTGTGGCTTGTCTGTCTCTGTTAACTCTGTGATTCAACAGTAGGGAGACTTCCTTCATTTGGTATAAAGAAAAGAACTGCTGTGTTGACATAAAAAGTTACCAGTTCTGTGCAGTTCCCAAACTTCAAAGATAATCTGGTTTTTATCCCATGATTTCATAGCCCAAAGTTTTGCTTTGCAATGATGTCAAGCCAATTACATCTTTGCCAGTCATGTGTTCATGTGGCCTGGAACAGGGACAGCAATTGGTGTCTATTTACTAGGCCAAGATTAGACATTTGGGAGCAACTACCTAACCCAGGCTAGAAAGAAAATGAGGTTAAAAAAAAAAATCTATTGTGCCTGTCATGTTATAGGAGGGGAAAGACAACTTTAATACATTAGCATTTATCAAAGACATTTGAAATGTGATAATATTAACTTATAAAGTCCATTCGTCTTCACACTTGTTGTATACATTACTTTTTATATTGTGTAACAGACTTTAAAATGATATATATGTTCATCTTGTAATGTGCTTTAACATTTGCATTCAACAAAAAAAAGACAAAGAAAAAAACCTTACTCTTCTAGAAAAATTGAAATCAAGGAAATGTTAGGTCGTGTCTGTATCAATCTGTGGTCGTGCTCACTGCTGTTAGCAGAGCGTCAATGACAATCATCATCTTAGTGAAGGAAGTGATTCCTGGCTCAGTCAGCTGTGTGTGCCCTACAGACTTCCCTGGTTCTTCCAAGCCCAGAAAAAGAAAGAAATATGCATTCACTGGATGCAAGGAAAATCCTCACCAACAAGAGAAGAGAGAGAAGAGAGTGCCATCGCCTTGAGCTACCACCATGGGAGTGGTTTTTCATTTCCTTATTTTCATTCTCCCTGAACACTCTTGTTAGCGCAAATGCTAGGTCTTGCTGTGGAATTATGTATCACGTTATATCAATCAATGTATGATAGGCAGTGTAAACCCATGCAAAACCAATGTAGTCTTTTGTAGGCCCGTAGATGGACATCGTTAGTGCAATTAATATTTAATCAGTTTGAGAAAGGTGTTACAATTTGCTATGCATGCTTTTTAATTATTTTTTTTTCTTTTGGAATAACAAACAACAAAATGCTGATGAATTCTGTAATTTCCCAGATGCTGTTTTTCAGTGAACAATGAACAATGAGCAGTACCTGCAGGCTCTCAAATGATAAATACAAAATGATCTTAGTGAGAAACAAACAACTGAAGACATTCCAGAAGAATATTTTATGGGGTCTATAATTAGGAATAATCTTTCAGCAAAGCAGGAATTAGACATTTCTTTGGGAAATTATTTGCTTTGAAAGTACTTAATTTTTAGTTCATGTTTCGTATGTCTTTACCCATCCTTCTGATCAACTGTGGGTTTGAATATTAGCTATATACCTGCGGTTGTCCCATAACATTTTTAAGTTTCAGTTTTTACTTTAGTCACTAGTAAAGGCTGTCATGACACTCAGAAGAAAGCATGAATATAAAATTATGGGATGGGCAGAGCTGAGTGGTTGACTGCATGGGATTTACATTCATATAGGCCCAGCTTTAGCCCGGATATCCTCACTAGCTCTCAGCTGGGTGTGGTACCTGAAGTCTCTAAAAGTCTCTAAACCTTAGGTCCTTCCTTTGCAAAATGAGGTTACCTTTAGTACCACCTCACGGAGTAGGGTAGGATGTTTGGAGATAACGCCTGTAAATGACTTAACCTGGTGCCGTGTGCATAGAGACCGTCGGTGGATGCTGGCTCTTAAACCTTCAGTTGTAAAAATCAGAACATGAGAGAGATTGTACTATTTCTCATTAATCTTTTATCTTTTACTTCTTCCTTTTTTTTAAATTTTCTAAAATTTTTAATTTTTTAATTTTTTAAAAATTTTATTTTATTTTTATTATGTTCAGTTAGCCAACATATAGTACCTCATTACCTTTTATTGTATTAAGGAAGGCACGTGTTGTGATGAGCGCTGGGTGTTCTTTGCAACTATTGAATCGTTGAACACTACATCTTCCTTCTTTCATTATTCAGCAGCCTTAGGAATGGTCAGCTCAATCCCGAGATTACTTTCTTTCCATCATTCTTACACACTGGTCTTTCAGTGGCCTTTCCACCCCTCACCTCTGTGAGCCTAATATGGAAGTCTGAGCTCTTGGAGGCAGAGTTGTGTGTTGTTTCAGTGGCCTGGGTATCTTTGTGTTCAAGTAGTAACTACAGCAGAACTTAGCTGTTACTCCCTCTAGGCCTCAATTCATTCTTATGTAGGGAAAAAAAAATAAATGTATATCGGCACCCTGTAGGGTTTTATACAGTCAGAAAGAGATAATAAAGCTCTTAACACAATACTTGGTATGTAAGGTCTGTTCCGTAAATGCTAGCTAATTGTATTCTCTTGCTAAAGAGCTCCATTTCAGGAAGTTTCTCCTCATCCGTCTTCAAAGTTTTCTTACCTCCCACATATAGTCTTGGGTTTCTGGTTACCCTTTGGAGTACCATTAGTTTTTTTATATTCATTTACAGTGGACATTTCTTCAAAAGCTATTCCTTAATAAGAATGTTTGAGGATGACTGTATAGTTTGCTTTAACTATGAACAAAATACTACTTATATTTATTCAAATAGACATTCCTGTCCAATGATTTATGATGTTTTTAAGGGTCAAGTCAAGAATGAATACTCCCCACTAACAAAAACCTACAGAGTAATGCTGATGGAAAACTAGAAAAGAGTGGGAGAACTCTGCTTAGAACAGATGAAAGGGAAAATCATATTGGCGTCCCTTTCCATTTTTCAGTTGCTTCCACCAGTGTCTGATACTTTTCAGAGTACAGGTGTTTCGTTGTCTTTGAGTAATTTTACAACTGTGTAAATCATAGGAAACTAAGAGTAACACAGACTATTCTTGTAGAGAGAAATGTAAATTGTGTGATGAGGAATGTAATTCATTATTGCCCTGTGGATATTGACCCACTTTTGATCAATTTATAATTCATTTTGGCATTCCTTATTTGACCCCCTATGTACAGTGATTTGATGTTCCTTTCAATCTGGTGATAAATCATTGGTCCCTGCTCTAATTAATGAATCAAGTAAAATCTTTGACATTCAAAAAGAAATTGTGTCTCTTTCAAGCTTCGATTACATGTATGTGACCAGAATTTACCTACAAGTTTTATCAAGCTTCCCAAATGCATATTGGTTACATGCGTTACCAGAAGAACCAACAGGATTGCCCGAAAAATGCCACCCCCAACAATGTGTACCTATCAGGATTGATATGTAACAGTTAACCTATGCGAGTCACTCTTGAGAATGCATATTTTATCTCATTTCATTTTCACAACAACTCCATGAGTTAAGTACCATTATTATCTCCTTTTCGAGAGGAGGCAAACAGGGCGAGTAACTGCCAAGGTCACATGTTCCGTAAAGGGTAGGGCTGTGGTGAAAACCCAGGCAAGAGGCTAGTTGTAGTACCCATGCTACATTTCCTCTTAAAATACAACTTTAAGACAATCTGTTGGGGTTTTACACTAAGTATTAATGTTGATTTCAGTATTTTTAGTCGCATGTTTATTTGTTAAATTTAATTCTCTAAATGTTGCTGTTCCTTGCTTGCTGCTTCTCCTTTTCCCCCCACTTTTCTTCCATTTGAGTGTTTAATCCCACCCTTGCTTGGATCTCACGTGAAAAAAAAATTTTTTAACTGTGTCAAAGTGAATCCTATTTCAGGAGTTTAAACTTTCTCCTGGAGTGCTTTTTGTAGGTTTCTTATCACTTCTTGAAACCTCAAAAGAGGTCATAAGCAAGCACTTCCCAGAAATTACTCATACATTAAAGGCCAGAGAGGGTAGTTTAAAGACAGTTTTTTGAGAAGATTTGCACTGTGAAATCTTTAACTACATCTGAGCCAATGAAGTATGCCAAACCATGAATTTTCTTGAAAATCTCTCTTTGATTCCATTTATTGGGGAACTACAAAAAAGTGTTAATAGGATTAATAGGAGTAATTCAGAATCTTTCTAAATTTTCCTAAAGGCAAGGGAAACATATTTGTAGGACTTTATAACAACACATAAAATGTATACCCATGTGCTGATGCAGTCACTCAACCAACATTTACTTACATAAACAAGTAAGGGTTTGAATTTTGGCTTATAACTTATTAGTCTGTGATCTGGAACAGGCTGCTTGATGGTTTGAGTTCCTATAAAATAAAATAAAAATAAAAATTGTACCATCTTCAAGGAATACCTTTAGGTCATTTAATGAGGAAATGTGTGAAAAAGCACATGGACGGTTTGGTATATATAGTAAGTTACTAAATTTTTCTCATCTCTTATCTTTCTTTGATGATCTACACAAAATTTCACTGCCATGTGAATAAGACTGTGTCACAAGGCCCATCTGTAAGTGTCACAGTTATCTATTACTGTAAGTGTCACAGTTATCTATTACTGCATAACAAATAGTCTCCAGACTTGCTACCTTCTACACAACAGACTTACTATGCACACAGTTTGAGGGTCAGGGATCTGTGAGGAGTTGACTGTAAGGTTCTGCTTGGGGTCTGTCCTGTTGTTGTAGTCACGATGCTGAGTGGGGCAGTGAGTGCTGCCAGACTACTCCTGTAGTTACCAGTGGGACGTTTCAGCTCTTCACTGTGTGTGTCACTATAGGGCTGCTCACAGCATGGCTTCCCCAGGAATGAGTGACCAGATGGGGAGACAGGGACAGAGAGAAGAAGATGGAATATACTTTACCGCCTACTCTTGGAAGTGGTGTGCATCCATCTGCCGTGTCCTGTTGGTCACACAGACAGAATGGGTGGGTACGGAAGTGTGCCTCAGAAATGTGCGGATCCTGGTGAGCTGGGATCACTGCAGGCTCTCCTAGGGTGAGTTCAGTTCCCCTACTAACAGAACTTGAAGAGGCTCCCTTGTTTTTCTGAGATGGAATTTTTTTTTTAAGATTTTTATTTATTTATTTGACAGAGAAAGATCACAAGTAGGCAGAGGCAGGCAGAGAGAGAGAGAGGGAAGCAGGTTCCCCACTGAGCAGAGAGCCCGATGTGGGACTCGATCCCAGGACCCCGAGATCATGACCTTAGCCAAAGGCAGCGGCCTAACCCACTGAGACACCCAGGTGCCCCTGAGATGGAATTTTTTAATTCTTGTTTTCCATCATGCTGACAAAGGTCCTTGACACCATTCCCCTGTGTCCCCACGCTCCTGTCTGGTCATGTTTCCCATGACTGTCACCTGTGGGTGGCACAGTCATCCTCAGAAAACCATCCATACCACACAGTTTCAGGATTTTGTTTACTACATTTTTTTCTGCTAAACTTCCCTATCCCCTCTTTGCCAGGGATTGAAACTCTCCCTGTGGTTGAAAGTCCATCTAAATTCTGTCTTCTCCACAAGAATTATCTCATTCTTACAATAGCTGGCTTCTCTCTTTGTGAATCCTGATTGACTGCTCTATAAGTTTCTTGTATGGTAATTTTCTTATGCTAATATTCTGATATTTCTGTTTTACCCTCATCCTCATAAACTGATGAGGTGAGGTCATGAGACCCAGTCATCTTTGAATCCCCTTCAGTGTCTAACACACTGTGTAGTGCATATAATGCACACATCAAATATTTGGTCAGTTGAACTAAGTGAATTAATGCATGCTGGTGTGGAGAATATGGTAAAGGAAGGGCAGCAACAGGACCTTCTGTGTGACTGAGTTTTTCGGCTGTGGTCATTTCCCTTTACTTTCGCCAACAGATGGGCAGGTAGCAGGATCATTAGGTTAATTTTAAGGATGTGGATTTGGTTATGATATTGAATGGACATCAGCACATTTTGTTGTGAATAGCTGTTGAAATGTCCTTTAATGGGATGCACTTAAGCAGAGAAATGTCCATTGAAGGCAATGAAGAGCAGATAATAGCATAGAATCTCTACTTTTTATCCTCCACAGCAATTTTCTAAGTATGGCTATCTACAGGAAAACTTACTATATTGAAAAAGTGGGTCACTAGGAACTTACGTGGCCGCTGTTCCCCAAGACCATCTCCCTAATCCATTTCTTATCTAAGTCCCTCCCTGAAATCCTGAGATCAAATGAAGTCCTTACAACATTCGACCCCATGGTGAACAATGACCATCCGTCTGTAGAGGCAATATGAAGAAATCCGTTTTGAGGTGCTCAGTCCAGTTGATGCTGAGCACCCTTGAAAGGTTTTGGGGGAAGCATTCATGAGTTCTCACACGTTGTTTTCCATAAGACATCCCCCAGTAGACACCCCACACCCATTTTACCTGAGTGATTTGTACACGTGGTCAGAAATTGAGCCACACTCTCATGAAGGGCAGCTCTGGATGGTCGTTAGCCATTTGTGGGCATGAGAGGAGCAATATGTCTGCATGTGGGAAGGTTACAAGGGCTGCAAGTCCTGGCCAAGCCCCACGGCATTTGTGACACTCAGGAGCACACTGGGGGGCATTTGACTATGTCGGTAGAAGGAATCAAAAGCAAAGAATTGAGTTTTGGTCTGGTAACACCTGAGAGTGCAGAGCTGAGGTATAGCAGGAAACTGTGCAGCTGGGTCACTTGAGGATGAGAATCAGACTCCTGTAACTACATTTGCCAAAAGGAAAGACAAAAAAGTTTGGAATCCCTATGTATTTTGTAATTACTTATAATCATGGAAATCTTGATATAATTATGCCATTAGGTCACGTTCCTTTCTTTTCCCTATAAGAAAAATTTTATGGTCTGTTGTCCAAAAAATATACTCTGGAAGAATACCTAAGAAGTCTAAGATAGAAAGTAAAAATATATCATGGAGTAGTATCTAAACAATCTAAGATAAAATGCATCCTACTATTCTAATATTTGTCTAGATTTTAACCCCAGGAGATTCTAGATGTGGAGGCAGTAGTTTGTATATAAATTCTAGGAAGAATTTTCCATTCCATGTAAGTTCTAAGTCTCTCATTACAAATTAACACTCAGGATCCTATGACTTAATTAAGGTAGGAGTTTTACCATTAAAATATCTAGGCGAATTTAAATTATATTTGCTAAGAACTTAACATTAAAATGTATTGTTACCAAGTATTAAATATTTCCTCAGAGCTAAAAATTAAGCATATAACAGTCACTTTTCTCAGTTAAAAAGTACAGAAACATGTTTAGAAGAACATAAATGTGCCTGTCATGTGACAGGCACTCCAGACGCCATACTGATTTTTGATGCATAGTTGACGACTCCTAAAACATTATACTAGTGAATTGAGTACAGCATTTGTACTACACCTCCGCGAGGCATTTCCTTGTCAATAAAATATACAATGGAGTACAATTAGTTCTTTGGCAGAACTCTATGTATATAGCCTGTCTTCACTAATCTTGTCTTAACTCCGCATTGCCTGAGTGCATCTCAGCAACAGGTCAAAAGACACTATTCATATGAGCCATTTCTTATTCTTTTTCAGGCTGATAGATTTCTTTCTGATAGTTTTTCTTTCAGCATTTACTCTTCAATGCTACAGA
Organism: Mustela erminea; assembly: GCF_009829155.1. Classification (NCBI taxonomy): domain Eukaryota; kingdom Metazoa; phylum Chordata; class Mammalia; order Carnivora; family Mustelidae; genus Mustela; species Mustela erminea. The sequence continues at coordinate 24,178,607 of NC_045627.1, read as the reverse complement.
ATTTGAAATTGAATTTAAATCTTGAAATTTAATCACTGGTTCCTATTAATGTATCTTACGATCACACTTGGAAAATCACTGTTTCCTCTGCTTCTGAATTTAACACGTATATTTTAAACAATTTTGTTACAGTTTTAGACAAGAAACTTCCAAAGCAACAAATGTGGGAAGGTGATTTTTGTGCTTTTGGGGAGTTATATCACCTTCTTTAAACAGGTGAAATACAAAAGACCTATTTATATGTAAATAAGGTACCGTATTAAATAGTATAATGTATAAATGGGGACCATGGACACCTACTTTTTAATTTCTATCTGTTGCCCCAGGATGATTATAAAAAACATTTCCTTTCAGGCAAAAATATATTTGGTTTGGAGGACAAATTACATAATCATCCTAGATACATCAGTCTGAGAAGAAAGTGACAATCACCATCTATTTAGGTACTATAAAGGAGAAAGTTGTACTGAAACCAAATACTTCAACATCTATTTGTATATAAAATAATTCATATATCAGTTGAATTGTGAATTTAATGAATATTTCATTAAGTCTCCATAAGCCAAGCAGTATGCCAGACATTTGCTAATTATTAGGAATACTAGAGAGAAGATGGTGACAGGATGGTTTTACATCTCGCTGAATACCAGAATAAGACAGAGACATCTGGGCACCGGAAATAAAACAGTCACAATGGAACAGGCCACAGGCTCCAAACACCAACACAGATGGCTACAGAGGTAGCATGCTATCTGCATCTGCTGGAAAGAAGATGTTTCCATGGAAACAACAGGGTGTCTGGAGATCCTGAGATGCTGAGAACCCCCAGACTTCCTTCCAGCCAGCTCCAGAAGGTTCTGCCGACCAGAACATGGAGGTGGGAGTGCTGCTTCTCCAACCGTGAGTGAGCCAAGGAGGTATACAGCCCCACCCGGCTCCTTCCTCATCTGGGGTCTGGGGTTCTGAGAGACTGAGAAGATGCTGAGGTATAGAATCAGATCCCAGTGGGAAAGCGATGATGGGAACAGAAGCTCAGAGAGAAGCAGGGACAGAGCAGTCACGGAGTCTTGAAGCCAAGAACCTGTCTTTTTACTTTATAAGGAAGTAGAGAGGGAGCTCTGGACTCTATAGGAGAGCTACTCCATATCACAATGTTCCTTAAACATTCGGAAAAATGAATTGCAAATGAAAATGGCAACATGAAAATTACATACAATATCAGATTATGACAAAAAAAAAAGAAAAGACAGAAGCGTACCAAAGAGACACATCCAGGGAACACATCCAAACTTCAATTCCTATTTCCAAGTGAATCAAAGACACATTGCAAATAATGGAAAACATAAGCAGAGCTCATAATACTTTCAGAAAAATAGACAAGAGGGAACAAAATGAAAATGAAATCAAAGAAAAAAGATTTAAAAAAGTGATTTGAGAGAAATTGATAAAAATAAAGATTGGAAAAACACATCCAAATATGGATAATGAGAGTCCCTGAAGAAGAAAAGCAACATAAAACAGAACAAACTAGAACTAAACAAAAGATTTTAAGGTTTAGTTACAAAAATTGACAGTATGCATGGAATGAGCACATCACGTGCTTAGCAATAGTAACACAGAAAATCACTACTAAATACATACAAACTGCTGGAATGTCCAATAATTATTTTTAGATCACTAGCTGACATAGCTAGTTAGTTATAAGGGAAAAAATTAAATTATCACTCTTAGTAGTGATGGTTTAGGTCAGAAGAAAATGGAATGAATTTTTAAAGGACCCAAGGGAAGGAAACGTAATAAAGCCGTTCTGAGGTCATGTGGTCAATAATTCTGGAAAGAGTATCCGGAGTTTCTCTATCACACAAACATGGGCACACGTATGTATGTGCAGACAAGGACACACAAAATGCATGCATGCACACACACACACAATAGAAACGGTCAGCAGGGTGTTCTGACGATTAACATGAAGTTCGTTTCTTTCTCAAAAAGAAATTGCAGTGCCAATTTTACTCTGTCTGTGACATGTGGGTCAATTTGAAATAAAGAAATTCTACTTTGAAGAACCTACTGGCAAAGTTGGAACAATTTAATCTTCAAAAAGGATAATAATTAAAATTTATTGAAGCCCATCCAATAGGTTTAAATGCATAAACTCATAATAATATTTTTAAAAACTAGTTTGAGATGTTATTAAGAACCAATTATTTCTCCTGAAAACTGGTGGATAAAGGGGAAGAGTCAAGAACTTATTTTCTCTTTCCTATGTGAGCTCACTACTGCCGCGTGGTCAAAATAGAGGAGTAGAATTTTCTCTTTACATTTGCTAGTGAAGTTAGAATATCACCACTTAGCAAACTCAGATGGAATGACCAATCTAAGCATTGCATTTCTACATCAGCTAAGTACATAAAGGACAACCAGTCATAACAGGCCTTCTGATAAAAGAACACAACAATTTGGTCAAAGGGACCAAACCTGTGGGTCCAGCTTCCAATATGGAAAAGATACAGAGGTTGTTTCTCTGTCAAATTCTACAGGACAAGTGCTCTGGACTCTTCAACAGATAAAATTGAAGGAGGAAAAATGGTTGAACAGGCAATGTGTCAAATAAAAGAGACCTAAAAGCCCTAAAAATAAACTTTGAAAAAAAAGCACAAGGCAGGGACGCCTGAGGGGCTCAGTGGGTTGGGCCTCTGCCTTCCACTCAGGTCATGATCTCAGAGTCTTGGGATGGAGCCCCACATCGGTCTTTCTGCTCAGGAGGGAGCCTGCTTACCCACCTCTCTCTGCCTGCTACTCTGCCTACTTGCGCTCTCTCTGTTAAATAAGTAAATAAAATCTTAAAAAAAAAAAAAAAAAGCACAAGGCAGTAGTGGCTGTAACAGTCAGGTAGGTAATGGTTATTCTGGGAGGAGGGAAGGGAAGCAGCCTGGTGAGGGGGCTCGGTGGTGCCTGTTGGAGCGAGTCTTCATGGCGCAGAGACCTAAGAGCATTCATCTACACTGTGCCGTACTCATTAAGCTGTCTCATTTGTGTTTTGTGATTTTCTGGGTCTCTGTTTTGTGTGTATAAGTTTTTAAAAATAAAAATGGGCGTTCTGTTCAACCCTGTGGTGTTATAAATACTTAATGTGCACAATGTTTCTCTCGGTGTCTATAAGTGACTGGTTGATACTTTGTAATGGACAAATAGAACCCATAACATCAAATTAATAACAATAATCCCTTCTATTGACTGATTATTATATGTAGCTGGTACAGCTGCTCCCCATCTCCCTGAACCTCGGACCCAAACACCCAACCTTGCCTGGGATGTCTCTTCAGGCAAAAAGTCATAGAACCACTAATCTTCCCTCTTTCATTAGTTTCCCAAGACCCAAGAAGCCCACCTGCGTCCTCTGATGCCTAGAAGTGAATGACTGTAGCGGTGTGTTTGGAGGGCTGCTCCCCCCTCCCTACCCTTCCCCACACCACCTCCCACTTGTCTGTAGAGTGTCTTTAGTCTAGGAGTTAAAACCACAAGACAAATGGATGAAATTCCCCTCCTTCAGGCTCATCGCTGCCCCCCAGTCGCTGTCTGCTTTGTCTCTTCCTAGAATTGTTGTGTCCCGAACATTTTGCCTGGATTACATATCTGAAAGATGATTATTTCAATAGGGGCTATGATTAGGAGAAACTGATTTTATGGTGGCTGAGTGACTAATTTCTGTTTTCAGACATGTGTTTTGATATCATATAAGTTCCAGGTGGGGTCACCTGGGTGGCTCAGTAGTTAAGAGTCTGCCTTTGGCTCAGGTTTTGATCCCAGAGTCCTGGGATAGAGTCCCACATTGGGCTCCCTGCTCAGCAAGGAGCCTGCTTCTGCCACTCCCCCTGCTTGTGTCCGTGCGCTGCTCTTTCTCAAATAAATAAATAATATCTTTTTTTAAAAAATCCAAGGTTACACTATACTCTTGTTAAAAGAACAGCACTAAGAAGAAGCAATGCCCTGACTTGGCCAAGAATATTTCTGTAAGGAAGGCAGACGTTAATAATTTTGAAGAAGGGGTGATTACATACATGCAGAATCCCCGAGAGTGTTTGCTTGCTCAGTCATTTCAAACAGACCAATCAATAATTACTTGGGTTCACTGGGGAAATAGCACTACTAAGAATAATTTAATGCAGTTGGAACCAGAAGATGAATTTGCATTATCACTCCCCATACTGCAAAAAAGACAACGTTAAAACATGAGTCATACTCTCTTAGAGCACAGAATTTATATAGGTGACAATAAACTGCTTTTGTACTAATTGTCTCACTTAGCATTTGCCAAATCTATCATATTTTTTATACAATAAATTACTCTCCATTTGTTTTCTTTATATCTTTCCTTGGTTAAAAATACAAAATGGAGTGATTTTTTTTTTTTTTTTTTGAACCATGGCATGTCCCTTTAGGATTTGGAAACATACTTTCTATGATTTCTAATAAATTTTGCTTTTTTCTCTACATTAGGTTGACCCTAATCCTCAGCGTAACAGCATATTCCTATCATGAAAGGTCTAAAAACAAGTACTGTGGTTAAAGTTAGATATATCGGATACTCAAAGGAGGATAGAAGTAATACAAAAGATAATAAAGTAGCTAAAGTTGTTAGAATTTAGCCTTCAACAAAGTTTCACAAGACATTGTAAATTCCATTACATTTTTCTTTTTCTGAGAACACAGACTATTACTTCCAGCTTCTTTTGTAGTTAAGTTTGAGATTGTATCTGGGTTTAGTAAAAGATAGATCCAGAAATGTCCTATCTTCTTTTAAACTCAGCCCTTCAGGCATCCCATATGATTCTTAAGTTCTTTCTTCACATTTCTCACTGAAATGTGGAGATTTGTGTCCCTAAGGAAGGGGCTCATGTCAGATGGGAGAGTCCTTTCAGCCTGGTTATGGAGTGACAGGATGGTGTGATTTCCCACTCCTCAAACCACCAGTCATGAACTCCACATCTCCCATGAACAAGACATAAACCTTTTTATGGGCAGCCACAAAGACTTAATGGCTACTTTGTTTTCACACCTGAGCCTCATGAATCCTGCGCAGTACAGAAGAAATATGGTGGCAATATGCCAAGTCTTGGGGCTCTGCCCTCTGAAGATTAATTTAAACAACTTTGTAGCTTTTAATTATTACATTATATCTTTTTTCTTTTGAACCCTTATCTTTAAAAAGATTACAGTCAAGGGCTGTTACTTAGCAAAGGCCAATTTAGTGGATTGGATTGTTAATTCTAGACCATTCATGAATCTGCATTTCCAGAAATAGACAGAATGTCAAAATGCCCATATTTTCAGTCCCTTATGACTGAGTTCAGTCAAACATGGTACTTCTGGATTTCTGTTCTCTACAGACTTAAGATTTTTAACTTGGGTTGCCATCCTGAATAGCATTTTTCATAAGGAATACACCCAAATTTAGTTGTAAAAAGGAGAAAAAAAGGCATTTGTTCATAGGTTCTGTGGATACAAAATTTAGAAAGGGCAGAGAGGAAGCACCTTGTTTCTACCCAAGATTCACTCATCTGCTCCAAAGATTTAGAGCTTGGAGGTGACTTAGTATTCAAGACTAAAGTGCTATAAAGTCATATTTTGTTCTTGTATCTGGCCTTAGGACTGTAAGAGCTCAAAGACTGGGACTCCAACCACAGATCCTATGACACATGGCCCCTCCATGTGGGTTGGCCTTCTTACTGTAGGGTGGCCTTGGGTTAGACAGACTTCTTACAGAACAGCTCAGAGTCTCAGGAAAACAAGGGGGAAGATGTATTGAGACTTTATTTTTTGATTGAAGTATAGCTAACATGCAATATATATGTTTCAGGTGTACAATATAGGAACTCAACAATTATATAATTAGGAAGTGCTTACCATGATAACTGTAGTTACCATCTGTCAGCACACAATGTTCTCATACTATTATTGACTGCATTTCCCATGCTTTAGTTCTCATCTCCATAACTTAACTCATTTTATAACTGGAAGTGTTGTACCTTTTAATCCCATCACTACTTCAGTCAGTCCTCCTGTTCCCTCCCCACTGGCAACCACCAGTCTATCCTCCATATCTATAGTTCTGTTTCTGTTTGTGTGTGTGCCTGTTTATTCATATAAGTGAAATCAAATGGTGTTTGTCTTCTTCAAGGTATATCAGTTTTTGTGACCCAGCCATCATTGTCATTCCTGCATGTTCTGTTGGTTACAAGTGAATCACAGCCCACTCAGCATCAAGGAAAGTAGTTTTAGACCCCTATCTCTGAAAACAAGGATATCAAGAAACTTGTGACTATTTATTTCAAAACTGTCATAGTTGGGAGCCCCATGAGCTTCTTGAATCATGAATCACCTGAAATATATGCATATGTTTTACATACGTACATTTTCATTTTTGAGTGGGTCTAAAATACTCATCTTTGAAGCTGACAGCAGAATAACAACATCTTGAGCATTATTCTTATGGCTGACTCTGCACTTATAACATCAATAAATTGAGAACTATTGCTCCCACCCACTTAGTCCATAAAACATCTAAAGTAGTTCCCTGAAAATACATGCAATAGTATAGTGGTATGAATGGCTACAAATTAAAATACACATAAATGTAATGCTAAGGGAAAGTTCCTTGGAGAATGTGTTGATCAGAAACCTAGCCAAAGGTGTTAGTATGTAAGCTGTATATAAAATGCCTGGATTAATTTAGCCTTTCTACTTTGTATCTGATGTTTCGATGATGTTAACACAGCTCAAAGAATTTTTCTTCCGAAGTCAGCAGCCCATTCTCAACAAAAAATGTTTTCACTAGACGAAAATACTGATGCCTATTACATTTCAACAGATGTCTAACATTTTTGAAGATGTAGTAGTAGCTCTCTTTTCATGTGATTCTTTTTAGAGCTACAAACATAGTGATAGATACCATATATATTTTTAACCATGGTTGATTTGCTTTTTTAAAAATACTTTCTGACTAAGACACAGAGCGTCCTTGATAATAGATCCCTGAAGCATTCCCTGCAGTTATCCTGTTCATAATCTGGCAGTAATTCCCATTTCCTCTTGCTGAGGATACAAAGTGTGGCTGTTCAGACAGAAACAGGACATTGCAAGTTTAACAAAATGGACTGAGTCTGTGAAGCCATCTACCTGCTGCTCACCTCTCTCTTCCAGAAAACCAACTGACCTAATTTTGAAATGCAGGGAGATGCCTAAATCTGGGCTTAATAATCAAAAGAAGAAAATAAACAGCCAGTAAAGCAGTGGCAGCAGTCATTTTGTGTACCAATATCACATCTGTAGCCTGAAATACAGAGATGGACTCACCTCTCATTTCTAGGGTTCTTGTTCTTGCAGACTGACTGGTTCTGAGCTTCCAGAGGCTGTGGGATTGCACAGGTCAACATGGGGTGGGGAAAGGATACACCAGGAAGAGAGGAGCATGGCTGAAAGCAAAGAAGGGCAGGATGTCCTGGTCTGGGAACAGAAACGTAACTGCAAGGAAGAGGTTATAGACACAGCCCATAGGTTGGGATCGTATTGTTAAAGTCCTTGAAAGTGGGACCACCAACTGCCTTGGCTTTTCAACTACGTGACAGCCATTGTGCACAGAGAAGACCAGCCTGGAAGAGGGTTTGTGTCTGAATGAAGAGCGGGAGCCACATGAAGCACGGTTAGGACGCTCCCTGGCTGGAGAGCTGGTACCCTTCAGGGCATCGTGGTCAGAGGCTCGCTCTCCAACTCACCCAAACATTAATGTAGATTTGACTTATTTGAGGAAATAGGTGCAAATAGTGATTTTCCTTTCTACTCAACAAAGGGAAACCACACACACATCTGGCTCTTTGGTAATATCTGCAGAAACCTGGTACCTTTATTATGTATGTACGTATGCATTGCATTTCTGTGTAGCTACTCATTTTGCCAGAGGGAAGGTTTAGAACTCATCTTTCCAAATAATCAGCTCTTCAGCAGCCCGCAGAGATAGACTGCCAGAGTGCAGTGGATTTTGACAAAATCTGAAGGGAAAAGGCAATAAAATGTTAATAGAAAATACAGTAATAAAATAGGAAACAGTACAGATTAAGAATGAGCAAGCCTTAAGACCTCCTGTGTTAGAAAGTGAGGCCTGGACTTCTGTGGAAGTACAGTGTTCAGTGAGAAAAATGCTTGAGAAAACTGTGAGTAGGCAAGTAAGATGGGAGGTCAGGTTTGCCCCGAGAAATGTGGCTGTGGGGCTAGAATTGAAGCTAATTTCATCCCCATTGGGCCAACTGCTGCTGGCAAGCAGTCTGAAGACTTTGGCTGCTAATTCATTGCCACGTATATAAATCTGATGCTCATTTCCATGAGGTGGGTTTTCCCAGGAGATCAAATCAAACTGTGCATAACTTAAGAGTGGCCTACCTTCCATGGCATTTTAAGGCTAAAAGGATGGAAAGAGGAAAATGTTGATGGAAATCTAATGAGCTAGATGTAATCACAAAAAGAGTCATTATGCAGAAATTAAATTGATCTGTTGAGTGCCAATTCTAGTGAGCAAGCCTGCAATCAAATTAGAAATGAAAGTGAAAATAGACCTTGCATCTTCTCAAAAGACCCATCAGGCTATAAGGGACCTGAACTGATCAAATGATTCTAGACTGGTAAGCTACCAGTAAATAACAATAATGTGGGTTTTTAGCAGTATATGAAATATAGGACTGAACATTTCAACTTGCTTGAATTCACTTAGTCCACAACAACCCGATCTATCTTTAATTACCCTCAATTTATAGAAAATCGGAGGCACATATTAGTTGAGAAATGTGCCTGAGGTCTCACAACTCATAAGTATTTGTGGAAAAATTGGAATCCGGGCAGCATAACTCCTAACTACTCTGTTGCCACAATTTATTAAAAAGGCACAAATTTGGGATAATGACCCCTCTGTAGTTCATCTTGGGAGTGCATTCAAGTGTTTGAATCTAACAATTTTTAAAAATTATCCAAAAATGCATTTCTTGCAAAGTCCCAAAGCAGTATAGAAAAAGAGATGCTAACTTTCAGGAGAGCCAAGAGCTATTGTATGGCTGCGTTCATTGAGTTGTGACTGGAATGGAGCCTGACACCATATTTGAATACTTAACCCGCTCCATCTACTGCATCAGACCCTCATCCTCAGAGCTAATCCTCTCAATCTGATGCTCAGAGAGATCAGCCTACCTGCTCAAAGTCACACCACCAATTAATGATAGATCCTGTCAGCCTGCTTCCAAAGATCATGTTCTGTCCTCCTACACGTTATGGCACTCTTGTTAACCCATTCTAGGGTGACTCATGAAATACACAATTTTCAGTATACCCATAGAAAATCTGTAATGCTAGGAAGGTAGACATTTGTATCATTTTAGTTAATTGTATTAAACTTTGCCTCAGATTTTGCTTGTGTTAACCCAGCATCCTGCAGTAGACAAGATAATATTCTGGTGCTACATAACATGTTATGTATTGTGTTAACTGTTAGCTATTATGTTGTACTTTTTAATTCTTAGACAGCAATATGCTAGATTCCATAATTATCAAATACTTCATCAAACCGAGGTCCTATTACAAATATATAGTACTCCTTTTTGCACATTTTTTCACTTAGAGTTCTTGAAGAAAATTTAGAGGATTTTTTTTCTCAATCTATAAAAATAACTACTGATGTTTCACTTAGTTAAGTAAATAAATACAGGGATTTATATTAAGGTATCAAAGATAGAAGTAATAGAATAACCTAGAAAATTCTGAATAACAAGTTTACAAAACTGCTCCTAGGTTTTTATGCAGATTTATTATTATTATTATTATTATTATTAGAAGGAGGCTCATGTACCAGGGGCGGCTGGGTGGCTCAGCCAGTTTAGTGAGTTGATTTTGGTTCAGGTCATGATCTTGGGGTCCTGAGATGGAGCCCCATGTCTAGCCCCCACACAGGGCTCTGTGCTCAGCATGGTGTCTGCCTGAGATTCTTTCCTCTCCCTCTCCCTCCCCCACCGCTCCTTCCCCTGTTCTCTCACTCTCTCTCTCTCTCTCTCAAATAAATGAATAAAATCTCTAAAAAAAAAAAAAAAGGAGAGAGAGAGAGAACCTCATGTACATATATAAACAATTCAATACTTAAATGTGGCGTGCCTTCTCAGCCTTTCCTCAACACATATATCTGGGGCAAAAATCAATTTTTAATTTTTTTTAAAGATTTGTTTTATTATTTATTTATTTGACTACAGAGATCACAAGTAGGCAGAGAGAGAGGAGAAGCAGGCTCCCCACTGAGCAGACAGCCTGATGCGGGGCTCGATGCCAGGACCCTACATGACCTGAGCTGAAGGTAGAGGCTTTAACCATTCAGCCACCCAGGCGCCCCAAAGATCAATTTTTATATTTCAGATTCAATAAGGGTTCATTTCTACACGTGCCCCAAAGCTCTCTGGATCCAATCCAGATTCTCTCTCCTGGTTTGGGAGGATTAGATAACAGTCTTTGCCGAAACCACAAACTTTTTTGCTCCTTAAAACTTCACATTTAACAAGGTCAGTTATTTGTGTGAGGCTTTCAAAGAATTCACCACAGGGAAGCTGGAGTGTCTGCTGGTGTTTCTTGTCCCTTCTAAGTGGTCACCTACCTGGCCACCCAGGATATTGTCCCTTTGAATTAACTCAAAGTCAAACAGATCAGAAATCTTAATTACATCTGCAAATTTTTGCCATATAAGGTAAAACTATCCTAAGAATGATATTCTATCATATTTGCAGTCTGCCCACACTCGAGAGAAAGGGAATATATGAGCACCTGAGCCATTGGGTGTCATTTTAGAATTCTGTTTATCACAGATGCATTTTAATTAAAAATAATCAAATTGATTTTGTATATTCTATGCATATGTGTACACAAGACATTTGCACCATTATCCAATAACTTTGAAGGCATCTTTTTTACACACCTTTCTATACCAGAATGTACAGCCTATTAAAATTTTATAAATGCAGTTATATAAACTGTTTATTAGGCAGATTTGAAATAGTGATTTCACTTATTGTTTCAGTGCTCCCAGAGTGGGATAACCTATAATTCAAAATATATTTTGAACAAATTATGTACTTCCATTTTTGAACTTAATACTGTTGATAATCAAGAAAAAGGTTGTCTCAAGTTAATTCAGATTTCTTGCCCACTCACATTCCTATCCCAAGGCCCAACTTATTGGAATGACAAACCACAGTAGACACAGCTTTAATACAAACCACACGATCCAAATGCAAATTAAAGCTGTTCGTGAGGTGGGAGTTAGAACCATATTAAATTGCTTTTGTATATTAAAGTTGGAGTATGCCTCTAGAATAATGGTTGCATACAATTATTAGTAAGTAACCATTAGCTCTGCTGCCCATGTGCACGTTTTCCTGAGGTGATTGTTTGGTGATTTGATTCATCTTATACATTGGTCTTTTCCTTCCCCCAATTATCTTCACAGTTACAGATACATTATGCACTCTTCAATTCTTTCTACTTAATAGTTCTTGACTGAATCATAACTAAAGGAGAAATCGTTTCTTTATTACAAATAATATTACAAGGTCCCTTGGCAATACACTTCGATAAAGCTAAAGGATTTCATCAGAGAGCATATTTAACTAAACGGCAATTTTTCTATTTATCCACATTGTTCAATATCTAATTATTTGTTGAATTGTTTATTGCTTTTTTTTTTCATAATGATTAGTGTCAAAGAATTTAATGCTGACAGGGGACTTCTACATCATTTGAAATAAGCTTCTCCCCAGGGGAAGGTCACCTGCAAAACATTCCTGACCAAACACCATTGTATTTCATTTAATTCCATCAGTGATGGATAAAACCCAACACTCAATGCAGCCATTTCTATCATTGAATTCCTGTAGTTATTCAAAAATGACTGCCCATTTTAGTAGAAATCTTATGCATTGTGTCTGTTTCAGCCTTCTGGAGGAAGAGAAATGTATTTATGTGGTACGTCCAAACCTATATATTCTAAAGGAATTCACCCTGAAGAACCATACTCTCAGGATTTCTTCTTCTTGGTCCTTTCGACCACCCAGGTAACCCATTTCACACCCTGTCACGAGGCCCCAGTTTGCTCATCCCAGCTAGGATAAAGAAACCGATCACATTTATAGGCTGCCACATTGGTAGCATCAAAGTCAACTCATAAAAGCCATCAGGAGAATGAGCACTGTTTGCAAGCAAGGGGCACTTGGGTATGGTAATTCTAGTCAGGTGTAGATTCATGAGCATGTGATTTATTGATACTGTTCTTATATGAGAGACATCCCTGAGGTACTTAAGAAATTACCCACATGAAGGGTCCTGCACAGTACCTTTTAGAGACATGTCAGTACTCTCACCTTCGATCCCTCCCTTTCTCCCATGTGCAGGGCCTCATGGTCACCTGGGAGCCCTTTTCCTGAGATGCTGTGAGTTCAGAGTATTGGATCATGCATCTGATGATACCAAACAACCTTGTTCTCTGTATTTTGACAGCTTTCTCAATACCTTTTGGATGGAGACTCAATGCATGTCATAGTATCTTAAAATAATTAAGCATCCTGCATTAATATACATAAGCATATTTTCTACAGTATTTTCACCAAATATAATTTACACATTTAAAAGGTAACCAAATGTTGCTACAAAAGTTGGGTATTCATCCTTTCTGATGGAGGCATAATACTCTATCCCCAGAGACTATGGACTCTGAAAAACAATCTGAGGGTTTTGAAGGGACGGGGGGTGGGAGGTTGGGGTACCAGGTGGTGGGTATTATAGAGGGCACGGATTGCATGGAGCACGGGGTGTGGTGCAAAAATAATGAATACTGTTATGCTGGAAATAAAAAAAAAATAAAAAAAAATAAAAAAAAAAAAGGTAACCAAATGATTTGCCTCTTTTATTCCAATAAATTATATCTAAACCAGTATCATCCACTTAGATCCCTCACTACTAATTTTGGATTCAAATACTGATTACACCACTATCAGCAAAATGGCCATGGAGAAATTAATTCTATAAAATGTTGATTAAGAATATGGATCAGTGGTGCCTGGGTGGCTCAGGTAGTTGAGCGTCCATCCCACTCTTGATCTCAGCTTAGGTCATGATCTTGGTCATGGAATCAAGCCCCACATTAGGCTCCATGCTCAGCTGAGTCTTCTTCTCTCCTTCATTCTCTCCCTTTGCTCCTCCCCAACTTAAATAAATAAATCTTAAAAAGAATATGCATCACTTGGGTTAATATGAAGACTGAAGACAACATGTGTAAAATCACCTAAAATATTACTTTGATTGAGGTGCTTTGCATGTTCTTATTTGTCAACCAAAGATCCTCCTCCTCCTCTTCTTGTTAAAGCAAATTTTCAATATCGAATTTTAATATTTTTTCCATTTTCTTAAATATGAATGTAGTTCTTTGATTTTTGTCTGTTCCAATTCATTTGTGATTGTCCATCTATTTTAGGCCAATGTTGTCATTTTGAGTTGTAATTATATTTAACCAAATGTATCTGTTTCAGTTTTAAGTTACTCACAGATTTGCTCTGCGTACCTTTTCATTTCTACCCCACTCGGTCATAAAGGTGTTGACTATCCCAGTGCTACTCCTATCACTTCCAGCTCCAGCCTGTCCTGGTGCAGTGATGAGGACACAAACTGTCATCCATATCGTCCCCAAACACCATGTTATTGGCAGTTTTTACTACTACTCCTTATTCTGCATTGTACTTGCTGATTTAATTGACTGTTTTCTCCAAGTGAGCGGGCATGTCCCTTAAGGTCAAGAGCACAGCTTGTTCACGATCCTGCCCCCTTTGTCTCATTAGCCCGAATTATCAGCCTAATTTCTATTCCTATTTTCCTCTTTCCAAACTGATGGTGATCCACTTACCAATTTTTTTTTTTCAATCAGAAAGTAGTTTCACATCAAAGGTATTGAAAACTTGCACACCCTGCTGTCTGCTTTGCTCTATTACGATCAATTACAAAAGGCAGAAAGGTATTATCTCCCCCCCCCCCGCCCGCCCCGTTTTTTGTTGTTGGTTGTTTGTTTGGTTGGTTGGTTTTGGTCATTACTGAACTTCCAGGAGTAATCCTGCAGCTAATAACACTGACAACCATGGCTCCTTGCTTGTCTGGGGTTTCTAAGGCCCCTTGGTTAACCATGTTGGACCATGTAGTCAATATAAAGGGCTGCAGTCAATATAAAGACAGAATTCACAGTTTAGAAATGATCCAATGTAAGAAGCACAAGTAAAATTTAGAAAGTATTTTATTGTGGTTTCAGAATAGCTTGAAGAGAAGAAATGAGAAGGAACTGAGTAAGAGGGGGAAGGAATATAAACCCATTCACATGGCCAGTTTGGGCAACTTCATTAGGGAGAAAAATTGGTAAAGTACAGAAACTAATTCGAAAGAGTCGAGGAAAATCTTAAGAAGCTCTGTAGTGTTTAGCAGGAGATAATGAAGATATAAAAACAAAGAGACTGAAAGTCATGGACACAGACTGGAGAAAAGAGAACCAATCTCCAGATAGTCTGCTTTGATGAAAGTGAAACAAGAGCTATAATTAAAGACGTAAGGGAATAAAATGTGCCAAATGGAAGATAATATATTTCAAACCAAGACGTTTACTCCAAAATTAATTCCGCATGCATTTATAAGTAGATATTAGAATACCTGAAAATCAAAAAAATAAGAATAATGGTTTTTAGCTTTTTATAAAAGCAAGATAAGAATTTTTTTTAATGTAGATAAAATCAGATACATAGATCCCTAGACTTAATGTCAGGATCATAAAGAATTTTCAGGCATATTTTGTAATCACCAGATACACAATACTGAATTCCCTGATTATTCAAAGAGTGAACTGCTTTTTCAGATGTTCACTGCCATATGGATTCTTCCTTTTGTGAAATTTCAAGTTTTACCTATTTTTGTGAATTGTCTGCCATTTTGCTCCTGATTTATTTGGTTTTATGTGAAAATGTAATCTAACTCCTTACTATCCATTTAACTCTTATGTATGTATTTTAATTTCTTTATATTGACTAGTTATTTTCATGATGAGTTTGGTCCATGTAAATTTAGTCAAGCATTAATCAAAGTAAAAGTTCCTATTGTATTCCTTGAAAGCATTTAGAATCTTTTTACATCTAATATTCTATAATTTCGTGACTCTGTGGGTATAACTTTGTTACAGGTATTTGATGAACACATTCATTCTGAAGAACAAGTTTTTATAATTCTCTTGTATTTTTGTTTTAATTGTTTCTTCTATGTTCTCCATTTTAATGAAACATTTATTAGCTTTCTATTGAACTCCCTGGGCTGATCTTTCACTCATATTTCTTCCTTCTCTCTCTTTCTCATGATTTTCAATGGAATGTCAAAATTACTTGTGATAACATCTAATTAAATGTTTTTTCGGCATTTTAAAAAATTTTCTAAATAATTTCTTTTATGTTTTCTGTTGGTATTTTATTTTTCAAAATACTGAATTCTTGCTTTGTGAATTGAACGCTGTATTCAGATGTTTCCATGCATACAATATAGTTTTTTCTACCATATTTTTTTTGCATTTCAAGGGGTAAAAAAAAGCAGTGGGGGGGGTGTTTGACAACACTGGGTTCAGCATGGGGGCTTCTCACTGAGTGAGTTTCACTGATGATGAGGGATCCCAAACACCAGAAATCAGAAGCTTTTGTATTTTCTACCCACTCAAGCATGCAGAGATCCCAGAGGTCAAATTTATGTATAAACCCTTCCATATCTTTCATGTATTGTTGAGAAGAAAATCGCAGTATTTGTAGTCACAAATTTCATTCCTATCTACTTAGTGCCTCACTGTTCTGAGCACCAAGAGCCTCCAAGTTTTTGCCACACCGTCTTGCTCTTTCTAGATTATATTTTATTCTTCACATACTCCAGGCTAAACATTTTTCTGATCTATTCTTTTTTTTTTCTTTCTTTTTAAAGATTTTATTTATTTATTTGACAGAGAGAAATCACAAGTAGATGGAGAGGCAGGCAGAGAGAGAGAGAGAGAGAGGGAAGCAGGCTTCCTGCTGAGCAGAGAGCCTGATGCGGGACTCGATCCCAGGACCCTGAGGTCATGACCTGAGCCGAAGGCAGCGGCTTAACCCACTGAGCCACCCAGGTGCCCCTTTCTGATCTATTCTTATCGATTACCATATTCTTCTCTTTGTCCATTAGAAACATTGACATTTTTGCTGCATTGATGTCTTCCCTCGCTTTTCTTCTTAACTGAAGACTTGTACTATTCTATGTCTTTACCCTTGTTTAGTGGAATGTTGGTAGAGAAGCATGGCTATGTAGTCTTCCCTCTATGCTGGGAACTGCACAGTACTTTTTGACTGAGGACCTAAGCCTCCTTGGGAAAAACTGAGAAAGGAAGAGCTTCTAGTTGCAGCTTCATACAGTCTGGACAATGGAGGTTAGATAAAGTCCCTGAGCTAAATGATGGAATATAGGGTCAGGATGGAGAAGGCTTTGAGAGCAGTGCAGAGTGGTTTTATTATCATAGCTTCGTGACTCATCCTAGTCATCAGACTGCATCTTTTTATAAAGGCAGCTACATTATGAAATCACTGACTTAATCCTAATCAGCTTTTATAGTTAACACAGAATGTAACTTAATAGAAAAGAGCTGAGTTTGTGCTAGTTATAGCTCCTGAGTGCTTGTGGAACATTCCTCTAGCGGAATTTATGCCCGCAGCAGAGCTGGGCAGGGGATGCCCTCCGAGCTCTTGCGGAGCCTCCACGTCCATGTTTGAGTGACGGCGAAAATGAGGATCTAAAGCCATCATATCCCTACTTCACCACCAGAAATAAAGGGCAGGAATAAAGCCTTGCATTTTGTCAACTTGTCACC
This sequence comes from Mustela erminea, assembly GCF_009829155.1. Classification (NCBI taxonomy): domain Eukaryota; kingdom Metazoa; phylum Chordata; class Mammalia; order Carnivora; family Mustelidae; genus Mustela; species Mustela erminea. The sequence goes on along the minus strand of NC_045627.1, from coordinate 24,161,632 downwards.
AAGGCAATAAAAGAAGGCCCCGAGCCTGAAGACGTGTGATAGGGAAGGGATGGATTGGTTTGAGCAGGTGAGGAGACGTGCTTGTAAGAGAAATGTACTCCCTCGATTAGTATGCAGCAGACTGTGGGACGCAAAAAGGGCTGAGATAAAATTAATGGCTTAAAAAATTCTGAGAGCAGGAAAAGCCATTAACCATTATGCTCACAAACAAAGCAAGCACCTGCTGCAAGGTGTCTTGTCAGGGCGTGAGGCGGCCAGCGATGTGCGGGGAATAGCATCATGCCAGGAACCATCTTCCCCACTGACAGAAGTTCTCCTAGGACTTTCCACAAAGAACACACATGTGTTTTCTTCAGTGCCTGGCACCAGACTGATATGGTTTTATATCTTCAAGTAGTTAATATTGGGGTTTATTCAAATTATGGTGCTAGATGAAGCAGTAAGAACTTGGGATCTAAGTTCTCTAAGGACCACTGTCATTGGTTCCTGTAGTGACACATGAAATACCCACTAACATTACCATTTGCTCTTTGGAAATGTACCTGATGAGATTCCGCTGGGTGAGAAGGACCAGTATGGACCAGGTCATGGAATCAGTTTATATGTTATGAAATGGTCAGCAGAGACACTCATGAAACACTAACAAAAAAGTTTTAACCTGAAAAACTCATTCTTGCCCACGTTCTGGTAATAATTGTTCATCTGTGATTGAATTGCCAAACAGGTAGGAGGACCACACCAAACTTTGAGAACCAGCCAACAGGATGAATAATAAAATAAAGCACAAAATAAACGTGAGTGGATTACAGTTATCAACGAGCTTTTACTAAATGAAGCTGAATAGGGAAGACCCTTAAATATCGTGCACTCAAACTAATACACAATGCACCATTACAGGATGCATTTCAAAAGCTGGAGGTCACTGTGACAAGCAGCGTTTACCTCGCTAGACTGAAACGAAAGGTTGGCAAATGGTGGCCTGCAAGCCAAATCCAGTCAACAGCCAACTTTATAAATAAAATTTTATTGACTGTCGACATTTCATTTTGTTTCTCTGTTGTGTACAGGGGTGTCCTTCACTGAAACAGCAGAGTTGGGTAATTTCAACAGAGACCCCCTGGCTAACAAAACCTGGAATACTTATTCTCTGGCCCTTTATGGTAAATGTCTATCATCTCAGCACAGTGATTTGGCTGCAAGGCAAATGATGACTGTTTCTTATAGGTTTGGTGTCTGGAGAAAGTTATTGAGAGCCCATGATTTTCTCTACTTAGACTGTACTAGAAGCATAGTTTCCATGCACATTTTAACAGGAGGAAAGTACATGGTGTCCAAAAACAGGATACCATAGCCATACAGAGGTTTGAAATAATATTGCCGGGATGCCTGGGTTGTGCTCTGACCCTTGGTTTCTCTCAGGTCATGATCTCAGGGTCATGAGATGGAGCCCCATGTTAGATTCCTATGCTGGGCATGGAGTCTGCTTGAGAGTCTTTCTCTCTCTCCCTCCTTGCCCCTCCCTATGGCTTGTGGGTGCATGCTCTCTCTTAAATAAGTAGTAGTAGTAGTAGTAATAATAATAATAATAATAATAATATTGTCAATTGTGGATGAAAAAAAACCATGGAGGTGTTTTTATCTTACAAATGGGGGATGGTTAGGGAGGATAATTCTGGCAAGTAAATTCCATCACATTTTAGGAAGTCTATCATGTGGAGGGATTGTTTGATCTCATCTTGGATCATTTAAAAGGTAAGCCCAGAGATTATAAATTTTACAGAAAGGTGTGTTTTGGCTAAAATCAGAAAGAACATGCAAATGTTTAGAACCATCTGAAAATGAAAAGGGTTGGGTCTGCATGAGAGCCAGGCAGATAGATCAGCTGGCTAGCTACAGTCAGGAAAGTCACAGATGTGACTGTTGCACAAACCTTCTAGGAACAGAGAGGAAACTTGTCAGAATCCCTAATTAGATTGTATTTATATTCTCTGTATTTAAATTATATATGTTGACATGCATTTCGAAGCTATTTAATTGTAAAACATAACCAAAACAGTGATGTTTCCTTTTTTTTTTTATTAAGTAACTTTAAAATAACCTTTCCCTCATTACTTAAAAGATTTAATTCAGATTTCTTTTTTGACTTCTCCTAACGTTAGCTCATCATCTCAAATATTGTTCATTTGATGAATAATCTCCTTTGGTGCATAAAACATGTAAACATGGGACTTTAAAAAATATATGGTATCTACATATTCTCTCTCTCTCTCTCTATATATATATATAGATATATATATATATATATAATTTTTTAAATTTTTTTAAATATATAATGTATTATTAGCCCCGGGGTACAGGTCTGTGAATCGTCAGGCTTACACACTTCACAGCACTCACTATAGCCCATACCCTCCCCAATGTCCCTAACCCAACCACCCTCTCCATACTTCCCTCCCCCCCTCCCCTTAGATTAACCCTCAGTTAAACATGGGACTTTTAATGAATACTGTTTTTTAAGTAGTTCAGAGGAAAAGGCCATTGAATCCACATACATGTAGAAAATGAAACATAGACTCAATCAGTAACTTCTGGGGATAAACAGCTTGACTGTTTTAACAAAGGAGTATTTTGAATGTATGCAAGAGCCCAGTCCTTGGGCATCTCCAGGTACCTCCAGCTAGGAACATTATAGTGTCAAATATAACAAAAAGGCTTCTTTGACATGATTTGTTGATCAGAAGCCCACAGGGGGAAGGCCTCTAACGTGTATGGGGGAAGGGTCCATTTGTTTTCCTCTTGTTGGTACAGAAGAAGAAATCCTTTTCCTGCCTGTGTCTCCATGGATGGCACTAAACCTTCAAAGCTAACACAGGGGAGCATCAGGTAAGCTGCATGGGTCTGTTAGTTCATAGCAAAAATACTGGTTTTAAACATTTCTAATGCATAAACAGGATGTTTCTTGATCGACGTATTTTTCATCTCAGGCTTGCTTTTTTTTTTTTTAATTCCGTGTGTATTTTTATTTTCATTTTTACTTTGGTATTTAATGCCTGCAGAACTCTCGGGTTTCTTGATTTCTTTCCCAGAAATGTGTCTCCGATGCTGACAATAGCACAAAGACCTTATGTTCTGTGTTGGGAAATACTTTGTGTCTTAAGAATAAAAATTTTCATTAGAGTTAGTCCATGCATCATGGATATTATCCTTCTTGGCAAGAGGAAAAGAAAGCACAGACATTGTGTTGGTCTATGGTTCTCAAAGGAAAAATAAAGCTTTTCAAAATGTTAGTCATTGCCACGGTAGATGTTTCCGTAAGTCATTTTTACAGCCTGTTTTGATGGATTATAAGAATCCGTGTGACATTACTTTTTCCTATAGCTTACTGTTAAAATCAAATTCATAATATTGACTGTTATTCACTGAGTACTATGTACCAACATTATGAACCGAAAAGTAATTTATACTTAACCCTCATAACACTCCTGCAAAGCAGAAATTATTATTCCACATTGTAGATGAAAAACAGGCTCAGAAAAGAGATAATTTACCCGCATCACAAAATTAGTAAGTGGTGGAACCAAAATGCAAATAGGATCTGCCTGGTCACAAAATCAGTGATTTTTCCCTCTGTAACAGGTGGATGCTATAAACCCTCTCCATTTTAAGTGAAATGCACTCAGTTTAAGTGAAATGCACTTAGCTAGTAAGTGGACATGACTGTCAGTGTGACTGTAATTATAGAAAAGCCCCCTCCCCGAAAATGTTGAAAACAAGACAGTGCAGCAGCCTTCTAGGAATAGACCCATGTGGACAAGCAACACAGCTACCTCCCCGCCCCCCGCCTGGGCTGAGTATTCACGTCCCATGTACACGTATCGTATTTCTGTAGGTGTTCCTTGATAACATTCAGATCTGCCTCTGATGAATAAGAGTTTATTATGAAATCTAACCTTAGGGACAGGGTTAGCTTCAGGTAAAGTTGTGAGTTGCTAGCTAACAAAAGTGGGTTAATATTTTGACTAAATGCCCTCCTATTAAACAAAATGCCATCATTCTTTACATGGATTAATAAGTTTAATTGCCAGGGGAGCCTGGGTGGCTCAGTGGGTTAAGCCTCTGCCTTCAGCTCAGGTCATGATCTCAGGGTCATGGGATCGTGCCCCACATCGGGCTCTCTGCTCGCAGGGAGCCTGCTTCCTCCTCTCTCTCTCTTTCTCTCTGCCTGGCTCTCTGCCTGCTTGTGCTCTCTGTCTGTGTGAAATAAATAAATAAAATCTTTTAAAAAAAATAAGTTTAATTGTCAGCATTCTATTATTACCTACCATTTAAATGATCATTTAACAGAAAAGCTGAATGTCTTACCCAAGGTCATCTTGCAGAAGATCAGAATTTCTTTTTTTTTTTAAGATTTTATTTATTTGACAGACAGAGATCTCAAGTAGGCAGAGAGGCAGGCAGAGAGAGAGGAGGAAGTAGGCTCCCCGCTGAACAGAGAGCCCGATGTGGGCTCTATCCCAGGACCCTGGGATCATGACCCAAGCTGAGAGCAGAGGCTTTAACCCACTGAGCCACCAAGGCACCCCAGAAGATCAGAATTTCTATCTCAGTTGTGTAGACTACACACTACATGTTAATCATTAAACAGTCACGTGTGGATACTCAGTGTCTCCTGGCCCTTCTGTTGCTTGTGGTATCACCTGGCTCCTTCCTTTGCAAGACAACTCCCCTGGACTCTCCTCCATACCCCAGAACTCCTCATCCTGCTCACTCTCTCCTCCCCATCACATACCTCTGCATGGTAGCCGACATGAAGGAACTCATACCAAGGCAATGACATGCTCAATTTGTAAAATTTTCCAGAGTTAAGTAGCTAGGGTGAGGGGTTCCATTGTCCCTCTATAAACAATGCTGAATTTTACTTTAATGCATAATAAATACAATTTTGACATCTAATTCACCGTCTTCATGAGTGATATCCTATCATGGTCCATATTCTCACACGCATACATTAATGGTTTCTACACCCACCCTTAGTCAGCCATCTCCTCTGCCCCCCCATGCATTAGAATGGGTCTGAAAACTAAATTTTGAAAAAGGAGTTTGAACATTTTGAATGTTTCTTTATTTTTACCTAAAGAAAATGATGAATAATAACATGATTGTCTGAAAATATTCTAGGTATAAAGGAGAACGATCCTTCTGATAATAGTTGGTATAAATTGGCACAGGCAGGGTCCGACTCTGTTATAAACAATTACTCATATTCCCTGCTTTCCATAGTTTATTTTCATTCTGTTGCTGTTGATCTTCGGGAATAATTTCAATAGTCCAATCTGTTTAATTCGTCTGATTCTGGAAACATGAGCTAGAGCACAAATCCTTCAGTTTGATCCATCAGGTCCTGGGGAACAGATCTGAACGTGCCGGATCCCTGACTCCAGATCTCCAGAACTTAGAAATTTAAAAAACAATTATCTCTAGGGAAATAACACGTCTTGACAGCTTCCAGGTTAATGGGGTGGAGAGAGAATATAGCGTCCTGGAGCTGACAGGCCAGCAGTGCAGCACACTTAGAGACAAACGGCAGGAACAGGCTACTCTGAGCCCTGTGGAGAGGCTGGAAATGTCTTGTCCTGAGAATGAGTGAGGGAACAGGTGAGATCTACCTGTGGACAGCTCAAGAGGAGACTCACGGTTTGCAAGCTCCTCAAGGAAAACCCCAGAGTCTATGGGATGGATGCACCCCCTTTCTACTCCTTTGTTGTTGGAAGGTCCTAATACCTCTCAGAGGCTGAGTTCTTAAATAACAAAACACTTAGGAGACAAGAGGAAGTCCCTCCCTGATCCATATGCTAATTTTAAGGATTTAATTAGGGACTTGTGATGTTATTTTACTACAAAAGCAACTTTTTCTGTCACAGAACATGGATGTTCTAACACAGGGTGAGTTGTTTATTTATTTATTTATTTTCTTGTTCCTTCACAAAGGCAGAGGTTCCCATGCGGCAATAATCTCTAGAAACAGAGGTTTCTGTGAAAACAGTGCATGGCTCTCTCTGGCTGTTTATACAGGCATGAATAGCATTTTGCTTTTTAGCCTTGGAGATGCATCATATATGGTACTCTGACCCTGTTGGTATAGCTTCCTCAAAAATTACTTGAATATAAGCAATCGTGCACTTAATGTCTAAAATATACCATAGTATCGTATTACTGCTTTGAGAAATATGGGAATTCAATGATGAAATATCGTAGCAGTCATTCATGTTCACAGGAAAATTGGTCAAAGGTTTTGAGGTTTTGACAAGTTTGAGGCAGGAAAGGAAACAGAGGTCATGCTTTGTACTGCAAGTCACCTGTTCTAAATGATGTTTCTTACAAATCGGCTGCCAATCAGCCACAGTCTTAGCAGATGTCTTCTTGAGCCTTGGGTTTTCTATGTGTTTTGCTGTTGTTCTTTTTAATCAGAAAAGACCGAGCGCACAGGCAGGGGGAGCAGAGGCAGAGGGAGGAGGAGACTCCTGGCTGAGCAGGGAGCCTGATGCGGGGCTTGATCCCAGGGCTCTGAGATCATGACCTGAGCTAAAGGCAGACGCTTAGTGACTGAGCTCCCAGACATCCCAGGTTTTCCGTTCTTTCAGTGACATACATCAGTGGCATATGTACCACCCCTTCCTCCACGCCATTGAACTTGGCGCCTCTTTCTGTCTCCTGGATGATGGGACACAGCCCCCATGGATGGCAGGATGTCTGTCCTTCAAGCTCTCAAGGCAGCCAGAGCTCCCCTTGAGTTCATACAGCATCTGTTGTAAGGAGGTTAAAACTACCACAAGAACTCTATTCCTTTTAGCAGAAGGACAACAGAAGTGAATTTGAGTATTTCCTTGAAGAGTGCTGCTTTAGAGAAAGCACATTTTTGTAGCCACTAATCCCTAGTAAAGGGACTTGGCTTCCAGGGTTGGTTTTGCCTTTAGGCAAGTGGCTTTGTTATTTACTTAAATAAGCCCTTAAACCCTTCTGTTGGTCGAGGTTCTACCCAGGCCCCCTGCTACCTGTAATCGTTCAGGGATAATAGGAACAAACTTGTTGTTTTAAGTATGTGAAGGTAAAAAAATGCTTGGCATTCAAACTGGCTCTGTATGATATCCACCAAGTGGCAAGTAGTCATCCTCAGATTACAAATAAGGATAAGGAATTAGAGCCTTGCACCCTCCCCCCAAATTCTCTGTGATTACTTAAAAAGTAGTGAGGAGGAAAAGGGTACTGGCAAGTTCTTGCAATCTCGACGCACATCCTAACTTAATGGCCATGACAGTGGTAATCGTGGCCTTTAGGCTGAAGGATTATCTTCCTCCTCTGGGACTGTGAATACTGGAGGAAATTGAGATACAAATCCTACAGCTACAGTAGGTTTCCAGTGCTCACTTTGACTTTTTCTTTGATGATGTTCTTCTTAAATGTGTTATTATTCCAGGGAGAGGTAAGAAGTAAGCTACAGAACTGGGGGAGGCTGTGGAGAGTGGTATTTGCTAATAAGGATGTTATTTAGGGAGAAGGGCTTATGACCATCCTCAGCATTTATGCATATGATAGATCACATCGAGTGCTGCTGTCTTCTTCATTGCCAAAAAGAAAGCAAGTATAATGGTATTGAAATGGTATTGAAATCTTAATTGGATTAATTAGGCCTTCTGAGGATATACAACAGGTCTATTAAATTAAAGGGCAGCTCTGCCAACGTTTTTGTGAAATAGAAACTGTAGAAGAAACAAGGTTTTAAGGGACATTCCTGTATCCTTCTGGCATTTCCTGTGACTTTCCTTCCTCCAGCCCCTTTCCTAGCCCCAGGTCCTGATGTCACAAACACAAGGTTGGATGACATCATGGCTGTGAGAATTCTGACAGGGTCGTATCAGAGAGGATGAGTCTGATACTGAGTATGAGAAATCACTTCTTGCTTGCATCTTACCTTTTCATATTTCAGACTTCCCTGCTTTTTTAGAAGGATTGAGAAGACACAGAAAGCTGCTTCTTTTATGACTATAGGTGGATTTAACAATTCATTAAATACGTATTGGATGTGCAATACTGCAGAGGAAAGAAAATTGACATAAGAAGAGTCCTATCTTCAAGGACTCTAATCTACTCCCAAGAGGAACTCTAAGACACCACAATCAAACAATTATCTTCTCTCTCTAGCACAGATTATGATGGTCTCCGCTCCTAAATCCAACATAATAATCATACATTTAGGATCTGATATAAAAATGCAAAATAAAATTTAGACCTTTATTTGATGTAAGACTTCACTGGGTAAATGTATTGGTAGCAGACACTGCAGAGAATTTAAATGCACCTACTTCCTTTAGAAGGCAGGAAGAACTCATTATTGTCATATATATGCTCATGCCAACCAGTGGATTTATATGGAAATTCTACTGGGGGTCACAAGTAAGTGGAGTAACTTAATAGCCCAGTAATCTAAAAACACAAAACCAGGGGGACAATACAACAAATATGTACAGGTCAAGGATTATTAAAAATAATGTGTGTGAGCATAGATTAATATGGAAATTAACATGGACCATTGGGTCTTTTCACAGGAAAAGAGGGATTAAAATAGTCCAAAAATGAATTATTTACCTTTTGAATAATTTAAACTGTGTATTTGGAAGCTTCGGTATTAATCTATGAACTTATAAGCATACCCATATATACAAATGGGTAGAAAGATTAGATGCATAATAATCGATTCCTTTAGTAGCCAGAAAATATTTTTTGGAAGTAGAAGATGAAAGAAAGTGGTATGGAGAGAATCAGAAGATCCTTCTTATAACCCAGTCAGGAACAGAGAGAGAAAATAAGTGATGAGAGCATTCAGCTACCAAAGCAAAATTATTTCCATTTCTAAATTTTCATACCCCAAATCCTATGTTCCCCCAAAGGCTAACCTCATCTTAGGGGTGACATGCCATCACTCTGGCTCACACTGTTGGCCACATAGGCCAACCTGCTATGCCATGGGAGGGAACTACACACAGGTGTGAATGCCCAGAAGTAATGACCACGGGAAGCCCTGTCAGCAGCCAGCCAATACTGCCTGCTCCCTGGTCCCCAACTCTTCATGCCCCACTAACAGCATTGCAAGTTCCTGAAAATCTTATTCCTTCACAGAGTCTGCTGGAACCCAGAGTCTTTCACTGGCAAGTGCAGGGGCATAAATGTTACTTTGTGTACCACTTCTTGAGTAGAGTTTCCTTCAATCTGAAGGCATAGGAGACTGAAGATACGCCTCCTCCCACCTCCATCATAAAATGGTGAATGGGCATAGAATAATCCCCTTGGGCACTCTAGCTCAACCAGGGAGCATGAGAGGCGTACAGAAGGCCTGGGTCCATGAGAGTTCTTGGAGTCTCCTTGACTAGGATTTGGTGCTGCGCCTGCCCAGAGACGACCGTCCACACCTCTCCGTTCCATGCTCCAGGCTCTTTCTCTGTCCTTTGAGCCGTCCCGCTTTGTCCGTGAAGGTTAGCACACGTTTGAGTCCGTGGGCTCTACTCCACCTACTGCCCACTGGAAGAAATTTAGGGAAATGTTTTTGAAATGTCTCCATCTCTTTTCGACCAAACTCTCAGTTTGTACAGATGTAATTTTCTGTAAGACTTTTTGAGCTGACTGTAATTCTTATGGGGCTTCACTCTATTAAACAAGTGCAGACCCTTTAATCTCTCCAGAACCATCCCTTCTTCACATCAGGCTTCTGTGGAGAAGGCTGTGGGATGATATCCAGGCTCTATTGCTTGCCTGAGTGTCTCCAAGTATCACTCACTTTACGTTGTAGAGAACGTTTTGTTTAACTCAATAGCCTCCCAAAGCACCACCTTTGCTCTGTTTGATATCGAAGAATTTTACAGTTAGAAATCTTTGGCTTCACCTTTGGCCATTATTTCCCAGCAGTGACTTGGATCTGACCTATATTCAAAAATCACTTCCTCTGGGCACCTGGGTGGCTCAGTGGGTTAAGTCTCTGCCTTCAGCTAAGGTCATGATCTCAGAGTCCTGGGATCAAGCACCTGAGGCTCTCGGCTAGGCAGGGAGCCTGCTTCCTCTGCTCTCTCTGCCTTCTGCTCTGCCTACTTGTGATGTGTGTGTGTGTGTGTGTGTGTGTGTGTGTGTGTGAAATAAATAAATAAATAAAAATCTTAAAAAAAAAAAAAATCACTTCCTAACCTTAGCATCACTTCCATCTGTAGAAACAGGATTTTCAAAGCTATCGATTCCATTATTTCTCCACTTTATTTTATTTTTGTGTACAGGGTAGACGACTTCAATCAGGCATGAAAGATCAACCTTTTGAGGCTACAGAATATCTTAGATGGAACTTTTCAAGATATTTACAGAATATCTTAGATGGATCAGTGTTGTGTTATGCCAAAAAGAGACAAAGTCCATACATTCATAGTGGTTACATGAGATTGAGGACAGACAGATAATAGTGAATACTTTAAAAAAAATTTTAGGGAGTACAAAGACAGTGAATCAGAGCAATGCTCTAGTGATAGTGGTATTCTCTGTTTCAGTGTGGACCGTCAGGAATTGGCCGTCATGACTCAGACAGAGGAAATAGGAAACACCTATCTCTGAGACGTCATTTAAGTGAAATGATGAAGACCAGGCAGCCACATCATGGTCCTGTAGGATTCCAGATAAACAGTGGTATGTGCAAAGACACTGGGATGGGAAGAAAAAAAAAATCTTCATATGTAGTTCTTCTGTGAAATTGTAGTTTAGATACGGGATTAAAATAGAGAGAGAGAAAAAAAAAACAAAACTATGTCTTTTTCCTAAGAGGGAAACTTCAACTGATAATTTCATAAAATTTATAATTTTAAATTAATAGCAATTTTTATTTCCTGAGGATTCTTTGCTGTGAAAGTGCTGGCTTACAGTTTATCTTCATATATTTTCCCTCCGTGTCACTGAATCTCCAAGATTATTGCTTATAGTATTGCTATGACTGGTGTCATAACCTAATGAGTTGTGTCATCCTTTCCTAGCGCAGTCATTTTCCACAAATTATATCTTCTGAAAACATATATTTTCTGTTTAGATTTGACAAGGCAAAGATGTGGAAAAATAGAAGGTAAGATCACAATGATGAGGTTTTTTTTTTTTTTTTTAAGATTTTATTTATTTATTTGACAGGCAGAGATTACAAGTAGGTTGAGAGGCAGGCAGAGAGAGAGGAGGAAGCAGGCTCCCCACTGAGCAGAGAGCCCGATGCGGGGCTCGATCCCAGGACCCTGGGATCATAACTTGAGCCGAAGGCAGAGGCTTTAACCCACTGAGCCACCCAGGCACCCCAATGATGAGTTTTGAACGTCTATTTTAACTTTTCTTTTGTGATAACTTGTACATGTATGTGCGTGTGCACTGGAGGTCTTTTCCCCAAAGAAAGCATTGTCCCTGCTCAGACTTTAAATATACCTTTTCTGATCTTAAATTTTACATAAAAGATATATATATATATATATATATATATATATATGTTTTGTAGTTATATATTTTATTACCTTCCTGTCTCCATTAGACACACAACATGATGCTTATCAAACATAGACTCAAACCATAAAAAATATTGTTTGCTATCTGAAAGAGCACGCAGAGAACTGGAGAGCTGCTATGAAAAGATTTTCACGGGAGTCTAAGAGGAAATAATAGAATAAATGCACCACTTTCTCATTACTTCCTTCTAAATACTTGCTTCACTTTGGTCAGCACCGACTTTCTCTAATTTCTGCACAAGCACATGCAAACACGGACCCATGAATATTTTTTAAAAAGTCACATTAAATGTGTGGGTAATTAAGGGTAAGCAGATGGGTTATTCATGGTTTTTATTTTAAATTGTATTTTGATTCATTCATATAACTAATAAATTTCCATATTAGAGTGTGGACCAAAAAAAAAAAAAAAAAAAGCCATTAGCTGCATTTACTGAGCCCATAAAAATTAACATGTAAATATAGGAAACATAATTGCCAAATTATTTATGGACCTCTTGTTGGCATAAATATTTTTAAGGCTGTGTATTTCCAGGTAAATCTGACAGCAGACGAACTGAATAAATCCAATCAGGAGATACAAAACCATGTACCCCACTCCACATCCCTCAGTAATATCCTGGGATGAGTGCAGGCAACAGCGCCTAGGGCAGATTGAAGCTTGCTGGCACTGAGGCTGCTGGGTACTGGAATTTAGAACAAGCAAAGACTTAGACTCATATACGATCACAGTTGAGGTTTGTGTAGTTATCACGTCCTGGAATAAAGACTCGAACATCCAGAAGATCAAGAAAAAAGCCAGCACAAGATACTAGGTTTTAAAAACCATGTATTTTAACACCCTGGGGGTAGAATGCCATTCTTGCCCACTGCAGAAATAGAATCAAAAAGTCAGGGAAGATTAAAAAAAAATAAATAAAAAGAATGAAAGCAAGAAATCATTTGTAAATTCTTTCCTTCTAATAAAGATGGCCCTGAAAGAAAGAAAGAAAAAATCAGGGAAAGAGAAGACATTTTGACTGGTGGATTCCTTTTTGACACGTTCAACGAGGACTATAGGTGCAGTCTGAGCACATGACCTGGAAGTGTGGCCCAGGGGTGAGAGCTGGCTGGGAGGCTGGAGCACGGGACTGGAGAGGATCCCAGGTGAGAAGAGGACTGCTAACAGGTGCCTGAACCCTCGGTTGCAACAGACAGCATCCGTGTCCTGTTTGCTTTTGTTCAGTGCCAGAGGAGAAACCCACAACTTTTCTATTTCGAATCGACCAAGGACAAGATCTTTGAAATGCGTTTTTGGTTATCTTTCATTCTACGTCTTGAAAACTGTAGATGAGGCAGCTCTCCAGTGCGTTACCGCCAACGTGTGTGGCTTGAAAGACTTTCGTAATGGGAAAGAAGGACTAATTGGGTCTCATCTTTAGAGGTCTCATCTTTAGAGGCTCATCTTTAGAGCCAGAGCATGAATCAGAAGTTGAAAGAGCCAAATATTAATAAAAAAAAATTACCTTTCACCCTAGCTATCACATTTTAGGATGAAAAAAAAATCAGTTACTGGTATCATACTAAAGGTATTGTTTTATAATTTTTTCTACTTTTATCCATAATTAGGGCGACCACATATGTTCTTGTCAAAACTGGGACTCTTTAGACGTGGGAGGAGGGGGAGGAATAGGTGCTTAGCCAGTCTGGTCATCAAGACAGCCCAGGTACAAGCAAGAACCTGCCGGTGGAGACACAGGGGGCCTGACTCGATGCCTCCTCTGTGTTTCACATTTTGTGGTCCTTGTTTCAGTGGCATCTCAACATCTTAATCCGAAATCTATTTGTAACTCAGTAGCTTCTCTCCTTATTATTATCTGTGGTTTTCCCCTAAGGTGAGCATGTGATAGAATCATAATAAGCATTCACGGGTGACATTGTCGGTACCATCAACTTCCTCTGTTTGATGAGAAAACAGGTGCATTTTCTATCACACGAAGCTTGTTTGTTTTCATTCGATGGAAAAAAAAAATACACTGGAATCAGAAGTATGAGAAATACTTGACTACATATTTTCTTTATTTACAAAGGACTAGAAGTAGAATACTCCTGGAATTTCTGTAAGAAGATGAAAGCAAATATTTGTGTTTCGCCTAACTAAAATTCTGTCACCATCTTCCTAGAGGGAAATCTCAAGAATGTCCTTTCTTGCTTTTAAAAGTTAATAATGTGAAAATTTTGGTCTCAGCTTCTCCAGAGACAATGAGAAATGACTCATTCAAAAATTTACATTGATCTCTCATCCAACTATATTCCAACTGATAAAATTGATTTCCTTTTCCTCTGTAAATGTATTATTCAGTCAAAAGAGATTTCTTGACAGGTTAATAGTGATTTCCCACTGTCTGCTTGAATAGTACTGTTGAAATATCAGTTTGTTAATCGTAACCGTGTTTATTTGTGTATTTCTTTTTGACGAATACTCCGCTCTGTTTGCTGCAATTTTAAAGAGGAAAAAAAAAAAATGAGCTTTCTCAGCATCTCTACGGTGAGAGGAGAAAAATTACACCCAGAAAAGGAGGCTGTAGACCACAGCTCACCCTGTTGGAGCTGTCAGACGCCAGTAAAATGCTACGTAAGGGGTATGTATTACCAGGCACGGGGAGAGCTCTGCACCCACTTCCTAACCCTCACAAAGTCCAGTTGTCAATAGCTCGACGCAGAACAACTCCGTGAAACAGGAATTCCAGTTGGAGTCATTAATACTAGACATATCCATCTCATCAGGATTAGCAGTTCTTGGTGGTTAGAAGGATTTTATTAAGGGGTATGAATCGAGTGACACTCCCCATCGAAATTGGCTGAGGAAGTAAGTGGGTAAGATCAAACAGAGAGAAATGAGAAATGAGAGAGAAATGAGAAAGGTTTTGGAGGAGAGACCCAGGGACATGGGTGGTGGGGAGTTACACATGGTTCCCTCCGGGAAACAGAAGAAAGAGAAATCTTTGATTTCACTGAGCTGGAAGTGGAAAGGAATAGCTCAGGGAGAGAGTGCCCTAACCCAGCTGCTGTTCCTTGTGCATGAACTGGAAAGGAAACGCAGAGAGCCTGGACAACTTGTTAGGGATGAGGAGACAATCTCCATATTTGAGAGAGTATACCAAATCCCCTCTGGTTCAGGGAAAGTTATTCAGAGGGACGACAAATCTGGACGTTCATTTCCCAGAGACTAGCTCACTGACTCCCTCCGGGTGGGGGTGGTCCTTGTTTCCACCGAGCCCAGAACATCCGGCCACCGTGTCCTCTGCTCACATCCCCTAAGTGTCTTCACACCCTTTTCCACACCTGTTCTCTACCAACCAAGTCCGTGTTTCCCATGGCAGGTCAGAATAGATCTGTTTAAAAAATCATCAGCTGGGTGAAGGTGGACCCAAGACTGGGTACCAGTCTCTTATTATAGATCCAGTTCTCTTTCCATAGCATGGTCCCATGTTAAGGAAAAAATTATTTAATTTAATAAAGTACCAAGAAGATGACCAGACATGGGGAGAAGCTCTGCACCCACTTCCTAACCCTCACAAACAATGTCCAGAAGCAGGAGACCACCTCCTCCCTTACTGAATTCCAAGACATTTTGCCCTGTTTTTCTTCACTCTGCTTATTTTTTTATTGTGTTTTCATTAACATAAAAACCTAATACAATTATGATATATCAGAATGTGACTCAATCTCAAAAAAATATAGGACAGACATGGTAGAAATATAATTTCACTAGTGGAAAGTGAATAATTACAATAGAACTTAAGTTTGAAAACTTTTCAGGGAGAGAAACACTCTTTCTCTTCTCATTCTATTTATTCATTCATTTTGTGAAAATTACATTCATTTTGCAGATCTAGATGTATTTTTTCATGAGAAAATAGTAAGCTTCACAAATATAAAATGTGCTATTACATGTATTTTTACATTTTCAGTTAAATATATCCTGCGTTTAATTTTTTTTTCTATTTAAATAAATTCACTGCATGTAGGAACACACAATCAGTTTCCCGTCCTGCTCCCCTGTGAAGTAATTGAGTGTTGGTGTGTGTTAATAAAAGGAAATAGTGATTAAGTACAAAGAACTTCTTAATTCAAGCTAAAACCCTTGTTCTTGAAACACAACTATTATTTGTCTATACCATTAATAGTAATAGTAACATACTATTATTTTTAATGTCCTTTCATGATCCATGCTTCTGGACAGAGCAATGAGATAAAAAAAAGCATTGTAATTATCTATAATAGGAAATGCAATTTCATTTCCAAAGAACAAATACATCATAATACTTAAACATTGTAGAAAGAATACGACTGATCTAATCAATAATTAAATAGTCAAAGGAATGTGACCTTCAAGGCTGTGGCTAGATAATTTTGAATGGTTCAGAGTAATGGAATCACATTCTGTTTCAAATTGAAAAAGTGTACGTATTGGTCAGCTCAGGCTGGTGTAATAACATACCACACACTGGGTGGTTTAAACAACAGAAATTCATTTTCTTGCAGGTCAGGAGCCTGGAAATCCAAGATCGAGTTACCGGGGCAGAAGAGGACCTCGTATCTCCCAGGCAAGCAAAAGAAGCCTGAGCCCAAGCCCAGTGTCCCAGGTCTGCGGTGCTGCCGGCAGGAAGGGCTGGATTCTTTGTCATCTGCTGTAGACTGTGACACACAGGTATGCCCGGGACATCTGAAGGACACAGAGAGCTCAGTGGTTGAGACAGTGTAAGAAAAACACAGTAAACGTTCTAACTGGGAAATTACATGCACAAGCCCAGAGAAAATGCATTTTCAGAAAAGGTTTGCAAGGCCTCCCAAAATCTCTAGCTGGGCTGACCTGTGAAGGTCTTTTCCTGCATGAAGCCACCACATAAGAATGAGAGAGGGGCTGCTTTCAAATGAGTGATCCCAATACAAAATTATAGAGCACATGGAGAAAAAGGAAAACACCTCCCAATCAGAGGAACCAAAGGCATCCTAATGATATTAGCATAATAGTATTTTAATGATGTGTTTATTTATTTCTCCTCTGTTGACAATTTTATTCTCACTTCCACGATTTGTATAGCACTCTTTATATCAGGCCATGAACTGGGGCCAGGAGAGTAAACACAGGTAGCTCAACACGTTCCCAGTGACTTCTCACGTAAAAAGTTTAGGGGCTAATGGTGTATCAACAAGTTATCCATTAAATGAAATATCCAAAAGCTGGGCACAGGGGCTCCAACAAAGACACAGCCTGCATTAGCAGTTGGAGGGGCATTAGCCGTGACATGTTAGTCCTTGACGTTCGAAGGCATTAGCCAATGTGTGGTTTTTGTCTCCATATGTAAACATATTTGCAAAACCAAAGGATGTGACCAGCTGCTCACAGGTGAAAGCTCTCCAGTACCTTTCATTTTTGGCAGTTCAGTGGCTTTGACTCATGCCCCACATATGCCATCGATCTGGAAAATGTGCAGAATCTCTGTGGTTTCACACCAGCTCCATGGCCTTGTTGCTGTTCCCACCGTGGCACAGCTGTGGCAGCAGGTCTGAGGGCCGCCCCCATGGTGACAATGATAAGCTTATGAGCAGACCCTTTTAAGTAGAGCATCCGTTGTGACTTCCAGAAGCACTGTTTGAAAGCCACAACATGCAGGACTGGAAAGAATCACAAATTTTATGCAAAGCCTTTTATTTTATTTAAAAAAACCACATACGTTTAAAGAATATAAATTGATAGTCAATGATTCTTCATTAACACAAGTGAAGCGGGTATTCTTTCCCAAGTGTCATGTTGTCATTAGAAGAGCCCATTGACAGCAGTGTTCTTTCCTTCCTCTCTTCTTCCCACCTTCCCTTCCTTTTATTTTGGCAACCATTCATTTGTTAATTCATCTCTTCACAGTTTGTTTGTTTTTTTTTTTTTTTTGGCCAGGCACCTAAACTGTTCCCAGATCATTGTGAAATGCTAAGTATGTAAAAATAGAAGTTATAACCACAGCTTTAAAATTAACAGCTAAGGGGCGCCTGGCTGGCTCCGTCAGTGAATGGTCTGCCTTCAGCTCAGGGCTCAGGTCATGATCCTGGGGTCCTGGGATCAAGACCCGCACTGGGCTCCCTCCTCAGCTGGAAGTCTGCTTCTCCCTCTCCCTCTGCCCCTCCCCCAGCTTGTACTTGCTCTCTCTTTGTCTCTCTCAAATAAATAAACACACTCGTGAAGGAAAAAAAAAAAAAAAGAAAGAAAGAAAGAAATACCCTTCCTGAGACTTAACTTTTAGCTTATGAAGTTATTACTCCTTTCCCAGGAACTATGATTCTGAGAGTCAGTGATTCTGATGTTAGCTACAGCTAAGCTTTCTTGGAATTTTCAGATCAATACACAACTTGTCATTTGAGGGCGAATCTCCATGTTTAGCATCTAAATTGCGGATCATAAAGCAATTCTTCCCTTGATTTGCTGGTTCCAGATGGATAGATTCTGACTTAGACTCCGTTCGGTTCCCTATTTCAGTCCGTTGTGCCTCTAACAATGCTCGGCATCCTTGCAATTTGGACACGGACCATCAGAACTAAATTGCAAGACCCCCTTGAGAAAGGATGTCTCGATAGGAGCAAATGCCCATGAAAGCCTTTTGAATATTTTCTAATCACCATCTCACCCTCCAGCTTCTTCCTCTTTGTTTTCTGACAGTAATGAACCAGAACACAGTGATGAAAGTCTGAAAGCTAAAGGGATTATTTTTAATTCTGAAACTCATTTTTATGGATCGGTTGCACTTATAATCATGTTTAGATTGTTCCTGTTGCTTTCCCTCTAATTTTCAAGGGAGATAATTTCACTTTCTGTAAATCTTTCCCTTTCAGTTTGAGAAGAGTTATCTGTTTCCCTTTGTAGACGAAACTGAGGGCTAAGTTGATTTGGTTTTTATCACTGAACAACCATCAAGACTCATCCAGGAAAGGCTGTGCCCCTAAGGTGCACAAAGTGAGTGGCCTGGGGAAGAAAGGGGGACAGACACAATTCAGGGGTTCCCCCCACTTCATTCATATCCATCCACTCTATAATACTGCAGTGTTGCCACAGAGATTACTAATCCCTTTGAAATTATTTTTGTACTCATACATGACAACGGGAGAAAAAGTCGTAGTCTTCAGGTCACTTTACATTTCCATTAAGTAAAGTGCATTGAAAACTAAAATAATAGTCAGCCCCTTTATATCTCACAGATACACTATGTCCAAAAACAACATGATTTGAACCGTTATTTTAGTTTCCAGAAAGTAAAAATTGTTTAAAGTCCTGGTGATGGCAATGCAGGCTCTTCCTATTTCAGGGTCCCAAGGTACTGTGCCTTTTTAAAAGTAGCTATTAAGACTATACTTGCAGGGATCCTTTCCATAGTTTGTTAAAAGTAGCTACTTACTGGTATTTTTTTTTTTCAGTTATTTTGGCAGTTTTAAATATATGGATATCAATATTTTTAAATTAAGGTGTACAAAGATATTTCATGTATTATTTCATGTATTTCAATTTTACATTTCATGTAAAATTTCAGTTGAATAAAAGTATCAAAAACCCCTCCACTGATTAAAATTTTTCAAATTATTGTATTACTTTAATTATATTTCCCTGGATATCTAGTAAGATCCAGTTTTTTTCTTAATTATATTAATGATTTTTGTTTTCCAAAGAGCCAGTTAAAGTCTCTATCAAGTTATAGGCCTCCTCGAAGGAACAGTCTTAGCATAAGAATTTGGGGAATATGAAAGATATCTGAAGGACACAAGTAGAATCTCCTTCATGAAGTGTCTGATAAAATATTTTGCCCATTTTTAAATGTTGGGTTTGACTTCCTCTTACTGAGTTGTAGGTGTTCTTTATGTATTCTGAACACAAGAACTTTGCCAGATGTATGTTTTATAAAAAATTTCTCTTCAACTGTTGCTAATTTTTGCAGTTTCTTAATGGCGTTCACAAAGAATATACTCTAAAAAAATCCAACTTGGTCTTAGTTTAATTTATAATGTTTTATTTTGTGATCTGTGCTCTCATATGTCTCACTCCAGAAATATTTGCCTAAGCCAGGATACAAGGATTTTCCTCAAACGTCCTGCCAGAAAATTTGTTTGACACCCTCGTTTATATCTAAGATCCATTTCAAGTAAGTTTTTGTGTGTATGTGAGGTAAGGGCTGAGGTTCATTGGTTCATGTTAATATCCAAACAAGTTGGCACATTTTGTTGAAAAGATTATCTTTCTCCTTTAAATTATTTTGGCACTTCTGTAAGAAAGAAATGGATCATATCTATGTTGGTCTGATTCTGGATTTTATATTCCACTTCATTCATCTATTGGTCTCTTCCGATGCCAATCCTGGAGTCTTGACTACTGCAGTTTTCTATTAATGCTGGTAATGAGTTAGCGTATACCCACTAGACTTGTTCATGTTCAAAATGGTTTTGGCTATTTCAGGTACTGTAAATTTCCATTTCCATGGTATAATTGACATCACTGTCTTTAAAGGATTTCCTTAGATTTGGATTGTGTTTGCATGGCAATGTCTAGATGAAGTTGGTGAGGATCCCATATTAATAACATTGACTCGTCAAATCCAGGAACATAAGCAACTGTCTGGTTATAGATGTGCTCTGCAGTTACTCCAGCAACGCTTGGCAGGAACGCTTCCTGCACTTCCAAAAGTTTTCCCCATTTCTTCTAGGTTATGTACATTATTGGCATAATAGGGTTAATGGTTTTTCACTATCTTTTAATGTCTTGGACATCTGTAATGATGTTCTCTCTCCACACCCCTCGATTCCTCTAGCAGGAATTTTAATGGTTTGTAGATTGTTTTTTCATAAATGGCTTTGGGTTTATTGACTTTTCTCTATAGATTTCATTGTCAGGGTCATCGAGGTAGGGTTGTACGTCCGTTACTCCCTGGAGGTACCTACACATGTGAAAGAGCTTGTGGTTGGTGGCGGGGTTCAGATGGCCCAGTTCTGGATCCTTTCCTGCTGTGTGGCTCACGACTGGCTGCAGGTGGACCGCTGAAACCCGCCTGCCCTGCAGGCTTGTCTCCTTTCAGCTCAGGCCTTTCTCTTTGTGGCGATGACACTCTGCTGGTTGGTGCAAACGCATCTGAGACCATTACTGCTGGTTGGGGAACTGATGTTCTCATCATTATGTGATGTCCATATTTGTTCCTAGTAATTTTATTTGCTCTTAGAACTGTTTCTTCTAGTATTCATATAGGTACTGTTGTGATTTGTGATTTGCAAAATGTGATTTGTATTACATTTCCCATTCTTTTACTTTCAATCTATTTTGTTATGCGTGATTTTCTTGTGTACAGAGTATAGTTGGGTCATGAGTTTTTTTTCTCTATTCTGCTAATCACTGCCTTTCAATTTGTAAATTTAGACATTTTAATATATAAGTTAAATTTGTATATGCTGAGGCTTAATTTTGTCTTACTTGTTTGTATTTTTCTTTTCTTTTTAAAGGTTTTCTTTATTTATTTGACAGAGATCACAAGTAGGCAGAGAGGCAGGCAGAGAGAGAGGGAGAGGGAAGCAGGCTCCCTGCTGAGCTGAGAACACGATGTGGGATCTGATCCCAGGACCCTGAGATCATGACCTGAGCCGAAAGCAGCAGCTTAACCCACTGAGCCATCCAGGCGCCCCTGTTTGTATTTTAACTTGTGTTTCTTGTTCCTTCCTTCTTTTTTCCTTCATGTCCATCTTTAGGTACCTTAAAAATCTTTTAGAGTTATATTTTGATTTATTTATGATGATTTCGAGTCTATCGATTTGTACAGTTTCTCTGAGTGGTTGTTATAGTTCTTGCTATGATGTGTATAATTTATTGTAAGCTATTGGTGTTAGTGTTTCACAACTTAAAGTGGGGTGCAGAATGTTTGTTTCTCTTTAGGTCCCTTTCCCTTCCACCCTAAAAATATAATTGTCTTAATTATAATATTATTAAAATTTAAATATTATTAAATAATATTTAATATCAGTAATATTAATAAAATAATGTTCAATATTATTCTATTATATTAAAATATAACTAGCACCACATCAGTTATACCTTTTGTTCCAGCCAAAATATTTGAAAGAAGCTCTCATGCAGTGAAGAATAGCCTATTATATTAATAATTAATTTTTATATAAATTATAATAAATATATATTATATATAAACATAATACAATTTATATACGTTATAATACATTATTAGATTAATAAATTACATTATATTAATAGTAGATAGTTGGAAGAAAGGCAGGCAGGGACAGGGGGCCCCCGTCCTAAGAGAAACCACCCTTAAAAGATTTTACACCACCCTGCAAGGAACCCTCCACTCTCTCCCAGGTGACAGAAACCCGAGTGGGTGACAGATGCATGAGTGTTAATCAGATTAAAGCCGCTCACCAACAAGCCCATAAAACCCCCTGGACTTAGAAACTCTGGTGGCAACCCTCTGGGGTCCTCTCCCTCTTCAGAGCTTTGTACTGTCACTTTGCTATCACTTTGTTGACCATCCCTCTGTCTGGTCTCCCTCTTTATTCTTCGCAGAGGTGTGACCAAGAACCCTGGGCACTGGCAGAGAAAAATTCCTATAACAATACTTCCTCCCATGTTTCCCCATCCATCATTCTTTCTCCTTTTCTGAAGATCCCTTCTGCCTCTGTCACCATTTCCTCTGAGTTTAGAGAGCTTCCTTTACGTGTCATTTAAGGGTAGACTTGCTAGCAAATTTTCATGCTCCTTTGACTGAGAATGTCTTCATTTCCTCCTTATTCCTGACGGATAGTTTCATTACTGGATATAGAATTTCCAGTTGTTGTTTTTGGTTTGAATCTCTATGTTTATGACTTTTTACCGAATTTGGGAAGTGTTCGTTGTTCCTTCAAATACTTTTTTTTTGAGTACCACACTCTCTCTTCTTCCGTGTTCTGAACACGGAAGAAATTTTTAAATTTTAAATTTTTAAATTTTAAATTTTTCTACAGAAACTTGAGACAGTTAGTATTTGCTATGCATTGGTCAAATTGAATCAATTCTGTTGACCCACCTTCCCATTCAGTGATTCCGGCCTTTGCATCAGTATTCTGTTGAGAACGGCGAGTGAGCATTCTCCAAAAACCTCAGTTATTGCAGTTTTCAGTTCTCTAGCTTCCTTCCTGTTCTTTTATAGAACTTCTATTTCTCTGCTGAGGTTTTCTATTTTCATGTGTTTCAAGACATTCTGGAATTGACTTATAAAGCCTTTATAAGAGAGTTGTTTTTAAATATTTCCAACATTGGATTAAACTCCACATCAGAATTTGTTGGTTGTCTTTTTTCATGAAATAGTGGTTGTCCTGTTTGCTGGTATAAGGAGTGATTTTCTGTTCTACATCAGGCACTCTGTTTATCTCGGTCGGGACTCTTGTTCTTATCTAACTGCCATATCCCTGTGTATCCCTCAAAGGCAGCAACTGTGTTTATGTTTAGGCTGTGAGTTCTACTTAATTCTCTGAACTTCAATTCCCATCAGAATTTCGTTTTTGAGCCTTTGCCATGTCATGCTTGTCGGCTTGGTTTTCAGGTACTGCTGGGACCCCTGCTCAAGCCCCACCATTGTTATGTGGGGGGTCCCCAGGCAGTCTTCTGGGGGTAGAGAAAAGCCACGGATGGTCCTGGTCCCCTCATCCCACCTGGGGGAGGTCAGGGACCCTCAGATTTTTGGCCCCAGGCCTGGCTCTGGACCAGGGGTGAGGTAGCCACGAGTCTCTGTTGCTTGGCCTGGGGCATGAAGCAGGGGCTGCAGCCTAGGCCTTTGCTGTGGTGACTGCTCTTGGTGGTTTGGGTCACCAGCAGAGGCCCTGCTGGAGAGAAGCTTGTGATCCCCTCGGTCTCTGCTGGATGGCTACTGTCCCAGTCCCTCAGTCAGAGAGAGCAGAGGTTTCCTTGCCTTTCTCTCCTTTTCTCCTTCTGTTGTCTACCCCTTCTATTCCTCGTTGCCTCTCCATTCATTACGCAGCCCGGAGTGTGTGGAGATGGAAGAACAGGGGATGTTGTTCCTACTGACCCTGCACTCCCCAGAACTCCCCAGTCCAACAAAAGATAGTTGAGATACAAACTATTGAACAAGCTGGTCATTGGAGTGCTGTAACAAAGAGTAACTAAATATCTGTATGTACTGATGTATGCCCCCTCTTGACTATCTCAGTGTCTGAAATTACCAATCAGTGATGCTTTTAAAGTTTCAGAAACCACGCATATAAGGCATACACATTTTGAAGGGTAATGCTCTACTACTGCATGTAGGTAGAACAGGACAGGGACAAAATAGCAAAACCACCGCAACTCAGCTTTAAATACCTTGGGAACCAGGGAGCAAGGGACATGCTAATGCCTCGAGGGGTTTTCATGAAGTTTCACTGCCCAGACCTCTCAGGTCCAACTGCACTCGGTGCAGGTAAGAGAGAGAGCGGCTTCGGTGTCCCACAGATGAGTTTCAGATGTTGCTTTGCAGTTTACTACTCTGTGGCCTTGTCTAAGTTACTTTGACTAGTTACGCTTTCCTGAGCTTCTGTTTCCTTTCTTTTAGTTTGAAAATGATAAAAGTTAGTTCAGACAGCATCTGTGTGGCAACTAATGAGAATGTGTTTATTATTTTTTAAAACTTAGTAGAGTGCTTTGGGATTAATAAATGTGAGTTTCATCCATCAGGCACAGAGTTTCCATAGATGCCAGGTTTGGTCATTTTCTTTTCCAAATCTCAGAATGAGCACCTCCGTTGAGAATTTGCTGTTGCTCTTTTCAGAACACTAAGATGATTGGCTCCTGAAATTTTCAGAGAGTGTATGTTTTCTTATATTTTTATGAGGGGAAAAAAGTACCTAATGGGTCAGAGCAAATTATCTCACTTTATCAATATATTACCATGTCCTGTTAATGAAATATTTAATCTCTGTGCCTACTTTCTATTAAATAAGGTGAGTTACTGTGTCAAGTTCTTTTAGTTGAATATAAAATTCTTTCCAAAAGTCTAACTGGCCATCTCTCTGTTCAAGATATTTATCTAGAGAAAGAAGAATTTACTGGCCTAGAATTTGATCTTGCCAGCTCCAGAATGTTCTGGAGACACCCAGTAGTTGTTGGTCCAGTGTCTAAGTCTGGTATTTAGTCTGGTACTTAGTCTTCTCTAAAAATTATTGGCAGCCAACCTTTGAAATGCCATATGGTGGTAAAAATAAAGGTAATTAAAAAAAAGAAAAACACAAAGGCAAATAGAAACCATACCACATACCTTGAGATATAGAAAAAAAATCCATTAGCCAATGGTCTAAAATGATATAACAGGGCACCTGGGTGGCTCAGTGGGTTAAAATCTCTGCCTTCAGCTCAGGTCATGATCCCAGGGTCCTGGGATTGAGCCCTGCATCGGGCTCTCTGCTCAGCGGGGAGCCTGCTTCTCTCTCTCTCCTGCCTGCTTCTCTGCCTACTTGTGATCTCTCTCTCTCTTTCTCTCTCTCTGTCAAGTAAATAAATAAAATCTTTTAAAAAAATGATATAAACATAGAAAAATATTCCTATGTTGAGGACCTCAGGAAAGAGAAAATACTTTGACAGTTTTATTTCAATAATGAATATAATTTAATACATTTTTTGAAAATGTCCTGGCACAAATCACTATTGCTTTAGCCTCTGAATTAATAAAAATCACAGTGGAATTACATGTTAGTAATCTGTGCATGGTTGTGACATGGAAAGGAAAAAACAACCAAAAACAGAGATTCTACAGAGAAAAAAAGTTAGCTTTAAAGTTCTAGGAAAAAATATATAGGATTTTAAAATATGACTTTTCATTTGATGTTTATGGTGTAAGATACACAAACACACGCATAAAGACGTGTGTGAAGACAGAGATAGTTAGACAAATAGTTACAATATACATACCTATTTATATGCAATGTTTTATTCATTGGATTTCCCTTGATCTATTTAGAGGAACTTGTCCCAGGGCGCAGAAGGTCTGGAAATGCAACTTCAAATCCTAAAACAATGCTGGGAGAGGTGGACATACCAAATAGAAGTTTCTGTGCAGTTGGAAATCAGTGCCCAAAACATGATTTATTGTCTTTAATGTTTTATAAAGTACTGGAGGAGTTTTTCTGTGGTCAGTTGCAAAGACACGTCTTATCGCATTACTTATATTTGCTTAACGCTCTATGAATTTCGGATGAATCTTCCCCACAATCACTTCATGCATCCTGAAACAACAGTTGATATTCCATTTGAATGCTAGCCTAAGTGCTACTTTCGAAACCATTTCACATGTGGTATACAATAAAAGCTTCAAAATGAGTGAGGAAATTTTCTGTTTTCAGGAGCGTATGCTTTATTTTTTCTACTTGCCACTTGTTCGGTGATTGAATAGACATCACCATCTTAATAAGGAAAATATAATTCCCATGTCAGTTATTTACTTAAGGGAATTCACTTCCTCTCTGGTCATGCTCTTACTTCTGCAACAAATGAAGATTGGTTGAGGAACACAAAATTTCTATGTATAATTTATGGAGGGCTTTAGGGTTGGATTAGATTCAAACAAGCACTCCTTAAAATTATAAACATGTACAGTCTGTGTATGGGGAACTTCTTTACTGCAAATGTTACATTTTTTAAACTATGGAATTCTTTTTAACCTCCCGGTTATGTTGAAACTAATGTACATATAAACTTTTGTACACAAAGTACAGGATGTACATGTCTAATATACTTACAATTTATTTTTGAAACATTGCTTCCATCAGTGGAAGTATTCTTTCTCTCTAAGATTTTATTTATTTATGTTTGTGTGAGAGAGAGAGAGAGAGAGAATACAGGAGCAGGGAGAGGGGCAGATAGAGTAGGAGAAGCAGATTTGCCACTGAGCTCTGACCCAGATATGGGGCTCCCAGGGCGGGATCTCAGGACCCTTAGATCATATCTGGAGGAAACCAAGATTCTGCACTCACCAATTGAGCCACCTCAACTCCCCATCTCTGGAAATACTCTAAAATTTTCATTGTCTGGCATGACAGACGTTAGTTATACATTGCTACCACTCATTGAAATGTTGCTAATGTGATTTAGAAACTAATTTTTAAAATTTTAGCTAGTTTACCCTAACTGTTAAATTTAGATGTAAGATGAGGTCATTTAATATATTTGGGAAAGAATGATTCAAAAGTCAGTATTTCCATGGAAGTTTATAATAAATAGATAAAAGGGACCCAAACCTTCAAACACAAACAGATTAACAAAATCAATACTCATCTAATCAAATGTGTCTTTTTAGAAAGCATCATTTATTTTTTTATTTTTAAATATTTTATTTATCTATTTGTGAGAGAGAGAGAGCGTGCACAAGCAGGCAGAGTGGCAGACAGAGGAAGAGAGAGAAGCAGGCTCCCCACCAAAACAAGAAGCCTGATGCGGGACTTGATCCCAGGATCCTAGGATCATGACCCGAGCCGAAGGCAGTGGCCCAACTCACTGAGTCACTCAGGCATCCCTAGAAAGCATCATTTAAAGAAAAAAGAATCATCTATTTTATATATGTAGAATATTTAGAGTGTTAAAAAATAGATTCATCAAGCAGGAAGAACTCTTAAGAATCAGGCAGGAAGTTTCTTTACTGAAAGCAGAGGCATATCTCATTACAAGTATATACATAATACAAATTACAGTGGAGTTTATTAAAACTTCATTGAAGAACTGATTTGAGAGTTGGCATGACCACATTCTAATGTATTCTGCCAAAATTCTCCTAAGAACTTTTTGTATAACATACTTGCATTTCTTGGCTTTAATGCTTCTATGCAATCCGCCTCATTTAAATTCTGTATAGCCTGGTTTCTGTGTTCTTAGAACTCCATCAAACATCTCTCACAGTGGGTACTGATAATCACCCTGTCGCTAACTCCAGTCAATAATTTCCATCCTGTCTTACTTCACTGCTCAGTATCTCTCTCTTTTTGGAAACCTTCTTTTCCCTTGCCTGCAGCATATCACACTTGATTGCATTTATTTTTTAATCACTGCAGACTTTTCTTTCTTCTTAAAAGTCATCCTTTCTCCATAAATCCATAAAACATCAGTTACTCAGCTGTATTGGTTCCAGCCTCCTCTCCTTTTTCAGTACATACCATCAAAGATGGCTTCAGTTCCCCCATACAATTATAACTAGGAAATGCATATTTCCTGTTCTACCCTTCTTCTACATTCTAAACCTCCTTGTCTATGAATCTTAAAAACATCCACTTGCTCAGCCAAAACACTGAGAAGTTCAGCAGAGACAGGTCAAGGATCTTTCCCTGTTACTCCCCAAACAGGATTCTCTTCCAGAAATGGTTATTTCAAGAAATGGCCACATAATTCACCCAGTTGCATAGTCAGAAATCTAAGCTCATGTTTGATACGCAGTTTAGCAACTTCAGTATACCCAGATCCACTCAATCGTAACATCTATGGATGATTCCATCCGGATACATCAAGTTATTTCTGTTTCCACTGCCTCTTCACCAAACAGAATCCTACACTCCAGAAATGTTCTCATCTCTTCCTAAGACTACTGGAACAGTATCACTTTGCAGTCTTTTTTTTTTTTTTTTTCACCCAGAATTCAGGTTTAATTTTACTATACTGAAATCTGACTTGCCATCTAATAACCAAGAAACCTTCAATAGCTTGTAATTACTCTTATGATAAAGCCAGCATCCTTAAAATAGCCTATTAAGACCTTGCATAAAACTCTCTCTCTTACAATATGTATATAACAAATTATTATTAATTGCTTACCATTGGTTATGAGCAAAAATATATCCAACTCATGCCCTCAATGAGTTTACTGATTAGAAAAGGGGAAATATATCATTCAAGTAATTGTATAATTGAATGTAAAAATGCGACTACCATCAGTATTAAAAAGTCCACAGTTTTGTGAACCTATGATAAAGAGGCTTGATTTAGGCTTATAGGTAAAGGATTTTGAGCAGAAATCTAAGGACAGTTTAATAGTTAACTTGATTTTTTTTAAAAAATAAAAAAAGACTGCTCCATGAGAGCACATCATCATTTTTAAAACATGTAGAGGAAATTATTTGGATCCTTTACAGACATAAAACACACTTTATATGCTTCTGTTCATTTGTATTTATTAAGATGCATTTTATGACCCATAATAAGGGCTTGTTGGATCATTTGGTGTGCACTGGGGAAGCATGAGTATTCTGCTGTTTCGTATAGTATTCTATCAAATATTGTAAATTCCTTACTGCAATCCCAGCTGTAACTATAGATTTATTTCTCCATTCAAATCAGCCAGTTTTTGATTCACATATTTTGATGG
The DNA here is from genome assembly GCF_009829155.1 of Mustela erminea. NCBI lineage: Eukaryota > Metazoa > Chordata > Mammalia > Carnivora > Mustelidae > Mustela > Mustela erminea. The sequence continues at coordinate 24,132,678 of NC_045627.1, read as the reverse complement.
TCTCTGATTTGATGTGAATAATCATTTATGAGTATTAAGTTCACATGATGAACTGACCACTTGATGATTATGAAAGCACCTTCTTTATTTCTGGTAGTATTTTTTTGCTCTGAATATACACATATATACCAAAATAACCATGCTACATTCTTTTAATTAGCATCAGCATGACAAAATTTTCCTCGCCCTTTTACTTGATCAATTTGTCTTTATATTTAGTGCATTTTTAAAAGATTTTTTATTTTAGAGAGAAAGAACACATAGAAATGGGGAGGGGGCCAGAGTTTGAGAGAGAGAGAGATAGAGAGAGAGAATCCTCAAGCAGACCCCAGCCAGTTGCATCCCTCCCAGGACCCTGAGATCATAACCTGAGTGGAAATCAAGAGTCAGATGCCTGACCATCTGCAGCACCCAGGTACCCCTGGTGCTTCTCTTAATGTAATTGCTTTGCTTTTAGATCCAATCTGATAATCTCTGCCTTTTGTGTACTTAAGGCACCATTTAATGCACCTATTCATATAATTAGGCTTAAAGTCTATCATTTTGGTATTTGTTTTTTATTTCCCTCATCTCGTCTTCCTTATTCCCTTTTTCTGCTTCGTTTGGATTTGTTACTATTACTCAGATTTTATTTTATCTATTTTATTGGCTTATTAGCTGTAATTCTTACTTCCTTATTGTAGAAATTGCTTGTACTAGTTTTCTATTGCTGCACGCAAATCACCACAATTCAGTGTCTTTTTTTTTTTAAAGATTTAATTTATTCATTTGACAGATAGAGATAACAAGTAGGCAGAGAGGCAGGGGGAAGCAGGCTCCCCGCTGAGCAGAAAGCCCAACTCGGGGCTTGATCCCAGGACCTTCAGATCATGATCTGAGCTGAAGGCAGTAGCCTTAACCCACTGAGCCACCCAGGCGTCCCACACAATTCAGCGTCTTAAAGTAACACTCATTTGTTATCTCCCACATGGGTCAGGATTTCAGGCAGTTTCCATAGGACAGGATTTTTGCATTCTTTTCAGAGTCTTATAAGGTGGCGGTCAAGATGTGAACCTGGCTGGAGTCTTTTCGGAGGCTCATTTAAGGAAGAATCTGCTTCCAGGAACCACTTTACCCTCTTGTGGTTGTGTAAGGAAGGGCCCCAGCTCAGCAGCCATGGACTAGAATCTGTTTCTGCTATTAGACACTCCCCACCCACCCCCCCGCCCCCCGCCTCCATTTTCACCACTAGCAGTTTGTTTCTTCAAGGCCAGCAGAAGGGCTCCCTCTCTGGTTTGCTGAGGAGCATGATGTCATGAAATGATGTCATCAGAGTGACCTGTTTTGCCTAATGTAGCCTGATCAATAGATGAATACCCCGCCACCAGTACTATATTCTACCATGTAGAAACAAGTCCTAGGTTTCACTGGGAAAGATTACACAGGACTGACTCATTCGTGGTCACCCTGGGGGATATTAGCACCACTTCTAAAAGAGTTATAATCCATCGCTTTATTTTACGTGAGTCCACTTTTACCCAATATGCAGCTTTACATAAATGACAAAAATGTGTAATTTACTTTTGTTTCTCCCCCTAACCCTTTTTGTGTGATACATTTTACTTTTGCGTATTCTATAAATCCCACATTATTGCTATTTGTATTAACGTAGTTCATTATCTTTTTTTTTTTTTTAAGAATTTATTTATTTGAGAGCAAGAGAGAACATGAGCAGGGGGAGGGGCAGAGGGAGAAGCAGACTCCCCGCAGAGCAGAAAGCCCAATGCCAGGCTGGATCCCAGGACCCTGAGATCATGACCTGAACCAAATGCAGAGACTTAACCAACTGAGCCACCCAGGTACCCCTGTAGGCTTCTGGGTGGCTCCATTGTTAAGCAACTGGCTTCAGCTCAGTTCATGATCTCAGGGTCCTGGGATTGAGCCCCTCATCCCGCTCCCTGCTCAGCGGGAAGCCTGCCTGCTTCTCCCTCTCCCACTCCCACTGCCTATGTTCCCTCTCTCTCTGTGTCTCTCTCTGTCAAATAAATAAATAAAATCTTTAAAAAAAACGATTTAAGATTTAAAATAATACATTTGTATACGTGTAGTTACTATTTCTGGTGTTTTTCATTTCTTTGTATATATTCAGATTTCAATCTAATGTCTTTTCCTTCTGCCTAATAGACTTCTTTCACATTTCTTGTATTGTGGATTTGCTAATGATAAATTCCTTCAGCTTGTGTATGTCTGAATGTGTCTTTAGTTAACATACATTTTCTGGAAGGTTCTGCAACAGTTTATTTATTTATTTATATGTTTATTAATTTATTTTCTAGCAGTACTTTGAATATGTTGCTTCACTCTGGTGTTTATTGCATTATTTGCAATAGGAAAGTTACTATAATCGTTATTTTGTTTCTTTGTATACAACGTGCCCTTTCCCTGGCTCCCTGCCCCCCCCCCCACCCAAGCTGCTTTCAAAAATAAAAAAGTAAAAAGATTTTCTCATATCAATGGTTTCAAGCTATACAATTATGTAGGTCTTGGTTAGTTTTCTTCATGTTACTGTGAATTTACAGTTTTCATCAAATTTCAAATTCTTTGGTCATTATTAGTTTTTGTCCTCTTGCCTCCTTCAGGGACTTCCTTTTTAAGTATATTAAGCTTTACAAACTGTCTCACAGCTTACTATTATTTTGTTCTTTTTATTTCATTTTAACTTTCTATAATTTATCTTAGCTTCTAAGTTGAAGTCTTCAATTTCATTTTTTTCTTTATGTAATGTTTAGTCTGCTACTCCCCTATTTCATCTTTCACATTGTAGTTTTCATCATTGTAATTTTCACAAGTTTGATTTAGGTGTTTGTTATATGTTTCATAACTCTGATTAACTTTTTAAGATTTCATTTATTTTTGACAGACACAGATCACAAGTAGGCAGAGAGGCAGGCAGAGAGAGAGGGAGAAGCAGGCTCCCCGCTGAGCAGAGATGTGGGGCTCTATTTCAGGAGCCTGAGTTCATGCCCTGAACAAATGCAGAGGCCTAACCAACTGAGCCACCCACACTCCCGTGATTAACTTTTTAAAGAGCTTTATGGAGACTCATTTAAAGTATAAACCGAATTGCTTTTTGTATACAATTGTGTAACCTCTCCATAATCTAATTTTAGGACATTTTAATTTATCCCCTACAATAAACGCCATGTCCCTTTGTAGACCCTGTGGATACCCTAGCCACCCCCAACCTGTGCCCCACCACCGCTCCCATCCCCGTCCTAACCCTGGACAACCATCAGTCTACTTTCTTATTCGGATTTGCCTATCTGGACATTTCGTCTAAGTGAGATCATAGAATATGGTCTTTTGTGACTAGTTTCTTTCACTTTGCACCATGTTTTCAAGGTTCATCTGCGCTTAAGCACGTATACCTCATTTTCTGTTTTTACTGAAAAATACCCCATTGCATGATGTAGATTTTGTTTTCCAAGTCACCTGCTGATGGACAATTGGGTTGCTTCTACTTTTTGGCTCTTGTAAATAACACTGCTGTGGACACTCGTGTACAAGTTTTCTGCGAACACGCTTTCATTTCTCTTGGATATATACCTAGAAGTGGAACTGGGGTCCATATGGTCACCCGGTGTTTAACATTTTGAGGAACTTGTATTTCCCGAGCAGATGCATTATTTTTATATTCCCACCAGCCACATCAGCATTCCACACTCTGCACATCCTAACCTTTTAATACTTTTTATACCTCTGCTTATTTTTTTTGAACATAACTGTTTTCCTTGCCTGTTTGATTCTAACATTTATTTCTGTTCTGATCAGTGATTTTATTTTTTTCTTCTCATTATGGTTTTTCTTTTCCTCCTTTTTTTTTGCAAACTTTGTGGTTTTTAACTGGATGCCAGACATGGTAAACTGTACGTTGAAGGCTGCTGTTCAGGCATGCCGGTCTGAGAGCTCTTCCCAGGGCCCCCAGCTGGTGCAGCTTTCGGCCTTAGCGGGAGGAGCCAATCCTGGTTCCTGCCTCTCAGCGTCTTCCAGTTCCTCACGTCCTTTCCCCGCAGCCCCCTTGGGGCCCACGGTGGCAGGCACTCAGCTCACCCAGAGCAGCGCGCGGAACAGGTTCTCCGCCGCGGTCCGGGGCGGATCCCGGCCGGCGGGCGGAGCCCCGGAGTGGCGAGCAGGCACTGGTGGGGCTGGGAGTCGGATCCTCGGACACGTCCGTCAGAAAGCGACGCGTTCCGGCGCTGCAATCAGCGGCCCCCTGCGCCTCTACGATCCCTGTTCTTTCCTAAGAATGCCAAGCGTCCGTGGGAAAGCACGCCCACTGTTCTCCCTCTACCACAACATAATTTTTAAAGTGATCTCAGGGCTTAAAGACTCCCCTAAACCCCGAACTCAGAGACTTAGTCTCCACGTCCTATCAAGAGCGAAGCGGCTGCGCTCCCTTGACCTGGCCCAGAGAACACTCGCAGCCTATAGCCCGACTACAGGCTGCGCGCAGGCGCAGAACTCGGTGCGCCGGCCGCCAGGACGCCGGCGCAAACATCCGGCGTTCCAACGGCTCGCTCGTCAGCGCTTACCAATCAGAGTGCACGCTGGCCCTTGGTTTCCGCCCCCTGTCCCCGCAGCCAATCGCTTGTCCAGGCGCGCAGCCGCGGCGAATCCAAACGGCACTGCGGCCTGGCGGCGGAAGAGCCGAAGCCCACCGGCTGCAGACATGGAGGGGCGGGAAGCTGGGGTGCGAGCGCCAGCGCTAGAGTAAGCTAGGTGACAGCCGGGAGCGGGAGGGGAGGACCCTGCCGCACCACGCGGACCCCCGGTGGTCCCGGCACCCAGCTGTGCGGGCCGCGGCGACTGAGGGAGGGACTTCCCTCTCCCCGCGCGCGCACACCCCGGCCTGTCCCCGCGCACCTCCACGTCCCCTCGCGGTTAGCTGCGTCCACGCAGGACGCGTGTGGGAGAGTCACTTAGCTTCTGTGTCCCCGCCATCCACGCACACTTCCCCACCCCTGCCTGCCTGGGGACGCTTTAGCCCCCAGGGGGGAAGGTCCAGGGAGAGCCTAGACCGTCCTCCTCCAACTCTGCCCGAGGTTGCTACCTGCCTGGGACTCCCCTGCGCGTCGGAGCGGGGGGGCCCCTTGTCTTCCTGTCCCTGTGCTGCCTTGACTCCCCTTGCTCTGCTTAACTTATTCAGGGTGTGTATTGCCTTTATACACACGCCGATCCTGCTCCTAGACAGCTCTGCAGGCCTACCGGTCAGGGCAAGACTCATCATCGGTACAGGTCTGTGTATGTGTCTGCACTCCATTTGGCCAGGACTAGCACCCAAGGAGTCTCCCTTTTCCCTCGTCTTCTTTCCCTCAGGGCCCTGGCCAAGCTGGCAGATATCATGGAGCCCATTGGCCGGCAAGAAGAGGCAGAGCTGCCGGCCCAGATCCTGGCGGAGTTTGTGATGGTATGTGCAGGATTGGCCACCGGGGGCTCTCCTGGGTCCTCTGGGTGGGGGGTAGTGGGTGGTGGGGATGGTGAGCACCCAGGAAGGCAGTCTCAGCCTGCCAGGGCACACAGGTAATGATGTTCCCTGACTTTGCCTGCTCTCCAAACAGGACTCCCGGAAGAAGGACAAACTGCTCTGCAGCCAGCTTCAGGTAGTAGACTTCCTGCAGAACTTCTTGGCTCAGGAGGACGTTGTCCAGGGACTAGACCCCTTGGCTTCTGAAGACACCAGCCGTGAGTGGGGGTGGGGAGGGAGGGATGGGAAAGGAAGGAGCTGTCAGTAGGGTCAGCTGATGGGAAAGCAGAGGCCTCAGTGTTGTAGGCAGGCAGGTTAGTCTCCTTTATGTTCTTATCTTTGGTGGCTCCTTTCAGGGCAGAAGGCACTTGCAGCCAAGGAGCAGTGGAAAGAGCTGAAGGCCTCCTACCAAGAGCATGTGGAAGCCATCACAGGTGCCCTGACCCAGGCTTTGCCCACAATGGTGGAGGCCCAGAGGAAGCGGGCGCAGCTCCTTGGAGCCCTGGAAGAGCTCCAGGCCAAGGTGAGCCAGGCTGAGGGGAGAGAAGGTCAGGCAGAGAGGAGGGAAAGAGCACACATGCTGAGCCTACTGGCCACCTCCCAGAATCCAACCAGAAAAACACTCCTCCTCTTCTTGTTCCTCTCCTTTGTTTCCCTGCAGAAGCAGGTGGCCATGGAAAGACTGAGAACAGCCCAGAAGCAATGGCAGCTGCAACAGGTGGGTCCACATCCCTAGGAAAATCTCCCTTCCCCACCACCATGTCATTGCATGAGCTAAATCCTCTGCCTGGAGGACCTTCTTTCCCCTCCTCTCTTGTGAGGCATTATAGCACAGGGGCCAGCATCACCACATCCTGTGTTAGGACTTTGGGCAGTTCCCTCACTTCCTGTGCATCGAGTCTTGTCTGGAGTGGAAGTGAGGTTAGCACCTACCGTATGGATCTCAGTTGATGAAGTCGTTAGCAGAGCAAGTGCTTACATGGCCACATGGCACTTAGCAGGCTAGAGAAGTTATCCTATATGTGCCCTTTTCCTTCAGAATGCTTTTCACTGGAATAGCTCATTCCTTTTTCTCTAGGGCCCCTGTTTTGCCTAAAGCGGCTAGGGTCCCCCTTTCCATCTGTGCGTCTGAGCCCCAAGTCGGGTCTAGCCTGGAGGGGTTAAGAAAATGGCTGTAAGACCTGCACATCCAAGGAGCCACGTTTGCCTTCTCATTCCCGGTAGGAGAAGCATCTGCAGCATCTGGCAGAAGCCTCTGCAGAGGTGAGGCAGCGGCAGAGAGGAGCTCAGCAGGAGCTTGAACGACTGTCTCAGGAGCTTGGAAGTCTGCAACAGCAGGCAGAGAAGAAGCGGGACATGCTTCACAGGTGAGTCTGGGAGTGTGAGCTACAGATTCAGCCCGGTCCAGTTTCCCTTCTTTACAACTCTCTTTATCCCTCTCCTTCAGGCACCAGACCTTCCTCCAGCTGTTATACACTCTGCAAGGGCAGCTGCCATTTCCTGAGGCAGAGACAGAGCTGCCACAGATGCTGGATCTTTCTAAGGATAAGCCCCAGAAACAGAACCCTGGGGATACCATAGGGGAAGACAGGAGTATGCTGTCCAAGGTGAATGAGAGATGGGCTGGGAGCCAGGGAGGTGGAGAAAGAAGCTGGGAGATAGGCTTCACCCACTACCCATACCCTGTCTCTGTCCCCAAGGCTGATGGCCCACAGCCTGCTGGAGATCCGAGCTCACCTGGACTTCCTGAGGGACAACAACATGGGAAAGGAACCTAGAGCAGGTCCGACTCTGGACTCTGGTGTCCCTGGACTGCAGGTATGGAAGGAAGGAGGACCTCTGGTCTCTGTCTCTGGGCTCTGTTTTCACAGAGGGGCAGAAGATGGGAAGGAACAAGGATTAATCTATGGCTGAAGCTTATTGCTACATCCTGTACCCAGCTGCCTTGGGCTAACCCCTCTCTCTTCCTGAACTCCCTAGTTCCACCATGTTGCAGGATGGACTAGGAATTCCTGACCAGTCTGGTTTCTGACCATGACCTAGATGGGGGTGGGCTCTGGATTCTGTTGATTAAGAGCCCTAGAGGTCTGTTAGTTATCTTTTTCCTGTTCCTGTGTTGGTGGGAAGAACCACACTTGAAGCCAGCAATATGACAGGTGCTGGGACTGGTGTGAATAGAGAGGGTGCAGATGGGAAAGGGTCCCTGGCCTGGAGCCTCATGGGTTGCTCGTCCAAATTCATATGAATCAAACATGCTGAGCTGATTAATTCAGTGAAGAGGAGAATGCTTTGTGCAGGTGGTTAGATACAGGAAGATAATTTTAATTGCTGACCCAAATATCGATTGAATCCATGCTTTGTGTCAGGGCCCTTGCTATGAACTGGAGCTATAGCAGCGGGCTTACCTGACTAGTCCTTGGCTGGCTGTGGGGAACATAATGATCATGAACAAGTAAACAGGTCAATACCTGATTGCAGAGTGTGGTAAACATGGGAAAACAATAGTATGGTAAATTTAGAGCAGTAGTAACAGAGAGACCCTTCTTTGCAGGGGGTTGTGTGTTCTCTGTCAGTTTGCCCCCTCTCCTCCATGGGTCTCTTGCTGGGCGCGGGAACAGTGGGGATATGGCTGCTTGGGAGAGATTACCTCTCTGATTGGGAGCGAAAGGCTGCTTGCAAAGAGAGGGAGGGACACCAGTGACAGCTGCAGTGGGAAACCCATTCTCCCATTGAAAACAGGACCCTCCTCTGTGAGCAGGACTCAAGCATCTCTGAGAAAGAGACAGTGAGGCTTTGTTTGTGGTGAGAGAGTTTCAAGAGATGCTGCTGCTCTCTGCTGTGTCTCTGACCAGGGTGCCTCCTAGCAGGTAGAGATTGAGATCCTTGGGCACGCTGGTCATTTCCTCTGCCTTTCGGAGGTCCCAAGTGTTCTAATTGTTCTTTTGAATGTGTTGGCCCATTGTGTATATATGAAGTGGGACAGATACCAGAGGTCTTTGATGACTCCCCAGTGACAGAGTGAGGGGGGTGGTGAGGATTGAGGATTTTTCTCCAAGGTGCACACAGATACCTGAAGGGGTGCTCTCCATCTGCCCATCCAGCCACTCACACACGGTCCTGAATGTAGCCTTCTAGCAACCCCCATAGCAGTCTAGTTCTTCCTCTGCTTCCCACTGGGTGGGCTCCCCTCCCCTGCATTCTGGATCATTTTTGTAGTTTTGTAGAACCTGAAATTTTTACGGTATGTAGGGCAGAGCAGAAATACCCATAGTGAGGAAGGAGTTTATTACTTCTAGCTTGTTCTCTTCTCACACAGACTTCCTGTTCTCTACAGTGTTGTGTTAATGTTCACTCATTTATTTTGATTTTTTTCTTTTTCCTCCTACTTGATTTTTAGAAGTCAGCTTTCATATGGCATGATGGCCCCATGTGAAATACATGTATTGGGCTTTCTTATAGTTAGGGTCCAGAGGCTCTATAACACTTATTTCTTACTATGAAATATTTTTTATTTTATTCTCATTCTTTTTTTTTTTTTTACGACTTTATTTATTTATTTGAGAGCGAGAGCAAGAGAGCACATGCAGGGAGAGCTGCAGAGGGAGAGGAAGAAGCAGGCTTCCCGCTGAGCAGAGAGCCGGATGTGGGGCTCCATCCCAGGACCCTGAGATCATGACCTGAGCTGAAGGCAGACACCTCAGTGGCTCACTGACTGAGCCACCCAGGAGCCCCTTTTATTCTCATTTCTCATTCTTAAAAGATGTTTTTGGAGAAAAGCACTTGGTTACTCTGTCTCCCCAGCCTCCAGCCACTGGCGCTTGGAGAGGAGGGCTTGGTCGCTCTGTCTCCCTGGCCTCCAGCCGTGCTCTCAATTACTCTGTCTCCCTCGTCTCTGGCCACACTCTGAGCTCACCCAGCCTGTGCCCAGTTCAAGGTAACAGGGAAATACAAATCAAAACCACAATGAGATACCACCTCACACCAGTCAGAATGGCTAAAATTAACAAGTCAGGAGATGACAAATGCTGGCGAGGATGGGGAGAAAGGGGAACCCTCCTACACTGTAGGTGGAAATGCAAGCTGGTGCAACCACTCTGGAAAACAGTGTGGAGTGGTCTCAAAAAACTGAAAATAGAGCTACCCTATGACCCAGCAATTGCACTACTGGGTATATACCCTAAAGATACAAATGTGGTGCTCTGAAGGAGCACGAGCACCCGAATGTTTATAGCAGCAATGTCCACAATAGCCAAACTTAAAAAATGGTCTTACCTCTTCTGTACAGGCTTCTTCCACACCAATTAGACATCAGTTAGATGTTTTAACTTCATTCTTCATGTTATATAAACTTTGTTTTATATTTATAATGTTTTCTCTCTATAATGCATTTAGATGCTTTTCTTTATTTTGTTACTAATTTGTGTGTTGTTACATTTGTCACATACATTTGTTACTAATCTCTTGTTTTATCATTCATTTCTTAATTTTTGTTCTTAATTTTCAAGCAGATACAGTGACCCCAGTCTGTGTTATTTGGATTTTTGTTGTTATTCTGGGCTACACTTTGAGTTTGTCTTTTCTTACCGTAATACAATATATACAGGCCTTTTGTCTGTGTTGGAAAGCTTCATGATTTCCATCTTTGCAGGGCTGGGTTCTTTATCACACACACTCCTTGTTTCTTTGCATGGTCACATTTGATGGAACTCTATTGAGAATTCTTGTGGCTGGCTACAGAGTTGAGAATATTTGTGTTTACTTCTGTCAGTCACTTGTAGATAGCAGCAATACAACCTTTAGAAAAAAATGTTTCAAGATATATGTTAATGTTCTTTATGGCTTTCCTCATTTTCATTCTGCTCTTTGAAGATTTTTTTTCTTTTTATTAGTATTTCTCAAAGATATATTTGTTCCTGGTTTTCAAAATCACAAGCTTTTGGCATTATTTTAATACTGCTTTAATGTTCTTTTATTACATTAAATTTCCAAGGTACCATCCTGCAATTCTCTATTGAATTCTATTTTTATGTGACTGACTTCTTCCAGGAAGATAGTCTTGTTAACCCTTGGATAGTTTCAGCAAAGTTAATCCCTCATTCTTTCTTTACGATGCTAAGATTTATAAAACTAAGATTTTACTTTGAATATTCTACCCTACTGTGAAAAAAAAGCTATACTAGAATAAAAGAATAATATAAAATATATGTGTTCTAGAATGACAAATTATATGATTGGAAAAGAAAGCTATTATAACCGTTCTAGGATCTCTGCTAGTATACCCCATTCTTACCTTATACAATTTATACACCTTCGTATTTCAATTTGTATGTATCTTTGAGGCAATTTGTGTATATTTTGAAATACAAAGTGTGAAATTAAATAATTTCATTATTATTCCTAGCCTAGTACTTAAATGGATCTTTCGCTAATTTGAACACTGAGGAATTTAGTATTTGGGTCTTGATATACTTTGTTCTTGAAATGTAGGGTAGCCTAGGCATTAAGTGTCAGTCTCAGGAATTAGTGCCTTTTATGTTTGTTTCAGGCCTTTTTAAATAGTTTTTGGGGGATTGTACATTTTTTTATTTATGTTAAGTTGAATTTATATAACTGTTGATGTAGTTTTTAAAATAAACCTTGTTAATGTTCATGGAGCTCTGAAATATACAAAAATTAGTTGTCAGATACCATATTCCCATATGTTTCTAAATTTTAAATTGTCCGGTGGACTTTAGCGAACAGGCCTACATACAAGGCATGCATGATTTCATGTCACCCTGCATTTCTTTGTTATTAAACCATAGTGAAGGAGTTGATAATTATTTAAATGGATAATTACTAAATGCCTAAAATAGTGTTTTGAAATAGAAAACAGGGGTAAACCCAGAACTGTGCTTTCAGAGGATGACAAGACTATTAGAAATAAGAGATTATCACACGTAAACATTATAAAAGAAATAAGCCAAGAAAAAATATATATGTGTGTATATGTATGTGTAATCCAGTGCATAAGAACTTATTCTATTTACACCATGCTATAAAAAAATGATGGGAAAAAAACAATGTGAGTTGGAATCATCAAAGTAGGGTTTGTTTATGAAAGAAGGATTGAGTTTAAATTATGCTCTAGATTCTTTGTGTTATGAAATTGTATTGCAAAGATTTCAGGTCTAAACTTAATAACCAATCATAAATAGTAAGCATATCAGTTTCATTAATTAAAATACAAGTTTAAAAAGTAGGTATATTAAATTATCCAGTTTTTCATGTAATTTTTCAGTGGACAAGAAGTTATGCTTTAGGGGCGCCTGGGTGGCTCAGTGGGTTAAAGCCTCTGCCTTCAGCTCAGGTCATGATCTCAGAGTCCTGGGATTAAGCTCTGCATCAGGCTCTCTTCTCAGCGGGGAGCCTGCTTCCTCTTCTCTCTCTGCCTGCCTCTCTGCCTACTTGTGATCTCCGTCTGTCAAATAGATAAATAAAATCTTAAAAAAAAAAAAAGAAGTTATGCTTTATGTGGCTTTGAGGGAAAGAAATACAGGGACTGAGGCCAGTCCACCCTCTCCATATCTGTGAGGTCTGGATTATCTGGCTCAGATGCTCTAGAAATAAAAGAGGAATTTAAAGTAATGTGTTCAGTGAAGTTTGGCTTTATTTCTGGCTGTTTGATTGGATCACTCCATGAGGACAGACTCTGAAGAGCATGTGCAGCTTCGTGTTTGGAGACTCTGCTGTTGGTGATGACTGAGACGCACTTTGTGTGTCATTATCAACATGAGAAAGGCAAGTTCAGTCCCCAAAATACACACACATAAACCAGGCAGAGAGCATGTAGATTGGATGAAGGAAGGAATTACACTGCTCTTCTCAGCTCCAGATCCTGCCGCTCACCACTGGCACTCTTAGCTCCTCTGTCCAGGAACATGCATAACTTCCATCCCCAGGTGAACACCCAGCAGTGCCTTCATACTTTAAAAGGACTTAGTAAATATTCACTGGGTTATGTTCAGGGAAGATTTCCCAAAGAGCTGCCTCTTGAGCTCAATTTCAAACAAATTATCTAGAGGTTGATTTCATCATTTATTGAATGTTAGCTATGTCCTGAGCATAAGTTTAGAGAATTAAAAGAAAAAAAGAAAGTAAGAAAAAAGATGATAAAGACAATGTGAGTTTAAATTTGAAGACAGGAAGGATGACTCTGTTAAGAAACTAATTCCATGGGTACTTGGGTGGCTCAGTCAGTTAAGCTCTGCCTTCAGCTTAGGGTCTTGGGATGGAGTCCCATGTTGGGCTCTCTGCTCAGCAGGGAGTCTGGTTTTCCCTCTCTACCTCTTTAAAGTAAATAAATAAAATCTTCCAAAAAAAAAAAAAATAGGTAGAATAGTGATCACAATTATGAGCAAGTGCATGTTATACCCACCAGAGCCATCATAAAAGCATTTCAATAACACTAGCATTCCTGGATGGTGGTAGTTACCCATCAGAACAATGTGTACCAACTAGAAACTGATGAACTGCCTTTCCTGCGGCTCACTGCTTTTTGGTGTGTGAGTCGCTGAAAGCTCGTGACTTCCTGAGAATGTTGGAAAGCATTTACAACAACGCAGAATTATTGTGCCTGAGTAATATTCTGCTTATCAAGGTTTAGGGCCAAACACTAACTGCTTGGTGGGGAGCCTGCTTCCCCCTCTCTCTGCCTGCCTCAGTGCCTACTTGTGATCTTTCTCTCTCTGTTGAATAAATGAATGAAATCTTAAAAAAAAAATCAGCTGTGATTTAAAATGTTTATGATAAGGATTGGTGACCAACTTCCCATCAGTTTGCAAAATGAGTATGTTTTTTTAAACAATACCCTATGACTACCATAATAACTTTAGTTTTAATAATTATGTTGAAAGGTATTCAGAGATACTGGAATGTACAGATGAGAGGAGCTTTACATGAGGTTCCCGAATCACCCTTGGTGGTAGCAACAGGCTGTTCTTTCTCTTGAAAAAGAATACGAGAAATCTTATTTGAATAAAAAAAAAAAAGTGGTTGTGATTTTAAGAGATTATTCTGTTTTACCCCTTCCACTATCTCTATCCCATCTCAGGAATTTTCGGGAACTAATTCACTAACTTTAACTCTGTTGTGTGGTGGTGGTCTGAAGAAGTAGGTAGTGAAACAAACTTGAGGTTTATAACAACAAAAAGGAAGGGCTATTAGATATTTATGTAGTTCTGATTATCATTGTTATACATTGAGTATCTTTTGTTTTGAAGAATGACTAAAACTGTGGGGTTCCATGTGCCTCAAGGAAGCAGTTTTGTTTTCTAAGTAATGAAATAGGTTCTGTTTGCTACTGGATATTCTACAGCAGTGTAACCGGTGTGAGTCTACCTGTAATTTACCACTCATGTTGTCCAGCTCAAACAGGGGATAGTCTGGTGGATAGTAGTGAGGATTTCCCTATGAGGTTTACAGTTTCTGGGAAATTTCTTGCCTTGTTTGCTCTTTTTCTGAAAGTGTGTGTGTGGGCGCGCACATGTGCATACCCAGTCATATTCATATAAGGTGCTTCTTTATAGTTGGAGGTTAAGTTGATAATTACATGCAGATTCAGAATTGTACTACCTACCAGGTAATTTTTCTGTTAGTATGTATTAATGGTGTACTTCAGCAAACTTTTCTGAGCACCTATGTGCCAGTCACTCTTCCATTTTTTAATAAAAATATATTTGACATATAAATATGTTTGCAAATATATGACATGTGAATATGTTTGATGTGCATAAATTTAAGGTGTAAAACATGTTAATTTGATAGTTGATATACTGTGATTGCCATTGTAATGTAGAGGTGCCATAATTAGCACCTCTGTCACATTATTTAATTATTATTTCTTTTAGTGGTTAGAATAATTAAGTTCTAATCTCTTAGCAAGTTTGATGGTGATCCTACAGTATTACACTGCATTATATCTCTAGGGCTTATTTACTACTCCTTGTAAGTTTGTCCACTAAGCAATAGGACTCTAAGCAGTCCTTAGATGAGTCCACCCCTCATCCTTTGGTAATCACCATTGTGTTGTGTTTCCATGAGTTTGGCTTTTTTAGATTCCGCATATAAGTATACCATATTTTACTTGGCCTTTCTCTTCCGACATACCTCACTTAGAATGATTGCTCAAGGTCCATCCACGTTGTCTCAAATGGCAAGATGTTCTTCTTTCACATGTCTGGATGATATTTATGTGTATATACGTGAATATATACGATACATATGGGTAATAAATAGAATGTAATATATATGCATCACATCTTCTTCATCAGTTCCTCCAATGATGAACATTTATGTTGTTTCCATATCTTGGCTATTGTGAATAATGCTGCAGCGAAAATGGGAGTTCAGAAATATTTTTGATATATTGTTTTCATTCCCTTTGGGTGTATACACAGCAGTAGTGTTGCCAAGTCATATGGTAGATATGTTTTTAATTTTTTGAGGAACATCTGTATTGTTTTACATATTGGCTGAACCAGTACACAGTGGGAAGGGTCCAGGGAATATAGCTCAGAGGTAGAGCATTTGACTGCATTGGGAAGGGTTCCCCTTCCTCCACATCCTCACTGTACTTGTTCCATCTTCTTGATTCTGGTCAGTCTAACAGGTGTGACTTGATACCTCATGGTGGTTTTGGTTTGACTTTCCCTAATGATGAGTAATGTTGAGCATCTGTTCAATCTGTTCATGTACCTGGTTGCAATTCAGATGTCTGTGGAGAAGTGTCTGTTCAGGTCCTGTGCCCATCTACTTTTTTTTTTTTTTTTAATCATGTTGTTTGTTTTGTTATTGAGTTGTCTGAATTCTTTATGTATTTTGGATGTTAACTCCTTGTCAGATATATCTGGTTTGCAAAAATGCCCCCCCCCCCCCACCGTAGGTTGCCTTTTCATTTTGTTACTTGTTTCTTTTGCTGCACAGAACCTTTTAATTAAGTGTTATGTACTCCCATTTGCTGATTTTTGTTTTTGTTCAAAGTTTGTGCTTTTGGTGTTATCTCCAGAAATTCATTGCCAAATCCAATGTGAAGGAGCTTCTTCCGTACATTTTCTTGTTACAGTGTCGGGTCTTGTGTTTCAATCTTTGATCCATTTTCGGTGAATTTCTGTGAGTGCTGTTAAGAGAGCAGTCTGATTTCTATGCTCTGCATGTGTTTTTTCAGTGCTGTCAGCAGCATTTGTTAGAGACTTTTTCTCTGTTGGCTGTTCTTGGTCCCTTGTGGAATATTAATTGACAGTATATGTGGAAGTTTAATTCTGAGCTCTATATTCTATTGTCTTGGTCTCTCTGTCTGTTTTTATGCTAGTGGCATATTGTTTTTATTACTGTGGAGTATAGTATACTCAGAAGTGTGGTAGCTTCAGCTTTGTTCTTCCCCAGTGTTGCTTTGGCTATCCAGGGTCTTTTCTGTTTCCATACAAATTTTAGGTTTGTTCAGTTTTATTTTGTTTTTAGTTTCTTTGAAGCAGTTGGAATTTTGATGGGGATTGTGTTGAATCTATCTATAGGTGACTTTGGGTAGTATGGACATGGTAACTATTCTTTCAGTCCATGAACTCCATGAACACAAGATGTCTTTCCACTTATTTGTGACTTCTTCAAATTCTTTCAGCAAGGTCTTGTACTTTTCAATGTACAGATCTTTCACTCCCTCGATTAAATTTATTCCTAGGTATTTTATTGTTTTTGAAGATACTGTAAATAGGATAGTTTTCTTTATCTCATTTTTGGATGTTGCATCATTAGTATACAGAAATGCAACTGTTCATCATGCGCAGATTTTATGTCCTGCAACTTTCCTTAAGTTCTGACAGTTTTTTGATAGGTTTTGGGATTTTGTATATACGAAATCAAAACATATGCAAATAATGGCAGTTTTACTTCTTCCTTTCCACGTTGGATGCCTTTTTTGTCTTGATTAAATGCTCTAGGTAGGAATTCCAGTAGTGTATGGTGTAAGGGGCGGGGTGGGGGGAATGGGTATTCTTGTCTTTTTTTTTTTTATCTTAGAGGAAGAGCTTTCAAATTTTCTATGTTGAGTATAATGTTAATTATGGGTTTGTTGTATACAGTCTTTATTATGTTGGGCTGTATTCTTTCCATGCCCAATTTCTTGAGGGTTTTATCAGGAAAGGATGTTGCGTTTTGTCAAATACCTTTTCATCATCTATTGTGATGATCACATGATTTTTTAATCTTTCTTTCTGCTATTGTGCTCTATTACATTGATTGGTTTGTGTATGTTCGAACCATTCTTGCATCCCAGGGATAAATCCTGCTTGGTCATGGTGTATAATCATTATTATGTGCTTTAATCTGTTTTGAATTTTTTTAATGTATTCTTGAATTTGGTTTGCCAATATTTTGTTGACATTTTTTGCATTTATATTCACCAGGGATATTGGTCTATAATTTTACTTTCTTGTAGTGGTTCTTTTCTGGCTTAGGTTGCATGGTAGTATTGGTGTCATAGAATGAACTTGGAGGGGGCGCCTCGGTGGCTTAGTGGGTTAAAGCCTCTGCCTTTGGCGCAGGTCATGATCCCAGGGTCCTGCGGTTCCCAGGGTCCCAGGCTCCACGTTGGGCTCTCTGCTCAGCAGGGAGTCTGCTTCCTCCTCTCTCTCTCTCTGCCTGCCTCTCTGCCTACTTGTGATCTCTACCTGTCAAATAAATAAATAAAAATCTTAAAAAAAAAAAAAAAGAATGAACTTGGAGGTGTTTCCCACTCTTCATTTTTTTGGAATAGTTTGAGAACACTTGGCATTAATTCTTCTTTAAATATTTGGTAGAATTCACCAGTGAAGCCTTCTGGTTCTGGAGTTTTCTGTGTTAGATTTTTGATTACTTATTCAATTACTTTACTAGTTATTGGTCTGTTCAGATTTTTTTCCTCTCTTTATTCAGTCTTTGTATATATTGTGTTACTAGAAATTCATCCATTCTTGTAGGTTGTATTTTTTGGCACATAATTATTAATATAGTCTCTTAAGATCCTATATATTTCTGTAGTATCAGTTGATTTCTAATTTTATCTATTTGAGTCTTCTTTTTTAATTAGTCTAGCAAAAGGTTTGTCCATTTTGTTTATCTTTTTGAAAAATGAGCTCTTAATTTCATTGATCCTTTCCATTGTTTTTCTGGTCTGTATTTCTTTTATTTCTGCTGTGATCATTATTACCTTCTTTCTTCTAACTTTGGACTTAGATCTTTTTCTAGTTCCTTGAGGTATAAAATAAGGCTTTTTAATTTGTGATTTTTCTAATTTTTTAATATATACATTTACCACTATAATGTATAAACTTTCTTCTCAGAACTGCTTTTCAGCATCCCATAGGATTTGATATATTTCCTTTTCCTTTGTTTCAAGATAATTCTTTTTTCTGTTTTGATTTTTCCTTTGATCCAGTGGTTGTTCAGAAGTGTGTTCCTTAGTTTCCTTCTATTTGTAGAATTTTCACTTTTTTTTTTTTTTTTTTAAGTAGGCTCTACACCCAAATAGGGCTCAAACCCACAACCCCAATGTCAAGAGTTGCACATTCCACTGACTGAGCCAGCCACGCACCCCCCAACTTTTACTGATTCCTATTTCATACCATTGTGGTCAGAAAAGACCCTTCGTATGATTTTAGTCTCCTTAAATTTGCTAACATGTTTTGTGTCCTATCATAAGGTCTATCCTAGAGAAGGTTTCATGTATACTTGAGAAGAATGTGTATTCTGCTGCTGTTTGTTGGAATGGTGTATATATGTCATTTAAACCATTTAGTCTAAGATGTGCTTCAATTCTAGTGTTTCTTTGTTGATTTTCTGTCTGGATCATCTATCTATTGCTGACAGTGGAGCATTGAAGTTCACTAGTACTTTTGTAGTGTTGTCTCTTTCTCCCTTCATACCTGTTAGTATTTGCTTACTGTATTTAGGTGTCCCAGGGGTAAGTGGGTATGTGTTTCCAATTGTTTTATCTTGTTGATATTTCAAACCCTCTATCATTACATCACAGCCTTATTTGTCTCTTATTAGTGTTTTTGGCTTGAAGTTTATTTTCTCTGATATAAGTATGGCTACCCTTGCTTTTTTTTAGATTTCCATTTACATGGAATATCTTCTTCCATCTCTTCACTTTGAACCTCTATGTGTTGAGAGCTGAAATGAGTCTCTGTAGGCAACATAAACTTGAGTTTTGTTTTAGTTTAGTTTTTTTTTTAATCCATTAAGTCACTCTATACCTTTTTATTGAATAATTCAGTATTTTGTAGTGATTATTGATATGTAAGAACTTGCAACTGCCATCTTATTGTTTGCCTTCTAGTTCTTTTTCATAGTGATTTGCTCAGTGCTCTCCTCCCCCACCCTCATTTTGAAGGTTTTGTGAATCTAGTCTGAATTTTTGCAGTGGTTACCATGAGGTTTATGTAAAATATCTCCAAGATAAAACAGGTCATTTTATGCTGAAAGCAGCTTCTCTCTCTTCCTATATAAAAGCTCGGCCCTTTTATTCCTCCCCTTTATGTTTTTAATGCCACAGTTCACTGATTTTATGCTCTGAATTTGTTAACAAATTATAGTAGCTGTAGGTTTTAATACTCTTTTCCTTTAACCTTTATACCTTAGTTAAGTGACAACAGTGCTAATACAGTTACTGTTTTCTAGTTCTATAGCAGAGCAGAGTGTGTTTTTGGGTTGCTGATTAGCATCTTTTCTTTACAGTTTGAAGAACTCCCTTTAGCATTTCTTGCAAGTCAGGCCTCATGATAGTAACCTTGCTTTAGCTTTTATCTGGGAAAGCCTTCATTTCTCCTTCATATCTGAAGAGTAGTTTTGCCAAACAAAGTATATTTGGCTGGCAGTCTCTATCTTTCAACACTTTGAGTGTCATTCTACTCTTTCCAGGCCTGCAGAGTTTCTGCTGAGAAATCTGCTGAAAGCCTACTAGGGTTCCTTTTTGCAAGATTACTTTCCTTTCCCTGGCTGCCTGGAAGGTTCTTGATCATTGGTTTTTGACACTTTCATTATAATGTGTTCTGGAAAATATTTTTTTGCATTGAGATAATAGGCTGTTTTAGTCGTTTTGTGGAATCATACCAATTTCTTGCCAGGTTTGGGAAGTTCCCAGCTATTATTTCTTTTGTCTGCTTCTCCCCCTTTTCTCCTTCTGGTATACCAGTTACTCTTATATTTGCCTTTTTGACCTTTCTGATTGAAACTGATAGCTCTTGCTGGGTTTCTTCACTATTTTAAAATCTTAGTTTTCCCTCCTCATCAAACTGAACTATTTCTCTATTCCTATCCTCCAAGTCACTTATCCTCTCTCCCATCTGGTCTGCCTGGTTACTCATGGTTCATTCTCCATCTCATTTATCAAATTCTTCAATTCTAGAATTTGTTTGGTTCTTCCATATAATTTTAATCTCTTTGGTAAAGAACTGCTGTGTTCATTAATTTCGTTCCTGAGTTCCCTGAATGACCTTTCTGAGTTTTCTTATAGCTTGTTGAATTTCTTCATGACAACTATTTCAAGTTATTTGTCAGAGTGCGGTATTCTGTGCCTCTGAGTTCGGTTGCTGGAGAATTAGTTTCTTTTTTTGTGATACCATATTTCCTTGATTGCTTGTGGTATTTGAAAACATGCACATCTGCTTTATCCTTTGAGGTAGCGTTTTATGTTTACTTTGGATCTTACTGTTCAACAGGCTGGCCATTAGAAGTCTTTCTTTTCTATTTTGGAAGGTGGCGCTGTAGCTCCTTTGTGGTTTCTCCTCTAACAGCTGGCTCTTGTGGATGCATTTGGTTGGTGGCAGAGTAGGGGGTGTTTTGGCCTTGGCAGCTGGGGTTTTGGGGTGTCACTGGGCCTGGCGTGAGAGCAAGTGTGACATATCCAGAGGCCCATGGGCAGTCCTGCTAACGTCCTGAAGCAGACAATAGGAAGCCCATTTGGTATTCTTTTTTTTTTTTTTTTTTTGGTATTCTTGACTGCCTCCTTCTCTTTCCTCTCCAACCCCTCAGTCACAGGTTCCTCCTCAGAAATCCAGGTGCTGCTGGGGAGAAAGGGGTCCTTCCTGCTGCAGCCTGGACAGCTGCCTCAAACGTCATTCCCCTGACCAGTAACAGGGTGTTGGCCTTAGCCTTGCGGTCTGTGTATCTCTAGAACTTAGTTCCCAGTCACTAGGGGGTCACTTAGAGGAAATACCTTTGTTAAATGACTCTTCCACAAAATGTATTTTCTATCAGATATGTTATAATATTTAATTTTTGTTAAGTTATAAATCTGCTTAATGTTGTGTTTTGTTTTTTCTAGCTAGGTATCCTGAATATCACTTTTTTTTTTTTTTTTTTTTTTTTAAGGTTTTATTTATTCATTTGACAGAGAGAGAGATTACAAGCAGGCAGAGAGGCAGGCAGAGAGAGAGGAGGAAGCAGGCTCCCTGCTGAGCAGAGAGCCCGATGCGGGGCTCGATCCCAGGACCCCGAGATCATGACCTGAGCCGAAGGCAGCGGCTTAACCACTGAGCCACCCAGGCGCCCCCTGAATATCACATTTTTAAAATATATATGCATTTACATATATTCTAAACTGTGAAAACAGGTATTATTCTCTCTTTATAATTTAATTTTCTTTTCTGTTATTTTTTAAGGAGTCATTTATTCGAGTCATGAAGACACATGGACGCTATGGGAAATGTTTCTCAGTTTATTGCAGTACTGACCACTATTTGTGGTCTGCTGTTTTTTATGAGTGTTCAGTTTATTTATGAAGAAGTTGAATGGACATCCTGGCTCATTTTAAATTTTGTATTAGGAGTGGAGTTCACATTTAGCGCTGTCAAAAAACTCAAGAGATGTTTGCTTCTTGGATGTGGTTAGTTGGACAGTGTTAAAGTTCTGTGACAAGAACAGTGCACTTATTTTATTTAGTGTCATTTGAAGCCTATCTAATATTTCCTAGGAGGTTAAGTATATGAAATGATATATAATACAAATTATAGAAAAATTAAAAATCTAATGTCTTCCTCCAGGCATTATTGTCTTTACAGAAGTATATATGCCTGGCAGAAATGTGGATGAGGAATCTCCTTCCTTGTAACAAATCCTCCAGAGAATTCAAAAAAGTTTCGTACTTTAAGTCCTCAGTCCCTTGAATTGCAATGTCTCTAACCCCTTGCAGCATTTGTATTAACATTGAACTTCACATGTTACTTTGACCAACTGTCTCATTGATTTTATTCTTCTTATGAACTGTTACTGCTCAGACTTCATCAGCAGTGGTTGCTTGCTTCTTTAATGATGGTTTTTGCTGAACAACTGAAATCTGGGAAAACAGAGAAACCTGAACTTGCTAAATCTCTATTTATTTAACCTCTGCTATCCTAAGTATATCTGGCATGCGAACAGCCCTGTGAAGGCACCCAGAGGCGCTTTGAACATTGCATTTGCCTTCATGAAGTGATCTTTCAAAAATCCACTTGAAATTCATGGACCAAGAGAATGAAGGACTGAGAGAAGCAAATGAAACTCCTGTGGTTTAATCATAACAAACAATTCAAGTATCCTTTGAGCACAGACATCACTGACAATCTATGACAGTGGGTTTTATGATGTGAATTTAAATGAAAGCTTGCTTCACTGTTCGGTGTCCCCAATTCTAACTGGTTATGAGCCCTGTGGGTCTGAATTGTTCTGTGTAGAAGTTACACAGAACGGACGTCCAGTCAACCTTGGCTCTTCCCAGACGCACGCAATATGGTAGATCACCCCCCACCCCACCCCAGCACCCTGTTGAGCCACTCCTGATTGATAGACCTTGGCATATAAGAAAACTATTTTTGCTCTGCCTACTAAAATAGGTTGAAATCAGCATGCTCCAGAAATATGTGAGGTAGGGAGCTAATTCCCTGGAATAAACCCAGGGGATGTTTGGAAATAATTCCTTATTCCTGGTACAAAGGAACCAGGCCTTTTTAAAAGGTACATTTTGTCAGGGAATTTTAGAGTAAAGTAGACTAAACAAAATTCCACATATAGGGTAAGTAGGGTAACATGAGACCGTGTGAAGGAGCTTTGACAGCCGGATGTGGGGCCGCCGGAAGGCTGTGGTATATGTGGTGTCCCTGGGAGACGTTAGAGGCCAGTGGTTGGACAGAGGGCACTGAATGACATCCTCAGATGCTCAAAGGTTAGAAACGCAGATGTTGAAACTGTGAATTTTTATCTGCTTGTCTTCCTATTGATTTTTGTCACCTTCCAGGTTATCATTTTAGTGAAAAAAGCGGATTTTTGTCAGTTTGCAACTTTTAAACAGATTGTCAATCCATAGGTCAATATCCAATGCTTTCAGGTAGTAACTGGTTAAATAGTATTGTTACCGTTTGTAGACTAAGTAACTGAGGATTGGGTGCTTTCCCTAAAGAAAAACAATTCCAGCGACAGCCATGGTGTTGGGGGCTAGTATGCTCCATTTCTTCCCCCACGTCATTGACACACACACACAGTGACTCACTGTAATAGACCCAGATATGTTATCAGGGAAGATGTAAGGGTAACCCTTTGGTTCTTATAATTTGATGTGTAGTAGAGTCACCTCGAGGTGTTTCTTAAAATGTTGATTTCAGTTGTTTTTGAAGATTCTAATTCCCAGTTCCTGGTTTAGATGTTGCAAATTTAACAAACACCTCCAGTGATTATGATCCAATGGATTTAGGGTCCATTTTATGCGGAACACTTTGCTCTTTCCCACCAAGACTTTAGCATTCATCGTATTATCAGCTCGGAGGTCATCCTGGAGACCATGAAACAGTGGACTCACCCATTTTGAACTGGGCTGGGTACCTGGATGAACTGGAAGTGATGTGGGGATGGGAGGGCTGTGTTGTGGCACAGTCTGTAGTGGGAGGTGAGAGCAGCGGAGGGGAGAGAAATGAGGGCTAAAGGCAAACGTGTGCTGTCAAGGGTTCCAGCCTACCTGTGCGGTCCGGCACACGAACCTGGAGGGCAGACAGATCCCTTCTTGTCCTGTTCCCAAGGAAAGTAAACTCTGGAACTGAAAATGTTGATCTATGAAGAGATAAATTGCCTAAGTTGATTACAAATAGACATTTATGAATTGAGCCTCAGGCCCCAGCTGAGCACATTTTACTGTCCTGTCACATTTGGTGAGGCCCTTGTGTCTGGACTTCACCTAAGATGGGGACAGCAGTGTGACATCAGGCCTGGCTGGGGAAGACCCTGGCACTGGCTGAAAAGGACGCAAGTGGCGGGGAAGATGTAGATAACAGTTGGAGGGGCCTGGCTCCTGGGGTCAGCTGTGAGTCAGGAACAGACTTTTATATTCGAAGAAGCCACTGAGGCTTGGAGGTGGTTCTATTAGAATCTGACACCTTAGGGATCAGCAGCCAAACTTGCCAGGAAAAGTCCTTAACTTTTGGTGGTGATAATTAAACATTCGCTAGACTAGAAAAGGGGCTTCTTGGAAGATCTTCATGTCAAGTAAATAAAAGTTTGTAGGCAGCAAATGGATGCTGGTCAGGGACAGAGTAGTAGCTTGATGAAGTTGCCCACTGTTTACAGTAAAGGTGCAGGTGTGTCACCATGAGCTTCACTCACCACCCTATAGTTACTGCCCTGCAGTCTCTCGCTGGTGCTGAAACCTCAAGACCTGCCTGATTGAAGACACGACTGCTAAACTGTTCGGAGCAGAAAACCTGCAAGTCCTGCATTTCCCTGTGTTTTCGGAAAGCTGAACAGTTTGAATCATTTTGCCTCCCACTTGGAAAGGAGTCCAAAGATTATAAATCCTCCTAACGTGAGTTTTAAAGTGACTGATGTGTCCTCCCTGAGCTGGCGTGGCTCTGAACACCAGGCAGGAAGTTTGCAATATGCCAGCGGTAGCCTATAAGCAGCAGACCCCTGGATGTCGTTCAGAGCTGGGGGCACTGTCCACTTCTGGCCTCATGTCTCCTGTTGGCTCGGTTGCTGTATTTCCTCGGCTGCGAGACGATCACACGTGCTTGTGTGAGCTTTGTGCCCGTTTGCTTCTGCTGTCAGCTGTGGGGCTTTCTGTCTTGTTCCCAGCCCTGAGAAGCAAAGAGAGGCTGGGGGACCGCCGTCACGAACGGTTCTCAGAAGGTGTTCTTACAGTACATGCAGCAGCCTAAATCCGTGTGGTTCTTCTGAATTCAAGTGCTCCTGGGCTTCAGTGAGAAGTTTTTTATCAAAGCTGTGATGATTTCCTCTTACCTGTTTTCTAATTTTCAGAAGCCATATGTCACATCTCACATTGTAATATTTAGTTTGTAATTACTTCCCCAACCCCAGTCAAACACACACACACACACACACACACAGGGGTGAGAGCTGTTTAGGGTGATAAGAGTTTGGGGGAGGACAT
This sequence comes from Mustela erminea, assembly GCF_009829155.1. Taxonomy (NCBI): domain Eukaryota; kingdom Metazoa; phylum Chordata; class Mammalia; order Carnivora; family Mustelidae; genus Mustela; species Mustela erminea. Next base: position 24,107,752 of record NC_045627.1, on the reverse strand, counting down.
TTTTCATCATTTCTTTTCCTGAACTTACTGATCTTGAAGACTTTACCTGTGAAGAACATGTTTTAATATTGTCTTTTTAAAAAAATTTAGTCTCCAACAATTGTCATCTTTTTTTAAAAGTATAATTAGTAAAAGTGAAAACGTGGATTTTCAACAGTATGGTGTTTTAATCTAATCTCTAAGTATCTCAAGATAACTGAGTTGCCATAGTAACCTATTAGATGTGCAAATGCAAGAAAACTTTAAACAAGAAATGTTTTAATCGTGTCTGTTCCTAACTGGTACTCATTCATCTCCACTATTTCCATTTGATGTTCTTATAACACTTTAATGGAGTAGATATTTATCAGCAGTTAGAAGTTGCTTTATAGAGTTTAACTATTACAACTTTATAGTTTTCATCTTAAAAATATGAACTATATCTGCAGTACTTTGAATAGTTGTACTTACCTGCTATCTTTGGCATTTTCAGAACAGAAAACCAAGATTTGCTCCTCTCCTACACACTGAGCATGGGGGTCCCACCTGGCATGTACCATATTTTATGGAAAATAGTGCTAACATTGCTCATTTTGTGCTAACACTTTATCTTTATGTATCATTACTACAAAATACAGTGCCTACTACATGGTAGGTATCCACGACTTGTTTCTTTGCTTGTTCTTTTTATAACTCTTGAACCTTATGTCTCAGGAGCTTGGACTCAGTTCAAGCCAGGCACTTTGTCAAGATATACAAATGACCTGGGGCACATGGAGCCTTCAAGGAAATCTCCAAATGCATGAAGGAGGCTCCTTCACACTACAGTGTAACACTTTGAAATAGATGTTGCAGTTTTTTGTTGGTGGAAAAACCTACATAAAAAAATTACCATTTTATCTGTTTATAAGCGTACAATTAAGTGGCATTAAGTACATTCATGCTGTTGTGCAACCGTCACTGCCATCCAGCTTCAGAATGTTTCCGTGTTCCCAGGTTGCAACTCCTTCCCCATGAACCAGTGACCAACTCCAGGCACCTCATATAAATAGAAGCATGTAAAACCTGTTTCTTAGGGAATGGTTTACTCTTAACACAGTGTTTTCAATGTCAGATCTTCTTTCTTAAGTCTGAATAACCATTCTGGATGAATATACCACATTTCGTCTATCTGTTCATCTGTCAGCGGATGCTTAGGTTGCTTTACCTTTTGGCTCTTGTGAATGATGTTGCTATGAACATGTGTATACAGATATCCAGAGGACTCCCTGCTTTCACTTATTTTGAAATTCCAGAAGTGAAATTGTTGGATAGTATTAGGTAAGCCTATGTTTCATTTCTGGAGAAACCACTGTATGGTTTTCTACTGTGGCTGCACCATTTTACCTCCCACAAGCTTAAAGTTTCCGTTATTCCATGTCATCACCAAAACCTGTTATTTTCTGTTTTTTGTTTGTTTGTTTGTTTGTTTGTTTTTGGTAATAGCCACCCTAGTGGGTATGAAGTGGTACCTCATTGCGGTTTTGATTTACATTTCCCTATCAATTATCAGTTACCAGTTTTGAGCATCTTTTCATACACTAGTTGATAATTTCTTTAGTGAAATGTCTATTCGGTCCTTTGTTTCTTGACCAGGTTGTTTTTGTTGTTGTTGAATTATAGGAGATCTTTCTATATTCTTGGTAGTAATCCTTTATTTTATATGTAGGGATTTTCTCCCATTCTGTGGGTTACCTTTTTACTCTTTTTTTTTAAGATTTTATTTATTTATTTGACAGAGATTACAAGTAGGTAGAGAGGCAGGCAGAGAAATAGGAGGAAGCAGGCTCCCCACTGAGCAGAGAGCCTGATGTGGGGCTCAGTCCCAGGAACCCTGGATTATGACCTGAGCCGAAGGCAGAGGCTTTAACCCACTGAGCCACCCAGCTGCCCCGTATCTTTTTACTCTTGATTATGTCCTTGATACACAAATATTTTTAATTTTGTTAAATCCAGTTTATCTATTTTTTTCTTTTGTTGCCCTGCTTTTAGTGTTTTATCCAAGAAATCATTGCCAAATCAAATATAGTAGAGCTTTTCTCCTATGTATCCTTCTAAAAGCTTCATAGTTTTAGTTCTTTAGGTAAAGCCTTTGATTCATTTGAGTCATCTTGTATGTGGTACATGCTAAGAGTATAACTTCATTCTTTTTCACATGAGGGAATCCAGTTAGCTAAAACCAATTGTTGAAAAGAGTCCTTTTCCTTTGAGTGGTCATGGCACCATTGTCAAATATTTTACCATACATGTGAGGGGTTTTTTGTTGTTGGTTGTTTGTTTTTGTAACAGTGCTAAATTTGCTTACTAGTTTCAGCAGATATTTTCTGTGTGGAATATTTAGGGTTTTCTTTATATAAGGATATGTCATTTGTGAACGAAGATAGTTTTACTTCTTCCTCTTTTATTTGGATACCTTTTATTTCTTTTTCTTGTCTAATTGCTCTGGCTAGGACTTACATTATTATGTTCAGTAAGAGTGGAACGAGTGGGGATTCTTGCCTTATTCCTAATCTTAGAGGAAAAGCTTTCAGGTTTTTACCTTTGAATGTGATGGTTGCATGTGTTTTTCATATATGGCCTTTCTTATGTTAGAAGGTTCTCCTCCTAGTTTTTTGAGTGCTTTTATCATGAAGGATTGTTTTATTCTGGCAAAGATTTTTGGTTTTCTTTTTCATCAATTGAGATAATCATGGGTTTTTTGCTTTCATTCTGTTAATGTGATGTATGTCATTGTTTGATTTTCATATGCTAAACTATTTTGGCGTTGCAGGACTAAATCCTACTTGGTTTTGTGACTAGTTCTCTTAATATACTCTGGAATTTTGGTTTGATGGTATTTTGTTGAGTATTCTTATATCAGTGTTCATGAGAAGTATTTGGTCTGTAGTTTTGTTGCTGTTTTTTCATTATCTAGCTTTGATAGCAGGATAATGCTAGCTGTATAGAAAGAGTTAGTCAGTTCAGACTGCTATAACATAAATACCATAAACTGGTGTCTTGTAAACAACAGAAATTTATTTCATAAAGTTCCTGAGGCTGGAAAATCCAAGATCAAGGCGCCAGAAGATTCAGTGCCTAGCAAGAGCCCTCTTTCTGGTTTATAACCAGCACCTTCTCAGTATGTCCTCACGTAATGGAAGGATGAGGAAGCTCTGTGGTCCGCTTTTATAAAGGAACTAATCCCATTCACAGGGTCTCCACCATCATGATCTAATTACCTTTCAAGGACTCCAGCTTTTGATACCATCACATTGGATGTTAGTATTTCTGCATGTGACTTTTGGGGAGATACAAACAGTCTATTGGAAGAAGTTGAAAAAGATTAACTTAATCCTATTTTAAATGTTTGGTAGAATTCATTGAAGACACCATTTGGTCCTGGGTGGTTCTATGTTGGGAGGCTTTGATTACTGATTGAATCAAACTTAATTATAGATTTATTCAGATTTATTTCTTCATGATTCAGTCTTGGTTGTTTGTGTGTTAATGTTTAAGTAAGGAATTAGGACCTGTAACTTCTTTTTTTTTTTTTTAAAGATTTTTTATTTATTTATTTGACAGAGATCAAATAAAGTAGGCAGAGAGGCAGGCAGAGAGAGAGGAAGGGAAGCAGGCCCCCCGCTGAGCAGAGAGCCCAGATGTGGGACTCGATCCCAGGACCCTGAGATCATTACCCGAGCCGAAGGCAGTGGCTTAACCCACTGAGCCACCCAGGCGCCCCAGGACCTAGAACTTCTTGGTCTACCATCTTGCTGGCATCACTGTCTGTTGAATTCTTTTTACATTGTGTTACTGTCCTATAAATCGTTAGTGGTATTACAAAATGGTTCATGTAATAAGAGCTTTTCTTTTCTTGTTTTCCAGCAAGTGTTCTCTCTCACTTTTGCACTGATACATGTGTACGATTGCATCACTAAAATCAGTGCTTAGTGGATATCACTGACCTTGCCATGCATGATTAAAGCACGTGAAAGCACATGTCTTAGTCCAGAGAGTGATGACCCTGCTTTTGGAGAAGCATGGATTCATGTTCCAAATCTGGTAATAAACAGCACTTGTATTTTTGTGATTGCGTTGTCTTATATGTAAAATGAGAATGTTAAAATAAATGCTGTTTAAGGTTCTTTTATATCTACTTCTCTGTTTCTGTAGTGTAGATAGTAATTTAAATTTTGAAACAATGTAAGTGAGTGCAAGAATATTTTTATGTGTACCTAATCAGGAGTATACCTATCTGAAACGCTTTGGATTAGGTAAACAGGTAGCCCTTACAAAAATAGTGAAGAGGGCACTGAGATAAATTATTGGGACCTAAAAAGATAGACTCAGACCCTAAAATCAACATGTGCCTGCACCAGCCTTTCAGAGAATGTTGTAGGTTGTCTGTGAGCCTTACCCTGGGGGTAAAATAGAACACATTGCTGGATATTTTCCGGGAGGAAAGATCTTTGTGAGAATAACAGTGTATGATACACCCCCATTACCCTTTGGTTTTGTCCTAAGAGAATATGGTTCAAGTTTTTTAATAAAAGGGGTTATAAGAATATGACAGAAAAAGCCCACCCTTGCTGAAATATAAAAAAAATATTGAAGAAAAAGAAAATAGTAACAACTTCAGTTTCAATAGAAAATGAAACTGGGGGACCCCTGGATGGTTCAGTTGGTTAAGTGTCTGCCTTCTGCTGAGGTCATGATCTCAAGGTCCTGTCATGCTTTGGGCTCTTTGCTTAGCATGGGGTCTGCTTCTCCCTCTCTCTCTGTCCCTTCTGCTCATGATCTCTCTTTCTCTCTAGCTTGCTCTCTCTCAAATAAATAATGAAAATCTTTAAAAAAAGGAAAAGGAAACTTTGGTTCATAAAGATGGAAGAAACCATATGGTATTTGGATGCAAGATCCACCCAGAAAACTTGCACAAACTGGCCATTCAAATATGAGAGAAAATAAGATTGCTTTAATATTGCTTATTGCCTAAAAAATTATTATTGGCTATTTTAGGACTTGAGACCTGTTTAACACTACCATGAGGAAAATCTGTGTACACAGAATGAGATTTTTCTTTATTTTCAGAAATCATAGCATGGAAAATACAACAAAATATACTTGAGGAGGCTTCTAAAAGCAAACAAAATTCTATAAACAGTTTACTTTAGATGGTAAAATGTAATGTTTGTGAATAATAGCTACAAATATTTCTTTTGGGTAGTATGCTTTTCTGTTTGCTTATAAATTATACATAACTGAAGATGGTTACACTTTATAAATGTCTAATGTGCATTGCTATTTATATGATTTTCTTTATGCTATTAATAAAATGTGCAGTGTCACTATCTTCCATTATTTTCAGTTCACATTTTCACACTTACGATACTGTTAATTTATGTTATTTTTTTCTGCTCATGACTGTCAATATTGATAGAGAAAAGAGACCTGAAAAATAATGAAAATGATGAAGAGTCCATCAAAGTGTGAATAAAATGGTTCAGAAGTAGGTGAAAGTTAATGAATTTTGCAAAGGTTTTCATAAAAATGAAGTTCACTAATGTGAGTTAAAAACTAGTAAATTTGGTCAAGATACTTGGTCCTAGCATCTATATAAGTGGATTCAGGCAAAATACAAAAGAGCCAAGTATGGAGGAATGTGGTGGTGGTCGTGGTGTTCTGGCTCTCTCCTTCAGTCAGGCATGACTCCCTCAAGCCCTTGTGAGATATCACTGATGAAGACACTTCAAAGAGAGGATTCTGGGAAGAAGGCAGAAGAGGAAGTGCCAGGACATAGTCTCCCAACCCATGCAACCAGTCATGCTGCTAGAATCTGTCTAATGTAACTCTTTTGGAACTTTGGAGACCTTATAGCTTTAGGGCAATGGCTTTGATGGTAACTTGTGATTAATTGCAGTCAGTTTCATCTCTGAGCCCCAACCCCAGGGCATACAGCCAGGCACACGCTCCTGGAGCCCATTGCATACAGCTTGTAGGCCCGGGTGAGCAATAAGGACCCGTCCTCCCAATACGGGTCATCTGTGTTCTGATCACCGATTGCTGACTTAAGCTATATCCTGGGATGTCTGAAATATGACCAACTCTCCCTGTTGGAGGCTTATTCACAAGTGATGAAGTTTGGGGCCCTGGGCAACATGGTTGAAGCCAATACTATGCATTGGCCTCATATTGCTACTTCAAGTTCTGTTGAGAGTAGCCTTAATTATATTCTATACAGGACAAATTAAACATAGCTTCAGTCTGTTGGTCAGATTTATCAGAATGGCGGATGGAGTGATGTACTTATGTAGATATTCAAGTTCAACCAAGAAAATGTCAGGTCAGATATTGGGAAGGCAAACTGCCGTAGACCCTGAGCATTCCTGCACATTGTTGCTGGTCGTGCCAAGAATACAAAGACCCAACCGCTTTTTCTTGGGGCTATGTCTCAATGTTATATATGCAGCAGGCAACCCTGAGAAATGAGTTAGTAGCCCCCCTCCAGGAGAGAGGGCAGACTTGCTTACTGCCTTCTATAAAAGAGGTGGGTTCCCCATGGTTGGTGCTCCTCAGATGTGGCACAAGCCCACTGCATGTGTAGCATAGAGAGGATGCCTCCCTACTGGCCCCTTGGGACTCAGCAGGGCCTGGGAAACCAACAGAAGCACGATGCTTTTGCTATGCAGTGTGATATGAACACTAAAGTTCTTCATCTCTGGGGGGAAAAAAAAATCCAATAGAAGCCTGAAAAGAAAAATAAATATGTACTAAAGGAGTGTATAAAATAAGGTAGAAATAGTCTGGATAATTGCTAATAAAAGCTTATATAGATTAAATTTACTTGATAAAATGCAGAAGTTCTGAGAAGGAATTTTAAAATGATCTGTGACATATACAAGAGACACTTAGATTACATAAAAAGACAAATGATGAAAGTCATGGAGTGGTCCAACATCCGATCAAATAATTAGAAAGGCTTCTGCTAATAAGTATTTAATATACACCAAATATCTTATATTATTTAATATTTGTATGCTACCATAAAGCTTGAAACAATTGCTCTTGTTAGAATGCCGCCAGATGATAGCTTTGTTGAACTTATTTAAGGTTTATAACAAACTTGGAAAACAGCTATTTTTAAGAAGCAGAGACTAAAGTTATGAGTCTTCAGTTTCTCAAGAACTTATTTAGAACATATGACCTAACTAGGACTCAGTCCAGGTGTTTGCTTCCTCTTTCTCTCTCCTTCCCATTTCCTCCTCCCTCCCCTCCCTCCTTTACTTCCATTCTTCCTATCTTATTCCTAACTCCAAAACTGTTAAACTTTCTGTCACTAAGTCTCTTATTCATGCACTAGTTATGAGGACCTTATAAATAGGAGACCATTTGGAACTGTTGATGATATGGCAAATGGAAAAGGCTGTGTTATACTGTTCGTTCTGGAGACATGACCAAATTATTCCAACCCATTTTGCATTCTACTTGTCACTTTTCTTTCTTTCTTTCTTTTTTTTTTAAATAATGAAGTCATCTAATGTAATGAGTGCACATCATTTGCTGTGGTCCTGGAAAGTATGTGTGTGGGGGTGCAGGGGGAGGTGCAGGCAGGTGTCTAGGGAGGCTAAAAGGCATAAGGAGTGTGCTGGTATCTTTCCTTGTGGAGGAGAGACTTCTTTGTTTTTTGGGTCTCCTAGAGTTTGAGGTGACCCCTTTCTCTTTCCCACCCTAGATCAGTGATTCTACTGACAGTCTGGTTTCCACTATGTAATTCCCTTTGCATATCTTAGGTGGGAAATAAGACAGTTACTTATCGTACTTGCAAGGTATTGAATACATTGTATTCATTCAGTAAGTCATCATGAATGAATGGAAGTATTGGGAGTTACTTCTAGAAATGTGGCAGAAGTACAATAGCATCTTTCCTTTCTGCATTGCTCATTTGCTATGTTGACATTCCAGAGTTGTTCCTCTCCATGGTCATGCTTCAGCACTTTCCAGGCTCAAATTTGGTTGCACTTTTTATCAGTTTATACCCCATTCTACTCAGGCTACCACTCACACTGCAAAAACCATTGCCTGTAGCACAACTTTTATTACTATGGCAGGAAAACAGAGATTGGTATGTCCTCAAACTCTGTATAAATTATAGAGCGTGCGGTTAGATGATTTAGTCATACAATATGACTTTTTTTTAACTCTTAAAATACCAATATTAAAAATATATATATAAAAAAGGATAGTGAAGCCAGTCATCATTAGCATTGTCTGAAGACCAGCAGCATCCCCAAGGTGGTTCTTACAAAGAATATTCTGGGTCCCAACCCCAGATTTACTGAATCAATTTTTTTTTAAAGATTTTATTTATTTATTTGTCAGAGAGAGAGAGAGAAAGAGCGAGTAAGTGCACAAGTAGGCAGATTGGCAGGCAGAGGCACAGAGAGAAGCAGGCTCCCTGCCAAGAAAGGAGCCCGATGTGGGACTCGATCCCAGGACCCTGGGATCATGACCTAAGTTGAAGGCAGTGGCTTAACCGACTGAGCCACCCAGGCATCCCCTGAATCAAATATTTTGAGTGAAGGCCCTGAATCTGTGTTTTAATAAATACCGCAGGTAATGTTCACACAAAATAAATGTGTGAACCAGTAGTTCAGTTTTTGTTTCTGGTTTTTTTTTTTTTTTTTTTTTCCCCTGTAGCAAAATAAGAGGTAAGACTTTTCTGGACTCTTTAAAAAGAGTAAGGAAACAATTCCCAAGTAGTTTAGTATTGAGTTACTGGTATGGACAAGGAATTAATATAATAGAGCAGAGTGACAGGAGTTGTGAGAGTCCAGTAATCTATGTGTGTCACTCGGATGTGACATCCTATAAGTGTCATGGTTCTAACATGCTCCCTTGTACAGCTTAATGTCTTTATAATCAGTATGAGTCTTACAACCAGTGCAACTAGAAATATTACATCTTGACTAATTAATAGCTGTCCTCTTTCTTGATTGCCTTAGATTAAAAAAAAAGTACTGCATTTTTGCATGTGTGTGCCATGTCATTCACTCCTTTGTTTTTACATTCCTGTCTGTTGTCCATGGAACACAGCAAAACCAAGTTGTCCAGGTCTTTGCTCTGTCATTAACTTCCTGTCCTACCTTACCCAGGTCCCTGAAGTTCTGTGAGCGTCAGACTCTTCATTCATAAACCCGGTGGTCAGAACTGCACTCTTCCTCATCTGTATGCTAGGGAAATCAGTTGTCTCTCCAACCCTATAATTTTATGGATTTGATGAAATATTATTTGAAATTAGACCAATTCATGGTGATGGATGCAGATATTTAGGGTTGCGGGACTTAGTGGGACAAGAATGTCATGAAGGAATGATTTTGCACAATAAGGAGCTTTTTGGCCTGGACAGAAAGAATAAAAGAAGGAGATAATATAATGATGCTGGCAAAAATAATGAGGATCTATTCCCTTTATCAACATTGGACATACCTTTGGGATCATGTTTTCAGGAGAGGGTGGGCCACAGAGGAAGTGATTCCTGGGCAGCCTGTGGGTTTCTCAAGGGAGAGCAGAGATCGCCGTCATGGTGACTGAAGATTTCGGGGACTGAGAATAAAGGGTGGCTCAGCTGGGGGGCATGGCAGAGGGTTTGGGCCCTTTGCAGATTTCAGAGTGGCCCAGGTCTTCACAAAACTGGGACCTTTCACAGAGGACGGGTGTATTCATGACTCCCATGCACCTGCTTGGACGTAGGAATAAAGCCACAGTACTGTGTTCTTCATTGTGTTTCCTAATGTGCTTTGCAGTAAAACATGCTCGTCTCATACGGCAAATGTTCCTCGAAGTATTAGAGGTAAAACCAGGTCCCCTCAGAGTATTTCATTGCATTCATGTCTTTGCTTCAATCCCTGAAAGAGATTTGTGATAAAGGTCTGAGCACGGGTGGTTTGTTCAAGTGGTTCTAGGAAGTTTCGGCTTTGAATGTGAAATGCATAGCAATGGAAAGGAAGGAAGACAATACCCAGTGTTTAAGGAGCACATTACTGTTGTAGGTGATCGGGTCACCACCGCTGTGATCCCTGCGTGATGGTTGAGGACCTGTTTAGAGTTGTCCTAGGCAGCAGGAGAGCCAGGGTAGATGGGCATTTTTCAGTTGCCCTGTGTTAGGTTGTTTAGAGGATGAACTTCCTGGTGCTTCCCCTCTGCCCTATGCATGGACAGAGTATGTGCTTCCAGCTGGAGGCAGCTGATAGAGTCCAGCACGAGACAAATCAGTGCGAGGACACGAATGAAAACATGATTTCTTCCATGGCCTCTGCTTGTGCTCCTCAACGCATCTGTGCCTTACATTCTCTTCCTCACATCTCATCTTTGCTTTAACATCATTGCCCATCAAGATTTGACATATACACTTAAACATTTTTTTCTGTTTGAAATAGTAATTTTAAAATTTCGTGGACTTTTAAGAAACAACACAGATCCCATATTTCACTCATTTTTCCCAACTGCAGTTAGCTTAGATTATATTGTTAATAATCACTTTTCCCTTCATACCAGATTCCAGATTTACCTCAACCAGCATCAACACATCTGATCATCTTGGTTGCTTGCTCAGCAAAGTAATCAAGATATGCCTCCTTAGGGGCGCCTGGGTGGCTCAGTGGGTTGGGCCGCTGCCTTCGGCTCAGGTCATGATCTCAGGGTCCTGGGATCGAGTCCCGCATCGGGCTCTCTGCTCAGCAGGGAGCCTGCTTCCCTCTCTCTCTCTCTGCCTGCCTCTCCGTCTACTTGTGATTTCTCTCTGTCAAATAAATAAATAAAATCTTTAAAAAAAAAAAAAAAAGATATGCCTCCTTAAAGTATATGAACATCTGGGGTCTTTGCTCCTCCAGACCATGATTTCTGCAGTTGCCCACTGAAGGTCATCACCAAGGTTGGATGTCCCAATGAGTGCCCCCCTCAGTCTCCTGAGCTCAAGATAGACACATCTTCGCCCTTGGTTGCTACAGTCCTGTCTTGTGACCTGAAGGGTTCATTGCTTCCTGTAGTATAGTGTTGTATCTCCTGGCCCCCTATGGTTCTACTGGCAAGAGAAGCTCAGATAACTCAATGGTTGTCACAGCTTTGTGTTTATCAGAACTCAAGTCTCTTCTGGGAGGAATGTCCCCCACCTAGCCTTCCTCTAAGACAGACCCTGACTTCATAGACTCTAATGTTAGAGGGACAGGAAGTATGGATTATGTGCTGGGTCACTGAGAATGATCATGAGATGAGCCACTCTTAACCACCTCCCTTTGGTTTTTTGACCCTTGTATTTCTGTTCCAGATGCACAGGACTCCAACCTCACAGGTGTCTTTTCTAAGCCAGCCATCTCATCTTAGCTGTACCTTAGTGAAGCTCTTCCAAACTTCCAATATTCCACTGGGAAAGAAGTTTCCAGGTGATAAAGTACATGCTAGAACCAGGCCATCCTATTTTCATGAGCTGTCTGGGGTTCTCAGAAGCAGCCATTTAGATGTCCCCTGCCATATGTCGCCATCTCAGTCTTCTTTCGCACGGGTGACTTACTACAGCTAGTTCAGCCTTGTGTCTCACTCTGGCGATAAAGTCATCATCTTCATGTGTAACATGTTCTACTTTTTGGTTGTAAGTAGAGGTGAAGTTCTTTCAAGGCTGCCACAGAGGCCTTCTGTACTACACAGCATGCACTGAGTTAGAAGGCCAGCCTCAGGCTGTATTTTTGTTTCGCTTATTTTGCTGTTGTTGGTTTAAGAGCTCTAGTTTACAGTTACTTTTGGCTTAAAATATGATAGGCCTGAGGATACTGTGAGGGCAAACATGGCTCCTTCTCTCAGCCCTCCTCCCAGTTCATTAGAGCTGAGTATTAGAACTTCATTGCTCCAGTAAATCATAGGTTAACGCCATACAGCTTTCCATCAGCAGTGGCAACCTTGTTAGCATTTTCTGAGAGATCTCATAACTCCATCCTAAAAATCTGATTTCTAATGCCACGTGTACTATCAGTGGTCTTTGGGTCTCACCAAAAAAGACCCTGACACAAATTTGAGTGCAAGTTGTTTATTTTGGCAATGATCCAGGCAGCACTGTGCTGATGAGTCATTTGGGTAAGGAAAGGAAAGAGTCAAGTACAGGTAAACTAGTGACTGCTCCTTCCAGGGGTGACTGATTCACATACCTTCTCGGGACCGCAGTGAGCTGGTATATCTGTAGAATGAGGAACAGGCTCATCCTCGGCTGAGAACTGTGCTCCTTAGTCATCGTCTTAGCAGTTTGCGTATGTGCCCAGAAAACTTCCTTGCCGAGGAGAGTTCTCATTCATCACAGAAGGAACTGCAGTTTCTTGCAGTAAGAAATCATGGATATGTATAGAAAAGTTATGAGTACAGGGGCGCCTGGGTGGTGCAGTTGGTTAAGTGTCTGATCTTGGTTCCGGTTTCTGTTGTGATCTCAGGGTTGTGAGATCGAGCCCTGTGTTGGGGCTCTGCCCTCAGCAGGGAGTTTGCTTGTGTTTCTCTCTCCCTCTCCCCTTCCTGCTTATGCTCTCTCAAGTACATAAATAAATAAATATAAAAAAAGAAAAGTTAAGAATACATAAGGAGATAAGGCCCATAGTATCTATTATAATACTCTTCAAACAAATTCATACAAACTTCCCTGAAAAGTTACTTATTTTAAATACAGCAAAGAGAAGGAAGTTACATGCTTAATTTTACTCCTTATCCACTCAGGTGTATTACCCATCACTATACTTATGAGGTGAGCTAAAATTTCTAGCATCACAAAAGAAAGCAATAATCCTATTATCACTGAGAACACGTTACTAAATAGAGATTTTCACCAAAACTTGTCTGTGCCCATTCACCAGACAGTCCCAGGTGGGAGCCAGGTTGGACCATTTTCATGATGTGATATTAAATTATGCAACTAATTATCAGTCTTCTTGTTTGATGACCCCAAACACCATATATAACTAAGAAAAATAATTTCTGTTCAGCTTTATAAATGGGAAATCTGCATTTAGGACATTTAGTCTCAGTTAGTCTTCTCAGTTAGGGAAGACTCAAGAGTTCCTTGCAATTACCCACTGAAGTCACAGATTTACCCAGAGTTAAATGACCTCAGAAACTGTCAAACAAGCTCTCAGTGAGTATTAAAGTATTGCTGTACATGGTTTCTAATTCTGAAAGCAAAACATCACTATTATCATTAGTCACAACCACCTCCACCGCCAGCTCCACTGCTGCCATCACCATCACCACCTGCACCATCACCAGCACGAAAACCACCACCACCACCTCCACTGCCATCACCACCACCATTGCCACCACCACCATCATCTTCACCATCACTACCATCATCATCACTGCCACCACCTTCACCGCCACCACCATCACCAACCATCACCACCACTGCTGCTGCCACCACCACCACCACCGTCACCTGCACCTCCCCACCACCCCCACCCCATCACTCCTACCGCACCCCCACCACCATCACCCCCCCCCCCACACACACACACACAATCACCACCACCACTATCACCACCAGCACTGTTTTGGAAGACTGTGCACATGGTGGTGAGAATGGTGAAGACACTGCATCTTAGTACTCAGGATTTGGGTTCTTCCTATCTGGGTTTCTTGTGTCTGTTTCTCACCTTTTCAAATGTGACTGCATTTCTATTGACTCCAGCTCTGCTGGAAAAAAATATGCATGTTTATAGTTTGGACCAGTGATTCATTTCACTGAGTTCCTTTTTTGATTTGCTGAAATACATTTAAGTAACAACAATAAGGGTATTCTTTCTCATAGCACATTCAGTACTTACTTGGTGTGGTGCTGTTTCTCATCATATGGGATACAGTGATGAAACCAAAGTTCCTGACTTTATGACTTATAATTCAATGGAGGAGACCGAGCAAACAATCGGGAAATAGGGATTATAACATCCTATCATACTCTAAAGAAAAAACATGAAACGGAAGTTAAAGGGACATAATGAAAACTTCTATGTTAGATAGGTAGCCTGCCCTGATAGGGTGACTTACGAGCAGGGACAGGAACAAAATGTGGCAGAAATTTAAATCAGTGAATGAGGGAAGCAGGGTCCTGGTAGGAGGAAGTAGTCAAGCAGAGGCCCTAAGACAGGACAGTGTGCCATGTCTCTGTGGGAGAGTTTGATACCTGCAATGGTAAGAGCAGAGAGGAGGGACAGAAGTAAAGAACATGTGATGAGACGTTCAGGGCCAGACAATAGGGGGCTTTGTAGCCCATGGTGAAGAGTTACGTGTGTTTTGAGTGAGTTAAGAAGCTGATAAGAATTTCGAGCGAGGGAATGTTATGGTCTGTCTCCTATCTTAAAAGAGCACATGGCTATGATATGAAGAGTCAAATACAGATAAAATGTAGGAAGGCAAAAGGTGACAGTGTTTGGGTTGTGTAGTACCATTGGAGGTGGTGATAAATTGTCAGATTATGGATGGATTTTTTGAGATTATGGCTGGCGGGATACATTTTGGGATGGATTCCTGATATGTACATGATCATATTAATGTTGTCTGGTCAACTGAGGGCCTGCTGTGGCCCTGCTTTATCTGGTAGAATTTATCTAGCCAGTGTCTTGATATTACTTTAATACTTCGAATGACACCACACGCATATCCAAAGGGATAACTATGAGATAAAGATGAGATGAGATAAAAGCTGTTTGAAACCACATAGAGACTTACTTAAAACCGAGAACTCTGTGGCTGGAGAGGAGAGGATGGAGTCACTCTGGCCCAGGACAATGTCAGTCTGCCTGCCACGCCTGCCTTCCAGTGTTTGCTAGTGATTCCTGTGTCGGGCTTACTGGCCATGGAATTTAGTAGTCTGTGATCAAGTGTATCTGTGTTACCTTCATGTTCAAGACTTGATAGGGAGAGGGGTGCAGCCACCCAGGCATGGAGGTGGGGCTCTTTTGGGGAGGAGCCTGCCACTTCCAGATGGAAGTTAGCTTCCCCATCTGTATTCCTAGTGTGGACACAGCTGCTCTCACTGACACATCACATGCCTCAGAAAATCTCTCCTTGATACTGAGCTTTCCAATGTTCGGGATCAGAGAATCCTGGAATTGAAGTGCTGGGGGCTGTCTTAGAGATGATTTTATCCGATAGAGATGAAAACTAAGGTGTAAATGTCAAAGATAATTTGCTGTCACCACACAGTGGATAGAGACAAAGCTGGAACCGGCTTACACCTTCAGTGGCTTTTCCTTTAAACGTCTGTCTGATTATGTGAAGATTTAATCCTGCAGGAGTTTTAACTGGAGCGCCTTTTGGACTGAATTCCATTTTTAACACCAGGACATGTAATTATTCACATGAGTTTGTTATTCTTAGCTTTGACAAAAAAGCATTCCATTCATCTATTTTGGACGCTTATCTGAAAATTAGTCCCAGATGTTTCCCTTTGTCTCATTTTATTATAAAATAGTTTAAGTTGTGATAGAGTCCAGACCAAGATGACAACATAGGAGGCTCCTGAGCTTTTATCCTCCCACACATGCAACAAATATATAGCTCCCCACAGAGCATTTCCCTCTGAGAGAAATCTTGAAATGACAAGACATTAACCATAGGGTTACTCTATACTCAAAATGGATAGATTATCAAGTCAAAACCAATGAGGACAAAATGAGACTTAATTAGATCAGTTGTACCTAACTGGCCACAGACACATAGAGAACTTTCCATCCAACAGCAACAGAACACACATTCTTCTCAAGCACATGTGGAACATTCTTTAGGGTAGATCACATATTAGGCCAAAAAACAAGTCCTAAAAATGTTTTAAAAAATTGAAATTATGTTACTTATCTTTTCTAACCACAATGGTTTGAAACTGAAAATCAATTACAAGAGAAAAACTGGAAAATCCACACACATATGGAGATTAATTAACATGCTAGTGAACAACTAGTAGGGGGTCAAAGATGAAATCAAAAGGGAAATCAAAAAATATATTGAGACAGAGGAAAATGGAAACACAAAATATCAAAACATATGGGATGTAGCAAGAGCAGTTCCCAGAAGTTTATAGTGATGAACGATTACAATTAGAAAAGATATCCCAAATAAACGTAAATTTAGATTTCAAGAAACTAGAAAAAGAAGGACAAATTAAGGAAGGAAATAACTCAGGTGATGGGAATCAATATGAAATAGAGACTAGGAAGTTATAGAATAGATCAGTGCAACTAAGAAACAAAATTGACAAATCTTTAGACAAAAAAAAGGAATACTCAGATCTGAAATGAAAGAAGACATTGTAATTGATACCTAGAAATACTAAGGTTCAGAAGAGAGTGCTATGGGCAATTTTGCCAACAAATCAGATTACTTAAAAGGAATGGACAAGTACTGAGAAACCTACAACATTATCAAGACTGAATCAAGAGGAAATAGAAAACTTGAATGGATCACTAATGAAGGAGATTGAAGTATAATCATAAATTGGGGATAAAAGGAGCACCTGGGTGGCTCAGTGGGTTAAGCATCTGCCTTCAGCTCAGGTCATGATCTCAGGGTCCTGGGATCGAGCCCCACATCGGGCTCACTGCTCAGCAGGGACCCTGCTTCCCCCTCTATCTCTGCCTGCCTCTCTGCCTACTTGTGATCTCTGTCTGTCAAATAAATAAATAAAATCTTAAAAAAAATAAAAAGAAAAAAAATAAATTGGGGATAGAAGGAATGGACCTCAACATAAGGCAGGTTTCCTCCAGTTCGCAAAAGTAGAGCATTGCCAGGAGACCTTTCATAAGTTAAAGTGATCATAAAGCAAAGAAGCAATTGTTACTTCATAAAAGCAGAAACCCTCTTTGGATTTCTTTTGGTTAGCAAAAACAGATATTAATGTAGGTCTTTTGCAAAAGCAAAATGGCATAAAGGGAACTTTTGAATAGCAGGGGAAATCTGTATAGGCCATATATGACAAATCCACAAATAAATCCTACACAAGTGAAAAGCAGAAAGCTTTCTAAGATCAGGAACAAAAAACAAGGAAGCCCACTCTCATTTTATTCAATGTAGTAGTAGAAACCCTAGCCAGAGCAATTATGCAAGAAGAGCAATGAAAGGCATCCAAATAAGAAAGGAAGAAGTAAAATTGCCTTTTCTGCAGATGACATGATACTGTACAGAGAAGTTACAAAGACCACCAAGAATCTGTTAGAACTAACACGTTTGGTAAAGTTGTAGGATACAAAATCAATTACCACAATCAGTTGCATTTTTATACACTAACAATGAACTGTCAGAATTAAAAACAAAACAAAACAAAAAATTTTATTTATTTGTCAGAGAGAGAGCAAGCACAGGCAGAGGGAGCAGCACGCAGAGGGAGAAGCAGACTTCCCAATGAGCAAGGAGCCCGATGTGGGGCTTGATCCCAGGATCCCAGGATGGTGAACAAAGCCAAAGGGAGAGACGCCTAACCAACGGAGCCACCCAGGTTCCCCCAGAATTTTTTTTTAAGTCCCATTTACAGTAACATCAAAAACAATAAAATATTTGGGAATAAGTTTAACCAAGCAGTGAGGCAATCTGTAGACTGAAAACTATAAAACATCAATGAAAGGAATGTAAAAAGATACTAATAAATGGAAAGATACTTGTTGCTCATAGGTTGGAATAAATGGAAGAATAAATATTGCAAGATGTCCATACTCCCCAACCAATCTACAAATTGCATACAGTCCTTATCAAAATTCCAATAGTGTTTCTCCCAGAAATGCGAAAAAATCATGCTTCTTGACATCAGGTATGATTTGAAGGTGTAATAATCAACATGGTATGGTACTGGCATTAGAACAGACACATAGATAAATGGAATAGAATAGGGAGCCCTGAAATAAACCTATTACTTATATGGTCAATTAATTTTCAACAAAGGAGCCAAGAGTATACAATGGATAAAGGATAGTCTCTTAAGTAGATCATGTTGGAAAAACTGGATGTCTACTTATAAAGAGATTAACCTAGACCCCTATATTGTAACATACATGAAAATTGACTCAAAATGGATTAAAGACTTGAACACAAGACTTGAAACCATAAAAGTCCTAGAAGAAAACATAAGGAAAATCTCCTTGATGTTGGTCTTGCCAGTGACTTTGGATTTCACACCAAAAACAAAAGAAAAAACTCCTAAGAAAATAAATAGGACCGCATCAAACCAAAATGCTTCTGCAAAGGAAACTATCAACAAAATGAAAAGCAACCAGTGGAAAGGGAGAGAATGTTTGCAGACCACAAATCTGACAACAGGTCAGTACTCAGGCATAAAATGAACTCATATGACACGATAGGAAAGAAACAAATTACTGTCCCCCCCAATCCCTGAAATGGGCAAAGGACATTTTCTTAGAAGAAACCTAGAAATGGCCAACAGGGAAATTCAAATCCAAACCACAGTGAGATACCAACTCATACTTATTGATATGTCTGTTATCATAAAAACAAGAGGTACATGCTGGTGAGGATGAGTAGAAAAGGGACTCCTTATACTCTGTTGGTGGGAATACAAACTTGTGCAGCCATTGTGGAAAACAGTATGGAGGTTCTTCAAGAAATTAACAACAGAACTTTGTGTGCTAAAGTAATCTTATTTCTAGATACATATCCAAAGGAAATAAAATCACTGTTGTAAGGATTTATCCATAATCCTGTGTTCATTGCATCATTATTCACAATAGCCAAGGTATGGAAACAACCTACTTGTCAGTCCATGGATGAGTGGATAAAGAAAATGTGATACACAGACATACACACACAAAAGCACTAAAATATTTTTAAGCTTTAAAAAAGAAGGAAGTCTTGCCATTTGCAACAACATGGATAAAACTGGGTGGCATTATGCCAAGTTGAATAGACAGGCAGAGGAAGGCAGATATTCTATGGTCGATTTTTTATGAGGAGTCTAACAAAAAAAAAAGTCAAACTCATAGAAATAGATTGGTGTGGTGGTTGCCATGGCTAGGGGGTGAGGGAAATAGGGTTGGCAAAAGGGTACAGACTCTTAGTAGTTACAGGATGAGTAAGGTCTGATCACCTAATATACACAACAACGATTGTGGTTGATACTGTTGTTTTGCATAATTGAATTTGCTAATAGAGTACAATGTAAGTGTTCTCCCTTCCACTCCCCATCGAAAGTTTAATATGCAGGATCATGGATGTGCTGTTGCTCCAGTGAAGTTGAGATGGAAAAGAAGCTGTTCTTCGAAAAGCCTGACAATTCAGTGATTGTCAGATAATAGAGCTGCTAGTAGTAAAACTTGTTGTCTAAGCATCTGCCTGGAAACTCATTTTTGTGAGGAAAAGTGCATTTTTTTTTTTTAATGCTCTTGTGTTAAACTCGGTTTTCATCCCAGGTCTTAGGAGAAACAAGAGCAGTGACTCTCAAATTATGTCATTTGAGTTTTCCTCCTGAAAATGTAGCCATTTATTTCACTTACAGATTTCTGACAAACCCGTGATAAAGGTCTTTACCTCTTAGAGGCTGACACCACTACAAGGAATCAGACGTTTGGTAGAATTTCCCTCAAAGTCCTCCAAACATATGCATTGTGATATTTGAGGGCAAGAGATGCTATTTCCCCTCTCACCCTATGTGATCCACAGATTTTACACGGACACTTAAGATTGTATCATCAGAATTAAAAATTTTTCTCAAAACCTTTTTTTTTCTTCATAGCCTTTTTATCTTTCTATCTTTGTTACAGTCTGAACTTTTGACTATATGAGCATGTATAGCTTGTGTATTTTAAAAATTTATATTGGTTTTTATAAAAACTCATGCAGAGTTTGAAAGTTTGAGTTTTAGACCATGGTAAAATTTTCACAAGTCAAACATTTGTATTCAAATATCACATAGTACACAAAAATATGTACTATATACCAGATACACTATAAAAACAGCATTTAGCTGTGTATTTCTAAACCCGCTTTCTTTTCCACTTTAAGCTTTTCACCTTTCAATGTGTGGAGTTACCAGCACTCTTCCTCATGTTTAAGCTGTTGTCATTGGTATCTAACATGTAATCTCAAGGTATTTATATGTTTAAAAATCAAATAATGCTCATTGTTTAGTAAAAAGTATGATTCCATGCATAGGGCAATTGGGAGGATACAACAGAAAGGTTTTCTATTGCTAACTTTAGAAATTATGTCCTGTTAGACTGATGGTTGATTTAAATGTAACTTCTTGTCGAGTATCTGTTTCCAGAATCAGATTATTATGACTCTAGTTTTCCTGAAGCCTTAGGCTCACATTTCTGTTTGCTTTGCGTGGTTTTAAGAAAATGAAAAGGGGCACTTGAGTGGCTTGGCTGAGTGTCCAACTCTTGATTTCTGTTCAGGTCCTGGGATCAAGCCCTGTGTTGGGCGCCACACTCAGGGGGCATCTGCCTGAGATTCTTTCCCCCCGAGCACCTGGGTAGGCTCAGTTGCTTAAGGGTCTGCCTTGGCTCAGGTGGTTATCCCAGGGTCCTGGGATGGAGTCCCACATTGGGCTCCTTGCTCAGTGGGGAGTCTGCTTTTCCCTCTCACTCTCCTTCTGTGCTCTAACTCTATCTCAAATAAATAAATAAATAAATAATCTTTAAAAAAAAAAAAGATTCTTCCCCTCCTTCTCTCTCTGCCCCTCCCCCTGCTCGCATGCTCAGTCTCTCCCTCCCTTCCTCTAAAATAAATAAATAATTAAAAAAAAGAAAATGAAGAGTGTGAAAGCAAATTGTTTTTTTCCTTTTGTACTTACTTATATTTATATTTTTTGTGATGATAAGTGTACTCTTTAATTTCCATCACCTATTTCACCCATCCCCCTGCCTACCCCTCCTCTGGGCAACCAGTTTGTTCTCTGTAAGAGTGTTTCTTGGTTTCTGTCTCTCACTCGCTCACTTACCTGTTTTGTTTCTTAAATTCCACATGAGTGAAATCATATGTTAATTGTCTTTCTCTGATTGAATTATTTTGCTTGGCATAATATTCTCTAGTTTCATCCATGCCGTTGCAAATGGTAAGATTTCATTCCTTCTTCTGGCTGAGTAATATTCCATTATGTATACAGACCACATGTTCTTTATCCACTCATCTGTTGATGGACATATGGGCTCGTTCCATAGTTTGGCTATTGTGGACATTGCTGCTATAAACACTGGGGTGCATATATCCCTTGAATTAAGTGTTTTTATATTTTTGGGATAAATACCTAGTAATGTAATTCCTGAATTGTAGGTTAGTTCTATTTTTGAGTTTTTTGAGGATCCTCCCTACTGTTTTCCACAGTGGTTCACCAGCTTGCATTTCTACCAACAGTGCACGAGGGTCCCCCTTTTCCACATCCTTGCCAACACTTGTTGTTTCTTGTCTTTTTGATACAGACGTTCTGACAGGTGTGAGGTGATATCTCATTGTAGCTTTGGATTTGCATTTCCCTGATGGGAGTGACGTTAAGTATCTTTTCTTCAGAACTTTTAAGAAGAAAAGCACTAACTTTAGCAAAGGTTGCCCTTTTGTGTCTCATAAATATGGGCAGCCTAGGAGCTGGATGCCAAGTAGTGATGAAGGCATATAAAACACACTGAGGCACTTTGAGAAACTCGGAGATAAATGGACCCACGGTACAATTTCATTTCTAGCTGCTCGACAAGCTGCCATCCTGCTGAGGAGAATCTGGCATATTATCATAAGCGAAAGCCAGGTGTGGAGGAATGTGAGGTCTCCTGCCAAGCAGCGGGCTAGTGTGGGCCGCACAGAAGGGAGCCGCGCCACTGAGCATGACCGTTGGCACATCTGAGACCCAGTGTCTCCATTTTTACCTTTGACTCTGCTCATTCGTATGGTATCTCAGGATACACTTACTTGCCAATCACACACACAATAGTAAATACTTTTCCCAGTAGCAGTTTACAAAAATAATTCAGAAGAGAGACTACTTTCAGAATTGTTAATGAAGTCAGATACAGAAAATGTCAGCTTTTCTTTTCCCCAAACTCACATTCTTTTTACAGTGCCAGAAAGCGTTTCCCAGAATTGTCTCATGCCTAAATTAATACTGTAAAAGGGAGGTAACTCTGTAAAATAAACTCTAAGGATTAGCATAATATGGTATTGGCTTTTAGACTCCATTTTTTCCTGCTATTTTCTAGATGACCTATAACTTTATAAAATGAACTCCAGTCAACATGTATTGAGCCAAAATAGCATTGCAGAAATGTGATTCTTTTTGTTTTACTTTTCATGTTTTTTTTTTTTTTTTTGTAAATTTCAGCTTTATTTCCTTTCTCATGTCATTTTCTAATTCTAGGACATCATTAAACCAAACTCCCTACGTGGTGGTTGTGTGTAAAGAATTTCTTACCACATTTTCCCAGTTTTCTGCTCCTTACATTTCACTGCAGATGTTAAAACAGACCGATAAGTAAAACATAGCAGCAAAAGTGCTGTGAATAAAAATACAGCCAAAGGGGAGGATAATTGCCAGGGGAGGATGAGGGGTTAGTGTGGGATAGGCTATTGGTTAAAGACAACGGTAAATCGGGGCTCTGTAAGTTGTGTTCAGAGGAGCAAGAAAGATGGAGTGACCTCACACAGAGGTGGAGGGATGGTGTGAACTGAAGATGTGGTCACTTGTGAGAAGCTCAGCTTCGGGACTATGTGGTTTGGGGTGCCTGTTAGAAGTCCAAGGGGTGAATGAGCCAGCAGCTGCATTTGCGAGTGTGTAGATCGGGGGTGAGGTCCACAATGGAAATCAAATCTTGAATGCTTCTGCAATAGATCTCATATTCGTCTGTCAGGGTGGATGTGTTCAGCAAGTGTAGGAAGAAAAGAGCAAACACCCAGGAGGATGCCAATATCTGATGATGGGGGAGATGAGAACTCTGTGCAGAGGATCTGGTCGGTGGCCAGTTGAAGGATACCGGGGAGATGGGTGGCGATGGAGCGGGGGGGTCTCTTCCAAAGCCTTCTGTTTGTCCAGCACAGCAGTAACATCAAGATTTTACATGATGATTTATGTATCTTACATTTTACAAAAAAGCATAAATGTATGTTGTCCTGGGAGATAGACATTATCAGCTGAGAATGAGAATTTGAAGGATGTGCTGGATATTTGAGAAGAGAGAATGGTCTGTAGACATTGTCTAGAGCAGTTAAGAAGTGCTCAGTCATGGAAACATGGTTAGATGGGTTCTCCAGGTTCATGGTGACTGATTCAGCACTACTGCCCTCGGCCACACATGCAGACAAAGAGCAGGCTAAGGATTGAATTCAACTAGAAGAATCTTTGACCAAGAAAACACTACAATTTAAAAAAAAAAAAGGATCCTTTGTGGATTGATATGACTATGTGATTTGTTGTAGGTGAAGAGTTAAGAGTCGTTTTCTGACTTCTGGGCTGAAACATTTATAAAGGAATGCACATAATTCTCTGTGCTTTTTCCTTGATGCGGCAGTAGTTAGCATGTCCTATTGAGAAGGACTTGGTTCACATGGGAGTGGCCTCGAATGCTGAGCTACTGCAAGGGGAGAGCCTCCCTGGAGAACTCAGACTGATGGGGAATTCTAGAAGAAAAGGAAGGAACCTTCTGTTGTTTCCAACCACTGAGCTTGTGGTGATCTTGTTACCATGGTGATCCAGTGTGTCCTCTCTAATGACAGGGCAAATCCTGCAGGGTCTGACGGCTGAGGTCAGATGAAGGACGAGGTCAGCAGGGCCCAGGCATAGAAGCATCATCTGTGTGAAGATTTAAGTCACCAAGAACTATGAGGAAAGAAGTGATGGAGGAAGTGAGGTTGAGTCAGAAGATAATCTGACCAAAGAGCAGGGAAGGAGAGGAGCTGAAAGCATGTGGATGGCTGCAGAAAGCAGGGATAATGAGGGTGCATGACCCCAGAGCATGGAGGATGAGGGGACTGAAGAAAGCTCTGGAAGGATCTGTAAAAAGCACACAGAGGTAATCACTAACCAACATGAACTATAGAGGATGTGGCCGTTAAAGAATTGGGTGACTTTTCAAAGGGAATGCATCTGAAGCACATAACCTTTATCAGCATTTCAAGGTCCATAGCAAATGGAAACTTTAACAATGGGTCATTCTCTTGGATTTCAGACCTCAGAAGCAACATCAGAATATCCTCCTAAAGTAAGCAGTTTCCCATGGTGGAGTCTCCAAACAATAAAAGACTATTTGGACTGAAATTATAATGTGTTCACGCAATTTACAAACCTGACCTCCACTACTGTTTCTCAAAGGTTGTTTGGTTTTTTTTAGATTAATTCACAGTTGTGCTATTTGTCTTTTTTACAAGTATGTCAGTTTCTTATGTTATTTGGAAAGAAAAACACAATCTCTATACCTTCCACTCAATTTTACTGTGAAGTTAAAATGGCTAAGAAATGAAATCTCCTTTAAAAATACAGTCTGCCTGATTCCATTTCTATGAATAAATATATATGTATATATATATATTTAATACATTTTTTTATTTCAAAAACTTGGAGTCATATATTTGACAGCGTGAATCTTTTGTAACTATTACATAATGAGCAGTAGTGCTTCTTCTTCTTCTTCTTTTTTTTTTTTCCTTAAGATTTCATTTATTTGAGGGCTCCTGGATGGCTCAGTCTGTTAAGCATCTGCCCTCCGCTCAGGTCCTGATCTCAGGGTCTTGGGATTGAGTTCCCTGTCAGGCTCTTTGCTCATTAAGGAGTCTGTTTCTCCTCCTACCCCCACCACCCTGGCATGTACTCTCTCTCTCTCTCTCTAGCAAATGAAGAAAAAAAATCTTCAAAAAATTTTTTAAAAGTTAACAAAAATATTTTATCTATTTGAGAGAAAGAGTAAATAAAGGAGTGAGCCTGAGCCAAAGACCACCCAGGCGCCCCTCAACAGAGCTTTAAAAAAAAAAATTCTCAAAAAAATACTATTCTTTTGCTTTGAATATAGATAAGAAACTGCTGAAAGGTACCTTTTTTTTTTTAAGATTTTATTTATTTATTTGACAGAGAGATCACAAGTAGGCAGAGAGACAGGCAGAGAGAGAGGAGGAAGCAGGCTCCCCGCTGAGCAGAGAGCCCAATGCCGGACTCCGTCCCAGGACCCTGGAATCATGACCTGAGCCGAAGGCAGAGGCTTAACCCACTGAGCCACCCAGGTGCCCCTGAAAGGTACCTTTTTAAAAAAAATTATGTACATTTGACTTCATCAATGACCATGACATGTGACTGAAATAATTGAAAATATTCATAAAACACAGTGGAAATATTTATGTATTAAAGTTTTATAAATAGACTAACAATAATGATAACAATTCCATTTTTATTTTTTTATTTTATTTTTTTAAAAGATTTCATTTATTTAACAGACAAAGATCACAAGTAGGCAGAGAGGCAGGCAGAGAGAGAGAGAGAGAGGGGGAAGCAGGCTCCCTGCTGAGCAGACAGCCCGAAGCGGGGCTCCATCCCAGGACCCCTGGGATCATGACACGAGCTGAAGGCAGAGGCTTCCCTCCATTTTTATTTTTAAGAAATGTTTATTATTTTCTATAGTCCTACGATTATTTCTTTTGCCTTTGCTGTTAGTATTAGCATAAATGGAAGTATACTAGCTGAAGTTTCATCTTCATTCTTTCAGAAGTACCTAAAAGGACATAATAAAATATAACTTTATATAAAACATCTAGAACTTATGTCTTTCCTTCCTGATTTAAATTTTTAAATCTATACAGATTGCTTTTTTCCTTTCCTTTAGAATTCAGTTTCTCAATCACTGCTTACTACAGTCAAGTTTTCCTAGAATAATTTTTTTTAAAGACTGTTTTTATTTATTTGACAGATTTATTTATTTGACAGAGGCAGAGCAAGAGAGGGAACACGAGCACGTGGAGTGGGAGAAGGAGAAGCAGACTCCCTGCAGAGCAGGGAGCCCAACGTGAGGCTCCATCCTAGGATCCTGGGATCATGACCCGAGTTGAAGACAGACCCTTAACCACTGAGCCACCCACTTGTGCCTTTTAGAATAATCTTGGTTATGGCTGTGGCTGTCAACCCAGTGCCCTCTGTGCCATCCTGGGGAAATGGGAGCCATGGGCCCCTCATCCCAGAGCACCAACCCTCCGTCCATTGTTTATAGTGTGCTCTGCAACATGCGTCCGTGGTTTTAAACAGAGTGGTTACGTTTGCCCCGTCCGAAGGAGTGTACAGCATTTCATAATGATTCCACTACCAAACAGTTACCATGTTTTGCTTGGTCCTCCCTCCATAATGATAAAAAGGAAGTTCGTTCGTTATAAGTAATTTCTGAGAGTTTTCTCTGTGCCATGCCCAGTTCTTAATGTTTTCTACGGGCCCCCTCGCAGTAATTTTTTGAGATAGGTTCACTTCCTGTTTTTCCTGAACCAGGGAGTGTAAGTGTGCTCTGTTTTTCCTCCCACAGTTAGGGTGCGGCCCAATCATTCCACCTCTTAACCACTCTACTTCTGCCAGAGTGTGGTCTTCAGACCACATGACATACATCTCTCAGTACGATGCCTGGGCCCCAGCCTGGATCTGATGAATCAGACTTCAGTGGCTGAGGACGAGTTAATGGTAGGAATCGGAATTTTCACCAAGTCCCTCAAGGAATTCTTCTATACTTGAGATTTGAGTGATCACATAACTCTTGCCTTAATTCCCCTGACAGTGGGTGGTATGGTCCCATGTTCTGTCTCAGTCCTGCCTCACTGCTAGGAGCTATTCTTACCTGACCTAAGAGAAATGGAAAGTTCTGACATTAAAAGGATGTGTGTCCCGTGCTGTGTGTCTTCTGCAGATGAACCCTTGCCTCGAGAGTTCCAGCCATGGGGCTGCTGTAAGATCCTTACAGGCTCAACTGTTTGGGTTAGAGCGGACCTCTTCCATGTACTCTGAGAAAGTTCTGATGACAGTGAATTTGGGCTCTTAACTTCCAGATGCCTATCTCCATGCTCTGCCCATCTTTGGGTGTGTTCTGCCACCTGCTGTTGGTTAACTGAGGGAGCTGAGCACCAACTACATTGCTGGACTCCGACTTCTCACCCCTCACTTTAGGAGAACCTGGTTTTCGAGGTACGTCCAGTGACCTGGAGCCCGATGGTCTGTGTTCTTTGGTGTGTCAGGCATCATATGTTAAAACAGACCACAGCACAGCTCTCTGGTAGTATTAAGGGGACGATAACAACAACACAGAACAACACAGAACTTCAGTCTTAGTCTGACAGATGAGTCATGGAAACAATGTAGTTTCTGGGTCCAGGATCAGGATAATATGAAGATTTTTAACTTATGCATTTATTGTATGTATAAGAAAGTTTTTCCAGTGCAACTTCACATGAGACAAAATTGTACATTCTGACCACCTGTTTTAACTGCAGTACTTTGCTTGGAAAATTCCATGATTGTGTCTGTGTATATTACATCTTTTTCCTAAAATTACCATAGTGATCCCATTAAAAAGACTTCTGGCAGGAAAACAAGTATTTTTTCCCTCTGGATTTGGTTTAAAATAAATTTATTTATTTATTTTATATATATATATATATATATATATATATATATATAATCTAAACAACTCATTTAAAGAGGACATTTTAGTCTTAAACTTTACAAAATGAACAATTTTCACTGTTTACATTTTCTGTTTCTTTTTTTTAACATCTTTATAATTTATTTTTAAAGCTAAGTAAATACAGTTTTTTAAAATTTATTTTTAATTTTCAGCATAACAGTATTCATTATTTTTTGCACCACACCCAGTGCTCCATGCAATCTGTGCCCTCTATAATACCCACCACCTGGTACCCCGACCTCCCACCCCCCCGCCACTTCAAACCCCTCAGATTGTTTTTCAGAGTCCATAGTGTCTCATGAGTCACCTCCCCTTCCAATTTACCCCAACCCCCTTCTCTCTAACTCCCCATGTCCTCTATGCTTTTTGTTATGCTCCACAAATAAGTGAAACCATATGCTAATTGACTCTCTCTGCTTGACTGATTTCACTCAGCATAATCTCTTCCAGTCCAGTCCATGTTGCTACAAAAGTTGGGTATTCATCCTTTCTGTTTGCCTTACGTATGTCTTCATTGGAGAAGTGTCTGTTCATATCTTCTGCCCATTTTTTGATATGATTGTCTGTTTTGTGTGTGCTGAGTTTGAGGAGTTCATTATAGATCCTGGATATCAACCTTTTGTCTGTACTGTCATTTGCAAATATCTTCTCCCATTCCGTGGGTTGCCTCTTTGTTTTCTTGACTGTTTCCTTTGCTGTGCAGAAGCTTTTGATTTTGATGAAGTCCCAAAAGTTCATCTTCGCTTTTGTTTCTTTTGCCTTGGAGACATATCTTGAAAGAAGTTGCTGTGGCTAAATGGCTATCAGACACATGAAAAAATGTTCATCATCACTAGCCATCAGGAAGATTCAAATTAAAACTACATTGAGATATCATCTTACACCAGTTAGAATAGCCAAAATTAGCAAGACAGGAAACAACATGTGTTGGAAGGGATGTGAAGAAAGGGGAGCCCTCTTACACTGTTGGTGGGAATGCAAGTTGGTACAACCTCTTTGGAGAACAGTGTGGAGATTCCTCAAGAAATTAAAAATAGAACTTCCCTATGACCCTGCCATTGCACTACTGGGTATTTACCCCAAAGATACAGATGGAGTGAAAAGAAGGGCCATCTGTACCCCAATGTTATAGCAGCAATGGCCATGGTGGCCAAACTGGAAAGAACCAAGATGCCCTTCAACGGATGAATGGATAAGGAAGATGTGGTCCATATACACTATGGAGTATTATACCTCCATCAGCACACCTTTTCAGCACACCAGAGTGTGGTGAAAAATAATGATACTGTTATCCTGAAAATAAATAAGTGAAAAAAAATGAAAAAAAAAAATCAAAAGCTTCTGCACAGCAAAGGAAACAGTCAAGAAAACAAAGAGGCAACCCACGGAATGGGAGAAGATATTTGCAAATGACAGTACAGACGAAAGGTTGATATCCAAGATCTATAATGAACTCCTCAAACTCAACACACACAAAACAGACAATCATATCAAATAATGGGCAGAAGATATGGACAGACACTTCTCCAATGAAGACATTTTCTGTTTCTTATTCCTCAATACTATTTGTATGATTTTGGTCAAGATTTTTTAGAACTTGATTTAAATACAATTAACTACACATCTTTAGAATGTACAGTTGGACTGGTTTCCACAGGTTCACACATGGAGCAATGGTGATGATCCAGATGATGAAAATATCACCATGAGGCCCTCCGTCACGCTCCTTTGGAATCCCTTCCCCTCCCAAGCTCCTGATTCTGTCCCTGGGCACCCACTGATGTGCTCTCTGTCACCTTGAGTTTGCTTGCATTTTCTAGGATTTTATATCATCAGAATCATGTAATATAGAGTCTTTTTTGTTAGTTGGCTTCTTTTACTTAGCTTAGTTTGAGATACACCATGTGGTTATGTGGATCCTTTTTTCATTGCATTTTATTTTACTTTTAGTTTATTGCGTAGACATACTGCAGTTCTTTTATTCAGTCACTTGTTAATGGGCCTTTTGCATTGTTCCTAGTTTTAGAAATTTTTTCCCTAATTTTAGCTATCATGAATAAAGTTGCTATGACCTTTCCTGTGCAGTCTTTGTATGAAATTGTGCTTTTATTCTCAAGGGTAAATCCCTGTAGCTGGTACAGGGTGAATTCTATGGAATGTCAGGAACTTTTCAAGAAATTGACAGACTGCTTTTCAGAGTGTTTCTAACAAGAATTCTGGTGTTCCTTGTCCTCAACACTGGTACAGTCAGCTTTGTTAATTTTAGACATTCTTATAGCAGTAGTGTTATTCCTATAGGTATATCTGTTTTAATTTTTAATGAGTTTGCAGCTAATAATGTGGAGCATCTTTTCACGTGCATAATTACTATCGTGTATCTTATTTGCTAAAGTGCCAACTCGAACAATTTGCCTGCTTATGAGAAATTAATTGTTTGCCTTCTTCATTTTGTGAGTCTTTGAATATTGTGGATACAAGTTCTTTATTAAATATGTTATCTGAAAATAATTAGTGGTTTTATTGTCTTTTGAGGAGCAGAAATTCTGACTTTAGTGCATTATAATTGATCAGTTATTTTTTTATGGTCCATGCATTTGGTGCTGTAAGAAATCTTCACCTGACTCAAATATTTGCTTTAGTCCAGCAGGTTGAAAGATTTGCTATATTCTCAGCCCTGTGTGGCTCTGTTGCTGTGCCATGTGCTCTTTTCAGGTGCTCCTTTCTCTGGACAACAGCAGTCTTTTCACAAACATGCAGTTTGGTACTCATCTAAAGATGCAAGATGGACTCACATCCCCAGAGCTGGGTCTCTCTCTGTGCACTCCACCCTCTCCAGTGCTCTGCCCCATGCATCCAAGCTCCTGCAACCTCCCTGGACTTCTAGCTCCATTTCCTCACTTCAGGAGGACTTCTGGGCTGGGTGTTGACCCTGAACCTCAGCCAGGAAGCTATCTTGAGGCAGCAAGCTGAGGCAGTGAGGAAGATACCTTCTTTATTTTTCCCTTCCTCAGGGATCTTGGTCCTGCATCGTGTGTTGTACATGGTTGGATAATAGTTGTTTCATGTCTTTGTCTAGTTGTTCATCTGTTGTGGGGGAAAGGGTGACTCCTATCCCTGTCAGTCTGCCTCAGCCAGACGTGGAACAATCAGTGGTATTAATCTGATGTTCATTGACTTCACTCTCCTCTCCTCATCTGCTGTGTGCTACATAGTTGTTTTGCCTTCCAGATGTTACTCCTGTGATGCATGTTTCTTCGTCAGCG
The DNA here is from genome assembly GCF_009829155.1 of Mustela erminea. NCBI lineage: Eukaryota > Metazoa > Chordata > Mammalia > Carnivora > Mustelidae > Mustela > Mustela erminea. The sequence continues at coordinate 24,076,851 of NC_045627.1, read as the reverse complement.
TCACTGAGTCTAGAGCTGTTAATGAAATTGGTCAAATATATTACTAAGTCTCCATAAATTGACTAAGTAATTTATTTCTAGTGCTCACTTAGGATGAATTAATTGCATGCTTTTTAGGGGAAACAACTCTATGGGTTCTTGTGTTTCTTCATGTCATGTGAGCTGAGGAACTAACTACTTTTCCTCTTGATTATCTTTTCAAAGATGTTTGTATAGAGACTGTCCTTGGGAGAAGAGATGATGTTGTCATTTGAAGCAAAGGCCTTGTTTGCTTACTGTCTTGGGAGATAGAGATAACATCTCTCTCCAAAGCAAAGGACAGGCATCCTTACTGCCCATTATAAAACATTCAGGTTATCTGTTCAGGTTTTCTCTCTTGTAATGAAAGCTACTCTATATTCACCTGTAATCTGGCTCTTTCAGTATAGCCCTTTGGGAATTAGGACCCAAGGAACCAGCACAAGAAAATGTTAGTATTCTGACTACAGCTATTTCTGAGAGTAGCTAATCCTTTGTCTCTGACCAAGGAGTCTTCTGACAATGTTCATGACATTTAAATTCTTATTTAAAAGTAGGGCAGAATTTCAGACTTTTTACTGTTTTGATGTATTTTTGAAAATACATCAACTTCACATGGGACAGATTTGGACACTCTGACTACCTGCTTTAACTGTAGTACTTTGGTAGGTTAAATAGAATTATTAATTGGAATAAGTTTCTTGTATAGGTTTTAAGTCATAATTGATGAGTGACAGCTGCTTTAAAAGGGTGTTTTAGACCACATTGGTGTACTATAACATATTATGCTACCATCTCTTAAAATACATGGAATGAAGGAAACATTTTGGCGTGCTAACTTAAATGGATTGTCAAATTTAACATCAATGCATAGAAGGAGATTCTCTTAACCATTAAGTAAGTCTTGAGGAATTTTTTTTGCTGCTCACCTCACCATTCTGTATAGGACATATCAAAACATAGGAAGTGTCAGGAGGAAAGAGCCTCTTGGATGAAGAGAAATGACTTTTCCTTTTCTTCTTTGGTTCTTTCCAGTAGTCCCTTTTTCTGAACAAGTGGCAAGTGTGAACTATAACAAGATGTTTAGATACTCATGCTTGAGAGGTTGTAACTACTAAGATTAAGCAACCTGACTCCCAAGTAATACACATTTATTTTGAGTGGTTTATAACATATCAAGCAAAGTGAAGTCAGTATGAAACACAGATACCCATCAATATGAAAGACAAACAGAAGTAACTTACCCAAGAAAGTTTTGTGTTTCTTGGGCCACATCAATTAACCTTTGTGTGATTCTGTATCTTCTTTTATAAAAAGAAACACAATGGCATTTACTTCAAAGGATTGTTGTAGGAATTAAATGAGCTTGAAAACATATATAACATAGAACATAACCTTGCACTTAGAGCTATTATTCTATAATACATCACCGAATCTAGTTGTAAAGGAATCAGCATATTACCCAAATGTTACACAATAAAGTAAGTGAAGGAAGAAATGTATATTATTTTCCTGGGTAGTTGTAACAAAGCATCACAAATTGGGTGGCTTAGAACAACAGAAATTTATTGTCTCACAATTTGTGAGGCTGGAATATGAAATCAAGGTGTTGGGAGAGCCATACTCCCTCCAAAACCTACAGGGTTGCCTCTTCCACCTTCTGGCAGTTCCAGACAGTCATTTGTGTGGGCACCATAGCCCTGGTCCTTGCATTCACCTTTAGATGGCATTCTTCATCTTATTTTCTCTTCATCATCCTCCCTTTGTCCAGGTCTGTGTCTGAATTTTTCCTTTTCATAAGGACACCTTCATTTTGGATTAGGGCCCGCTCTTGTGACCTCATTTTAACAATTTGATTCCTTCCATAGAGACCCTATTTCCAAATAAAGTGACATTCTGAGGTAGTGGGACTTCAGTACCTCTCTTTAGCAAGAAAGAATTCAATCCCTAGCAAAAGGAATTATTCTACCTATGTAATTAAGTAATAAGGAGATTTTATTTTTTAAAATGTATCTAAAAATATAAGAATATATTCTAAAAAACTTACCTTTACTTAAAATATTTAGGATAATCTTGACAATGTACAGAGAATGCTTTGTTAGTTAAAGTGATACCGCCCATGTGGCAACAATGTAAATGCAATTTACAGTTCAATTCACTTGGCCACCATCCTTTGAAATTCCATGGTTGGTGATCATGAAATAAAAGCACAGATTAAAAGATATTAGAGTTTTTATATTAGGTCAGTTTTTCTTAATAAGCAATATTACATAAAGTTAAAATAATTTGAATGAGATCAAATGCAACAACACTAAGCTGCTGAATTACTCAGTACATTTGTGCAGAGCCAGCCTTATTGTAGGTAATGCCTGGTGAATTCCAAGACTTTGAAGTCTGTGTATCTTGACATTAAATCCCACAAAGTAGTGGGGTTTCTAATACTTAACGGGGTCCTGATTAATTGGTGATAGTTAAGAAAAATTACTTAGGTCTTCAAATCACATTAATTTGGTACAATAAGTCTTCATTCACTCAGCTATGAAAACAAGACATGCAGACATACATTAAACAATTACTTTTATCACTTTTGGAATTGGATTTTATTACCTTTTATTTGAAATTTCAGGATTAGGTAGGCTAATTAGAGTGCTAAAACATAGAGTCATAAACATGCTCTCAGGGGGAGCAGAGCTTCTCAGCATTTTGTTCTAGATTCTTCGTTGTTGGTCTAGCATGAATTGGGGAAATACCAGACAGCAGATTATCAATGCTCTTGATCAAGCGTTCTGATAAAGAGAAGAGTAAAAAGGATCGAAGAATATACCCTTTGCCTCAAAACCTAGGCCTTTGTGGATCAAACATTAAAATAATCCACGTGTATTACCATACACCCAAGCAGAGAACTGCATGTACGGATGGGTACTGCTTCCTCCCTACATTTTCTCAGAAAAAGACTTTTCTCAGAACTCCAGGGATTGAATTCAGTCAGCTACAAAAGAACAGAAAATTTAAGAATACATGAAGGTGAAATATTAGAATTTCATGAGTAGAATATTCTGCGCCTTTCATATCATTTAAATTTAAAAGGGGGTTGATTTGCACTGGAAGATCCAAGGTATCACTTAGACTTAATTATTTTTAATAAATTCCGATTGGTCTAGGGTGGGGCAAAGTCACACTTTCCTAGGAACTATATTGTAATTCTCTTCTGGACTGTCCAAATTCTAGAGTAATCCCAAATGTACAAGGTGCATTGCTTTATTTAAATAAATGACAGTGTAAGATGATCTGACAGTTCTATAAATATCTATCAATAAAGATAAAGAAGCAAAACCAAGTGGAATAAGGGCCCAGGGAAAATTGCTGAAATGTGGGATTTGCCTCTATTATGGTAGCTAAATCATCTAACGCTTGAGGAAAAAAGGGCCATAAGGGGCCTGAACTTGGTTTAAGAATTTTACAATATTCATTCATGTATCATGCTAAAGACAATTATAACTATAGCTGTCAAAATAGAATAGTCTGTATGTGTCAGACATTGTGATAAATGTTTGGTGGTAGATATTTAATTAACCCATTGTGTTCATAGTCTTGTTTCCAGTGTAGAGATGAGGGAAGTAAGACCTCAGGGAACATGCCATGTCCACAAGCTCCAGGTTAATATCATGGTAGAAACTGTTCAGGCAGCCAACAGCCATCAAAGTCATCTGTGGCTCTTGGTGAGAAGTCCACATAGAACATGAGATAGCAAGATGGTGGGGCCTATGGAGGCCGCCATCCTGCTTCCCACAGAATCAGTCTGAAAAGAGACAGAAAAAAACAAGGATTGTGTTTTTTAATTGTGTTTTTAATTGCCATGAGGCTACAGTGAGGAATTTTCATGTCTTACTGGGAGTCAGAGTGTTTGACATGAAACCTGAGTCTGTTTAGCAGTAAAAACCCACAGACACATGCTGTGAATGACTGCTGTATACTTTGCATTCACACTGCCTGATCCTGACAAATGACTTACTCTAAGTCATACACATAGGGACCATCTCAGGTAGGATTCAGGCCCAGGCCCACCAAACTCCCCAAACCATGGAATTTCCACTGTATATTAATAATTTACCTGTAGGGACCAGAGTAACACTGAGTTATAAAGACAGCCATGGCCCCCAGATGTTCAGGCACTTAGGAACTGCTTGAAAGTGATGTCAGCTGGCCAAACAACTTCTCTGATGGAAGATCAGGAATAATCAGGTACACCTAAAAGTGTGAGAAAAAGGTCATCTCTTGAAGTAAACAATTTAAGTAAAGAAATGGCCTCTTAATCAGTCAGCCATCAAATAAGCATATTAATTAGTTAATTATATCAGTTTCTCCTTTCTTTTGACTTTTTATTTTTTCATTTTCTTCTTTTACAATTAAAGTATAATGAACATACAGTGTTATATTAGTTTCAAGTGTACAATGTAGTGATTCAGCAATTCTATGCTTTAACCAGAGCTTATCCTGGTAGGTGTGCTTCTGGATCCCTGTCTGTTATGTCACCATCCCCCATCCTCCTCCCCTCTGGAAACCACCCGTTTGTTTCTGTATGTAAGAGGGTTTTTTTTGTTTGTTTGTTTGTCTCTTTTTTCCTTTGTTTGTTCACTTGTTTTTTTCCCCTTAAGTTCCACATAGTGAAATTATATGGCATTTGTATTCCTCTAACTTATTTCACGTAACATTTTACGCTCTAGATCCAACCACGTCATTGCAAATGGCAAGATTCCATTCTTTTTTCATGGCTGAATAATATTCGTGTGTGTGTGTGTGTGTGTGTGTGTGTGTGTGTGTGTGTGTGTTACACATCTTCTTTAAACCATTCATCTGTAGATAGAGACTTGGGCGGGTTCCGTATCTTGGCTGTTGTAAATAAAGCTGATACCATAGGAGTGTTTATATCTTTTTGAATTGGTATTTTCATATTTTCTGGGTAAATATCCAGTAGTGGAATTATTGGATCATAGTGTAGTTCTATTTTTAATATTTTTAGGACCCTCCATCCAGTTTTGCACAGTTGGCTTCACCAGTGTGCCTTCCCACCGACAGTGCATGAAGGGTTCTCTCTTCTCCACCTCCTTGTCAACAGCTTATTATTTCTTATGTCTTTGATTCTAGCCATTCTGGCAGGTGTGAGGTGATATCTTGTTGTTTTAGTTTGCATTTCCCTGATGAGTGATATTGAACATCTTTTCATGTGTTTGTTGATCACCTGCCTGTCTTCTTTGGAAAATACTTTTTCAGGTCCTTTGTCCATTTTTTAATTGTATTATTTGGGGTTTTTGGTGTTGAGTTGTATAACTTTTTTTTACATATGTTGGATATTAACCTCTTATCAGATATATCATTTGTAAATTTCCCAAGGAAGATGTACAAATGGCCAAGAGGTACATAAAAAGGTACTCAACATCATTCCTCATTAGGGAAATGCAAAGCAAAACCACAATAAGCTATCACCTCACATCTGTCAGAATAATTACTGTCAAAGAGACAAAAAAAACCCAATAAGTTGGTGAGAATGTGGAGTAAAGGGAACCTTCATGCACTGTTGGTGGGAATGTTAATTGGTTCAGCCACTGTGGAGGACAGTATGGAGGTCCCTCAAGAAATTTTAAAAATAGAACTACCACATGATCTAGCAATTCCATTTCTGTGTATTTTTCTGAAGAAAATGAAAACAACAAATACAAAAAATTATGTGCCTCCCCCATGTTCATTGCAACAGTATTTACAGTAACCAAGATATGGAAACAGCCTAAGTGTCCATAGATGGATAAATGGATAAAGATATGGTGTGTGTGTGTGTGTGTGTGTGTGTGTGTGTGTAAAATGAGATACAATGAAATACTATGCAGCTACGCAAAGGAAATAAATCTCACTATTTGTGACAATGTAGATTGAACTTGAGCTCATTATGCCAACTGAAGTAATCACATAGAGAAAGATAAATCATGTAGAGAAAGATAAATAAAGATAAATGTATGAACTCACTTATATGTGCAGTTTTATTTATTTATTTATTTATTTTTAAGATTATATTTATTTATTTGAGAGAGAGACAATGAAAGAGAACATGAGAGAGAAGTTCAGAGAGAGAAGCAGACTCTCCATGGAGCAGGTAGCCCAATGCAGGACTCCAGGATCATGACCTGAGCCAAAGACAGTTGCTTAACCAACTGAGCCACCCAGGTGCCCTTATTTTATTTTATTTAAAATTTATTTATTAGAGAGAGGAGGGGACAGGCAAAGGGAGAGAGAGAGAATGTCAAGCAGACTCTCTGCTGAGCACAGAGCCTGATATGAGGCTTGATCTCAGGACCCTGAGATCTTGACCTGAGCAGAAACTAAGAGACTGATGCTTAACTAACCCAGCCCCCTAAGACCACAGAAATCCTGCTGTAGCATCATAATTAAATAATACACATACCTACCATATTATTTTGTACTGAATTTCTTTAAAGCACATTGTATTTTTAGGGACATATTTAGAATACTTCACTCCTTGCCCTTCTTTTCCACAAATGGCCCATTTGACAGTTTTCAGTCTATGATATATTTGGAGTAACAGCACTTCATTTATTGAAAGGTTGTGTCATTGTAACTTGAAATTTGTAGATCTTGGTTCAAAACTAAGAAATGATTAAAAGAGACTAAAAACATCCAGAGTAATTCTTTTAGTTTTAATGTTTGTGGAATTTTTTATTCAAGACTGAATTTGAAGTTCATTTCATCTAGGTTGCTTAACTTATTGGCATATAACTGTTGCTAATAATTTCTGATGATTGTTTCTATTTCCTTGGTGTTAGTCGTGATCTCTCCCTTTTCATTCATAATTTTATTAATTTGGGTCCTCTTTTCTTTTGAATTAGTTTGGCCAATGGTTTATCAATCTTATTGATTCTTTCAAAAAAAAAAAAAACAGCTTCTAGTTTTGTTGATGTGTTCTACTGTATCTCTAGTTTCTATCTCATTGATCTCTGCTCTAATCTTGATTATTTCCCTTCTTGTTTGTAGGGTTGACTTAATTTGTTGTTGATTCTCCAGTTCTTAAAGGTGCAAAGAGAGCTGGTGTATTCTGGATTTTTCCCTTTTTTTTTTTTTTTTTTTTTGAGAGAGGCTTGGATAGCTACGTATTTCCCCCTTATGACTGCCTTTGCTGTATCCCATAGGTTTTGGACCTGAAGTGTTTTCATTCTCATTGGTTTCCATGAATTGTTTAAATTCTTCTTTGATTTCCTGGTTGATCCAAATATTCTTAAGCAAGGTGGCTTTAACTTCCAGGTGTTTGAATTCCTTCCAAACTTTTTCTTGTGGTTGAGTTCCAGTTTCAAAGCTCTGTGGTCTGAGAATATGCAGGGAATAATCTCAGTCTTTTGGTATTGGTTGAGCCCTGATTTGTGACCCAGTATGTGGTCTATTCTGGAGAAAGTTCCATGTGCACTTGAGAAGAATGAACATTCTGTTGTTTTAGGGTGGAATGTTCTGTATATATCTATGAGGTCCATCTGGTCCAATGTGTCATTCAGTGCTCTTGTTTCTTTATTGATTTTCTGCTTGGATGATCTATTACTGAGTGGAGTGTTAAGATCCCCTATTATTAATGTATTCATACCAATATAATTCTTTATCTTGATTAACAGTTGCTTTATGTAGTTGGCTGCTCCCGTATTGGGGGCATAAATACTTACAATTGTTAGATCTTCTTGGTGGATAGACCCTTTAAGAATAATAGTTCTGGGTGCCTGGGTGGCTCAGTAGGTTAAAGCCACTGTCTGCAGCCCAGGTCATGATCTCAGGGTACTGCGATCGGGCCCTGCATCGGGCTCTCTGCTCGACAGGGAACCTGCTTCCCTCCTCTCTCTCTGCCTGCCTCTCTGCCTACTTGTGATCTCTGTCTGTCAAATAAATTAAAAAAAAAAAAAGATGTAGTGTCCTTTATCTCTGACTATGGTCTTTAGTTTAAAATCTAATTTATCTGATACAAGAATCTCTACCCCAGGTTTCTTTTGAGGCCCATTGGCATGAAAGATGATTTTCCATTCCTTCACTTTCAGTCTGGATGTATCCTTAGGTTCAGAATGGGTCTCTTGTAGACAAAATATGGACAGGTCCTATTGTTTTATCCAGTCTGCAGCCCTGTGCTGTTTTATTGGAGCATTTAGGCCATTCACATGAGAGTGATTATTGAGAGATGCGTTTTTATTGATATCGTGTTGCCTGTGAAGTCCTAGTTTCTATAGATTGTCTCCATAAATTTCTGTTCTATGATACTCTTGAGTTCTTTCTTCTTTTATAGAACACCCCCCTTAATATTTCTTGTAGTGATGGCTTGGTGGTCACATACTTTTTTAAACCTTGCCAGTCTTGGGAGATCTTTATCTTTCCATCCATTTTTAATGTCGGTCTTCCTGGATAAAGTATTCTTGGCTGCATGTTCTTCTCATTTAGTGCTCTGGATACATCTTAACAGCCCTTTCAGGCTTGCCAGGTTTCTGTAGAAAGGTTTGATGTTATTCTGATGTTATTCTGTACATAAAGAATCGCTTCCCCCTAGCTGCCCTCAAGAGTTCCTGTCTAAAATTATGACTTATCAGTTTCACAATCAGGTTTCTTGAGGTCTTTCTAGATTCTATGATCTTGGGGATAGACCTTTCTGCCTCTAGGACATGAACGCTGGTTCCATTCCCCAGACTGGAAAAATTTTCATGGAGAATTTGTTTGACTATATCTTCTGGTTTTCTTTCTTTCTCCTCCACCTCAGAAATTCCAATAATTCTGACTTTGGAATGTTTTATGGCATCATTTAAATCCCTAATTCTGTTTTCATGGCTTCAAACTTGTTTGTTTCAGGCCTCCTCCTGATCCTTTTTCTCTATCAGTTTGTCCTTTAGATCACTAATTCTATCTTCTGCCTCAATTACCCTAGCCGTTAGAGAATTTAGATTAGATTGAAACTCATTGTTAGCATTTTAAATTCCTCCTTGGTGGCTTTCACTTCTGCCCTAATCAATTCCATGTTATTATTAATGGTTTTCTCCAACCTAGCCATTGCCTGGATAATTGTTACCCTGAATTCCCTTTCCAGCATACTGTTTTTGTCCATATCCAGTAGCTTTTATGGAGAGGGCCCAGTCTCTGAATTTCTTCTCTGTTGGGCATTCCTCCTCCTAGTCATTTTGGTGAGAGGTGGTTGAGGGGATGTGTAGCTGAATGTATCAACCATGATCCAGGCAAGGTGCACCCTGGAATGCTTCTGAGCAATTGGGAGCCCCCACCAAAAAGAAAGAAAAAAGAAAAAAAGAGTGAGAAAGAGAGAGACAGAAAAAAATAAATAAATAAAAGGGAAGACCCAGCCAGAATGGGCCCCAAAGGTAAGATTTATAAGGTATACAAACAAAAACAAACAAACAAAAAGACTGACAAAAGTAATTGACAAGAAAAAAGAACCCAGCCAAAATGAACCCCAAGTATAAGATTTATATAATACCAGAACAAAAACAAATACACGGAAACACTGACAGAAGAAAAAGATGGGAGGGTGGTTATAAATCTTCAGTGTGGGTGAGAAAGGGTATTTTGAAGTTCAATACTATATAGCTATTTGGCACTTATCTAAAACACAAAATCTAAACAAGATTAATATTTGGGGGGAGGGCAGAGCAAGAGGATAAGCCCAGGCACGGTCCAGTCCACAACTTGCTGTTTATAACTATTGTTTTTCTTTAATTGATATGTATATAAAAATTTACAATATATCTTACCCCATTAGATAAGCTAAATCCTTAGCAAAGTGGTAACAAGATATAGAATTAAAATGGCATTAGCATCTATTCCTAAGAGCATCAAGAATCTATTTTAAAGTATTTGCCATTGAAACAATAAATTATCATAGTGGACATTAAAGATTTTGCTCTCAGTTATATAGAAAATTCACACATGCTGTTGAACTCATTATCCGAGAATGAAATACTGTCGATAAATAAACTGTACTAGTCATTTTTGGGAATCTCTATCTTTATTTTTTTTTAACTTCATGGAGTATATTTCAGGGCCAATGAAAAGTTAGAATTATGGGCTAGAGGGGTCATCTGACACTAAAATTACAGGTATACACATGTACATACACATATACAGATGTATACAAACATACACATATAAAGAAATCCATGGTAAATATTCTGGAGCAATTCAGCTAAAGCTGAATGGATTCTCTCCTTCCTAATGGTATAGTATGGATGTTTATACAAACTACAGGAAATCTGCCGTCCAGATGTGTGTTTCCTATCATTAGATAGAAAACCTCCCCTTAACAGCTGGTGACTGCAAATGAGTTGAGGAAGCAGATGATGGCAAGAAGTTAACTCAGTTCAGCAATCCTCAAAACAGCCAGGTACTCTATTTGTATCAGGCCCACCATCCACTGGACTTCTAAACATGACAGAAAAATGTCTTCCAAGAAGTTTCATTTTTACTGAGTTCCAGATCAAAGCCCTACGAGCATCTGTCATCCTCATAGGGACATCGTAGCTGCCAGATCCCTCAGTTGGAGTTTAGGTAAGATAGGAGACATACCTTCTTCCCCAAAACTTCCAGGCTCTTCTTTGACAATAGCACTTGCTTGTAGTACACACAGTATACTTTGATTCGATTTTCCCTCAGCTGCTTCAGTTTTGCGAGGGTAAGGAGTAGACTATCCATGTGAGTGTGTGCCTTTCCTTGTGGGCTGGGAGTGGGGGATCTGAGCACTGCAGGACTGCCCATTCAGACTCAGAAGGAAGTGTGTTGTAGGAAGCCGAGCAGAGAGCTGGGCTCTAGGCTGGAAGCTTAATGTCCAGGTGACTGCCCTTGAGACGTTTACTTCTGCAAGCACCACCACCTAAAAAGGAGAGAGAGTTCATCATCTATACAGTGAGGATATTGGACCTGGAGTACCTCATTCAGACAAGCAATGTGTTACTCCCCATTAAGTGCTCCATTCTCATAACAAGTAAGGAGTACCACTGAGTGCAGGCACCTTGATGTACTCTCTGTGAAGGGCACCAGCCTGGGCCACCTGCTCCACGAATTTCATTCAGCTCATTGGCTCTGAACTTGGTGCTGGAGACACAGTGGATGAACAGGGCAAGAAAAAGGCCACCTGTTGCTTTATTTGTCGTGCTATGTTCTCAATAGGGTAAACTGAACTTTCTCAGAAACCCAAGCTTTCACCACAAGAAAATGTGAAAATATATAAAGAGATGTCAAGACATCATAGCAATCATTTGGAAACAGTTATAAAACAGAGGAGAGAGAGTATTCATCTACCTACTTGAAAACCTGGCTTACTCCAGGTGCCCAGGAAAGTAGTTTGCACAGGAGAAGGTGCTCAGTGAATGTTTGTTGGCTTGATTTTTTTATTAGTTGATGATGGCACCTACATAATATAGGCAGTTAAGGAAGTGACACTATCCGCAGGAAGATTATATGATCCGCAGGGGGAGAACTCTTTCACTGTTCTGGACCATATCAGCTGATCATACTGCTTCTTGTCTTTTGTAGACTGTGTCCCCTTGTCTTGTATCGTCCTGTACACAGCACGACCCAGAGGATAGAAGATTTGAAAATACAAGAAGTATGGTAACTGTGAAATAGCTACCAAGGTCCTTGTGTAGCTTTGATGCAAAAAAAAATTGTTCTTCCAGCCTACTAAGAGACAGAAACCACAATGCACAGAAGTAGAACACATACAGAAATGCCTACAGGGATGACAAGATGCAGCTATGTGGGAAGTATTTCCTGAACAAGGCGTAAGCTGCTACTTTCAGCAGAGAACTCTTGGCATGGTCCAGTACAATAATAAACACACAAAGCTTCTTAAACAGATTAAATAGAGAGCACAGTAAGGTAAATCTGAATGGAGACATTCAGTGAGTACAGGCCTGACTCTTGAGTTGAAACCTGAACAAAGCTTTCTTGCTGAGTCCTGAATGTATTAAGAATTGAAAACAGGAAAAAAACAAAACAAAACAAAAAACCAAAAAAAACCCTCACATGTGCATTTTTTTTTAACTCTAAAGAAGGAGAATTGATCTTTACAATGATTATACAGATGAATGCAAAATCTCAAAGTACCTTGAGAAATTTAAAAAGAGGAGTAAAACTTGATTTAGGTTCATTTCTGAGCTAAATATATTTTGTTGAAAGTCAGTATTCTGATGACTGTCAAGCCGTCTTGAATGCTTGATGGTGTGAGCACATACTACTACTAGCTACCTTTTCCACACAGGACAGCATACTTTGTGATTTGGGGGAAAAGGTAAGATGCTTTTCCAACTTGCTTATAATTTACTAGTGGGGTTAGGTAAATATACAACTGTTTTATATAATTGTGTGGTAGTAATAATTTGAAATATTCTGACTTTTAAATAAGATGGGGAATTTGGATATTGATAAATCTCATGTTTGAGTCATAAAAGAACTTTCCATGATATGTTGAAACAGAGATTTAAGTAGGTCTCAAAGAAATCAGAGGTAATCTTTACTAACTCCCTACTGCTTTCAGAATTAATTATAGATTTTCCCACTTGTTTCTAAAAGTGTTTTTTGTCATGACCCAAGCTTTCTACTATTGTTGCCCAAGACTCCCGTGTAAATGCCCAATAAAATAGAGTTTAGATTTGTATGCCCTGACTAGTCTATGCTTTCCTGACAATGCCTTTGCCTATGTCCTAGGATGTCACTCACACTACTAAAAATTCTCTTTTTAGGTGTAAGTCAATGTCTACCACTCTCATGAATGTTATTCTACTGCCTTTGTTTCTGTTTCAGAATTGTAATGATGCTTTGCTCAATCTCTCTTTCAAAGTGCCCGTTATGCAGGTTGAAAATACTTGGTCTGGTGGAAAGCTGTCTGTAAATAGTGTTTTTTCTTCTCTCTCCTTTTCTTGATTCTTCAAATATCTGAGGAGTAACTCTATGCACCAAACAGCTTGGGGCGAGTTGAATCTCAAGAGACTGAGGATCCCACGGCAGGGAGAAATGACTAAGCTGAGGACATGTAGAGTATAGCAGAGGACGGACTGAGGCAGGGCGTAGAGGACACAAGGAGGGGAGCAAATGAATCCAAATTTGCAAAGTCATGAAACACATTCCAAAAGCCCAGGAACTGGGGGACACCTGGAGAAGGGAGTGAGTTTGCAGGCTGTTGGGAGAGGAGTCTGCAGGGACTGGAAGATGGTCATGAACCATCCTGTGTGCTAAGCGAGCTGAGTCTTGTATGAGCTGTGATTGACACAGAGAGGCTGGGTGTGCCTGTCAGGAGGGCTGGCGTGGCATCAGTGTGATCATAATTACAGGGGCTGGAAAAAGAGAGTGCAGCTACATGGCTCTGGGGGGAGATTAGGGCAGAAATGATGAGAGCCAGGATGGACCGTGGCTGGGAAGGATGGGGCAGCGATGGAGAAGCCCAGAGAGTGAACCACGTAGCTGGCCTGGGAAACGGCATTTCTCTGTTCCCAAAGAGAGAGGGCTGACACGTGGGAACACAAGAGAAAGGGGAAGATGGTACTTTCTGCTGAGACCTTGTAAATTTAGGAGGAGACTTTAGCAAGTAGTCAAATGTGCAAGTCTGAAACAGGTTGTCCTAAAAAGACTCCCCGAGGGGAAGGAAGGCTCATGTGATGTCTGTGATTCCAGCGCCACGCCATTCATTCCAATGTGATGCCCTTCTGCTCAGATTTCCATTTCCTGTTTCCAGAGCTGGAGATCTTTCACGTCCTCACAAAGTTGACTTTGACAGTCCGGGTGGGTCTGCTATGACATGGGATTTTTGAAGAGGGTAATTCATGATTATTGTTTTTCTTTGGAGACCCTTTGAAACTAGCTAAGGACATAGATGTCAGCATGGTCCTCGGTCCAAATCCTTTGTTGAAATGCTCTTCTCAAAAGCAGGACAAATCATTTGAATTCTTTAACAGTTTGCTGCTCATTTATAAAACAGGAACATTTCTAAAATAGGATTAACTGATTCTTAACTTACTGTTATGTAGTGAGAAATAAACACAAAATGTACATAGCGTTCTTACCAGAGATATTGGCATGTAAGAACAATCTCCAAAAAATGATAAATAGCATTGTTTGCGTGGTCTTCCTCCTCTTCTCCACCATCTCATCATCGCTCGGGCTTGGTTCTTACTAGTTCTATCAGTGAGGTAGACTGGCAGCTACACTGCATCATCAGTGAGAACTTTTTGATATCTTCCAGTAAATGGTTTTATGTTTCTTAGAATCTTGTTCTACTCTCAGAATAGATTTCCATTATCATATCACAATATCCCCTATTTGTTCTTCTCTTCTCTAAGAAACTAGGAATAATATGTCAAATTCTGAAAAACGTTTTGAAGATTCCACACTAATGTTCTTAGTTTTCTGCAGCACAGAGAGATACGAGACTATTAAAATGTTCTTAATTCATATATTTTGAAGATGCCCTTTTAGAGATTTAGAAGTTCCACTATTTCCCAAATAATGTGTCTGAAAGACTAACCTCACCTTACGTGTATGCCTACCCCACCTCATAACTTTTTTTGCATTTCTAATAATATAAATTGGTATTGTAGAATCACTAATATCAAACACATAAATTAGAATTTATGAATACTCATGTTATTACAATATATATGTTCAAAATTAAAATCAAAGTACAGAAATGTCATGCAATTTATATTACTAAAAATACAGTTATCACATTTGGCTCAGATTTAAGTGAGCAAAGAAGAAATCACTTTTATAGAGGTGATTATAAGATCAATAAGGGCAGGATAGGTCTCTATGACATTGTTCGGCTTGAGTTTGTAGAGACAATTACAATCCCCTATAATTTTTTGAGAGAACAGCTGGATGAATGAGTGGGTGGATGAACAAAAAATGTGTAAGGATCTTGGAATTGCAAGAGTCAAGTTTCTAAAACAAGTATGTTGTCTGACTTTTTGATTTGTTTGTGTGTCTGTAGGATTTTTCAGATAATCAGGTCTAAGATACAAATTATATTACGATTAATTGAGACTCAATCAATATGGGTCACCGAGTAGATTTTCTCTTGCTGCCTAACAAGTTATTGCAACACTGGTGGTTGAAAACAGCCCCAATTTATTAGTTCACAGTTCTGTAGGTCAGCGAGCCAGCACGGCATGGCTGGCCTTTCTGTTCGGGATGTCACATGCCTAAATCAAGATTTTGGCTAGGCTGGGCTCCTATCTGGAGGCTCTAGGGGAGGACACTCTGTTGGTCTCATTTAAGTCGTTGGCATAATTCAGCTCCTTGAAGTTCCAGGACTGAAGCCCCACATTTTTTGCTGGCCATCCACTGGGGACCCCTTTCAGCTCCTAGAGGCTCCTTGTAGGGCCCTGCACTGACTCCTCTCCATTTCAGCAGCAATGACAAAACATCAGATCCCTCTCCAGCTTAGAATCTCAAACTTCCGCACCTGCTACCAGCCAGACAGAAGCTCTGGGATGAAAGCAATCACATGATGAGATTAGCAATACCCAGACCCTCTCTCTTGCTTAAGAATAACTGATAAATGACCTTAGTTACATATGGAGCATACTTTCTATCCTGTGGTATATTGATAATCAAAGGAAAACACTGAGGGGTAGAGTCATTTTAGATTTCTGCCTACCAAAATTAAGGTCGTCAATATGCCAAACACTGTTGCATAGGTAGTTAATTTAGAGGTAAAGATAACTAAAATTAACCAGTTGGTGATTTTCCAAGAATTTTTTTGATTATGTAAGTATGCTGCCTTAGTAATTATAACAGGTTGTTTCAGTATCTGCTACGGATCCGCATTTAGGTAGAGTGTATACTGGCCTCAGCACAAAATTGCTTTTTTGTATTATAGAGGCTTTTATGAGTTTATTTTTGATGGCTGCTATCTTTTCAGAGGAAAATAGCTGTTTTTACTTTTTTGCCAGTGAAATATTCAATGGTGAGGATAAGCTCTAACCAAATGTATTTGATATCTAAAATTTTGTATCTAAGATACATAAATTTCCATTTGCATAACACAACCTACTAGATTGACTCTTCTAAATATGGGTGTTACTATTGACAATCTCAAATATAAACCATGGATTAATCAGTTTTTAAGATTTTTATATGTTTTCAAATGGAATGTACAGCATATTTTGTTCTCTGAAATACCCTGCCCTTTAAGTTTACCTTACAAAGACCAGAAACACACTTAGAATGTACATTACGGGTCAGACAAGGTTGCGGTTAGGGCATACTGTCGATCTCCAGCAGCTTGGGTCTCAGGAGCAAACCCAATGTCCGCATATATTCTGACTCTATAGCCATACACCATTCCATTAGTTTTCCTTATCACTTAGCTTTAGTTTTGTTTTCAGACCTTGCAGATCAGAGCTATACAGGAATGCCATGTCACATGGTTTAATCAGTAAGTTTTCACGGTAATGTCATGTTATTTTCATTGGAATCCCGTGAGAGTTTTTATAGTGGCTTCCTCTCTCCTCAGTCAAGTGAATGGTCAAGTTAGCATCTTGAGCTCACTCTAAATTAGAAAGTGGAAGACGAGGGTTAGAAAGTTATGTGTTTAAAACACAGTCATTGTTTATAAAGCTAGCCAGCCTTTGACAGAGAAACAACCAATTAAAATCAGTCAACAATGACAATTTAAAAATGAATATGGTTGCCTAATGTGGACATAGTTCTTCTTTGACTAAAACAATTTTAATTCTATTTTTCTTTTACTTTTTTTTACCCTATTTTATACACACATACACAAACACACACACACACATAACACACAGGATATTGCATATAACATTTAATTTTAGGAAAGAATCAAAGACCTTGAAGAACAGCCCATGAATCATGTTGTATTGGGTAGGGGGCTTTGTTTTGTTTGTTTATTTGAGCAAATTTTGGCTATAGAATTTTTATAAACCATTACAGTCAGTCCCTAGGATTAGATTGCAGACTCTGGATTGAAGTAGGCTAAGGAGTTAATTCAGATTCTGTGACCTATAAGATATGAAAACAAAACGCATCATGTTGTGCCATCTATTTAGAGAAAGAACATAATAGAAATAAACATAAATTCATTAAATTCAAAAATAGGACTAAATAGTTACTCTTTGACTTAAATCATCATCTTGCAAGCATAATTTAAAGAAACATACTACCCATTGTAGAACCGGAGAGTGTCTAAAGGACTTCAAAGTGTCTCTGAATTCATCTCTTTCAAAAAGTGGAACCCTATTCATTCAGGAGATTTGAGGATTTTTTTTCAAAATCCTTACATTTTAATATAAGAATATGTATGCTTATATTAAAACAACTAAAATTAGTTGCAGGAGGAGTTTATTGAAAGCTAGGCTTTTTGATTTTTCTTATGAACCTTGCAGGAAAACAATATCCATATAATATTTGTCAGAGTATAATATAGTCTACAGGGAGGTAGTTTGGTTATAGTGAAAGAAACAAGGCACAGGTAGTATAAGCTCAATACCGGTAATTAAAAGTTGGTGACTTTTGACAAGTTACCTAGCCTCTCTGAATTACAACTTTATTATCCATGAAAAGTATGAAAAAATATACTTATGGAACTGGTTGAGTATTAAACATCATAATTTATATAAAGGAACTGTTTATAATGGTGCACCTGGGTGGCTCCACCAGTTGAGTGACCAACTCTCAGATCTTGGCTCAGATCATCATCTCAGGATCCTGGGATCAAGTGGGCTCTGCACTCAGCAGGGCGACGGCTTGTCCCTCTGCCCATCCCCAACTTGTGCTTGCCTGTGCGTGCACTCCCTCTCAAATAAATAAAATCTTAAAAAGTAATGAAGGAGCTAGTTAAGTGCTTATAGGAAAGGAAAGTAAAAATCAGAGTTTTTTTTAATGTGATCTCAGAAATTGGGTCCATACAACCTCATATAAGTAATGAAGTCTAGCTCTGCCCTCAAAAGGCACAAAGAAGAACATTGCCCGCAATTTGAAGATACTCGTGTTCTAGCCCTGTGTCTAGCTTCCTGGCTATGTGCGCTGTGTTTCTTTAAACCTAGAGTTGTTTTAATACATTAAGACCTTTCACTCTTTTAGTTGGTTTCCTCAGCTCAGGTGTAAGAATGGAAACTAGAAATGAGCGTAACACTCAAGCAATAGATTTGGTAGTGTGAACTGAGAAGGCCCCCATTCCTTGTTTATGACACAGTAGTTCCATCAGAGATGGCCAGAGTGGCAGACAGGTTTTCTGTTTCAGTATGACGCATACTGAGCTTGTCCACACTGAATCTTTCTTTTCCTTTCACGTGAAATGGTAAATCTAGTCACATTATACATGTTGTGTTTATACTTGCGTACTTCATCTTGTCTTCAATAGCCATTTCCACAGGATAACTTCTCCTAATGATGTTTCTTAAAGTTCAGATAAAAACAATGTCTAGGGGGAAAAAAAAAAGAGTTAACTGTCTGTGATTCTACATAATGACTGTATTTGAGAAGAGAATGAGAGAAATGATGAAATATGTGGTGCTTTGATCTTTACTCCAAAGCTCAACAACTTCAGATGTGTGATTTGTTTAAAAGACAACACTGCTGTCCTCTCCAACCAAAAAATACAGAGCTATTGGATATTTATAGCATTATCTTATGTGCAAGACGATTACTATGGAAACAGCGCTAACATTATTCCAATGATGTAATGTTGACTTTTAGTCAGCTCAAGGAAGCTCTTGTGGCCAGTTGACTCAGAAACAAACTGCCAGAGAGTCTTCCAGCCCAAAATCATTTATCAGACTTCATAAAAAGTTAAATGTAGCTCTCATTTGTGATAACACTGGACACCCAAGATTTAAATTTTTCTTAAAATTTCTGATTATTTCAAAAAATTATTTCAAAAAGTGATTTTGATCTACCATTGCTATTAAACACATGACATTGCCCCCACCAGGGATTAGTATGAACTACTGAGGAACTGATTTTTTATAGAAGGGAAAATGGAGGCCCAAAATCTGAGAAATGAGTAAGATTGCTGAGCTGATGATGTCTTTTTAAAATTGATCTATAATTGACATATAAAACTGTGTATGTTTCAGATGCACTGTTTTGATTTGATGCATTGATGCATGTCTCTGCTGCAGTAGGATTACCGGTGCAGGCTTAGCCAACACCTCCATTATGTCTTTCTGGGATGAGAACATTTGGAATCTAGTCTCTATTTTACATTACTCGCAAAAATTGACTTAAAAGGGATTAGAAGACTTAAACACAAGACATGAAACCATAAAAACTGTTAGAAGAAAACACAGGGAAGAAGCTTCTGGACATTGGTCTTGGCTGTGGTTTCCTGGCTGTGACACCAAATGTACAAGGAACAGAGCAGAAATCAACAAGTGAGACTTCACACTGCAAAGCTTCTGCCCAGTGAAGGAGACCACGACTACATGAAAAAGCAACCTACAGAATGAGAGACAATATCTGCCAATGATATATCTGACAAGAGGTTAATATCCAAAATATGTAAGGAACTCCAACAATTCAAGAACAAAAAATAAAAAAATCTGATAAAAAAATTGGCAGAGAAACTGAATAGACATTTTTGCAAAGAAGATATCCAGATGGCCAACAGACGCATGAAAAGATGCTCGACATCACTTATCACCAGGGAAATGCAAACAATCAAAGCTACAAGGAAATATTACCTTAAACCTGTTAGAATGGCCATTATCAAAAACACAAGAGATAATGTGTTGGTGTGGATGAACAGGGAAAGGACAATTGTTTCTGTTACTATGGAAAACAATATGAAGATTCCTCGAAAAATTGAAAATAGAACTACAATTTATTCCAGCAATCCAATGTCTAGGTATATATCCAAAGGAAATGAAAACAGGGTTTTGAAAAGCTATCTGTATTCCCATGTTTATTGCCACATTAATCACAGTAGCCAAGACGTAGAAACAACCTAACTGACAATGGATGAATGGATAAAGATGTGGCATCTAGACAATGCAGTATTATCCAGCCATGGGAAGGAAGGAAGTCCTGCCATCCGCAACAACTTGAGTGGACCTTGAGGACATTATACAAATAAGTCAGAGAAAGACAAGGTCTGTCTGATATCACTTATTTGTAGAATCTGAAAATGCTACACTCACAGAAATAGAGAGGAGAATGCAGTCCCCTGGGTCTGGGGTTTGGAGGAGACTTGGAGAAGGTGGTCAAAGAGGACAAACCTGCAGTTAGAAAATGAAGGAGTTCTGATGAGGTAATGCTTGTCCTCGAGATGAGAGTACCCAGTATGGGCTACATACAGCAAAGTTGAAGATGCCTTTTAGGATAGTGTTTTTATTGAACTTCTCATGCCTGGTAATCATAGACACATAATTTGGGACTGTACGTAAGTAAATATCAGTGAGTATTTGGGGAAACGTGAAAAAAAAATGTCCGTTTTCAGAGCTTACAGTTGGGAGTCCGAGTTTTGCTCCAGCATTTTCAGCTGTGGGACCTGATGTGAGTGATTGAATCCATCCATCCTGTTTTCCCATTCATAAAATATAACTGTAGTAATCCCTATAATATATGAACAAAGAAATTAGGGATACATCAGATTATGGCTTCAAGCTGCTTAGTAGAGTACTTGGCACCTTAATAATAATGATTGGCAGAAAATAAAATCTATGGTGAGACAAAAGGATTCTTTTTTTTTCTTTTTTTTTAAAGATTTTATTTATTTATTTGTCAGAGAGAGAGAGAGAGCGAGAGCGAGCACAGGCAGACAGAGTGGAAGGCAGAGTCAGAGGGAGAAGCAGGCTCCCTGCGGAGCAAGGAGCCCGATGTTGGACTCGATCCCAGGACGCCGGGATCATGACCTGAGCCGAAGGCAGCTGCCCAACCAACCGAGCCACCCAGGTGTCCTGAGACAAAAGGATTCTTAAGTCCTTCCCCATCCACTCAGTAGCAGGTAGCACTGGTGTAGGGGTCCGGGGGCCGAGTTAGGGAAACAGATGGCAGAGCAGATCCCACGTAGCTGCTATGACCCTAGTGAAGCTCTGGGATTTAGGGAGCCTTGATTGTGCCATAGAGTCTGAGGCTAGCCCAAAGCAGAGGCCTTTGCTGGTAGCTGCGTGAATACCACAACAATGGTGATTTATGTTGAAACCTGAAGATATATTGCATTTGGGGAAGACAACCTTGGAAGGATAGAGTGAGAAGTTCTTGCCTATCTCCTGACTTCTCAAATAAAAATTACTTCCCCAGAAGCCCTGTTTACTTGGCATTTCCCTGTTAGAGCTGTCTTTCAGTGTTTCACTTTGTATTTATGAAACATAATTGTAAGAATGTAACTACTTTGTCATATAACAAGTTGTCATCTAACTATCTCATCTTTTCCTGTCCGTATGCATTAATAAGGCAGCTTGATTACTAAATACAGCTGTTCCTAGAATGGGATAATCTCCACTAAGCTGTTTCTTGAGTAATGATCACAAGGAAAGGGCCCGGAGATTACATAGACATATTTTGAAAATTTTGCCGTGATCATTCCTGGGTGTGATGTATCATTCTTTATCCCCAACGTCACTAGGCCAGTCTGGTTGGCAAACCCCAAGGCTGGCAGCTTGGTTGAAAGATCGTCTAAGGGGTTTGGAACTAAATCAGCTTAATTTTTATGAAAATGTTTTGTTTCTCTTGCATTCAACCCTTTTGGACCAGGGTCTATCTGCAAGTGGGGGAAGATTGGGGGGGAAATGAAATTATAACTACTGAAGTGAGACATACCAATTTTGTGATGTGGAGGGAGAGCAAAAATCCCCAAATCAAAGAAAAGAACACCTTAGACCCCAAGAAGTGCTGGAGAGAGTTGTGTTAACGATCTTTGTTCTTCAGAATGCCTGTCGAATCTTTCCCAGGAGGGGACTGCTGGGCGGCTATTCTCCCAAACAGTTGAAAGAGTCTGAATTTTAACTGACTATTGATTCTGACTACAGTATCAAGAAGATTTGTTCATTTACAAGTAGCATAACATATCAGATCCTTCACAGTCTGGGATGCAACACTGTATTGTAGACATTCCATTTTCTGTCTAATTAGTGCAGAGATATTAGAGAAGTGTTAAGACTGAAGTAAGCAAGCAAAAGTTTTGTTTTCAAATGTGTGATACATTTTTGGAAGCAGTTGTATTTTCTTTGAAGTTGACTTTATACTATTGAACAATTTGAAGTTTTAGATGAATATCTAAATATTTAAAGTGAATATCTTTGTCTGTGCTACCCTCCCCCAAAATGACAACACAAAGGCAATATTGGCCATTATATAGCTTTAATAAGATATACATTTCCAAATTGTTAAGACAATAAGAGGATGCTAATTTTCTGTGATGTTACAATATCACAGAGGGCAACAAGGACAACCATCCAGAATTTGGTTATAGACAAGTTTGGGTCAAGTTTAACAGAACAAGAAAAGGGTCGTGAACATTCAGTACCTCCTTTTTAAAAAGATTTAATTATTTATAAGATATAATTATTATCTTATAGGGAGAGTGTGCATGATTTGGGAGGAGGAGCAGAATGAGGGGGAAAGGGACAAGCAGCTCCCCACTAATCACAGAGCCCGATGGGCTGGATCTCAGAACCCTGAGGTCATGACCTGAGCTGAAATCAAGAGTTACATGCCTAACCAACTGAGGCATCCAGGCATCCTTTATTAGGGAGCACTTTCTTTGATTTGGCCAAAAATACATAGCACTTTCTATGTAGTATATAAGAAATACATAGCACTTTCTTTGATTTGGCCCAGAAAACTTTAGAGACAGAAATGAATTGGGATATGACCTGTAAAAGCTATCCAGTGTGGACAGAATCTTGTTCTCTTTCCTCTTCTGTGGGATGTTTAGTTGTAAAGATGAATTGAGGTAAAGATAAAATCTTCTGACATATATTAGGCACTTAGTAGATGTTAGATATTTTTGCTAAAGATAATAAAAAGTGTAAAAGAGAGGTGGAAATAGTTCTATATAGTAGTTTTGGGATACTTCTAGATAAACATCTTAGGTGGCATGTTAAACTATTCATAAGAAATAGTGGAATTATTCAAAATGTAATATGTGACATATAAAACTTCAAAAAACAGTTTTTGAATGAATGTATTAACTATAGTGTTCTTGTGATTCAAAATTATTTTCTTTTCAGGAAAGCCTTTTTAAACAACCTTATATATTTTTTGACTTAATAGTAGCATAAAACTCAAAAGGGTCTACACGTAAGAAAGGAACAAATACAGTGAAGGTCTGACCTCTAAGAATTGACAGTATATTCACAAATTTATATTTCTGTTTAATTTTTTAATGCCAAAGTTTTTTCGTTTTTGTTTTTTGTTTTGTTTTTGTTTCTGTTTTTTTTTTTAAAGATTTATTTATTTATTTGACAGAGAGAGATTACAAGTAGGCAGAGAGGCAGGCAGAGAGAGAGAGGAGGAAGCAGGCTCCCTGCCGAGCAGAGAGCCTGATGCGGGACTCGATCCCAGGACCCTGAGATCCTGACCTGAGCCGAAGGCAGCGGCTCAACCCACTGAGCCACCCAGGCGCCCATGTTTTTTTTTTTTTTTTAATTATTATTATTTTTAAGAGTCTTGTTACCTTGATATTCAAGAACTAAAGAGTTGTAAATGCTTGGGATGCCTGGGTGCTTCAGTCAGTTGGCATCTTCCTTTAGCTCGGGTTAGGATCTCAGGGTCCTGGGATCAAGCCCCACCTTGGGCTCCCTGCTCAGCCAGGAACCTGCTTCTCCCTCTGCCTCTGCCTCCCCTCTACTTAGGGTCTCTCTAAAACAAACAAACAAGCAAACAGATAAATAAACTTTTAAAAAATAAAAGAGTTTTAGATGCTTTAAATTCAAGTTATGAGTATTCAGTAGGCAAATAGTATTCCAAGTTATCACCTAACACCAGGTCAATATTTACTTAAGTTGTTAGTCAAAGCAATGGAAGTCTATGTTGAGATGCAAGGAACTTAATATAATTTTTCATCTTTAATTTATCTCCACAATCAGACAATATAGACCTTTGTTTATGTGGTGTTCCCCTCCATTAAAGCTCATTAATAGTCCCGATGGTTCTTTGTAGCTCTTAGAGATGACCTACTCACCTCTCAGGTAGGGGAAAGTAAGAGGGTCAAGTGCACAGTGCGATCTCAGTTTTCTTACTGAAGTTCAAGGCACTTGTATGTTTCACTTTTTAGCTGAGACAGCTATTTGACTGAGTCTTATGGAATATAAGTAAGAAAAAAAGCAACAATAGCAACAAAACCTTAAGGAACAGCAATGTTTCTCTTTTCCTCTGGTTGGTTATCGCATGTCACCAAAAATTGTACTGACCTTCTTGGAAGAGCATGCACCATATCCAGTAAGATGCAATAGTGAAGATTTGCAACCCCTGCAACTTGAGAAAGGGATGGATTTTATTTATTTGGATGTGGCTGTTTACATTCCTAAAGGAAGTAATTGGATTATTTTTAATAGTTTTAATGTCTAAATTCATTTGGCGTATTAAAATATATTTACCCACATTTGAATATTAGTAATTGTTCAAACAATAACATACATAGACAAAAAGTCAATAAACAATTAAAAATCATTATCCATATAACATTTTAATATAAATTATCTGAATTAAAAATAGATAATTATACTTTATTTAACTGATACAATTAACATACAATAATTGCTTTTTACAGAGGAGTATTCAGGCTTTATAAAAAGGTGCTCAGGTAGGAAACACACAAACAAGATTTTTGTAATTTGACATATCATCAAGAATGAATCTTGGGGCTCCTGGTGGCTCAGTGGGTTAAACCTCTGCCTTCACCTCAGGTCATTATCTCAGGGTCCTGGGATCGAGCCCCACATCAGACTCTCTGCACAGTGGGGAGCCTGCTTCCCTCCACCCCTGCACCTCTGCCTGCCTCTCTGCCTGCTTGTGCTCTCTCTGTCAAATAAATAAGATTTCAAAAAAGAAATGAATCTAATTGTATAACAATTGTAAAATACATGATTTCTTTTATACTCATTGCAAGATTAACTACAGGTGAGTGTAGGAAATAGAAAAATACTAACTCATTAGATTAGTTCCCTCTTCCTACCCCTTAGTGATAACAGTAGGTTAGGGGAAGCTGCTATACAAACTATTTTTAAAGTGAAGTTTCTCTCAATGTTTTCACCCTTCAGATGGAATCATTTCCAAGGTTTATCATAGCAACACAGCATTGACATAAGATGTATGACTTCCCCCTTTTGGACAACACACAATATCAGGGGCTGAATTTACTGGGTTGGTGAAAAACTATGCAAGGCCAATGAACAGACGTTTCCCAAGACACTTTCTACCAGGTAACAGGCCACGGTGTTTCTGGAGAGCTGAGATATGCAAATGAGGTGAGCTTTATCACTTCCAGCGGCATCAGGGACAAATGAGTGTTTCCAGGCCCAGGCAATGGGAGGAGGGACCCAGGCAAATCCAGGTGAACTCCTTGGGTGGAGAAATGGGAGCCAGGTGCCCAGGGGGGTGGTGGTGGCAGGGGACAAGGAAACCAGAGTTTGTACAGCTAAGTAACTGAGGGGAGAAAGCAGTATATAGACTTCCAGATATCTTCAGAAACCCCCTCAAGTTTAGGTAAGTATTGATGAACACTCAAGGTGGGGGAAAGAACCACCAAAAAGGAATAAAGATATAAGCCCCCAGAGATGCAGGACTTCGAATAGGGCCTATTCCCAACACTTAGTCTGGAAAACCTCTTGGTTAGAGTGTAAAGAAGGGTCTTGCCTTGGGAAAGGGGACTGATTAGCCCTAGACAGGAAACAAGTCCAGCCTTGCCTACAAGTCTTAGAAGTAAGACTCCAAAGGCAGACTAGTGTAATTACGTCTAAAACAAAGACTGTGACTATCTTTCAAAAATATTCAGCAATGAATAAGGTAAATTCCCAGTGCCTGGTGTCCTATTAAAAATTACTCAGCTGCTAGGAAGGTGGAGAGTAAAACCATAAAAAGAGAAAGGTAGTCGATCAAAGCTGACACAGACCTGACACAGATGATAGAATTATCAATCACATTAAAACCCTTATTATTACTGTATTCCAAGTACACATAGAACATTTATCAAGATAGATCATATTCTGTGTCCTTAAACTGGCTTCCATAAAATGGAAAAGATTTAAGACCGTAGAAAGTATCCTTCCATTAAATAGTAGAACTGAATTAGAAACCAGTAACAGAAAAACCTCTGGCAAAGCTCCCAAATTTGGAAATTTAAATAAGACAATTCCAGATAACTCATTGTTCACTGAAAAAATTCCAAGATTGAGTTAAAAACATATTTGAACTTAGTGAAAATGAAAATGTGGCATTTCAAAACGTGTGTGATGCTGCTAGAGTGATTTTGGGGGGCAAATGTTAGTGCTAAATGTTAATTCTAGAAAAGAAGGGTCTCAAATCAATGATACTAGATTCCTCCTCTAAGGAACTAGAAAAGGATGAGAAAATTGAGGGCAAGATAAGTAGAAATAATGAAGATCAAAGTGCAAATGGTTAAATATGACAGGAAAATAATAGAGAAAATTAATGAAACTAAATGCTGGGTGTTTGAGAAGATACATAAAACTGATAAATCTCTAGGCACTTTGATCAGGAAAATAGAGAAAACAAACTTAACCAATATCAGGAATGAACAAGGTGACACCACTAGAAAATATACCAATATTAAAAAGGTAAGAGAATAATAAGAAAAACATTATATCAGTACATTTGAAAACTTTTTTATATAAAATTGATAAATTCCTTGAAAGACACTAGTTACCAAAATCACATGAAAATAGTGCTCACTTTGGCAGTACATATATTAAAATTGGAAAAATACAGAGGTAACATGTCCCCTTAGCAAGGATGATATGTAAATTCATGAAGTTTTCTGTAAATAAAAGCCATTCAGATCAGTATGGAAGAAGTAAAACATTCATTATTTGCAGATGACATGATATTTATATAGAAAACCTGATAGACTCCACCAAAAAATTGCTAGAACTGATAGATGAATTCAGTCAAGTTGCAGGATACAAAATCATTGTATAGAAATCCATTGCATTTCTATGCATCAGTAATGAAGCAGTAAAAAGAGATAAGGAATCACTCCAATTCACAACTGCATCAAGAACAATAAGATATGTAGGAATAAACCTGACCAAAGAGGTGAAAGACTTGTACTCTGAAAACTGTAAGACATTGATGAAAGAAACTGAAGATACCATGAAGAAATGGAAAGACATTCTATGCTCATGGCTTAGAAGAACAAATATTGTTAAAATGTCTATATTACCCAAAGCAATCTATAGATTGAATGCAATCTCTATCAAAATGCCAATGGCAGTTTTCATAGAGCTAGAACAAACAATCCTAAAATTTATATGGAACCAGGAAAGAACCCAAATATCCAAGGCAATATTGAAAAAGAAAAGCAAAGCTGGTGGCATCACATTCTAGACTTCAAACTCTATTACAAAGCTTTAGTGATCAAAAATAATATGGTACTTTAACAAAAATAGACACAGAAATCACTAGAACAGAATAAAACCCCCAGAAAGAACCCAGGATAATATGGTCAACTAATCTTCAACAAAGCAGGAAAGAATGTGCAATGGGAAAAATACAGTCTCTTCGACAAATGGTGTTGGACAAACCGGATGGTTACATGCAGCAGGATGAAACTGGACCATTTCCTGCACCACACACAAAACTAAATTCAAAATGGATCAAAGCCTTCATGTGAGACAGGAAACCATAGAAATGCTAGAGTAAAGCACATGCAGTAACCTCTTTGACGTCGGCTGTAATAATTTTTTTCTAGATATATCTCCTGAAGTAAGGGAAACAAAACCAAAAACTAAATAAATAGCTTTTGCACAGCAAAGGAAATAATCAGCAAAACTTAAAGACAACCTATGCAAATAGGAGAAAATAATTGCAAATGACATATGTGAATAAAGGATTAGTATAAAAATATATAAAGAACTCAATACTCACAAAATGAATAATCCAATTAAAAATGGACAGAAGACATGAATAGGGATTTTTCCAAAGAAGACATCCAGATGAGCAACAAACACATGAAAAAATACTCTATATTGTCAGGGAAGTACAAATCAAAATTATAGTGAAATATCACCTCACACCTGTCAGAAGGGCTACAATCAACAACAAACAACAGGTGTTAGTGAGGATGTGGAGAAAGGGGAGCCCTCTTGCACTGTTTATGGGGATGCAAACTGCTGCAGTAACTGTGGAAAATAGTATGGAGTTTCCTCCAAAAGTTAAAAATAGAATTACTCAAGATTCAGCATTTGCACTACTATTTACTCAAAGAATTAAAAAAAAAATACTGATTCAAAGGGACATATGCACTCCGATGTTTATAGCACCATTATCAACAATAGCCAAATCATGGAAATAACCCAAGCGTCTACCAACAGATGAATGGATAAAGAAGAATGTGGTATATATATATATATCTCTATGGAATGGATTGGAACATTACTTATCCATAAAAAGGAGAAATTTTGCCATTGCAATAACTTGGATGGAGCTAGAGAGTATTATGCTAAGTGAAATAAGTCAGGGAAAGAGAAATACCATATGACTTCATTCATATGTGCAATTTAAGAAACAAAATAAAGGAGCCATGGTGAGAAAAAAGAGAGAGAGGCAAACTAAGAAACGGACTCTTTTTTTTTTTTTTTAAGATTTTATTTACTTATTTGACAGACAGAGATCCCAAGTAGGCAGAGAGGCAGGCAGAGAGAGAGGAGGAAGCAGGCTCCCTGCAGAGCAGAGAGCCTGATGTGGGGCTCGATCCCAGGACCCTGGGATCATGACCTGAGCCGAAGGCAGAGGCTTTAATCCCCTAGCCACCCGGGTGCCCCCAAGAAACAGACTCTTAACTGTAGAGACCACACTGATGTTCACCAGAGGAGGGGTGGGTGGGGAATAGGGAAAACAGGTGAGGGGGATGAAGGAGGGCACCTGTGATGAGCACCAGGTAATGTACTATATTATAAACCTGAAACTAGTATAACACTGTACGTTAATGAATTGGGATTTAAATAGTTTTCAAAGTTAAAAAGGAAACATGCAATGAGAGTGCAAATTATTGCTGAGAGAATTTCTAGATGGCTTAAAGAAATGGGAACTATATTCACAGATTGGAACAGTAAATATTGTGAGGATATTTGTTTTCCCAAAATTGCATAAATTAAATCCCATCAAAACACCATTGTGGTTTTTGTGGTAGAAATCTATAAACTGATTCTATAATTCCAGTGGCAATTCAAAAAGCCTAAATGATAAAAACATTTAAGATTTAAAAAAAAAATCAGAGGACTACACCTGAATTTAAGATTTATTTTTAATAATCATGAAAGTGTGGAATTAACTTAAGATAAATAGATCAATGGAACACAATAGAGGATCCAGAACTAGACTCAGATATAAATGGACAATTCCTATTTGACAAGATTGGAAAGAAACTCAAGGTAGAGAGAATTAGTCTTTTATGAATGTCCTGGAAAAATTGGTTATGGGGAGAATGGTTATAAAAAACCCATAAAGAAAACTTAAATAAAAAAAACCTTAATATAAAACCTTAACATAAAAAAACCTTAATACACCTCTCATACTTAACATTAAAATAAGCTAAACTGGGGTGCCTGGGTGGCCCAGTTGGTGAAGCATCTGCCTTTGGTTCAGGTCATGATCTCAGGGTCCTGGGATCGAGTCCCACATCGAGCTCTCTGCTCAGTGAAGTATCTGCTTGGGTGTCTCTCTACCTCTGCCCTCTGTGCGCATTCCCCCCTTCAAATAAATAAATAAATCTTAAAAAAACAAACAAACAAACAAACAAACAAACAAACCAGAACCTTCCAGGTAGAAGGAAGCAAAGAATCCACTGAGCATCACCCTTTCTTGTAACAGGTGTGAAATAGCAGACATACAGAGGGGAAACGACTTTAACAAAAACATGTAATTTAGCTACTCTTCCCTGACAGAAAAATTAACAGTTTCCCTTCAACACTTTAGTTACAATCCTAAAGAATATTTTTTTCCTCTTGAATTAAGCCAGAACCACTTTCTCTGTAACAGATATATACTTGTCACATCCATTTTCATATTTTCCAGTAAATGTCAAAGACCTTATTGTACATAACTTTTTTCACTTTTATTCTTTCTCTTGAAAAGAGACACTTTAATAATACATGTTGAGAAGTCATCCTACTTGTTTTTATAAGGTAAGGATTCTTAGTATCATTAGCCAAAAAACTTCACTTCTGATCCATCATCTTGTTTTTCAAAGAGAGGTTTCCCTCGGTTAATTGCTTCAGAAACAGACTGCAGGGTATTTACCCTTCCTGGGCACCAGTGCTCTTAGGGAATTGGGTGATACAGAAGTCTATGCTGGGGAATCCTTTTTCCTTTAACCAAGGTTTCTGAAACTCTTTCTGCAAGTGTCAGATAGTGAATATTTTGGGCTTTGCAGTTACAGCCCCTGAGTGCTGCGGCTGGAGGGCCAAGGCAGCCAGAATGTGGACAAACATGAGTATAGTATGTTCCAGTGAGGCATTTCTCCAGCAGGTGGATGGTCAGAATTGGTGAGCAGGCTGTGGTTTGCTGACTGTTGGAAACTGTGAAGAACTCAAGAAACAGTAATCCTGAAAGCTGTAAACTCAATAGAGTGAATACGGACGGTCAGGATGGTGACAGCACAGGGATGTATCTACAGGACCCACACCCTCCTGAGCCCTTCCAGGAGAGATCTAAATGTGCTGGCCCATATATTCCTGAAAATAATTTCATGGACGAAATGATCCTGCCTTCATTTTACAGATGAAGAAACTGACCCTCGGAAAATTATGGTAACTTCTCAAAATCATTGTGATAATAATCAATAGAGGGGGAAAAAAATCTAGCTCTGAAGAACTGAGTTCCAAGTAAAACCATTAATGCAGCCTCATTTGAAAGGCCTTGTAATGTGTTTGGTTCTGGAACACTTTGGCTACTTCATCCATATTAATCCTCCCATGTGACGGAATGCAAAGTTGAATTGAATCCAACCTGATTGATATAATAATGATGACTGGACACAGTAAGCCAACAGTGATCTCATTCTCAATAGTGTGTGAGGGGGTCAGCAACATTTTCTCTGAATATTTTCATGTTTGCTTCCTTCTCTCCCTTCCGTGATGGATTAGGGTTAAAACTTTGATCATTAATAACCATATGTTTGGTACTACCTTCCCTGCACAGGTTACCTGACTGGTTGGAGTAACAGGAAGGAATCTGACGAAGTTTACCTCAGGGCTTGTAATTGCCTACCATGTGCTTGGACTGATCAAGCCCATAGCGTCAGACAGCCCCGGAAATGGGGGCCTGACACCTTGGGGATTCTGAAATCAGGGGGTCCAGTGTAGGAGAAGAGAGCAGCAGCAAGGAGGGGCAATCAAATGTGACTGTGTAAAGAGGGAGTTTTCTGTGACCACAAACAAGCTGAGAGTGGGGGATCCGGGCGACCAGTGGGGTGAGGTTGGAATAGCAGTAGTGAGTGATGAGTGATGAAGGGTGTCAGTGAAAGCAACATTACTCTGATCTGGAGACCGACACAGATTTCTTTCTCAAGCAGAGCGGGTGTTCGGAGTGGGCCGTGTGCAAACTCTGATGTAAGCTTAGAGCAATGATCTTCTGTTTGCTGGTGTAATTGGTGGTCTGACTGTTGGAGCAGGAGTGAAAGAGCAAAGCCTCAAGTAGAACTGGTAGCCTGTGTTCATACGGAGAGACCGAGAGACCTTCCAGTGGTAAGGACGCCATGTGTCTTGTTCAAAATGTTGTTCCTGGCTTCCAGCACAGTGCTGGACACACAGTAATAATTTAAATTCTTGATGAATGAATCATGGATGGATGGAAGTTAGCTGCTTGGATAAAGTGAGTGAAGCTGAAAGAATGCAGCCTCGGAGTTCTGCTTTCCCCTAAATAAAAGGACTGGGAGGGAGCTAGGTATCCTTCAGTTCAATTGGTTCATTTTACAAATAGTCTGTGTCTGAGGGTGGTTGAGATTCGAGGCCAAACTCATTGGTGAAATAGTAATATCATCTTGTGAGCATCTTTTTTTCTTATGATATATAAGATAGATACAACATCACTAAGTTTGAGAAAGATCCATTTTAGTTACATTAACTATTCTGTAATTTATTTGCCATTTAAGAATGAGTAGCTACTGGTGATTATTATCGATTATGATAAAAATAATTTCAATTTAATTACTTTGTGCAATTATACTCACCTCTGTTATAATATCTGTGTAGGGTTTTTATAACTTGGTTCATTGTCAAAGAACCTGACCATGTCTCTACAATGTAAAAAGTTTACATTCTGGGGGGACACCTGGGTGGCTCAGTCAGCTAAGCGTCTGTCTTCCACTCAGATCATGATCCTAGTGTCCTGGGATTGAGCCCCAACTGAGGCTCCTTCCCTACTCTGTGGGGATTCTCCTTTTCTTTCCCTTTGCTCCTCTCCACTCCCCTCTCAGGCTCTCTCTCTCTCTGTCAGATAAATAAAAATCTTTTTTTTAAAAGGAAAGCATATATTTTTATAACCTTCAATAAAACCTTTTATGAAATAAATTACATAAAATTATCTAAGTGAAATCAAAATCATCCATTTGTATAAGAATTCATACAGGCACAATGCTTTTTTAGCAACTCAGTGAAAGCTTTATACAAATGGAAATAGTCTTCCATCACATTACACAAAAGTGTGTGCGAAAACTGCATTCCCATATAGGCTCCAGCGTTTGATGCAGGAGGGAAATAGAGAAAAATGTGATTTAACGTAAAAAGTTTTATGCCTTAATTTTTAAAAATGACAT
Organism: Mustela erminea; assembly: GCF_009829155.1. Lineage (NCBI taxonomy): Eukaryota > Metazoa > Chordata > Mammalia > Carnivora > Mustelidae > Mustela > Mustela erminea. Next base: position 24,043,847 of record NC_045627.1, on the reverse strand, counting down.
TTTAAAAGCCTATTCAATTTTCATCATTTAGAAGCATTTGATGTTAATTTCTTGGATAATTATTACTTTAATGCATAATTGAATTGAATTGAAGACTGAATTCCTTAACTCGTAGTTCTTCTTTGACCAATGGATCATAAATTGTGTGGCTGGTTTTTATCCATCTGGTTTCCTTGCCACAGTGTAACTCCTGACAGGCATCCTGAAGACAGTGAGATTTGGGAAGAGTGGCCCTCTCTCGATGCTCTCTCCACCCTGACCCCAGCAACTACATATCCAGCCTCTGACCCTCTAGGGGAGAAAAATGTCTTGGAATAAACTATTCTGTGCTTCTGAAAGGTTTTCCAGGAGGATGGATGGATGGATGGATGGATGGATGGATGGATGGATGATAGGTGAGAAAATGCCCTTTGCAAACTTCTAAATGTCCCATGGCAGGCAGAGAAGTTTGGTGACATTTAAAGGTGGTCCCCATAATGAGCATATGCCTTAGTACTTGAGATCTAATCCATTAATTGTCAGCCCTGAGCTAATTGCTCTTATGTAATTATGGAGTAATTCAATATGGCTGTTATGAGCTGAATATCTTGAAGGTCCAGCATCTCAGAATGTGACCTTATTTGGAATTAGGGTTTGCAGAGGTAATCAAGGGAAAATGAGATCACTGGAGTGGGCCCTAACTCAAGAGGACTGCTGCCCTTACAGAAAGGGTCCTTTGGACACAGAGGCATGCAGAGAAGGAGGATGGTGTGAAGGGACACAGACAGAAGGCAGAGACTGGGGCAGGGTGTCACCAGGCCAAGGAGCACTACCTGTTTCTGATGGACCACCAGTGGCTGGAGCAGGGCTCCAAATGGTCTTCCCCAGGGCCCTCGGAAGGAACCAGCACTGCCCACAGGTGAGACTCTAACTGCTAATATCCAGACCTGTGAGACGATAAATAAGTGTTGCTTAGGAGCACTGGGATGGCTTGGTCAGTTAAGTATCTGATTCTTGGTTTCTGCTCAGGTGGTGGTCTCAGGATTGGGAGATCCAGCCCATCAGGCTCCAGGCTCAGCACAAAGTCGGCCTAATACTCCCTTCTCTCTCTCTCTCTGTCTTTCTGCCCCTGCCTCTCTATCTCTCCAAAATAAATAATTAAATCTTAAAAAACAAAAATTCTCTCCCTCTTAAAAAAAAGCAAAAAGTAATAATAATACTAACTCTTGCTTAAATAGACCAGTTTGTGATGTTTTGTTTGTAGCCCTAAGAAAGTAACACACTGCCCAAGAAGTTTAAAAAAATAACGTGGTAATTATCCAGGAGGCAGAGCCAAAAGACAGCTTGAAAACATAGAAAGTTAAGGCAGCAATTCCTCATTATTTATAATTGGAAGTTTTATTTGTTTTGATTTCTCTGATATCTTCATAAGTGTTATGTTATTGAATACTTCTTTAAGCATAATGTATATTGCATTTAGTGCTTAAGGTTACACACATTTAGGATAAAATTATAAGAACATAGATGAACGTATCGATACCTACTTTGGGATGGTATTTAACTTGGAAGAAGGTAAAAAGCATAAACAAATGGATTCTATGAAGAATTCAGCAACTTCAATCACATTTTGCTTCAGAGAAACTGAAATAGCTATGTGACATTTTTAACATTTGTTACATCTAGGTAACAGCTACCTTGGTGTTTGTTACAATATTCTCTGTACTTTTATTATCTTTTTTACTGTGATCAAAAATATACCACCTAAAATTTACTTTTTCATGCTTTTTGAGTGTATTGTACATTAGTGTGAACTATGTCTAGAACAAATCTAGACTATTCTAGATTTCAAATCTAGACTATTTTTGTTACAAAACAAACTCTATATCCATGGAACTGAAACTCTGATTTTCACTCTTGTATATTTATGTGTATTTTATAACTGGAAAAGGATTACTTATTTAATATGCCAAATTTTTTACCTTTAGAAGGCAAAGTTTTGTTTCTCATTAAATATATATATGTAGGGGGCCAAAAAGAATCCCAGTGGAGACTCTGTTGGTTGAGATGGTTCACTAAACCATGACCATGACTTCATATGCTGTTAGAGTGATGACTAGGTCTGTCTAGTGTGTTGTGGATTCCAGGCTGAATTTTATTCTACATCATGGAATTTGCCCATCACTGCAGTCTATATTCTCTCCTCCCCGTGGAGTATCCCAGAGCTACACAGAATGCCAATAAGACCATTACTCCTACTTGACATTTTGCTAAAAGGGAAACAATTAGGGGACCAATTCCATTTGTAGCTAATATAGTGTCCAAGATTTCCTCTTTCAGGATAAAGATATTATCAGTCTGTCTAAAGCAAGGCTCAATTCTGCAACATTCCTCATGGATTTGTTCAGTGACGGCTTAAGTAACTCATTTAGAAAATATGACTTGGTTCTCACATGCCCCAGATCAAAATTCTGCCTGGACATTGCCCAAAAGTCTTGCTATTTAACATAACACGTGCATTTTCTTATTCCTAAAAGAAAAGTTCTTGCATAAACAATTCAAAGAAAAGGAATGTGAATCTGTTTCATAGACATTCAGGTAAAGGAGATTCATTTCCTACACAGTCAGATCAAATGGTTGAAACTTTGCTTTAATGATTTTGTTCCTACGCCTCCTCTCTAAGACAAACACAGCAATAGTCCATTTTATAGGAGGTCACCTTCTGAAATTATTGATTTTTCTAATAGGAATCTAGGAAGGCCTTATGATATAAATACACATTGTATTTACTCCCATGATGCTTACTCTTTAAGGGTCTGGAAATAGTCTGTCTTTAGGGAATGATTCTGAGGATCATATTCAATTTTGCAATAATACCAAAAACGTTGTTGTCTGCATTATTGGAAAAAAAAGCAACAGCAGTATTTTGGTGTTATATGAAAAAAGGATACTCCAAACTTTTATTTTTCATAAAATGGAAGTAACAGTTACAGGTATTTAAAAAGTAGAGGGGCACCTGTGTGGCTCAGTCAGTTGAGCATCTCTCTTCAGCTCAGGTCATGATCCTGGGTTCCTGGGATCGAGCCCCGCAATGGGCTTCCTGCTCAGTGGTGAGTCTGCTTCTCCCTCTCCCTCTGTGATTTCTCTCAGTCTTGCTCTCTCTCAAATAAATAAATACAAATCTTAAAAAAAAAGAAAAAAAGTAGAAAAATCCAACCATTTCCAGGAACATAGGTGGGGTTTTGAAATTTTTGAGAGAGAAATATGAAGACTCGTGTAAGTGCCACCTGGAACTTTGCAGCACATATTTGCTGAGGGATATATTTTAGTTCTTTGGATCTTTAAGTTAATTTCCTCCCATCTCATTTTAACTTTAAATAATAGTTAAAAAGATTTTTGTATAACTAACAGTATTTAATTTAAAATTTTCAAGTATTCAAATGGCTGCTTTGGGAAATAAGTCCATCAGAGAAAGACAATTATCATATGATCTCTCTGGTATGAGGGATTTGAGAGGCAGGGTGGTGGCTTGGGGGGTAGGGAAGGAAAACATGAAACAAGATTGGATCCGGAGGGAGACAAACCACAAGAGACTCTTAGTCATGAAACAAATGAGGGTTGCTGGAGGGGATGGTGATGCGAGGGATGGGGTGGCTGGGAGATGGACGCTGGGGAGGGTATGTGCTATGGTGAGAGCTGTGAATTGTGTAAGACTGATGAGTCACAGACCTGTACCCCACAAATAATATATTACATGTTAATAAAACAAAAACAAACAAACAAAAAAACCAAATGGCTACTTGTAACTCTGGTGTTATAAAAATGGCTTATTTTAAAATAAATAGTTTTTCTTCAGGAAAGAGCAATGTTAAAACTAAACTTGATTGGTACTTGGTATTGTAAATTGATCTTTACAATAGCCCATAAGCCTTATGATGGGATATTCCATTTATAATGCTACCAGTGGGGAATCTGAAGTGACCCAGGTACCTTAGCTAGACATTGATGGAGAGGAGTTAGTTGTCTACTTTCCAGAAGCCACATTTTTGGTGCTAAACAACATCCCAACTTAGAAGCAAGTACGTTGAAGGGACTAAATTTAAAAGCAAAATAGTACTTACCTATTTTTTCATACTTTGTAGTTCTTTTAATATTCAAATCCACTTTTCTGTTTTGTCTCTTAGTGATCAGAACAACTAAGAAGTCATACTTCATTTGAAATTTGGGGGCACCTTGATGGCTCAGTTGGTTAAGCATCTGCCTTTAGCTCAGGTCATGATCCCAAGGGAGACTGCTTCTCCCTCTGCCTGGCACTCCCCTCTCTTGTGCCTGTGTTCTCTCTCTCTCTACCAAATAAATAAGTGAAATCTTAAAAAAAAAAAAAAAGAATAAGAAATTTGAAGAGGTTATCTCATTGGATGTTTCTGTGGAAGAGTGGCTATATTATAATAATAATTGTTCTTTCACTATCATGGGAATGAAGTATGCATTATAGGGTTATATCTAAATTTTTTTGGACTATGTCTTAATGCACACTCTGTATGGTCTATATGGCCTATATGCTTAAATTGATATTTGTGGCCACATGGAAAAGTGTTCACAGTTTGGACTCTTTCTATCTCTGTTTCTCAGTCTCTGGATCTGTATCTCTGTCTGAGGAGGAGCTTTCTAAACTTTGCTAAAATAAAAATCTCAAGTTTGTCTTCCATCACTGCTTATTTCAAAGCCAGCTAGAACACATGGTTGTATAAAGTTATAATTTATTTTGTGATTTAATAAAGAATTGGATGGAGATATAGAGATTCTTTTAATTTAGAATAGAATGGCACCTCTTACTCAGAATGTCAAAGTGCCATATGAAGATCAGTTAAATTACATTTTTGAAAAGCGAGATAGGGAATGAATGATGGTTTCATCAAATTCAGTTAATTTCCCTTCTACCATTTCAAGTGCATTTTTAGTAGGGAAGAAAAAGTTAGTTACTGTGATGGAGTTTCTTCTCCACCATTCTTGCTGCAAAAGTGTATATTGGTTGATTGATAAATAACAAAATTTGAAGGAGTCCCTGTCAGAAAATCTGTGCAAGAAAACCAGAAATATAAGTGAATCAGTCCCTACAACCTGCTGTTGTTTCTAATCAAAACCTGAGTGACAGGGGCTAAGATTATGTTGCTGACCCAGCAGTTTAGAGCAGGGTCGGGAGGCGACGTGAGCAAAGTATTGCACAGCGGACTGTGAAAGTGAAGCCGATGAATTAAATGAAAACACGGAAGTGAGCAAGGGGCAGTGGAGATAGGGCTGGCATTTAGAGTTACCGCATCCCTCAGCCAGCACTCTGGCCAATCTTCCCAGTGGGTTCTATGCCAGAAGCTCATAGCATTTCCTATCTCTTATTGTAAACACTAAGAAGTCATTCAGATAGAAAATAACTGATAATGCTGGGTACTGTTGCTTACAATGTGCAAGGTTAAATAACATTGAAGTCTTAACAATCAGTTACAAGACCTGAGATGTGTTGATTGGGAGCTGTTCTTGCCATATTCTCCCCTGTAGACCAACAGTCTTAATTCCAAGCTCATGAAAGCCCATGGAAAATTGCTGGTCACGTTTTATGCCAGAATGATTAGCTGCAGAAGACCAAAGCTTGGTGGTATATCCTCCTTGTACTAGTGCAGTTTCTGTGACCTTTTCATTTGGAAGGAGAATTATTTAAATACGATTTGGGGTTTACTGTTTATTGAACTGTGGGAAATTACCGAGGAACAAAATAATTGGATGGTTTTCCTTCAGTATAAGAACAAAGGTGTTATAAATATCAACTATACTGATTCTTTGGGTTGTAAATTCCAACAAATCTGGGAGAACTAATTACCTGAACAAACTTTTCTGTATTTGTCTTTTGTTTTATAAAACTAGGCTTCACTTTTGCTGTGTGGAGTTTATAAACTTAATATACAATAGCCATTCACTGAATGGTAAAATGTGAAAAATCTGAATAAACCCCAAAATATATTAATTCAATATATTAGGACAAGAACAGTGAAAATATTAAAAATAAATTTAAAATATACTTATATAGTTTATAAATTATAGCTTATTCTACTGTAAGCTCTCAACAAAAGTAGGTTGAGTATCTAAAAATAACAACTATGATAATGCAAGATCAGCCTAAAACAAAAATGTCTCAGTTCATCAGTTTTACAACAGTGTGATTTTTTGTTTTTGTTTTTTTCCAGTTTTAATGTGAAATAATGGATATCACTGTGTAAGTTTAGGGAGCATACCATGAGGATTTGATTACATCTGTTGTGAGATCATTTCCATGATAGGTGCAGCTAACATCCATCTTCTCATGTAGGTACAAGAAAACGAAAAGAGAGAAGAAAAGAATTAAGGGGAAAAAATCTCCTTCTGATGAGAACTTAGGATTTATTCACTTAAGAACCTTCCTATGTGTCATACATCACGGTTACCTGTATCCCCAGGACTTACTGTCCCACAACGGGAAGTCTGTACCTTTGGACCACCTTCCAAATCTCCCTCCCTTTACCCATGAATTTTTAAGAATAGATTTGAAAAAGAGTACCGAAAATGGTGAAATAACATATATTGCAACATTATGCTGTTTAAAGTTTGAAGAATGTCAGGGAAATAATAAAACCAGCAAATCTTATTTATCAAGTACAAGAATTTAGAAGGACAGTTTCTTCAACAGCAAAATGATGATTTATCCAATAAATATAATTTGGCAATTAAATTTGGATTTATACACATATGCAGTTAATGATAGACAGTAAGCCAGGGTATGATTTGTTGTTTTATAAATTTTTAATGATGTAAAGAAATGAGTACTTTGGAAGTCTTTATTAAGGAGTTATTAAAGAGCCTGTGAGAATTACACCAGCATCTACTAACGTGAACACTGCCATCTAGCTATTTCTTCTCTAATACATACAAAAAATATATATATTTTTCCCTGAATTTCCTAAATAATGGCACATATGTACATTTTCTAGATGAGAAAATGTTACCTTTTTTTTTTTTTTTTTTGGTGCCAGAAAGTTATTTCAACTTGTCCGAGGAATCATCCGAAACAATTATTGGTGCTCTTTTTTTTTTTTTTTCCAGAACAATTATTGCTTTTTTGGGAGGGTACAATGGCGGTGCCTTGTTATATTTATTGTTACTTCTATGACTCATTGTCATAAGCATATATGATTTGTAGCACTTTTTGTATCAGTAATAAAATAAGTGATACCGTTGAGAATAATGTGAGTAATGCTATGCTATGCTATGCTAAAAAACTCAAATCACATAGGGATTCTTAACCAAAGTTATGTTGAATTTTAGTCTCTTCTTTTGCTTTAAGAGCTAGCTTTTTAATTCTTCAACATCACTGCCATTTCAGTGAGCTTTCATTCTTAAATTTAGTGAAATATGGAAAGCCAAATATCCAAGTTTATTAGCACTGTGTGTAAAATAAATCCGTACCTTATGAGGTCTGTATATTTTACCTGTAAATTTTTTATTTGCATTTTAATAGTGGATGTTGTCAAATTTGTCTTATTGAGTTAAAAGTCTTTTCAGCAAAATAATTTCCCATGTTTTAATGGAGTTACAAACATACACTATTCACTTACAGGTAAATATTTCAATTCTATCAATTTATCTGATCATATCATATTTATTATCAGTTCTATAATACATACTGCATAGTCATAGCTGCATGACATCTAAACCTGTTACTTGCATTAGCCAGTTTCAGGGTTATATCCTTACCTGATAGGGGAGTCACTGAATTTATATTCTAGAGATAAGAGGTGTTACCAGCATTTTACTATTGGTAAAAAGGAGAATTTCTAATTGAGTCCACTTTATTACGTCAAATAGTATACTGGGGTAAAGAATTGTATTGATAAGTATTTGGTAAATATCAGCATATGCCAGCATTGCATTAATTTATTAATGTTTTCACATGGTTGTATTTAAATTTAAATACCCTTTTCACCAATGGCACCTTTTAACACATGAAACAGGGGTACATGCGTCTAAATATGTTTTTAGCAAAAACGAACAGCAATTATTAAAGGAAATCTCATAAAAAACAAGGTACAGAAAACACTTGATCACAGATGATTTGAAATCTAAGGTAAGTTTCGTAATAAACATGATATAAAGCAATAGAAAACAATTTTTAGGAAAATGTGGAAGAATAGCAGGGACACCTCCTGCTTTAAACGACCGGAAAGCCGGAAACACTATGAAGCCACACTTGAGACACGTGGTGCCTGCCTCCGTCTGTCAGCTGGTGATGGGGAGCCGGGCGCTGGGGCCCCTCCATCAGCGAGCAGCACCCAGGCTGGCCGGGTGCTGACAGGTGCTCCAGCCGTCAGGCCTGCGGCGTGTGCGTGGAGCGGGAGGCTCCCTGGGAAGGGAAGGCGCGCAGTGAGTGGCCCGCCCTCTGGACGGCCTTACGGCTGCACGTGTATAAATGAGTAAGTGCGGGCCCCTTGGCACTCGGGGCATGCAGGGCTAATAGCTGCCTGGGCAAGAAGCAATCCCGCATCCACACTTCCGGGAGGAAGCTCCCTCTAGTCTCGCGGGAATCCGGAATACCACGCGGACGAGAGGGCCCAAGGGGGTTCTGGGACGGGAGAAGCCGGCTCCGCTTCTTGCCGTGCAAATGTGTCTGCCCTTCCTTGTGCGCTTGCCCGCCAGGCTGGTCCTCAAGCTCCACGCCCCGGGCCTCAGTGGAAAGACCAGCCACGTAGGAGCGGAAGCCTTGGCAGGCCCAGGCCGAGGGCCAGGGCCGCATGTAGACTTGCCCCAAGCGCTGGGGTTCCCGTCCCAGGCATCCGAGTGCAAGGCTGGGCCTGCCAATGTGGTGTCCCTTCACACCTGTGTCGGGGTATGGGGTCTGCAGCAGGTCCCCATGACCCCGCTGCCTCTTGCTGAGCCAGTGCTGTGAACAACAGCCATAGGCCATGCCCTCTGACCGCTCGCCTCTCTGGCGTCCTGACATGGGGAGCTGGACGTGTAGACCACACGTGTGCATCAGGAAGCACGCATGGACCCGCGGAGCCTGCCCCACCCCCAGGAGCCTGGCACAGGTGAGTGCAGCTAGGGGGTTCCCCCGGGAAGGCCAGCTGGGCGCACGTGCTGCTCGCAAGGTTGCCAGGCGGCCTTTGGTGTGTGCAGTGGGCAGGGCTGGGCTGAGTTGCTAGACGTGAGCATCCAGGGGGAAGCTTCCGACAGTGGGGGAGTGGCAAATAGGGGCGATGCACAGATCATGGAAAATAGCTCATTGAGCTCTTTGAGGATCCCAGTGCACTGCTTGGAAACAGATTTTGAGACATGGGAACACGAAAGGAGGCCACAGTCTCGGTGAGTCAGAGAAGCAGCGTCTGGAGTCCAGAAGCCAAGGCTTCAGGCATTTGTGACACAGTAGAAAAGGAGAGGAAGGGGCACAGAGAGCTCTGGTGGTTTGCCGATCTGGGGTTTCCCTAAGTCATTAGCTGAGTCCTGATCTATGCAGGGGTCTTGCTGAACTACCAGTGTGAAGCAAAGAAAGGGATTAACCTTGAGGTCGTGCTGGAGCATGGTGACTTCTGAATTCAGTGTGACTAGTGTCTTTATAAAAAGAGAATATGGACAGGTACAAACACATGGAAGGATGTCAGGACACTTGGGAAACACAAGGAAAATGTCAGGTGAGGACAGAAAAACCCTAGGTGGAAAAAAATCACGTGACAATGGAGGGAGAAATTGAGGTTAAGCAGCTACACACCAGCAAATGGTAAGGACTGCCAGCAATCCTCCAAAGGTAGGAGAGAGACCACTGCCCTTATGGCAACTGAACTTTCACTTCTGTTTCCACGACGGTGACAGAATCCATTTCTGTTGTTTTTAAGTCACTCAGTATGTGGTAGTTTTTATGGTAGCCCTGGGAGAGTAATACAGGCTAGTAGGATCCTTCGAAAAATAGGCTAAAGACTGTTCTAGGCACAGTGATCAAGTTTAGTCCACACTCATCACATTTAAAGTTAAAAACAAGGATTGGGGGTACCTGTGTGGCTCTCTGCCTCTCTCCACTGCTTGTGCTCTCTCTCAAATAAATAAAATTTAAAAAAACAACAACAACAAGAAAAGATCAGACTAATTGCACACAACTTTCTCAGAACAGAACCCAAATCAAATTAAAATAATATAAAAAACCACACAAACTTAAAATTCAAAAAATGTTACTTTTTAAGACATTTTTCAGGCACACAAGAAATAGAAAAACATAACTCATAACCAGGAAAAAGATGAGTCAGAACTAGAAATGACTGAGCAGATAAAATTTTTTAAAAAGTACTTTAATCTCTTTTTATAGATATACTTCAGATATTCAAGAAGCTAGACAAAAGCATTAAGTATGATAAAGATCCACAACATGTAAAAACAACCCAACTCAAGCTGCTAGAAAAGTACACTACCTTTAATGAAAATACATTGTATGGAATTAAAAACAGATTAGACAATTTAAATTAAAAAAAATTATTAAACTTAAAACTCTATCCAAAATGAAACACAGAATAAATACCAGAAAGGGCAAATAGCATATCAGTGGGCTGTAGGAACATAGCACAAGGTGTTCTCAGAGATGGGTAGAGAAGGGTGTGAAGGAAAAACATGGAAGTAATTAGCATTTATAGATTTATGCAATTTTACGAAACCTGTAAACCCACAGTTCCAAAATGCTCATAGGTTCCTGACAAAGGAAATGTGAAGAATATCATACCAAAGCTCATCACCATCAAGTTGTTGAAAACCAGTGATAATGAAGAAAAATTAAAAAATGAAACAAAGAGAAACAAAAGAATAACATTGGATTTCTTATCAGAAACCGTACAGTTATAAGACAATTTATATATTTTAAGTACTGAAAGAAAAGAGTAGTATCATTTTTCATTTTTTTTCAAAAATGAATACAAATTGGTGGCTTACCTATTCATATGTAGAAAGGTAGAAGGAATTTCTTACACTAAATGAAATTCAGACAGAAGGAAGATGCCAGGTGAAAATTTGGATCTGTGCAAATGAAGGAGATAAACATGAAAAATATGATGGTAGTTTATAGGTGTTTCCTTTCCATAGCTGTTTTAAAATCATTTTTTTAAGAGATTTCATTTATTTATTTGACAGAGAGAGAGAGAGGGAGAGCATTAGCCAGGGGGAGCGGTAGAGGGAGAAGGAGAAGCAGGCTTCTCTCTGGGCTGGGAGTCCGATGGGGGGCTTGATCCCAGGACCTTAAGATACTGATCTGAACCCAAGGCAGATGCTTAACCAACTAAGCCACCCAGGTGCTCCAAAATAGTTTGATGTTTAATTTATATATGATATTAACACATCATGGCCTCATAAACTTTGTAGATGTAAAATGTATGATAAAATATTTTAAAGGGTAAGAAGGAAATGCACTGTCCTGCTTCTTATACTCTGTTTAGGGTGGTAAAACATCATCTGAAGATCTACCATGAAGAGAATGACCACAGTAAACAAAGAAACACAGAGATACAGCTAAAGCAAACAAGCTGGGAATGGAAATAACATGGAATCATAAAGATTCAGTGATTCAGAAAAGTCATGGTTACATTTACATGAAATTCTAGAAAATTGAGGCGAATCTATAATGATTAAAGGTAATCAGTGCCTTCCTGGGTTAGAGGAGTGAGGCCAGGAGAGACCAGATGTTGGACTACAAAGAGGAGCAAGGAAAACCTGGGGATGCTGGGTATGTTGTTTATTGATTGTGGCAGTGGCTTCATGGGTCTTAATGTGTGTTAAAAATGATCAAATTGTTCACTTTCAATAAATGCAATTTATGGTAAATCAATGGTACTGTAACAGAGTGCTAAAAATAATTTGAGATTAGTGTAACTTGGAAGAAATGTAAGCAAAACAAAAGGAAAACAAAGCCAGTAACAGAAGGGAAAATATAAGACAGCAGTCTGGTAAATTTAAACCCCATCATAAATTTAATTACATCAAGTATAAATTCATTAAGTATTTATATTAAAAAAGATTGATCACATTGCATAAAAAAGCATGACCAAGAAGTATACTGTCTACAACACATATGCTTTGTAAAATATCACAGAGGGAAGTTAAACAGAAAAGGATGAGAAGAGATATGACTCCAGCTAAGAAGAAAGAAAGAAAGCAGACGTGTTTATATTAGAATCAGCCAGAGTACATTTCACAGCCAGGCAAAAAAAACTTCATTTTATTATGACAAGTGGGTTAATTCTGCAGAAGGACCTAACAGTATAAGTTAGTATGCAACTAACTGTGAAAATTCAAAATGTATGATACATAAAGTGGTAGAATGAAAAACAATGACTAAATCCAAAATTATAGAGAATTTACAAACTCTCTCAATAACTGAGAAAACAAGGTGATGTAAAATCAGAGATAATAATGGTTTAAAACATGCTCAGTTGTGATAATCGTAACAAAATTCCAACCAACAGTAGCATTATACAAATTCATTGCAAGTATACACAGAAAAGATAATGCAAGGGGACATTCTCTAGGCCATAGAGTAAGTTTCAATGTATCAAAAGAATTAAAATCATACCATATATAGTCTCTGATCTTAGTGGAATTAAATTAGAAATCAGTAACAAAAAGATAATTGAGAAACCCTTAAATTTTAGGAGATGAAACAATTCTAAATAAACCGTGATAAAACAATCATAATGAAGTTTTAAAAAATGTTCACACCTGAAAGAAAATGAAAGAAAAACATTCAAATTTATGGGAGATGCCTCAAACATTTATAGCAATAAATGTTTATGGTAGAAGAAAAACTCAGTAATCTAAGCTACTACCTTAACAGTCCAGAAAAAAGCTCATGAAACCCAAATTTGCAGTAGTGCTCCTATTCATGTCAGATGGGGAGTGTTACTGCACAATACAGAGGAGTAAAGGACTGATCTATGCAACAAAGTATTTGTATGTCCAAAGCACTGTGATGAGGGAAAGAATCCAGATGTAAACCACCAAAACCAGTTGGATTCTATTTATTTAAATTCTAAAAAGGGCAAAATTGAAGGGATAGAAAGCTAGAGACAGCAGTTAAACAAGGAAGGCCTTTTCCTTTATGCCATGATTGGATGGAAATAAATAACGTGTTTTCAATTACGCTTTACTAAAAGATGGCAAGTTCTCATTTCACCTTTGACACTTTGAGGGAGAGGAAAGAACAGAGATAATTTTAAGCAAGATGTTGTAAAATGTCATTCCAAAATGAGTGATATTATTGTACTATTTAAATAATTTTCTTCCTCTTTCTTCGTGGTTTACTTGAACTAAAAAAAGAAGCGTGCTAGCGCTCTCCATAATGTTAGCAAATTTCTAAAAAACAAAACAAAAACAAACTGAAAAGCAAAAGGTTACTGTAAAGTATAAATAAGAAGGAAAAATAACAGAAAATGTCAATTGGATTTTAAGAATTGTATAAAAGCCATGAAGCAGTAAGTTCCTGTGAACACTTAACCATATGTGCTTGCATTGATTAATGGCAGGGTAAATAAAATGAAGGCTTTTTAGTCTGGGAAGCAAAAAAGCTGTTAACCTTCTGCAGACTGGACCTCATGTAGCAGTTTTTAAATGTGCTCCTAGAGCTGAAACGATAAGAGAGGAAATGTCCTATTGAAATTCTCATTACTGTAAATGGTTATTAATGGTACAGATCAATGTGAATATTCGAGAAGGGAAGCAGGAAGATTTGTAGCAGTCTGGTAAATACATCAGCCAGATCATCAAAAGCAATGAACAGTGTTGATAATGGCACTTCTCAAATGTTAATCAGATTATTAAATTAAAAACAATAACTGAGGAGTGTGTCATTTTCTAAAATGGACTGATCCCCTGGAATCTTGAGGAATAAGATAAAATCAGTTACCTCCTGGAGGCCTAGATACTGCATCTTCATTCTGGTCTACTTCTGGTATAGTCTTTTTTCAAAAAGTGCCTATCCTCTAATCAGGGTTACAGCAGGCACCAGAATTCTGTATAGAAAAACACATTTTTGGGAGAGAAATGAAAAATAAAAACACTTCCAGACAAACAAAAAGAATGGAACTGAGCAGACCTGCATATTTCAAGACATTGGAGATGTAGGCCTGGAAGTAGGCATTTTGGGGAAAGATTTCTAATATAGGAATGACATTGTTCAGTTGCTGAGTATTTTGATAGTTAGAACCTTTGCTCTATAATTAACATTGGAGATGTAGGCCTGGAAGTAGGCATTTTGGGGAAAGATTTCTAATATAGGAATGACATTGTTCAGTTGCTGAGTATTTTGATAGTTAGAACCTTTGCTCTATAATTATTGACAGAGCTGATACATTGTGTTGAGTCCTTGGAAGTAAATATGCCTTTGAATGCCCAAACTAATTTTTGTTTGCTATATAATGATGTAGTTAAAGGAAATACTGTATGTCAGTAGCCAGTGAGGTTGTGAAAGCATGAGAGAGAAAATCTTTAAAGTCAGTTACTGTAAGATTATGTCATTGCTAATAGTAGCTTGCCTGGAGATGACTGATTGGCCACAGGAGACATGTGGACATTCTTTATGTCCTGTGCCAGGTGGACTGTTCTCTTTTGAACTGAAGCTTGTGTGCACTGGTAGGGCTCTTTTGTTCAGAAAACATCTAAGTACAAAAAACATTGACAAATCAATTAATTACTTTCTCCATACCTTGCTCTCCACCTATTTTCTGATCAGAGAGTCTATTTTCCACGGAAAACTCACATTGACTGCTTTGAGTGCTAATTCATAAGTTGGCTGCAGTATGGACATTTTGTATCATCCCGGTGTGAGCTTGGGGTGTCTTTATAAAGTAACCCAAAATGAGTGCTTAAAACAACAGGAGTTTCCTGTCTCCCCAGTTAGGGAACCTTGGAGTTTGAGATCAAAGTGTCGGCAGGGTCTTGCTCCCTCTGAAAACTATAGGGCAGAATACCTGCCTCTTTCTAGCCTCCAGTGGTTTTCTGGAAATCCTCCTTTTCTTGCTTGTACATCCAGCACTTCAGTTTCTGCCTCCACTGTCACATGACTGCCCCATGTGTATGGCTTCTGTGCTGCTCTACCTCTTCTTAGAAGGACTGGTCATTGGACACTGGCTGAGGGGTCCACATTGCTCCAGTATGTCCTTGTCTTAACTGAATGGTTTACAGGTGCAACTACCCTGTTGCCAGTAAGGCCATGGGGTGAAGTGCTGGGGTTTGGGGCATCAGCACTCTTGTGGGTAGATACATCCTGTAACAGGCAGCTTCTGTAGCCAGTCATGGTGTCTTTCATGGACTTCGTCTACAGCAGCCTTCTTGGAGTGTGTGTTTGTGTGCTCTGTCAGGATTGGCGATACTTACTCATTCTGGCTTGGGCGTGTTCTCTGGCACACTGAAAGTGAAAAGTTCCTGCTGTTACATGAGTGTAACACTGCAGACATCATCGTCTGTTAGTGTTTTCTTGTCTCTCTAAACTCCACAAACATGACAGTATCAAGTGCTTATCAGGTCACCTATAACACAATACACACCCAATGAGTAAGCAAACTAGTAGAGTTACGACTCCATTCTCCTTTACTCTTCCTCTCCCTGTTCCAGTTCCCGATCTTGCTGTTCCAGTTCCACAGCTGGCGTTTGCCTTCTCATTGATACCAATCTCATCTCGAAGTATAAGAGGATCATAGGTGAAACTCACATGGAAAAATAAGCATGTATTCTCGCAGTAGAATTAGTAACAAATCATAATAAACTTTTTTTATAGTTGTGGCTCCTCCTTTGAGAAAATCTTTTTTATTTTTATTGAAGTAGGGTTGATGCACAAACTGGATGTTTTTCAAAGACATCATTTCCTCCTAAATATTCTCTCTGCTGGCTGATACACTTTTTTTTTTTAAAAGAATTATTCTTTTTAAATTTATTTACTTGAGAGACAGAGAGGAAGAAAGCAGGAGCTGGGAGAGGGAGAAGCAGACTCCCTGCTGAGCAGGAAACCGAATGCAGAACTCAATCCCAGGATGCTGGGATCATGTCTTGAGCTGAAGGCAGATGTTAAACCGACTGAGCCACCCAGGCGCCCCAGGCTGATACACTCTTCTAGCATACTATGAGTGATTTGTGTAACTCTGTGGTACTGTTGATGATAAATATAAAATTCTACAAAAGGCGGCTTTAAAGATTGATTCAAAGGGAAGGATGAAAATGACGGCATCACAAGATTCCATTCTAGCTAATCCTTGAACTGTGAGGAGATGAGTGAGGTAGCAGTGTTTCAGAACTGAAGGAGGAAGTCTTCTGTTTTGCGTTGTGTAGTTAGGGAATCATGAGGAACAGGAGAGAACAAAGCTCAGGGTTGACCAGGGCGGATTCCGGGGAGATGCTGCTGCTGGAGGTCGTGAAGGCCACGTTGGAGTGATGCCACTTGCTATACTGAGATTTTGCCTTGCAAGTCTCCAAACCTACTTAGAATCTGAATTTAGAAACATCATTTGTGTCAAGAATTGGTTTCAGTGGGATGAGGATGTTTGCTGAGATGTTGTAATAACACAGCAGTAGTAGGTCCAGAGTAACAGTGGGATGAAAACCCAGCTGCTCAGAATTTAGAGTTATTCCCTAAGTCATGTCAGTAGAACAGTTTTAACTTTGTCTATATGGGTATTTAACAGTGATAAAATAAGGGCTAGAACCAAAATCTTATTTGATAATTATTAATGTCATTGATCTGACCTTTGGCAAATATTGAAAAGCCTATACATTTTGGGGGGGATTTCCAGTGCATTTTGGTGTATTGGTGGCCTTAGAATTCCTTTAAGGAAAGAGAGACTGGGTAACTGCTTTAATCTACAATGTCCCAAATGATTGTGGTCATGAGACCCATCTACCAGGTAAAAATATTTCATGTAAAAATGTTTGCAACATGTTGATAAAACACATTCTCTGTGTATCTATAAGAGGTAGGTAATGAATGGCTCTGATATGAACACATTATGAGCTGAAGATAAGACTGTCAATGCAAATCTGTTCTATTAGTGTAGAATTAAAGCCAAATTCAGTCATGTAAAATAATACTGTGAATGAATATTTGATTCATTATCTCACCTTTATTGAAATGATAAAAATAATATAAAATTCTTACTCCTGAGTATAGTTGTCACTTAAATTAATTGCCCTATCACATCTACAAGGCAACACAAAGTCATATAATTAACATGCCTGGGACTCGTGTATTGTTAATAATTAGTAACATCTTTGGGTGCATCTAGATCCGATATTGTATAACACAAACTCATTTTCCCATATTACATATATTAACAGCTTTTATCAGTTTTTGAATATAAAAAGATTCTCCCTCAAGCAAACCTCTTAAAATTCAAAGACTCATTTAAATATGTCTGCTCTATTATGGATTTTGTAAAATTAGAGATTGTATTACATTGCCAGCACAACACTTACCTGCCAGGTTTAGTTCTAAATTATTAAAGCATTGATATTTGATAAACATATTAAGAAAACAGTAAATAATTATAGCCATTATACTGTAAAAATCACTTTATCTTTAAGGTTTTCACTTGGCTAGTTTTCCCTTTCTCCAGTACTTCACTGCCTCAGAACATAGGGTTTTGTACAAAATGGAGGTATGATAATTCTTCAGGTCTTCGAATTCTCACAGTGTTGGAAAAGGACTAATCATAGTTCAGTACCGTATAAAGTAAGACATTGTCTTATATGTTTATTTACAACTGGTCATCACTTAACACGTAGGACTTATTTGGTTACCTGCTGAGATTCCTGTCAAAGGGATCTTTGTTACCTTTCCGTTCTCTGCAAATTTTGTAGATCGTGATTGTGTAGATTGTATAGCTCCTTGCTCTGTATTTTGTGTATAAGTTACCTGTAGTTATTTCATGTGTTTATTAACAGAAAGGAAACTGGGCTATATTATAGGTAGAACAGATATATCAGATGAAAGACTCTTACCCTAATAGATGTCTAGCTCTGTTGAAAGTTAGAAATTATTTTTAGAGCAATGTCTTTGCTTTTTCTCCTGTTTCTCACCCTCCCTCCTTCCTTCCCTTCCTTCATTCTTTTAAACACAGAAGCAAATATTTTTGTGAGCAGATAATAAAATAGGAACCTTCATACTGTTTCTAAAGCAGAATGGCAGTGTGACTCCAGAGTTTCCTAAGTCCATGTGCTTCATGCAGTGATATCACTTCTGGAAATGCACCTGTATTAGTTTGATAGCGCTGCCTAAACAGAATAATACACCCTGGGTGGCTTCATCAGTGAAAATTTATTTTTCTTACAGTGTGGAAGCTAAGAGTTGTCAGGTTTGGTTTCTTCTGAGGCTTCTCTCCTTGGATCGCAGATGGGTGCCTTCTCATTGTATCCTTACGTGGTCCTTCCTCTGTATGCATGCACCATCTGTGGTGTCTCTTTCTTGTGTCTCTGAATTTCCTCTTCTTAGAAAGACACTGGTCAGACTGGTTTTGGTCTCACTCGAATGGCCTTGTTCTAACCTCGTCACCTCTTTCATGGCCCTGTCTTCAAACTCATTCACTCTGAGGCACTGGTTGTAGGGCTTTGGACATATGGGTTTGGAGGGGACACAGTTCAATCTATAATTGAACTCTCGCAAAATATCAGACAAGTTTGGAAATATTATGTAAGTCAAATTTTTTGTACTACTACTTTTACACTTGATTTCTCTTAGAGCATTTCAAGGTTTATAGTAAGTTTGAGAGGAAGACACAGTGAGTCTGATACATCCATACCCCGGACACATGCACAGCCTCCCCCGTGGTCAGCGTGCCCCACCAGAGTGGTACATTTATTACAGTCAAAGAACCTGCAGCAACACATCATCACCCAAAGTCTGTGATTTGTACTAAGGTTCATTCTTGATGTTGTCCATCGTGTGGGTTTGGAAAAACGCATAATGCCATGTATCTGTCATTATGGCATCTTGCAGAGTATTTTCCTTTGTGCTCTGCCCATTTATCCCTCCTGATTTCCTCTACACACACACACACACACACACACACACACACACACTCCTGGCAGTCACTGACCTTCTCAGTTTTGCCTTTTTCAGAATGTCACATAGTGGAATCATACAGTAGGCTTCTTTCACTTAGTAATGTACATTGAAAGTTCCTCCATACTTTTTCATGGTTTGATAGCTCATTTTGTTTTAGCACTGAGTAATATTTTATTGTCTGATGTTACACAGTTGCTTGATCCATCACCCACTGAAGGACAGCTTGGTTGCTTCCAGGTTTGGGCAATTATGAATAATGCTGCTATAAACCTCTGTGTGCTGATTTGTGTGTGGACATAAATTCTTGGCTCCATTGGGTAAATACCAAGGAGAACAATTGCTGTATCATATGGTAAGAATATGTTTAATTTTGCAAGAAGCTGCCAAAATGTCTTCCAAAGTGGCTGCACCCTGTGTTACATCCCTACTAGCAATAAATGAGAGTTCCTGTTGTTCCACATCGTCACCAGCATCTGCTATTGCCAGGGTTCCATCATTTGGCCATTCTGATAGGTGTGTTGTGCTTTCTCGTTTTATTTTATTTTATTTTTTTTTAAAGATTTTATTTATTTATTTGACAGACAGAGATCACAAGTAGGCAGAGAGGCAGGTAGAGAGAGAGGAGGAAGCAGGCTCCCTGCTGAGCAGAGAGCCCGATGTGGGACTCGATCCCAAGACCCTGAGATCATGACCTGAGCCGAAGGCAGTGGCTTAACCCACTGAGCCACCCAGGTGCCCCTGCTTTCTCATTTTAATTTGCATTTCCTTGATGCTGTATGATGTGGAGCGTCTGTTCATATGATTATATGCCAACTTTATATCTTCTCTGCCAAGGTGTCCCTTAAGATCTTTGCTCATCATTTTATTGGGTTGTTTCTTACTGTTGAGTTTTAAGAGTTCTTTGTATAGTTTGGATAATAGTCCTTTATCAGATGTGTCCTTTTCAAATATTTTCTCCCAGTCTGTGTCTTATTTTCTTGAGGTCTTTTTTTTTTAAAGGTTTATTTATGTATTTATTTGACACAGAAGAGAGAGATTGTAAGTAGGCAGAGAGACAAGTAGAGAGAGAAGGGGAAGCACGCTCCCTGCTGAGCAGAGAGCCTGATGCGGGGCTCGATCCCAGGACTCTGGGATCATGACCTGAGCCGAAGGCAGAGACTTAACCCACTGAGCCACCCAGGCGCCCCTTGAGGTCTTTTACAGAGCTGAACTTTTTAATTTTAATGAAGACTGGTTTATCAGTTATTTCTTTCTTGGGTATTGTAGCTAGAAAGTTATTGTTGTAAGGTTATCGAGGTTTTCTCCTATGTTATTTTCCAGGAATTTTATATTTTTTCATTCTGAATCCATTCTGAATAAATTTTTGTGAGGGGAGTTGTATTTGTCTGGAGTCTTTTTTTTTTTTTTCTTTTTGGCATGTGATTGTCCTCCTATTCAGCACCATTTGTTGAAAAGTCTATCTTTGCCCAGTTTTCTTGCCTCTGCTTCCTTGTCGAAGGTCTCTCAACTGCACTTTTTTAAAGGTCTATTTCTGGTTTTTCTATTCAGTTCTTTTGATGTATCTGTCTGTTCTATGGCCTGTACCACACAGCCTTGATGACTGCAGCCTTGCAATCAGATAGCATCAGTCCTCCAACTTTGTTCATATCCTTTAATATTGTGTTGACTCTTTTGGGTCTTTTGACTCTGTATATAAACTTTATAAATCAGTTTGTCAATATCTACAAAATAACTTGCTGGAATTTTGGTTGAATTGCATTGATTCTCTAAATGAAGCTGGGAAAAGAACTGACATCTTGGCAATATTGAATCTTCCTGTCTCTTTCTTTATTTGGTTCTTTGATTTCATCAGAGTTTTGTAGTTTTCTTCATATAGATCTTGTATGTATGTTTTTAGATTTATACCTAAGTATTTCATTTTTTTTGGTGCTAAAGTAAATGGTACTGTGTTTTTAATTTCAAATTCCATTTGTTAATTTCTGGTATGCAGGAAAGTGATTGACAATTGTACATCAAATTGTATCCTACAACCTGCCATATTGCTTATTAGCTGTAATATTTTGAGGGCCCTTCTGTGATGAGTCTCCTAGGGGCTTCTAATACTCATCCACACTGAGCTGCAGCACTCTGCCGTTTAGAGTTCAGGTTTGCCTACCCTGACACTGGTTCCCTTGGTGGTTTCTGCTCCAGGAGCCTGCTCCAGTAATCTTATTTTGACTATATGTGTTCACCTGTCTGTTTCTCTAGTCTCGGGGGAATGATTTGCCTAGTTGCACCTTCTCCCAGGGATCCAAAATGGTTGTTGATTTTCAGTCTGTTCAGCTTTTGACTCATTGTTGGGATATTGAGTTCCTTATGTGAGGAATTAGAAACTGAAAGTTGCAGTATTATTTTTTTAAGATAGATGCTCGAGAACAAACTGAGTGCCTAGAAATAGATGATAGTTAAAGAAGAATTATATTATAGCCACATAAATCTAATGCCAGTCACTAAAACAAGACTTGGAGATTATTTTAATTATATGAGAGCATGAAATTTTATTAAATGCAATTAACCACTTTCAAAAATGTGTATTCAGTAGGTTTTCAACTTTGTGTCACAAAGACAAGTTGGGTAAGTATGTCAAGAAGAGATGTCATTTAAAATCATCATTTCCAGTTGGGATGATGATGAACACATTTTAATTTCTTTCTTTATTTCTCTATCACTTTCAAAGACTATACCATTTAAAATGAAAATATACTTTTAAGTTCATTCATGAAATTCAAGTTTCTTAGTGCAGATTTCTAAAAAATTTCTATATGCCCAAATATAAAAATACTGTTGTAAGAAACTATCAATTTCATAGTGTTTAGTCCTTTAAAACTGAACTTATTTAATTACTTTTGTTAAAGTAGAAATATAAATAGCTCCATATGAAAAAATATAATTCAGTTGACACCTCTAGGCAAATTAAAAACTTTTATGTGCCAAAGCTATGTTTTAAAGTTGTGGTCATTGTATATGCATGCTTTCTTTATACCACATCTCTTTTAAGCGATAACAAGCTTCACTACAGTGTTGAAGATTCTAGAGGAAGACCACCAAAGAACAGGATGGCCAGTTAAAACATGAGGTTGTTGCTACTTTTTGACACTTAGAAATTCTTTTACAGTCTTATAGTCTCTTATATCAATTAGTTTTCATTTGGTTGTGAGGAAATAGAAGAATAGAGGTGTGAGGCAGGGGTAGGACAGTACTTAGTCAGCATTTCTTGGCTCTCAGACACAATGTCCTGTGGAGGTAGATGTATTAAAAGGTAAAGGGAGGGGCATCATGTAGGTCAGAGACTTGCAAATCATTGTTACATGGGTATTAGAACTATCCTAACTCTTTAAAACGTAATCAAAAATTATTTTTTTTTTTACATTGAAATTGGATAATGCTTCAATTGTGGTCACTTGTGAAGAGAAGCAGGACTTAGATTCATAAACATGCCTTTGATTTCTAGACTCTCTTCTCTCTTACTAGAGTATGTTTCTTGTTATTGATCCGGGAATGATGATAAAAGTAATTATTTCCTTGCTAGACTGACCACACAGTGTTTATGAGTCATCAATATACAGAGTGACCATCTAGTGTAAAAACATAGATTATCATTCTTTTGTATTTTTACAGAGTGAAGACTTTCTGGACTATAGTTTGTGTATTCACTCTTTCCCCCTGAATTAATGGACCCATTGTGGTGGTATTCTTATACAAATAAAAGGATCTCATGAACAACGGGAAGAAAAATCAATACTTTGCATCAGTGGGACAGGGACTTAAAATCAAAGCTCTCTATTGAAAGACAGAGGATTCTATAAAAGGTTTAGAAATTTCTCTTAGTATAGTATTGCCTCATATTGCTATTGATTTTCTAAAAAAGAACTATAGAAATCTGAGGTGCTCAGAGTATACTTCTTCAATGGAAGTATACTTTCCTAGGCTCAGGAAAGAGTTCTTTTTGTGCTTTTTAACCTGAAGCTTAAAATTAAGCATGTTGACCTGTTCTGTCCTTACAGCCCTCTTGTGAAGGGGGCTCGACCCTCCTTGGCAAAAGCAAGAAGGGACAGTTCTTTATTACAGTAGTCTGCTGTGTTCACCAGTTTACAGACCCAAGACAGGTCTTTCTGTTGGGTCTCAGCCCATGTTCCCTTCCATGTAACAAGACTGACAGCCAGAATAATTGGACTAACAGGCGTCTACAAAACTGCTTGTTTTCTTTGCAATGAGTCTGTTCAATCAGTGGAAGAAACCTGTGTTATGTCCAACAAGTTCTCTGGGAAACGGGTTCAACAATTTTTTTGTTTACAACATGTGTCCATCTGCTTGAGATTTCATCCTTTGCTCTTTACAATTTCCTCTCAAACCCCTGTCCAGAAGTTTGATAAAGGATGATATTGCTGTTCTACCTACGATTAGTCAGTAATTACTGTTTAATTATTTAACCTAATAGTTATCTCATTATATTATCATTAACTTGGGCAAGAGGCACTTAATCCAGGAAATTCTGCTTATTTTGGGCTTGAGGCTATAAGTATGTAACGTAATTTGGTTTTATCCTCTAATAACCAGTGTACATTTTTCTTCTTTATTGTGCTAACTTGAGTAACTCAACAAAATATTTAAAATATACTCAAGTCCATCTGTTTTTCTTAAACCTTTCAAAGGCTTTTTACCAAATAAAATTATAATGGATACTATTTTATGACTATGAATACATTTCATCCTGTATTACTATTATTTTATCATTAATAAAATGAGTTGCCTTTTTTATACTCCACTGTCCCATCAGACCCATCCTCGGGCAAAATTGAGCTACAAGAAAATGTTTTGTCATTTGAGAGCATTTGACAGTTTGTCAATTTTATACATCTTTTCCTCTGCTTTCTTTTGACTGAGTCAAACTCTAAAAATATCTTCTTTCTACAGAAATTCTACTATTGGGAGACCTGGGTGGCTCAGTCGGTTAAGTGCCTGACTTTGGCTCAGGTCACGATCTGAGGGTCCTGGGATCAAGTCCCACATTGGGCTCCCTGCTCAGCAAGGAGTCTGCTTCTCCCTCTCACTATCCCTCTGTGTTCTTTCTCTCTTTTGCTCTCTCTCTCTCTCAAATAAATAAAATCTTTGAAAAAATAAATTGTACTATTAAAGGTTACCATTAATATGTGTCACTTTCTCTGACATAACACTTTCTTATTTCAATGAGTGTGCTTCCCCCCCACCCCGCCGTGTTCCCTCTGAATATTATACTGTCAGTTTTGTTCTCTAATTTCCAAGGTTTCAGCTGGTTTTCATTTGGTTTATTTAAATGAAATTTAGAGACTAAGGTGATAGTGACTAATTTATTAATATCTTAATTCTCTCAAGGTCTATCTACATTTTCACTTGAGACTGTTGGACAGACTTTAACCCCAAAACTAAAAACCATGAGCTTCCAACAAAGTGATTGTCTTGGTTGTCATGGATATCATTTCTATTCCTTCTGTGGTGTAATGTTTCCAGTTGTCACATTACATGTCTCCTGATACTCCTTTTTGCTGTGACAGGTTCTCACAATGTCTGTTTGTGTGCACACTGATGGCTTTTGAGGAGTATTGGTTAGATGTTTGGGATGATGTCTCTCTGGTATTTTCTTGTGACGAGGATAGAGCTGTGTGTCTCAGGGAGGAAATAGAGATAGTGTCCTTTCTTCACATCACCTCAGAGGTACACACTGCCATTGTGACCTGTCACTGTTGATGTAACCATGACATCTGGCTCAGGTAGCCTCTCTCAGGTTTCTCTGCAATAAGATTCTCCCTTCCTTTTCCTGGACAGTACTCTTCAGAAGGATATCCCTGTGCACAGCCACACTCAAGAAGTGGCGACTTGTGCTCTGTCTTTTGAGAATGGTGTATTTTTATTTTTATTATTTTAAAATTTTTATTATTATTATTTTTAAATTAAATTGAGGGTGATACTATTTTTTTTTAAAGATTTTATTTATTTATTTGACAGACAGAGATCACAAGTAGGCAGAAAGGCAGGTGGGAGATGGGGGAAGCAGGGAGAAGCAGACTCCCTGCTGAGCAGAGAGCCAGATGCGGGACTCGATCCCAGGACCCTAGGATCATGACCTGAGCCAAAGGCAGAGGCTTAACCCACTGAGCCACCCAGGCGCCCCAAGAATGGTATATTTTTAAAAATAATTTGGAAGTGTGCTGTGCTGGAGATTTCTTTTTATGATAAAATTTAAGTTTTCTATTAGCAAATTCCAGTTCTATAATACAGTGCTATCAACTATAGTACCGTGTTATACATGAGATTTTCAGGTGCCTTTTGTCTTATAACTCAGAGTTTGTCCTCTTTTACCAGTCTCTGCCTGTTGTCCTCACCACATAGAGGTGGTGTCATGAAGTATCTGTCTTTCCCTCTCTGGCTTATTTCACTTAGCATAATGCCCTCCATTTTGACCTGTGTTCTTACAAATGATAGGATTTCCTCCTTCCTTTTATTTTTAACTTTATTTATTTTTGTTTGTTTGTTGCTTTGTTTATTCAGGCCTCTAATATGGGGCCTGAACTCAAGAACCTGAGATCATGACCTGAGCAGAGATCAAGAGTCAGACGCTGAACCTACTGAGCCACCCGGACACTCCAGGATTTCCTCCTTCTTTAAGGCTAAGTTGTATTGCATTGCATATATCTACCACATTTTTTGATTCATTCATCTGTGTACAGACGCATAGGTGATTTCCATATCTTGCGTATTGTGCTTCAATGAGCATGGGAGTTCAGATAATTTGTTGAAGTGATTATTTCATTTCCTTTGGATACATACCCAGAAGTAGGATTTCTATGGCATGTGGTAATCCTATCATAATTTTTTGAGGAGTCCTATACTGTTTTCCATGCTGATGCACTACTTTACATTCTTGCAAATGGTACATGAGGGTTCTCTGTTTTCTATATCCCTGCCAGCACTGGTTATTTCTTCTTTTTTTGAAGTGATCTCTTCACTTCAAAGTGTGAAGTGATCTCTCATTATGTAGGAGATTTTCCTTTGCCCCACTTTATCTGTACAGTAATTTCTTTTTTTTTTTAATATTTTATTTATTTGACAGAGAGAGATCACAAGTAGGCAGAGAGGCAAGCAGAGAGAGGGGAGAAAGCAGGTTCCCTGCAGAGCAGAGAGCCCAATGCGGGGCTCGATCCCAGGACCCTGGGATCATGACCTGAGCCGAAGGTAGAGGCTTTAACCCACTGAGCCACCCAGGTGCCCCAGTACAGTAATTTCTTGATACCAGTATAAACTCCTGGGTACTTATATGTTCGCTTGTAATCCAGTACATCAGTGTGGGGGTTGTTGGATGATGTGTGAGTCCTTCCTGACTTCCTGCTCTAGAATCAGCCATTTCCCCCCAGGACTCCTGGTCCTTGTCATTGGAGAATTTCATTAAAAACCAAGGTCTGGGTACTGGGCATGTCCCTTGTTTCTGGAGTGACATGACTTCTCGAACTCCAAGATGACAGAGAAAGAATATACATGTGAGTATCTTAGCAGGTGAATGTGCACACATCGATACACATTTTTATGTGTGAGTGCTGCTGGGTAAAGCTAAGCATGAGTTCATGCTGATGCCTCCATTTCTGATCCATGCACTGCAAGGATGAGCGAGCCTCTCCCATTTGCCTGCCTAGAATCATCTCTCTGGCATTGTGGGTGTTTGCCTGTCTGTTTTTGTTCATATGTATTTGTTACGTTGCAATGCATGTTTATAGTGGTGTGAGAATTGTTACCTGCATCTCTGTGGGAAAGAGACTCCTCTAGAATATGAAATAAAATGTGCACGACTATGTTTGACCTTGCTAAGCACATCAGTTTGTCAGGTGGTCTTCACTGCGGGTGCACCATACTTGTGCTCAGGGAGACACGGCTGCCCACAGAGGAGAGTCACCTATAACAGAACAACCCACGGGACCCATGGGATGGCTTTGCGATGCCGGGCTCGGTGGGGATCAGGCCTCTTCATGCTGTGAGTCCAAGTCAGGGCTGTCTGGTATGTGGAAGGAAAACAGATACCCTTACTTTTAACTGATGATGCTGGCCTACTGGATTGTAACAGAACATGTGCGGGTTTTTTTGTTTTGTGGTTTTCGTTGTTGTTGTTGTTGTTGTTTTAATCATTCTACTGACCTTTCTTTGAGATTTGTGGATTGCATATGCCAGCTTTCAGGAGGATAAAGTAATAGTTTATAAAACTAGTGATTTATAGAAAGAGAAAAAATATTTTGTCCAGTCAGGCCTATGTGAGAAGGACAGTTGTCTCACTCAGGTATTTTTTGGGGAAAAACAAACAAACAAACTGTATCTAAGATACAAGTCTGTAGTGCTAGAAAATGTCAGGAAACATCTCCAACTCTTCACTTGTGGTTTCCCCCAGACCCCCCTTGTTTACCTTACCTTAGGGTATGGCTTTGCCATTTCTTGACTGATCTGTTCCTCCATTCTTAAATGTTTCTGTTCTAATTATTGTCAAAGAATATGTGGAAGAAATTTGTGTCTCTGTGGAAGTTACGCAAAATTAGACATTCTTCTTTCCCTTTAACATTTGATGGGCTGGTAGCCTAGGTTTTTGTGATTTTTTCCCCCTATATTGTTGACAAGCCTCCATTTTATGAGGATATGTTTCTCTTCCTCCAAATCAAATGGATAGTTACTATTTTTCTGTGTTGCAGTTGTTGCATTTTTCATGCTGAAGGCTTTTCCTTCCACCTAAATGTTATTTTAATGAGACCCGTTCTTGAATTCTCTAAGCCCCTACCATTTCCTTGCTTCCTCCCAGTGAATGCAGTAATAAGCAGAAAAGATGAGCTTGTTTGGGTTTTCTGTTTTAAATGAAAGAACAGGATTGTTGCCCAGGCACATGGTGATTTTACAGCTAAAGGCATTTCTTTGAATGTTTCTTTGTATTTTCTCCAGAGTCTTGGTCTATGAACTTGCCCAAATTCACCACTTTGGGCAGGTTCCTTGTTAAGCTTCTGGGAAGCTCTGATTCCACATGTAAGAAATAACCACCAGTCACAAATAATTCATTTCAGACTTCAACGTATCCAGTTTCTTTTGTGAGACATTCCTTTAGTTTTTCCTCTTGAAGGAGCTTCTCTACTAAGAGCTCTCAAAGGGCCTATTTCTTGGGGAAAGAACTAAGTATAATTTACTACTTAAAAAAAAAAAATGTTCTTGTGTGTGTGTGTATGTGGGCATGTAGATGCACATATGTGAAATTAAGAGGACATTTGTTGGTTTAAACTTAACTGCTCCTCCTCTAAATTCTCAAAACCAAATTCTTTTTGTTTCCAATCTTACTTCATTGTTAAAATCAGGAATTTGGGGAGGACTGTATTAGCTAATGTTGGAGCATTGAGGTAATGTGATTTCAGGGAATGAGAGTGTGAACATTACTGCAAGATGCCAGAATTGTAAAATAGCAATGAAGCTGGTAAAATAGCACTGAAGAAAAAAGAATATTCATTTTAGAGCCCAATGTGTCAGAGGTATATATTTAGAAAACACTTTCAGCACCATCCTATGATGTCCTTAGAATTAAGAAGTAAAATTAAATATTTCTAGAATTGATGTCCTCTGTGGGATTAGTGAATCACATTACTGATGCAGATCAATGCGTATTCTGTGAGAGTTATCAGTATTGAGTGATGAGGGGCTCATAAAATATATGAAATAAGATTCTGCTTTTAATGGATATGTTACATTGTTGTAAACATTGGCCACATACCTAAAGGGAAAAAAAAAATAGTTGCCACCCTTTTTATCCATACAAATTAAGTCCCAAGTACTACATGTAATTGAAAATATAACCACAAATACTTGGTTGACATGACTTGTGCTTTGCAAGCCAGAAAACATTCTGTATGACATTAAGTAACTTACTCGAGGTTACACAACCAGTAGGTAGATGTCTTTGGCCCCCTTTCCTAAGAGTTCCATTCTGCTTGTTTAGCAGATGCCCTCTGTCCTTGAATCCAGTCTGGTTCCTCTGAGTAATTTTCCACCCACTGGCTCCACGCTCTGTCCGTGTGTGTTGTGTGCGGAGTTGAGCTCAGTTCTACCTGGAGTGCTTTCCCCTACCATCGTAGCTCAAACAATATTTATCATGTTGTTTATAGTAAGTGTCTGGTGCAAAATTTTCCCTTGATGCTATCCTTCTGATCTCATTTACCATTTTTTCCCAAAAACCAACATGTGCTGCTCCTCATGGATTTGCTTGTCTTTCTTAATTTTTCCCAGTGCAGTCTTACATATAAATACCTCCCAAGCCCATCCATTGGAGTTTCCGCAAGCCCTCTGCTATTCACTCTCCCCCCACTCAAACTGCCAGTGCCCTGGCATTGTTATTCTGATAGGAGGAGCAAACTTGACATTTGATCCTCATGGTGACAGCGCCCAGGAGCATGTCCATGGCACCTGCAGCATTTTCCCAATCTTGCACACTTCTCTGGGCTCTGCTGAGTGTGCTGAACTTTGATCTCTTCCTCTGTCTGCATTATGGTCTTTTATTCAATTCTCTATCTCATACAGACAAACTATATCAAAGGTGCATTTAAATTACTTGCACAAATGAAGCTATACATCATCAGCCTAAAGAAAAAAAATATAAAAAATTAAAGAATGAAAAATGTACTAAATAGTGTGGGTGGTTCTACTCATTTTTCCACCCAAAGTGTTTATACTCTAGAATGTAGCTTTAATTTTTTAATCCAGCAGAACTACCAAAAACAAGCCAACTACTTTATATACTGATACTTGGAGAAGAATAGCTGTGCCAGTGCTGGGGGAGAAAACTGGCAGTGTTAGATTTATTGAGAGATAGTGTAGAATATTGGTCCTTAGAGTAGTAACTTTCTTAAGTATTTTTAAGAATACCTTGGGCATATGCATAAATTACCATTTCAAAATCAATTTAGAACTTGACCCTGTAGAAGATGTGTTATAGCTAAAGTATCCCCTGCACAACCCCAGATGATTTTGAAGTAATTTGGTTATTCCCCTGGTTTTGAGAGCTTTCTCCCCAGGTCCTGCAAATGTAGTAACAGTTTTCTCCATTCACTGCTGCTCGATATCAGGTGGCCCTCTGAGGGCTCATGTCACATTCAGGGTTGGGAGTACAGTTATCCATACTGACTGTTGTCCAGATTTCGTGACTGACTTTTTATACTACTGGTCCTCAGTCTGGGTTAGTTCTGCCACCCAGGAGGCATTTGGAGATGTCTGAAGATATTTTGGTTGTCAAAACAGGGTCGGGGTATGGATGTGTGGGCATCTAGTCAGTAGGGGCCAGGATGCTGCTGAATATCCCGTAATGTATGGGAAGCCCCACAACTAGGGATTATCAGGCCCCAAATGTCAGTAGTGCTGAAGTTGAGAAAACATGGTTTTAACAGATGACATGTTTCCTCTGGGGACCTATGAGCTCTTGAAAGATGAAGATAGTAGTAGAAATACTTTGGTATTTCTTTTGGGAGCCATTTTTTTCACCAACAGCTATGTATCAAGGTCTTCCTCTCTGTTGGGAAGTTTACTAAGTGTCAAGCACAAAATTGTGTACAGTCCCATGATATGAACAAAAAGTCTGTAATTGCTGGTTGAATGGGTGCCTTATGCATTACTTCATACCCCACACAGAGCACAGGCATGGCATAAAAATGTTGCTATGTAGATTTATGAGTTTTTTCAAAATTAATGGAGGAAAAATGGTGTATAGCACTTAAAATGTCAGGGGAGAGGGAAGTTTTGTGATAAATGTATTGAGGGTACACATAGGAGGTTCTTAGAGTCAGTTGTTGATTCTTATTCCTAATATCAAACACAAAGGATCTATTTCTAGCATATAATGAATTCTGATCCTTGACAGAATAAATGAAACCTATATGGCAGAAATTTCATGTATTTTGTGGGGGGGGGGGGATTCATGAGTATTCTAATCAGGGACTCAGAATAACCCAAATTGATCACTCTTGGGGCCAGCTGTGTTAGAGCATAGTCATTTCAAATCTTTGAGTCCAGCAGGTAGCTCCAGCTTAGTGTTTATAATTGGTCCTTACAACAGCCAATGCAAAACAAATACTATTTCTCTTTATAATTAGATGGAAGTGTTTTGGACTTAATTTCATGGTAAGGGGAATCTGACCAACACATCTCCCTGGGAGGATGACCAACATGTTCCAGTTGGCCCAGTACGTTTTTGGTTTCAGCACCGGGAGTCCTGTGAATTAGATGCTCAGTCCCAGCAAACTGGATTGGTGGGTCATCTGTAGGACAGAGTTACTGCAATACTTGGGACTGAGTTCTGGGAGGTGCTTATTTTTAAAGTACTTTATATAAGCACAGCTTTTGTCCAAGTTTAAATATTCTGGCAAGAGTCTGTAGTTGTATTAGGTGAAGCTTTGGTAAGAAATGTCTTACATATTCACTGACATATAGAGAGAAAAGTAGTGTGAAAAAAATCTGTTGAATAAAGTCTTAGAGTTTCATGTGTGGTGTTGCTCATTGAGGTTAAACAGATAATTCTTACGTTAGATATTCTCTTTTTTGAGTGCTTTGATTATAGCTTGAGGTATCCTTTACCAAGATTAAATCTGCCAAAATACTGGAAGTAAAATCTAAGGATCTTTAAGGGGGGCATTTTATCTTCATTTTTGTATGTATGAGATGAAAATAAAATGTGACCTTGCATAGTATCTGGGAGGATGAAGCCAGGTAACAGTATAGAGGGCCTGGGCTACGTGAAGAGAAGAGTCTGTAATTGCAGGGGCCAGTATGCAATTGGACATTTTGTCGTGATCATTATATTATGTTCTCCGGTCACAGGTGCGTAGATAAGTTCACGTGGATTTTATGCAGAAGAACAGAGTTGGTGCATCAGTGAGGGTTCATCATTGTTAATGTTTGTGCACCGTGTCTGTGCCAGGAAAACATTTTGTTAGAATAGAAGCATACCTGTTGTGATCATTAGAATGGATAGACTTTGCCTTTATTTACATCCCTGGACAACCCAAAAAGCCATCTATTTACTCTTATAAATCATAGTTTCTAGACCTCCTTTAACAATTTTTGGATTATAAGGAGACAGGTAACTTCTGAAAGTGCACTTATGGTATACTTAGGTCAAGTCATCTTTTTCTCTCGAGAAGATATTCATATTTAATCATCTGTTTGTCAAAAACCCTGGATATTTTTTTTTTACAAGCCTCTGGATTTGACTGGAGGGATGTATTTGTCATGCTAAGTGAGCATCTGATTCTGTGCTTCTATGTGCTGGGCCCTGATTAACCTCTTTAAAGAACCCTCCTGGTGCTGAGGGAAGCTGGCTGAGCTGCATATGGAAGCGGCATCCATGGGGGGCTTGCTTTCATGGAACTCTCCCCAGAGCCATTCGCATTTCCTCACCTTCTACCTCTGCCTCCTCATCCCTCCCGTGTGTTCCAGCCTTTCTTCTTGTATTCATTCATTCTCTACGCATGACTTTGCCTGCAACCTACAATGTCACGTGAATTGGTTACATGCACTAATTCAGATCTTGCCTTTGTGCCGCATCAAAGCTTCATCACAGATTGATCACTGAGGAACAGTTCCTTATTAGTCAAATTTTCAGGGCTATGGTCTGAAAGCAGCCATCAATAAACAGAGGAGTCCTACGGCTGAGGTCTGGACACTAAAAAATTTTGGCGTGGGGGTGTATCTTTGTTTTCTTTCTAAGGACATGGAGAATGAGGAGAATGAGTCACACACGAGGCAGACCACCTCCTCCATCCCACAGAAACATGAAAATAGGTAACTTGTTGCATAAAAATGAGAGGTTTGGGGCACCTGGGTGGCTCAGTGGGTTAAGCCTCCACCTTCGGCTCAGGTCATGATCTCAGGGTCCTGGGATAGAGCCCCACATCGGGCTCTCTGCTCAGCAGGGAGCCTGCTTCCTCCTCTGCCTACTTGTGATCGCTCTCTATGTCAAATAAATAAATAAAACCTTTTAAAAAATAAACATAAAAAACCCCAAAAGATTTAAAAAATGAGGTAGAGGGGCACCTGGGTGGCTCAGTGGGTTAAAGCCTCTGCCTTCAGCTCAGGTCATGATCTCAGGGTCTTGGGATCGAGTCCCACATCGGGCTCTCTGCTCAGTGGGGAACCTGCGTTCTCCTCTCTCTCTGCCTGCCTCTCTGCCTACTTGTCATCTCTGTCTGTCAAATAAATAAATAAAATCTTTAAAAAAAATGAGGTAGAGTAAAAATTTATTCAAGTCCATACAAAATCAGATGTTAATATTAACCTGTTTATTAGCTGGTGTCCAGCAGCAAAATTATCATTACCACAATAGAAATAATAGTAGTAACAAAAAATTACAGGTTTATTAAATTCTGTCTATATAAGGCAATTTTTCGTATACCTCTTATAAACCCTGCTGATCTATGCTTAGGTAGGTACTGTCATTTAGTTTTCTGTGGGAAAATAGACTCAAGAACCAATGAGAGTAATATTTTAATTCAGGTTTTCTAACTTCAGACCACAGAACCTCTACCAAGGAACCTCTACAAATGAATTCAGAAGGCTACATCCAAAACTTCCTGAGAATTGATAAAGAAATTGGTTGAAGGTTGAATATACCCTTTAGATAATCTTGAGTTGACCTTTCAGTTTTTAATCTTCTTATCACTCCAGACCAAACACAGTCCCCAGCGAAAATGAACCACAGCACACAAGTTTCTGCCACAGCCCACAGTCTCATGGGAACATCCTCTGGTTTTGTTGTTGTTGACTGTACTTGCTTTTTCCTGGGCTCAGTTCCCAGAGACCAGACCCAGCCCATCTCGATGCTGACAAATACTGACAATAATGTGGAGTACCTTGCTATCAGAGCTGATGTTTTGGATACTGGCATCAGTCCATGCTATGCATAAACATGTCCTGTTGCTCATTGCTTTGGGGAATACAACTATCCTGGGAAACTTTACTTTCATTGACCCTGGTCCTGGTTCTGATTAATTCCAATTCAGATGCCTCACAGTTAAGCTTGGCTTTGTGAAAATACATTTTTAAATATCTGCTTATTCATTACTTCTCTATAAAATAAATACTGGATAGAGGAGTCAAGATGGCGGAGAAGTAGCAGGCTGAGACTACTTCAGCTAGCTGGAGATCAGCTAGATAGCTTATCTAAAGATTGCAAACACCTGAAAATCCATCGGCAGATTGAAGAGAAGAAGAACAGCAATTCTGGAAACAGAAAAACAACCACTTTCTGAAAGGTAGGACCGGCGGAGAAGTAAATCCAAAGCGACGGGAAGATAGATCCTGGGGGGAGGGGCCGGCTCCCGGCAAGCGGCAGAGCAACGGCGCACAAAATCAGGACTTTTAAAAGTCTGTTCCGCTGAGGGACATCGCTCCAGAGGCTAAACCGGGGCGAAGCCCATGCGGGGTCAGCGTGGCCTCAGGTCCCGCAGGGTCACAGAAGGATCGGGGGTGTCTGAGTGTCGCAGAGCTTGCAGGTATTGGAACGGGAAAGCCGGCTACAGAGACAGAGCTGACAGTAAGCTCACAGCTCGGTGTTACCTTGAACCGGTCGCAAGCTCGGTGAGCTCAGAGCGCGGCAGGAGGTCAGGCAGACGGGAGTAACTGGGTGCTGTTCTCTGAGGGCGCACTGAGGAGTAGGGCCCTGGGCTCTCGGCTCCTCCGGGCCGGAGACCAGGAGGCCGCCATTTGTATTCCCGTCCTCCAGAACTCTACGGAAAGCGCTCAGGGAACAAAAGCTCCTGAAAGCAAACCCGAGTGGATTACTCACCCCGGCCTCTGGTAAGGGCGGTGCAATTCTGCCTGGGGCAAAAAAACCTTGAGAATCACTACAACAGGCCCCTCCCCCAGAAGATCAACAAGAAATCAAGCCGAGACCAAGTTCACCTACCAAGGAGTGAAGTTTCAATACCAAGGAGAGCAGCAGAATTCCAGAGGAGGAGAAAGCAAAGCACAGAACTCATGGCTTTTTCCCTGTGATTTTTTTAGTCTTGCAGCTAATTTAATTTTTTTCTTTTCATTTTTTTATTTTTTTCTCGCCTTCTGGTAAAATTTTTTTTTAATTTTTACCTTTTTCTTTTTTAAGGTTTTTTAACTAGTTTATCTAATATATATATATATGTTCTTTTTTATATTTTTCTTTATTTGTTTTCTTTTTTTAAATTCTTTTCTTTTCTTTTTTTTCTTTTTTTTTTTTTTCTTTCTTCCTTTTTGAATCTCTTTTTATCCCCATTCTCCCCCGTCACGATTTGGGATATCTTCTAATTTGGTTAAAGCATAATTTCCTGGGGTTGTTGCCACCCTTTTAGTATTTTACTTGCTCCTTCATATACTCTTATCTGGACAAAATGACAAGACGGAAAAATTCAACACAAAAAAAAGAACAAGAGGCAGTACCGAAGGCTAGGGACCTAATCAATACAGACATTGGTAATATGTCAGATCTAGAGTTCAGAATGACAATTCTCAAGGTTCTAGCTGGGCTCGAAAAAGGCATGGAAGATATTAGAGAAACCCTCTCGAGATATAAAAGCCCCATCTGGAGAAATAAAAGAACTAAAATCTAACCAAGTTGAAATCAAAAAAGCTATTAATGAGGTGCAATCAAAAATGGAGGCTCTCACTGCTAGGATAAATGAGGCAGAAGAAAGAATTAGTGATATAGAAGACCAAATGACAGAGAATAAAGAAGCTGAGCAAAAGAGGGACAAACAGCTACTGGACCACGAGGGGAGAATTCGAGAGATAAGTGACACCATAAGACGAAACAACATTAGAATAATTGGGATTCCAGAAGAAGAAGAAAGAGAGAGGGGAGCAGAAGGTATACTGGAGAGAATTATTGGGGAGAATTTCCCCAATATGGCAAAGGGAACGAGCATCAAAATTCAGGAGGTTCAGAGAACGCCCCTCAAAATCAATAAGAATAGGCCCACACCCCGTCACCTAATAGTAAAATTTACAAGTCTCAGTGACAAAGAGAAAATCCTGAAAGCAGCCCAGGACAAGAAGTCTGTAACATACAATGGTAAAAATATTAGATTGGCAGCTGACTTATCCACAGAGACCTGGCAGGCCAGCAAGAGCTGGCATGATATTTTCAGAGCACTAAACGAGAAAAACATGCAGCCAAGAATACTATATCCAGCTAAGCTATCATTGAAAATAGAAGGAGAGATTAAAAGCTTCCAGGACAAACAAAAACTGAAAGAATTTGCAAACACCAAACCAGCTCTACAGGAAATATTGAAAGGGGTCCTCTAAGCAAAGAGAGAGCCTACAAGTGGTAGATCAGAAAGGAACAGAGACCATATACAGTAACAGTCACCTTACAGGCAATACAATGGCACTAAATTCATATCTCTCAATAATTACCCTGAATGTTAATGGGCTAAATGCCCCTGTCAAAAGACACAGGGTATCAGAATGGATAGAAAAACAAAACCCATCTATATGTTGCCTCCAAGAAACTCATTTTAAGCCCGAAGACACCTCTAGATTTAAAGTGAGGGAATGGAAAAGAATTTACCATGCTAATGGACATCAGAAGAAAGCAGGAGTGGCAATCCTTATATCAGATCATTTAGATTTTAAGCCAAAGACTATAATAAGAGATGAGGAAGGACACTATATCATACTCAAAGGGTCTGTCCAACAAGAAGATTTAACAATTTTAAATATCTATGCCCCCAACGTGAGAGCAGCCAACTATATAAACCAATTAATAACAAAATCAAAGAAGCACATCAACAATAATACAATAATAGTAGGGGACTTTAACACTCCCCTCACTGAAACGGACAGATCATCCAAGCAAAAGATAGCAAGGAAATAAAGGCCTTAAACGACACACTGGACCAGATGGACATCACAGATATATTCAGAACATTTCATCCCAAAGCAACAGAATACACATTCTTCTCTAGTGCACATGGAACATTCTCCAGAATAGATCACATCCTTGGTCCTAAATCAGGACTCAACCGGTATCAAAAGATTGGGATCATTCCCTGCATATTTTCAGACCACAATGCTCTAAAGCTAGAACTCAACCACAAAAGGAAGTTTGGAAAGAACCAAAATACACGGAGACTAAACAGCATCCTTCTAAAGAATGAATGGGTCAACTGGGAAATTAAAGAAGAATTGAAAAAAATCAGGGAAACAAATGATAATGAAAATACAACAGTTCAAAATCTGTGGGACACAACAAAGGCAGTCCTGAGAGGAAAATATATAGCGGTACAAGCCTTTCTCAAGAAAAAGTAAGGTCTCAGGTACACAACCTACACCTAAAGGAGCTGGAGAAAGCACAATAAAGAAACCCTAAGCCCAGCAGGAGAAGAGAAATCATAAAGATCAGAGCAGAAATCAATGAAATAGAAACCAAAAAAACAATAGAACAAATCAACGAAACTAGGAACTGGTTCTTTGAAAGAATTAATAAAATTGATAAACCCCTGGCCCGACTTATCAAAAAGAAAAGAGAAAGGACCCAAACAAATAAAATCATCAATGAAAGAGGAGAGATCACAACTAACACCAAAGAAATACAAACTATTATAAGAACATACTATGAGCAACTCTACGCCAATAAATTTGACAATCTGGAAGAAATGGATGCATTCCTAGAAACATATAAACTACAACAACTGATCCAGGAAGAAATAGAAAGCCTGAACAGACCCATAACCAGTAAGGAGATTGAAACAGTCATTAAAAATCTCCAAACAAAAAAAAGCCCTGGGCCAGACGGCTTCCCGGGGGAATTCTACCAAAAATTTAAAGAAGAACTAATTCCTATTCTCCTGAAACTGTTCAAAAAATAGAAATGGAAGGAAAACTTCCAAACTCATTTTATGAGGCCAGCATCACCTTGATCCCAAAACCAGACAAGGATCCCATCAAAAAAGAGAGCGATAGACCAATATCCTTGAAGAACACAGATGCGAAAATTCTCACCAAAATACTAGCCAATAGGATTCAACAGTACATTAAAAGGATTATTCACCACGACCAAGTGGGATTTATTCCAGGGCTGCAAGGTTGGTTCAACATCCGCAAATCAGTCAATGTGATACAACACATCAATAAAAGAAAGAACAAGAACCATATGATACTCTCCATAGATGCTGAAAAAGCATTTGACAAAGTACAGCATCCCTTCCTGATCAAAACTCTTCAAAGTGTAGGGATAGAGGGCACATACCTCAACATCATCAAAGCCATCTATGAGAAACCCACCGCAAATATCATTCTCAATGGAGAAAAACTGAAAGCTTTTCTGCTAAGGTCAGGAACACGGCAGGGATGTCCATTATCACCACTGCTATTCAACATAGTACTAGAGGTCCTAGCCTCAGTAATCAGACAACAAAAGGAAATTAAAGGCATCCAAATTGGCAGAGAAGAAGTCAAATTATCACTCTTCGCAGATGATATGATACTATATGTGGAAAACCCAAAAGACTCCACTCCAAAACTGCTAGAACTTCTACAGGAATTCAGTAAAGTGACAGGATATAAAATCAATGCACAGAAATCAGTTGCATTTCTCTACACCAACAGCAAGACAGAAGAAAGAGAAATTAAGGAGTCAATCCCATTTACAATTGCACCCCAAACCATAAGATACCTAGGAATAAACCTAACCAATGAGGCACAGAATCTATACTCAGAAAACTATAAAGTACTCATGAAAGTAATTGAGGAAGACACAAAGAAATGGAAAAATGTTCCATGCTCCTGGATTGGAAGAATAAATATTGTGAAAATGTCTATGCTACCTAAAGCAATCTACACATTTAATGCAATTCCTATCAAAGTACCATCCATCTTTTTCAAAGAAATGGAACAAATAATTCTAAAATTTAATGGAACCAGAAAAGACCTCGAATAGCCAAAGGGATATTGAAAAAGAAAGCCAACGTTGGGGCATCACAATTCCGGACTTCAAGCTCTATTACAAAGCTGTCATCATCAAGACAGCATGGTACTGGCACAAAAACAGACACATAGATCAATGGAACAGAATAGAGAGCCCAGAAATAGACCCTCAACTCTACAGTCAACTAATCTTCGACAAAGCAGGAAAGAATGTCCAATGGAAAAAAGACAGCCTCTTCAATAAATGGTGCTGGGAAAATTGGACAGCCACATGCAGAAAAATGAAATTGGACCATTTCCTTACACCACACACAAAAATAGACTCAAAATGAATGAAGGACCTCAATGTGCGAAAGGAATCCATCCAAATCCTTGAGGAGAACACAGGCAGCAACCTCTTTGACCTCTGCCGCAGCAACATCTTCCTAGGAACAACGCCAAAGGCAAGGGATGCAAGGGCAAAAATGAACTATTGGGATTTCATCAAGATCAAAAGCTTTTGCACAGCAAAGGAAACAGTTAACAAAATCAAAAGACAACTGACAGACTGGGAGAAGATATTTGCAAACGACATATCAGATAAAGGACTAGTGTCCAGAATCTATAAAGAACTTAGCAAACTCAACACCCAAAGAACAAATAATCCAATCAAGAAATGGGCAGAGGACATGAACAGACATTTCTGCAAAGAAGAAATCCAGATGGCCAACAGACACATGAAAAAGTGCTCCATATCCCTTGGCATCAGGGAAATATAAATCAAAACCACAATGAGATATCACCTCACACCAGTCAGAATGGCCAAAATCAACAAGTCAGGAAATGACAGATGCTGGTGAGGATGTGGAGAAAGGGGAACCCTCCTACAGTGTTGGTGGAAATGCAAGCTGGTGCAGCCACTCTGGAAAACAGCATGGAGGTTCCTCAAAATGTTGAAAATAGAACTGCCCTATGACCCAGCAATTGCACTATTGGGTATTTACCCTAAAGATACAAACATAGTGATCCAAAGGGGCACGTGCACCCGAATGTTTATAGCAGCAATGTCCACAATAGCCAAACTATGGAAAGAACCTAGATGTCCATCAACAGATGAATGGATCAAGAAGATGTGGTATATATACATAATGGAATACTATGCAGCCATCAAAAGAAATGAAATCTTGCCATTTGCGACAACATGGATGGAACTAGAGCGTATCATGCTTAGTGAAATAAGTCAAGCAGAGAAAGACAACTATCATATGATCTCCCTGATATGAGAAAGTGGTGATGCAACATGGGGGCTTAAGTGGGTAGGAGAAGAATCAATGAAACAAGATGGGATTGGGAGGGAGACAAACCAGAAGTGACTCTTAATTTCACAAAACAAACTGAGGGTTTCTGGGGGGGAGGGGGTTTGGGAGAAGGGGATGGGATTATGGACATTGGGAGGGTATGTGCTTTGGTGAGTGCTGTGATGTGTGTAAACCTGGTGATTCACAGACCTGTACCCCTGGGGTTAAAAATATATGTTTATAAAAAATAAAAAATTTTAGAAAAAAAAATAAATAAATACTGAATAAAAATACTAATTATAGGGGAGGAGTCAAGATGGCAGAGAAGTAGCAGGCTGAGACTACATCAGGTAGCAAGAGATCAGCTAGATAGCTTATCAATCCATTGCGAACATCTACAAATCCAAGAGGATACCTAAGAGAAGAACAGCAACAATTCTAGAAACAGAAAATCGACCACTTTCTGAAAGGTAGGACCGGTGGAAAAGTGAATCCAAAGTGATGGGAAGATAGACCACGGGGGGATGGGCCAGTTCCCAGCAAGTGGCTGAGTAACGGAGCGCAAAATCAGGACTTTTAAAAGTCTGCTCCACTGAGGGACATCGCTCCAGAGGCTAAACTGGGGTGAAGCCCATGAGGGGTCAGCATGGCCACAGGTCCCGCGGGGTCACAGAAGTACCGGGGGTGGCTGAGTGTCACAGAGCTCGCAGGTATTAGAGTGGGGAAGCTGGCTACAGAGACGGAGCCGAGGAGTGAGCTCTCAGCTCGGCGTTACCTTGAACTGGTCGCAGGCTGGGTGAGCTTGGAGCGCAGCCAGAAGCAGGGACCTGGGACTGATGGAGCACTTGTCTCTGAGGACGCACTAAGGAGTGGGACCCTGAGCTCTTGGCTCCTCTGGGCTGGAGATTGGGAGGCTGCCATTTTCATTCCTGTCCTCCGAAACTCTATGGAAACCTTTCAGTGAACAAAAGCTCCCAAAAGCGAACCAGAGTGGATTACTTAGCCCCACCCCTGGTAAGGGTGGTGCAATTCCGCCTGGGGCAAAGACACTTGAGAATCACTACAACAGGCCCCTCCACCAGAAGATCAACAAGAAATCCAGCCAAGATGAAGTTCATGTACCAAAGAGAATAGCAGAATCCCAGAGAAGGAGAAAGCAAAGCATGGAATTCATGGCTTTCTCCCCATGATTTCTTAGTCTTGCAGTTAATTTAATTTTTTTTAATATTATTTTTTTCTTCTTCTAAATTTTTAAACTTTTACCTTTCCTCTTTTAATGTTTTTTGACTTTATCTTAAGTTTATCTTAATATATTTCATTAAAAAATGATAACAATGCTCTTTTTTGAACCTTCATTATTATAGTCATATTTTATCCTTCATTGTATCTAACTTTATTTTTTGTATACACATAAGGTTTTTTCTTCTAAAAAATTTGGGGTACAACTTCTTCTAATAGGTCAAAATATGCCCTAAATCTAGCTCTGGGCTTGTTATAGTCTTCAGCCTGAGCAAAATCTCTCCACTTTCTTTTTCTTTATTCTCCCAACCAACTTACTTTATCAACTTCTTTTTCAGAAATTAAAAAAAAATTTTTTCATCTTTATAGGTATATTTCATCCCTTCATTGTGTTTACCCTTATATATGTTTTTCATTCTTTAAAAATTTGGGACATAGTTTCTTCTAAGAGACCAAAATACTCCCAAAATTAAGTGGGTGACCCTGTTCTAGTCACCAGTCTAGTATATATATTTTCTTCTTTTTTATATGTTTTAAAATTTGTTTTCTTTCTTTTTTTTTTCCTTTTTTTCCCCTGAACTATTTTATTTAATCCCCCTTCTCCCCCCCCCCCCCCAATGATTTGGGGTCTCTTCTGATTTGGCTAAAGCATATTTTCCTGTGGTCTTTGCTACCCTTTTAATATTTTATTTGCTCCTTCATATATTCTTATCTGGACAAAATGACGAGGCGGAAAAACTCACCACAAAAAAAAAAAAAAAAAGAACAAGAGGCAATACCAAAGGCTAGGGACATAATCAATACAGACATGGGTAGCATGTCACATCTAGAGTTCAGAATGACGATTCTCAAGGTTCTATCCAGGCTCAAAAAAGGCATGGAAGATATTAGAGAAACCCTCTCTGGAGACATAAAAGCCCTTCCTGGAGAAATAAGAGAACTAAAATCTAACCAAGTTGAAATCAAAAAAGCTATTAATGAGGTGCAATAACAAAATGGAGGCTCTCACTGCTAGGATAAATGAGGCAGAAGAAAGAATTAGTGATATAGAAGACCAAATGACAGAGAATAAAGAAGCCTAGCAAAAGAGGGACAAACAGCTACTGGACCATGAGGGGAGAATTTAAGAGATAAGTGACACTGTAAGATGAAACAACATTAGAATAATTGGGATTCCAGAAGAAGAAGAAAGAGAGAGGGGAGCAGAAGTTTTATTGGAGAGAATTTCCCTAATATGGCAAACGGAACAAGCATCAAAATCCAGGAGGTGCAGAGAATCCCCCTCAAAATCAACAAGAATAGGTCCACACTGTGTCACCTAATAGTAAAATTTATAAGTCTAAGCGACAAAGAGAAAATCCTGAAAGCAGCCCGGGAAAGAAGTCTGTAACATACAATGGTAAAAGTATTAGACTGGTAGCATACTTATCCACAGAGACCTGACAGG
The DNA here is from genome assembly GCF_009829155.1 of Mustela erminea. Lineage (NCBI taxonomy): Eukaryota > Metazoa > Chordata > Mammalia > Carnivora > Mustelidae > Mustela > Mustela erminea. The sequence goes on along the minus strand of NC_045627.1, from coordinate 24,000,841 downwards.
CCAGAAAGAACTGGCATGATATCTTCAGAGCACTAAGCAAGAAAAACATGCAGCCAAGAATACTATATCCAGCTAGGCTATCATTGAAAATAGAAGGAGAGATAAAAAGCTTCCAGTACAAACAAAAACTGAATTTGCAAACACCAAACCAGCTCTACAGGAAATATTGAAGGGGGTCCTATAAGCAAAGAGAGACCCTAAAAGTAGTAAATCAGAAAGGAACAGACAGTATAGTGTAACAGTCACCTTATAGGCAATACAATGGCACTAAACTCATATCTCTCAATACTTACCCTGAATGTTAATGGGCTAAGTGACCCAATCAAAAGATACAGGGTATCAGAATGGATAAAAAAACAAAAACAAAACCCATCAATATGCTGCCTACAAGAAACTCATTTTAGACCCGAAGACACCTCCAGATTTAAAGTGAGGGGGTGGAAAACAGTTTACCATGCTAATGGACATCAGAAGAAGGCTGGGGTGGCAATCCTTATATCAGATCAATTAGACTTTAAACCAAAGAGTATAACAAGAGATGAGGAAGGACACTATATCATACTCAAAGGGTCTATCCAACAAGAAGATCTAACAGTTTTAAATATCTATGCCCCTAACATGGGAACAGCCTACTATATAAACCAATTAATAACAAAATCAAAGAAATACATCGACAACAATACAATAATAGTAGGGGACTTTAACACTCCCTCACTGAAATGCACAGATCATCCAAGCAAAAGATCAACAAGGAAATAAAGGCCTTAAATGACACACTGGACCCGATGGACATCACAGATATATTCAGAACATTTCATACCAAAGCAACAGAATACACATTCTTCTCTAGTGCAGATGGAACATTCTCCAGAATAGATCACATCCTGGGTCACAAATCAGGTCTCAACCAGTATCAAAAGATTGGGGTCATACCCTGCATATTTTCAGACCACAATGCTCTGAAGCTCGAACTCAGTCACAAGAGGAAATTTGCGAAGAACCCAAATACATGGAGATGAAACAGCATCCTTCTAAAGAATCTATGGGTCAACCAAGAAATGAAGGAAGAATTGAAAAAATTCATGGAAACAAATGATAGTGAAAACACAACAGTTGAAAATCTGTGGGACACAACAAAGGCAGTCCTGTGAGGAAAATATATAGTGGTACAAGCCTTTCTCAAGAAACAAGAAAGGTCTCAAATACACAACCTAACCCGACATCTAAAGGAGCTAGAGAAAGAACAACAAAGAAACCCTAAACCCAGCAGGAGAAGAGAAATCATAAAGATCAGAGCAGAAATCAATGAAATAAAAACTATAAAAACAATAGAACAAATCAACAAAACTAGGAGCTGGTTCTTTGAAAGAATTAGTAAGATGTATAAACCCCTGGCCAGACTTATCAAAAAGAAAAGAGAAAGGACCCAAATAAATAAAAACATGAATGAAAGAGGAGAGATCACAACTAATACCAAAGAAATACAAACAATTACAAAAACATATTATGAACAACTCTATGGCAACAAATTTGACAATCTGGAAGAAATGGTTGCATTCCTGGAGACATACAAACTACTGCAAACCAGGAAGAAATAGAAAGCCTGAACAGACCTATAACCAGTAAGGAGATTGAAACAGTCATCAAAATCTCCAAACAAAAGCCCAGGGCCAGATGGTTTCCCAGGGGAATTCTACCAAACATTTAAAGAATAATTAATACCTATTCTCCTGAAACTGTACCAAAAAATAGAAATGGAAGGAAAACTTCCAAACTCATTTTATGAGACCAGCATCACCTTGATCCCAAAACCAGACAAGGATCCCATCAAAAAAGAGAATTACAGACCAATATCCTTGATGAACACAGATGCAAAAATTCTCACCAAAATACTAGTCAATAGGATCGAACAGTACATTAAAAAGATTATTCACCACCACCAAGTGGGATTTATTCCAGGGCTGCAAGGTTGGTTCAACATCTGCAAATCAATCAATGTGATATAATACATTAATAAAAGAAAGAATAAGAACCATATGATACTCTCAATAGATGCTGAAAAAGCATTTGACAAAGAACAGAATCCCTTCCTGATCAAAACTCTTCAAAGTGTAGGGATAGAGGGCACATACCTCAATATCATCAAAGCCATCTATGACAAACCCACTGTAAATACCACTCTCAATGGAGAAAAACTGAAAGCTTTTCTGCTCAGGTCAGGAATACAGGAGGGATGTCCATTATTACCACTGCTATTCAACATAGTACTAGAAGTCCTAGCTTCAGCAATCAGACAACTAAAAGAAATTAAAGGCATCCAAATCAGCAGAGAAGAAGTCAAACTATCACTTTTTGCAGATGAGATGATACTACATGTGGAAAACCCAAAAGGCTCCACTCCAAAATTGCTAGAACTTGTACAGGAATTCAGTAAAGTGTCAGGATATAAAATCAATGCACAGAAATCAGTTGCATTTCTCTACACCAACAACAAGACAGAAAGAAGAGAAATTAAGGAGTCAATCCCATTTACAATTGCACCCCAAACCATAAGATACCTAGGAATAAACCTAACCAATGAGGCACAGAATCTATACTCAGAAAACTATAAAGTACTCATGAAAGTAATTGAGGAAGACACAAAGAAATGGAAAAATGTTCCATGCTCCTGGATTGGAAGAATAAATATTGTGAAAATGTCTATGCTACCTAAAGCAATCTACACATTTAATGCAATTCCTATCAAAGTACCATCCATCTTTTTCAAAGAAATGGAACAAATAATTCTAAAATTTAATGGAACCAGAAAAGACCTCGAATAGCCAAAGGGATATTGAAAAAGAAAGCCAACGTTGGGGCATCACAATTCCGGACTTCAAGCTCTATTACAAAGCTGTCATCATCAAGACAGCATGGTACTGGCACAAAAACAGACACATAGATCAATGGAACAGAATAGAGAGCCCAGAAATAGACCCTCAACTCTACAGTCAACTAATCTTCGACAAAGCAGGAAAGAATGTCCAATGGAAAAAAGACAGCCTCTTCAATAAATGGTGCTGGGAAAATTGGACAGCCACATGCAGAAAAATGAAATTGGACCATTTCCTTACACCACACACAAAAATAGACTCAAAATGAATGAAGGACCTCAATGTGCGAAAGGAATCCATCCAAATCCTTGAGGAGAACACAGGCAGCAACCTCTTTGACCTCTGCCGCAGCAACATCTTCCTAGGAACAACGCCAAAGGCAAGGGATGCAAGGGCAAAAATGAACTATTGGGATTTCATCAAGATCAAAAGCTTTTGCACAGCAAAGGAAACAGTTAACAAAATCAAAAGACAACTGACAGACTGGGAGAAGATATTTGCAAACGACATATCAGATAAAGGACTAGTGTCCAGAATCTATAAAGAACTTAGCAAACTCAACACCCAAAGAACAAATAATCCAATCAAGAAATGGGCAGAGGACATGAACAGACATTTCTGCAAAGAAGAAATCCAGATGGCCAACAGACACATGAAAAAGTGCTCCATATCCCTTGGCATCAGGGAAATATAAATCAAAACCACAATGAGATATCACCTCACACCAGTCAGAATGGCCAAAATCAACAAGTCAGGAAATGACAGATGCTGGTGAGGATGTGGAGAAAGGGGAACCCTCCTACAGTGTTGGTGGAAATGCAAGCTGGTGCAGCCACTCTGGAAAACAGCATGGAGGTTCCTCAAAATGTTGAAAATAGAACTGCCCTATGACCCAGCAATTGCACTATTGGGTATTTACCCTAAAGATACAAACATAGTGATCCAAAGGGGCACGTGCACCCGAATGTTTATAGCAGCAATGTCCACAATAGCCAAACTATGGAAAGAACCTAGATGTCCATCAACAGATGAATGGATCAAGAAGATGTGGTATATATACATAATGGAATACTATGCAGCCATCAAAAGAAATGAAATCTTGCCATTTGCGACAACATGGATGGAACTAGAGCGTATCATGCTTAGTGAAATAAGTCAAGCAGAGAAAGACAACTATCATATGATCTCCCTGATATGAGAAAGTGGTGATGCAACATGGGGGCTTAAGTGGGTAGGAGAAGAATCAATGAAACAAGATGGGATTGGGAGGGAGACAAACCAGAAGTGACTCTTAATTTCACAAAACAAACTGAGGGTTTCTGGGGGGGAGGGGGTTTGGGAGAAGGGGATGGGATTATGGACATTGGGAGGGTATGTGCTTTGGTGAGTGCTGTGATGTGTGTAAACCTGGTGATTCACAGACCTGTACCCCTGGGGTTAAAAATATATGTTTATAAAAAATAAAAAATTTTAGAAAAAAAAAAAAATAAATACTGAATAAAAATACTAATTATAGGGGAGGAGTCAAGATGGCAGAGAAGTAGCAGGCTGAGACTACATCAGGTAGCAAGAGATCAGCTAGATAGCTTATCAATCCATTGCGAACATCTACAAATCCAAGAGGATACCTAAGAGAAGAACAGCAACAATTCTAGAAACAGAAAATCGACCACTTTCTGAAAGGTAGGACCGGTGGAAAAGTGAATCCAAAGTGATGGGAAGATAGACCACGGGGGGATGGGCCAGTTCCCAGCAAGTGGCTGAGTAACGGAGCGCAAAATCAGGACTTTTAAAAGTCTGCTCCACTGAGGGACATCGCTCCAGAGGCTAAACTGGGGTGAAGCCCATGAGGGGTCAGCATGGCCACAGGTCCCGCGGGGTCACAGAAGTACCGGGGGTGGCTGAGTGTCACAGAGCTCGCAGGTATTAGAGTGGGGAAGCTGGCTACAGAGACGGAGCCGAGGAGTGAGCTCTCAGCTCGGCGTTACCTTGAACTGGTCGCAGGCTGGGTGAGCTTGGAGCGCAGCCAGAAGCAGGGACCTGGGACTGATGGAGCACTTGTCTCTGAGGACGCACTAAGGAGTGGGACCCTGAGCTCTTGGCTCCTCTGGGCTGGAGATTGGGAGGCTGCCATTTTCATTCCTGTCCTCCGAAACTCTATGGAAACCTTTCAGTGAACAAAAGCTCCCAAAAGCGAACCAGAGTGGATTACTTAGCCCCACCCCTGGTAAGGGTGGTGCAATTCCGCCTGGGGCAAAGACACTTGAGAATCACTACAACAGGCCCCTCCACCAGAAGATCAACAAGAAATCCAGCCAAGATGAAGTTCATGTACCAAAGAGAATAGCAGAATCCCAGAGAAGGAGAAAGCAAAGCATGGAATTCATGGCTTTCTCCCCATGATTTCTTAGTCTTGCAGTTAATTTAATTTTTTTTAATATTATTTTTTTCTTCTTCTAAATTTTTAAACTTTTACCTTTCCTCTTTTAATGTTTTTTGACTTTATCTTAAGTTTATCTTAATATATTTCATTAAAAAATGATAACAATGCTCTTTTTTGAACCTTCATTATTATAGTCATATTTTATCCTTCATTGTATCTAACTTTATTTTTTGTATACACATAAGGTTTTTTCTTCTAAAAAATTTGGGGTACAACTTCTTCTAATAGGTCAAAATATGCCCTAAATCTAGCTCTGGGCTTGTTATAGTCTTCAGCCTGAGCAAAATCTCTCCACTTTCTTTTTCTTTATTCTCCCAACCAACTTACTTTATCAACTTCTTTTTCAGAAATTAAAAAAAAATTTTTTCATCTTTATAGGTATATTTCATCCCTTCATTGTGTTTACCCTTATATATGTTTTTCATTCTTTAAAAATTTGGGACATAGTTTCTTCTAAGAGACCAAAATACTCCCAAAATTAAGTGGGTGACCCTGTTCTAGTCACCAGTCTAGTATATATATTTTCTTCTTTTTTATATGTTTTAAAATTTGTTTTCTTTCTTTTTTTTTTCCTTTTTTTCCCCTGAACTATTTTATTTAATCCCCCTTCTCCCCCCCCCCAATGATTTGGGGTCTCTTCTGATTTGGCTAAAGCATATTTTCCTGTGGTCTTTGCTACCCTTTTAATATTTTATTTGCTCCTTCATATATTCTTATCTGGACAAAATGACGAGGCGGAAAAACTCACCACAAAAAAAAAAAAAAAAAAAAGAACAAGAGGCAATACCAAAGGCTAGGGACATAATCAATACAGACATGGGTAGCATGTCACATCTAGAGTTCAGAATGACGATTCTCAAGGTTCTATCCAGGCTCAAAAAAGGCATGGAAGATATTAGAGAAACCCTCTCTGGAGACATAAAAGCCCTTCCTGGAGAAATAAGAGAACTAAAATCTAACCAAGTTGAAATCAAAAAAGCTATTAATGAGGTGCAATAACAAAATGGAGGCTCTCACTGCTAGGATAAATGAGGCAGAAGAAAGAATTAGTGATATAGAAGACCAAATGACAGAGAATAAAGAAGCCTAGCAAAAGAGGGACAAACAGCTACTGGACCATGAGGGGAGAATTTAAGAGATAAGTGACACTGTAAGATGAAACAACATTAGAATAATTGGGATTCCAGAAGAAGAAGAAAAAGAGAGGGGAGCAGAAGTTTTATTGGAGAGAATTTCCCTAATATGGCAAACGGAACAAGCATCAAAATCCAGGAGGTGCAGAGAATCCCCCTCAAAATCAACAAGAATAGGTCCACACTGTGTCACCTAATAGTAAAATTTATAAGTCTAAGCGACAAAGAGAAAATCCTGAAAGCAGCCCGGGAAAGAAGTCTGTAACATACAATGGTAAAAGTATTAGACTGGTAGCATACTTATCCACAGAGACCTGACAGGCCAGAAAGAACTGGCATGATATCTTCAGAGCACTAAGCAAGAAAAACATGCAGCCAAGAATACTATATCCAGCTAGGCTATCATTGAAAATAGAAGGAGAGATAAAAAGCTTCCAGTACAAACAAAAACTGAATTTGCAAACACCAAACCAGCTCTACAGGAAATATTGAAGGGGGTCCTATAAGCAAAGAGAGACCCTAAAAGTAGTAAATCAGAAAGGAACAGACAGTATAGTGTAACAGTCACCTTATAGGCAATACAATGGCACTAAACTCATATCTCTCAATACTTACCCTGAATGTTAATGGGCTAAGTGACCCAATCAAAAGATACAGGGTATCAGAATGGATAAAAAAACAAAAACAAAACCCATCAATATGCTGCCTACAAGAAACTCATTTTAGACCCGAAGACACCTCCAGATTTAAAGTGAGGGGGTGGAAAACAGTTTACCATGCTAATGGACATCAGAAGAAGGCTGGGGTGGCAATCCTTATATCAGATCAATTAGACTTTAAACCAAAGAGTATAACAAGAGATGAGGAAGGACACTATATCATACTCAAAGGGTCTATCCAACAAGAAGATCTAACAGTTTTAAATATCTATGCCCCTAACATGGGAACAGCCTACTATATAAACCAATTAATAACAAAATCAAAGAAATACATCGACAACAATACAATAATAGTAGGGGACTTTAACACTCCCTCACTGAAATGCACAGATCATCCAAGCAAAAGATCAACAAGGAAATAAAGGCCTTAAATGACACACTGGACCCGATGGACATCACAGATATATTCAGAACATTTCATACCAAAGCAACAGAATACACATTCTTCTCTAGTGCAGATGGAACATTCTCCAGAATAGATCACATCCTGGGTCACAAATCAGGTCTCAACCAGTATCAAAAGATTGGGGTCATACCCTGCATATTTTCAGACCACAATGCTCTGAAGCTCGAACTCAGTCACAAGAGGAAATTTGCGAAGAACCCAAATACATGGAGATGAAACAGCATCCTTCTAAAGAATCTATGGGTCAACCAAGAAATGAAGGAAGAATTGAAAAAATTCATGGAAACAAATGATAGTGAAAACACAACAGTTGAAAATCTGTGGGACACAACAAAGGCAGTCCTGTGAGGAAAATATATAGTGGTACAAGCCTTTCTCAAGAAACAAGAAAGGTCTCAAATACACAACCTAACCCGACATCTAAAGGAGCTAGAGAAAGAACAACAAAGAAACCCTAAACCCAGCAGGAGAAGAGAAATCATAAAGATCAGAGCAGAAATCAATGAAATAAAAACTATAAAAACAATAGAACAAATCAACAAAACTAGGAGCTGGTTCTTTGAAAGAATTAGTAAGATGTATAAACCCCTGGCCAGACTTATCAAAAAGAAAAGAGAAAGGACCCAAATAAATAAAAACATGAATGAAAGAGGAGAGATCACAACTAATACCAAAGAAATACAAACAATTACAAAAACATATTATGAACAACTCTATGGCAACAAATTTGACAATCTGGAAGAAATGGTTGCATTCCTGGAGACATACAAACTACTGCAAACCAGGAAGAAATAGAAAGCCTGAACAGACCTATAACCAGTAAGGAGATTGAAACAGTCATCAAAATCTCCAAACAAAAGCCCAGGGCCAGATGGTTTCCCAGGGGAATTCTACCAAACATTTAAAGAATAATTAATACCTATTCTCCTGAAACTGTACCAAAAAATAGAAATGGAAGGAAAACTTCCAAACTCATTTTATGAGACCAGCATCACCTTGATCCCAAAACCAGACAAGGATCCCATCAAAAAAGAGAATTACAGACCAATATCCTTGATGAACACAGATGCAAAAATTCTCACCAAAATACTAGTCAATAGGATCGAACAGTACATTAAAAAGATTATTCACCACCACCAAGTGGGATTTATTCCAGGGCTGCAAGGTTGGTTCAACATCTGCAAATCAATCAATGTGATATAATACATTAATAAAAGAAAGAATAAGAACCATATGATACTCTCAATAGATGCTGAAAAAGCATTTGACAAAGAACAGAATCCCTTCCTGATCAAAACTCTTCAAAGTGTAGGGATAGAGGGCACATACCTCAATATCATCAAAGCCATCTATGACAAACCCACTGTAAATACCACTCTCAATGGAGAAAAACTGAAAGCTTTTCTGCTCAGGTCAGGAATACAGGAGGGATGTCCATTATTACCACTGCTATTCAACATAGTACTAGAAGTCCTAGCTTCAGCAATCAGACAACTAAAAGAAATTAAAGGCATCCAAATCAGCAGAGAAGAAGTCAAACTATCACTTTTTGCAGATGAGATGATACTACATGTGGAAAACCCAAAAGGCTCCACTCCAAAATTGCTAGAACTTGTACAGGAATTCAGTAAAGTGTCAGGATATAAAATCAATGCACAGAAATCAGTTGCATTTCTCTACACCAACAACAAGACAGAAAGAAGAGAAATTAAGGAGTCAATCCCATTTACAGTTGCCCCCAAACCATAAGGTACCTAGGAATAAACCTAACCAAAGAGGCTAAGAATCTATACTCAGAAAGTTAAAGTACTCATGAAAGAAATTGAGGAAGACACAAGAAAATGGAAAAATGTTCCATGCTCCTGGAATGGAAGAATAAATATTGTGAAAATGTCCATGCTACCTAAAACAATCTACATATTTAATGCAATCCCTATCAAAATCCCATCCATTTTTTTCAAAGAAATGGAACAAATAATCCTAAAATTTATATGGAACCAAAAAAGAATTCAAATAGCCAACGGAATATTGAAAAAGAAACCCAAAGTTGGTGGCATCACAATTCTTGACTTCAAGCTTTATTACAAAGTTGTCATCATCAAGACAGTATGGTACTGGCACAAAAACAGACACATAGATCAATGGAACAGAATAGAGAGCCCAGAAATAGACCCTCAACTCTACAGTCAACTAATCTTCGACAAAGCAGGAAAGAATGTCCAGTGAAAGAAAGATAGTCTGTTCAACAAATGGTGTTGGGAAAATTGGACAGTCACATGCAGAAAAATGAAATTGGACCATTTCCTTACACCACACACGAGAATAGACTCAAAATGGATGAAGTATATGAATGTGAGAAAGGAATCCATCCAAATCCTTGAGGAGAACACAGGCCGCAACCTCTTTGACCTCAGCCGCAGGAACTTCTTCCTGGGAATATCACCAAATGCAAGGGAAGCAAGGGCAAAAATGAATTATTGGGATTTCATCAAGATCAAAAGCTTTTGTACAGCAAAGGAAACAGATAACGAAACCAAAAGACAACTGACAGAATGGGAGAAGATATTTGTAAATGACATATCAGATAAAGGGCTAGTATCCAAAATCTATAAAGAGCTTAGCAAACTCAACCCCCAAAGAACAAATAATCCAATCAAGAAATGGTCAGAGGACATGAACAGACATTTCTGCAAAGAAGACATCCAGATGGCCAACAGACACATGAAAAAGTGCTCCGTATCACTCGGCATCAGGGAAATACAAATCAAAACCACAATGAGATACCACCTCACACCAGTCAGAATGGCTAAAATTAACAAGTCAGATGCTGGCGAGGATGTGGAGAAAGGGGAACTCTCCTACACTGTTGGTGGGAATGCAAGCTGGTGCAACCACTTTGGAAAACAGCATAGATATTCCTCAAAAAGTTAAAAATAGAGCTACCCTATGATCCAGCAATTGCACTACTGGTTATTTACCCTAAAGATACAAACATAGTGATCTGAAGGGGCACGTGCACTCAAATGTTTATAGCAGCAATGTCTACAGTAGCCAAACTATGGAAAGAACCTAGATGTCCATCAACAGATGAATGGATAAAGAATGTGTGGTGTATATACACAATGGGATACTATGCAGCCATCAGAAGAAATGAAATCTTGCCTTTTGCAACGATGTGGATGGAACTAGAGGGTATTATGCTTAGCTAAACAAGTCAATTGGAGAAAGACAACTATTATATGATCTCCCTGATATGAGAAAGTGGAGATGCTACGTGGGAGGTTTGGGGAGTAGGAAAAGAATGAATGAAACAAGATGGAATTGGGAGGGAGACAAACATAAGTGACTTTTAATCTCACAAAACAAAATGAGGGTTGCTGGGGGGAGGGGGTCCAGAGAGGGGGGTGGGGTTATGGATATTGGGGAGGGTGTGTGCTTTGGTGAGAGCTGTAATGTGTGTAAACCTAGTGATTCACAGACCTGTACCCCTGGGGATAAAAATACATTATATGTTTATAAAAAAATTTTTTTTAAAAAGTAAAATAAAAAAATACTAATTATAGTATTCTCCAAAAGCACAATATGAGACAGTTTTGAAAATACATTGTATTTTACTTTTAATTAATCATAGTTAAATTTCATTTGAAGAAAGTATATGAGTGTCATTTAATAGTGTAATGACAGACACTTTAGTAGCCTGAAAGATCATTTTTAACATCAGATAATTACATCTGAATTTACCTTTTGGATGTAGGAGAACAAAATTGGCTTTTTGCTATTTATGTGTTTATTTTTTAAGCAGCCAATTTGCTTAATGTAGAATGGACTTGTGTTTACATGGAATATTCTTGATATTATTCCTCTTTATTAATACACTCTTTAGAGAGGGAGGGGTGGAGGCAGAGAGAGAGAATCTGAAGCAGACTCCCCAGCGCAGAGCCCAGTGCAACTGGATTGCACAATCTTGAGATCATGACCTGAGCTGAAATCATGGGTCAGATGCTCAACTGACTGAGCCACCCAGGTGCTCTTGTTAATATGTATATTTATTTACTTGAATGATTTACTTATATTTGGGTCAGTTCAATTGTATTTATACTCAGTTATGAAAAACTTTTGCCATTTGCATGTGGATATAAAATTAAATTATATACTGGTAGCTGTCATAGTTAAAAGAAAAATCAACCTGTAATACACCTCCAAGAATGTGAGAAAATATGTTATTGAAATTGAGATGAGGAAGTTTGGCACAATCCAAGAGAAGGAAGATGTTCGTATCTTAACCTAAAAGTGCATCAACCATAACTGTAAAAACATGAAACATCCTCTTTAAAGTCTTTTTCCAAAATTGATTTTCATGGGTTTCAAACTTATGTATTTCAAGATCAAATGAACCATATCACTCAGAGTGAAATTCAAGTGAAACTAATGAGACTTTCCTTCTTTGTGGCCTAAATTGTTTGATTAAATGACATATAATATTTGCATTAAGTTATTCTTTGCTGTATTGAAATCTTACATTTCTGGAATTGGCTCTCTCAGGGTTCTTGTAATTCATTATGGCACTTTCTTTTAGCCTCCATAGTGTAATAAAATTCAATCAGAAATGTTACTCAGTTGAAGTCTTAGATTTTAGTAATTAAGAAAAATTTTATCATATAACTAAGAATCATTATGAAATGCCTAATTTTTTAAATTTTTTATTTTTTATAAACATATATTTTTATTGTATGCTATTATTAGGAGAATTTTTATTAAGAGAACCTGATTCAAACAAAAAATATTGATTTTTCCAGTTTTGTTAAAGTACAAGTTATAATGGGCCATTCTTATATATATTTTTATATTCTTAATGATACATTTTTAAAAAGATTTATTTATTTTAGAGAGACTATATGCACATGTGTGTGCACACGGTGGGAGGGAAGGGCAGAAGGAGGTGGAGAGAGAGAATCACAAGCAGATCCGTACCAAGCTTAATCCCATGACCCTGAGATCATGACCTGAGCTGAATTCAAGAGTTGGATGCTTAATTACCTGAGCCACCAAGGCGCCCCAATGATATTTTTGTTAAGTACATCTGAAATCAAATGAATTACTTAGGGAAAAAAATTCTTTGGAAAATTCAGCCTCTCTCTAGTCTAGTACTGTCAAATATAAATATAATAGCTAGACATATAATTGAAAATTTGCTTATCGTAATATTAGAAATTAAACATTTATCTAAAATATTATCTTTCAAACACAGTAATATGAAATTATTAGTGAAGTATTGTGTATCTTTTTTTAGACTTCATTTTTCAAAAAGATCATGTATTTCACCATATAGTATTCCATAGTACATCTCAGTTCACACTCCCCATAGTCTCAATGCTAGGTAGCCATGCGTGCACAGCTAGTGGTTATTGTGTTGGAAGAGCAGCTGCAGACTGTGAGGCAAAACAGAGTGAGGTGTATGGTCTAAGAACATCTGTAATTACACTATTATCTGAAAGTGCCGTATGCTCTGCATGGCATTCAGATCTGCTGGGAGTTCATATGGGACACATACACATGCATCTTGTGTGTTTGGATTCAGCCCTCCGGAACTGATTTCTTTGTTCATAACATGTCTGACTTCTCTGACTACCAGTCCTTCCTTTGAACTCCAGTTTCTTGTCTTTGACTCTCATTCACTCTCATTCAGGTTAAATGCTGAACTGAGTGACCAGTGTTTAATGTTAATTTAATTGGACCTTTTTTTTTTGACTCTTAATCTGACCTGTGTGTGATATGAGTAGATATAAACCTGAGGTTTTTTTCTTGTTGATGTTGTTGTTTTTTCCATTTTATTTTATTTCTTTTCAGTGTTCCAGCATTCATTGTTTATGCAGCACACCCAGTGCTCCATGCAATACATGCCCTCCATAATATCCACCACAAGGCTCACCCAACCCCCCATCCCCTCCCCGCCAAAATCTTCAGTTCGTTTCTCAGAGTCCACCAGTTCGTCTCCCCCTCTGATTTCCCCCCACTCACTTCTCCTCTCCATCTCCCCATGTCCTCTATGTTGTTCCTTATGCGCCACAAGTAAGCGAAATCATATGATAATTGGCTCTCTCTTCACTCAGCATAATCTCCTCCAGTCCTGTCCATGTTGATATAAAAGTTGGGTATTCATCCTTTCTAATGGAGGCATAATACTCCAATGTATTTATGGACCATATCTTCTTTATCCATTTGTCCATTGAAGGATATCTTGGTTCTTTCCACAGTTTGGTGACTGTGGCCATTGCTGCTATGAACATTGGGGTACATGTGGCTCTTCTTTTCACTACATCAGTATCTTTGGGGTAAATACCCAGTAGTGCAATTGCAGGGTCATGAGATAGCTCTATTTTTAATTTCTTAAGGAATCTCCACACTGTTTTCCAAAGTGACTGCACCAACTTGCATTCCCACCAACAGTGTAAGAGGGTTCCCCTTTCTCCATATCTTCTCCAACACATGTTATTTACTGTCTTGTTAATTTTGGCCATTCTAACTTAAACCTGAGTTTTAAAGACTCCCTGTTAGCTCTAATTTGAAATGGAAGTTTCAGTTTGATATTCCAGAAATCTGCTTTTGTTCTCAAATAAAACACTATGATGAAGTAGTAAGCTGTAGAATTATAAGAATTCTATAAAAGAAAATTTACCTAATATTGAAACAGTGACAAGTTAGCATGTTAAGTGTATGTAATAGCAAAAATACAGTGAAGTCTAGACTACTGGTTTCTAGTGATTAAAATAGTTTCAAATACTTTACAAAATGTAAATATAAAATGTGTACTTTTTAACTCTTAAACTGTTTTAGTACCCTGTAGTTCCAATGTCTGATACATTATGGCTAGTATGTACTTAGGATTTCAAGTGTATGACATTTATGTCTATATCAGTAATTGCTTATTAAATTTTACATTTGGCCATTTTGCACATTGATAAACAAGGTAATCTGTGTAAATAAGTCTGCTTTTGTTAGCTTAATATAAGAAAAAAAAGAGGACTTAAAAATACAAGTGGGAGGCACAGTTTAAGGAAAAACAGAGAACATAAACACAAAAGATTATTTCTCACACCATAAGATCTGATTATCATGGCAAGTCATAATGGGAGTTCGTAAGTCTAGTTATAATTATAGATTATTAAGATGTGCATGAAGAAATATGATAGGTGGGAGCTTGCTAGTAATCCTTTCATTTATTCATCATGTATTATTGCTTTGTCTTTCATTATTATGTATTGAAAAAAAGGTTGGGGAAAGTGGAGACTTAATGGATTACAAGTCAACTAAATTTATGGAATATAATACTTTGAATAAAGTTTGATAGTCCTTGATGTGGAGGAATAAAATCTTTTGGTAATTTAGTTATCAAGTTTCTAGGAGCTCTGTTTGGCACAAAGAATTATTGGGTCAGTGGAATAATTTCAGAAGAATATACTGGGAAGG
The DNA here is from genome assembly GCF_009829155.1 of Mustela erminea. Taxonomy (NCBI): domain Eukaryota; kingdom Metazoa; phylum Chordata; class Mammalia; order Carnivora; family Mustelidae; genus Mustela; species Mustela erminea. The sequence goes on along the minus strand of NC_045627.1, from coordinate 23,985,800 downwards.
TATGAGAATTCACAGAATTGAGTAGGCCACTCTTGTCTCATGTTGTGACTAATTATAGCACAACTCCTCACTTCTCAGACCCTTCTCCTCTCCGAATCAACATCCATTGCCATGTGGCTTCATATCTTCTTGACTAAAGAGGAAAAGTAGATGTTCCCACCCCTTGACTTTGATTTGACTCCAAGATTTGCTTTGGTCAGTGGAATGTTAAGGGGTGTGATTTGACTGAATGTTTGTCCCTTGTGCCACTGCCATCACCAGGAGACCACATATCTGTGGTGATTCACTTGTCTTCTGTGAATAGGAGTGATGCGTGGAGCAGGTGCTAGTCTAGCCTAGACCAGTCGACCCTTAAACCGCCTGCAGATTTGTAAGCTAAATGAACGCTTACTACTAACTATAAATGCAGTGCTAGCTAATCTTCTCAAAAGCAGACTGATTTTAGTGACAGATGAGAGGTAGGTTGGTGGTGGGTAGAGAGGAGCAAGAGGGAGGGTAGCAGAGAACATGAGGACGCTTCTCAGAGTGGTGGATATGTTTAGTCTCGACTGTAGCTGTGGCCTCACGGGGTAGTCGTGAGTCATGTGCATCACGTTTTCCTTTTTAGATATATGCAGTTTGCTGTTGGCAGCATGTTGGGGCTACCTAAATTACTTGACTCCATGTAGGAGGGCTCCAGACCGTTTTGTTCTGTGTTTCCACCATGGCAGCTTCACTGTGATGGGAATATAGTCATGCCAGTGTGATTTTGAATACTGATGCAATTTCTCCATTCCTTTATAAGTGCTACTTAGATTTCATTTATCAGTCACTAGCTGTGTTTCATGCCCTAGTCCAGGCTCTGAGGAGATGAAGTGAATGAAATAGTCCAAAATATTTGCCCATGAGGAGCTTAAATTCTTATAGATGCAAGAAACATAAGCATGAAGTAAATACTAAAACATCATATGCATTCAATTTGATCAGTCCTAAATGAGATAAAAAAGGAAAATAAAAGGGGGAAAATAAAAAAGGGGAGAAGAGAGTATTCATAAATGGAAAAAATTATAATGGTTTTTTAGTTATTATGCAGAATACTTATACCCTTTGCAGTAGTTAGGTAATCAAGGCATGCTCTAATTGAAACACATTTTATATGAAATTCCAAACATGTTCATTATTAAATAAATATTTATTAAGCACACATCTGTGCTAAGCAATGGGAAGATCGGGAATGATATGGGGTATTCATTTTGAAATATTTAGTACATGTGCATAAAAGAAATAGAAAATAGTTTCAAATTTTAAAAAGAGGAGTATAGTCTCAAATGTCTTCAGGAATTACACAGCTAATTAAACCTGCACAATATAGACACAAGACTGATGGAGGCAGTGCTGGCTATATGATACTGACAGAGCATGACCTGGCTGCAGGCATTTTACAGACTGTACAGTTATTTATTTATTTTAGAGAAAGAGAGCAAACAAGCACTTGCATGAGTGCGAGTTGGGGGGTAACTCAGATGGGGTGGGGGAGAGAGAGGAAATCTCAGGCAGACTCCCCACTGAACATGGAGCCCAGGACTGCAAGATCATGACCTGAGCCAGAATCAGCAGTTGGCCGCTTAACTGACTGAGCCACCCAGGCGCCCCCATGCCTATCTTTAAACATATGACGGTGTCTGCGAAGCACTGAAGGTTTGCATGCCAAGTACAGGCCTTCAACTTCCAGTCTTTAGCCTATGACTGTATATAGTTGACCTTCCCACACTTGCAGCCCCAAAGACTCCTATAACTTTGGAATCCCCCAAACCTTCACTACTGGAAACCTTATGGATGATATTAATGGTGGATGGAAACATATTTTGTGTATGTATTATATTACTGTATCCTTAAAGTAACTAGAGAAAAGAAAATGTTATTAAGAAGTTCATAAGAAAGAGAAAATACATTTTTAGTGCTCTATTGTATTAAAAAATCCCCATCAGTTCAAACCCAGGTTACTTCAGAGTCAACTGCATGTTTAAATGGTAGTATCTCTTTATATTAGTTGTGAGTTAATCCCTTCAAGGAAAGGATACAATCACAGTGATTAAACAAAACAACAGCAGCAGCACCCTATTTATTCTTCATGCAGCATCCTTGGCAGTGTTCCTAGTTGGGTGGTTGTATTTGCTGTCTTCCCAGTAAGCCTGAGGGACCTTGCTTCTCTCCCTACACGGACATTTCTAGATCCACTTGGTATAGATGGGCAGTGGCTCCCTGAGCATTCAATCTCTTTCCTCCCAAGTGGGGACAGCATTTCTCTTGGGGAGATGAGGGTAGATCTTGAGGGGGATAAACACCATCTGGTGATGTTTTCACCAAGCGAAGCTTTGTGTTGTCTCTGGGCCAGAGGGAACAGCTTTCTTAAAGTGCCAGGAGTGAGGATTTCTTTATCAGAGATTGCTCAGGTAAATGTGGGAGTTTGCAGTTCTCAAAGCATCCAGCCAAATAGCCCATCCTCCATTGTAAGGTCTGACTTCTTCCCTACTGTTGTCCTGATTTTTAGCAGGCTGCTTGTAAGGGCTGTTTAATTCGCGGTTTGTTTTTTGTATTTATCGCACACCATCAGAAACACGAGGTCCTTGTTACTGTCTGCTCAGAGGGTGATCCACTTTCATCACATCCAGGTGAGGGTTCTAGTTGTGAGGATCATTTCTGGTGTGAGGTTTTTTTTTTTAAAGATTTTATTTATTTATTTGACAGATAGAGATCACAAGTAAGCAGAGAGGCAGGCAGAAAGAGAGAGAGAGGAGGAAGCAGGCTCCCCGCTGATCAGAGAGCCCGATGCGGGGCTCGATCCCAGGACCCTGAGGCCATGACCTGAGCCGAAAGCAGAGGCTTTAACCCACTGAGCCACCCAGGTGCCCCTCTGGTTTGAGTTGTTTTAAGATTGATTCCCCCAGTAAGAGATTCTGACAGAAGTTTGTGTGTTCCAGTCTAGTATTTATTTGGAAGGTGATAGTAATAAAAGTAATTGATGGTAGCCAATAAGAGGCTTTGTTTAATGGGTTACAACTCTAAGCAAGTGGGATTTTAGAATTTGTATGTTGTTGTCACTTGCAGCCAAACTTAATTCTAGGTAACGGAGTTAGAGTACATTTCTGTTGCACATTTGTTTAGTTACATCAACTATAAAGTCGTCCCTATGTATTGAGTGTTCTCTGCTGTAACAGGCACTGTGCTAAGTATTTTACATACACTACCATTTGATCCTTCCAATACTTCAATATAAATACTGTTATCCACCTTTCACAGAGGACGGATTTGAAGCTCAGAGCATTGCCTCAGTTTCCTGGGGTCGCACAGTTCATTAAGTGACAGAACCACATCTTACTTACATATCTTCCTGATTAGAAAGTTGCACTTTGATTGCTGCAACACCTCACAACTGATTCTATAGTAAAAAATCCACAGTGTCATTGAGTTGAAATTCTTTCTTGCTCTAGCTTAGGTTCTTTGTGCCCAACCAATGTCCTTTATCATTGTATCTCTTCATCTGAAGGCTTAAAAAATCCCTCATGGTAAGAGTTACTCTATCTTCTGTTTCATCAGTATTCTTTTTACAGGCAAACAAATCTTTATTTTCTCATTTTATTGTTTTTTTTTTTTGTGTGTGTGTGTGTGTGTTACATTAATGTACACATGCTATAGATTGTGTCCTGACAAGTACTATCTAGAATGAAATACAAAATCTTGTGAATGGCGTTTCTGTCTGGTATATAAGAAGATGATAATCTCTCTTGTAGAATGTAAATTAGGACTACTATTGCTTAAACTTCTCATACTTCTGAATCATGTTGAATAAATTTAATTTTAACCTTTTCATATGAACTTTTAGCTAGCTTTTCTCCATTCCGAATGTACCATTTTTTAGACCCAAGTGTAGGATCTTGAACTTATTACCATTTTTACTTTATGAATATTAATGTGTTGATTTAGATCTGTCAGTATCTCTCTCTCTCTCTTTTAAAGAGAGAAGGCATGAGAGGGGGAAGGTCAGAGGGAGAAGCAGACTCCTGCTGAGCAGGGAGCCCAATGCAGGACTGGAACCCAGGACTCTAGGATCATGACCTGAACAGAAGGCAGTCGGTTAACCAACTGAGCCACCCACACAACCCCAGTATCTCTTTCAATCTGTTATCAAACGTAGTCAGCAAACCTTCCAGCTTTGTGTTTTTCTCAAATATAAGTAAATAGACTTTTATAGCTTCCCAGGGTTATAGTAAATTGAACTAGGCTAAACATTATAGTAGTTGAAATATCTAATTTGAAATTGATTCTAAATTGTACTTGAGTGTTATAATTTAATATTGATTAAAATTTTATTAGACAAACACAAAGCCTCTATCTCTCTCACAAAACTATTTTGGAAAACTTACTCTTTGCTCAATTCAGCTTTACTACTTGTATTATATTTCCAGAATCTCTTAGTATGGTAATGGGTGTATTAAAAGGAAAGGGGGAAAGTGGCTCATTAATTAGTTTTTAGAAAACTCACTTCTATAATTGCAAATATGATTGCTAAATTGTCATCTTAAATAGTATTCTAAAATCTTATTTTTGGCTTACTAACACAACACAGTTAGTAGGCAGAGAGGCAGGCAGAGAGAGAGTGGAGGAAGCAGGCTCCCCACTGAGCAGAGAGCCTGATGCGGGACTCAATCCCAGGACCCTGGGATTATGACCTGAGCTGAAGGCAGAGGCTTAACCCACTGAGCCACCCAGGGGCCTCAGGAGAGAGAGTCTTAAGCAGACTCCAAGCTGAGTGCAGAGGAATTTTGAGGAATTGGGTGCCTGGGTGACTCAGTGGGTTAGGCCTCTCTGCCTACTTGTGATCTCTCTCTGTCAAATAAATAAATAAATTCTTTAAAAAAAAAAATATATATATATATATATCCAGTTGTGGGAAGTAAATTCTCCACATTTTTCCCATATCTGCTTACATTTTGTTGTGGCAGACCTGAGCATGATTACTGAAACCTAACTATGAGAACCAATGTAAAAAATAAAACATTTTAAGACAAAAGATTTTATAAAACTGTGTTGTTAGGAATACATGACCCTCTGATTCATAAGTGTTAATAATGGAAATTCACTGAATACTGGATAGTGCAGGAAACTCAAGAATGGTCCCAGGCTTCCTTAGGCTTCTTGGGGGATCTGTCTTAGCTAAATTATGTGAGCATGGGCAGTGTTCATCCCCTAACCCAGAGCTGAAAAGCCAAGGGAAATGTATACCATGAATTAAGTGAGAGAGCATGAAGCTCTACAAAGTTGAAAGTCTCAGAGATCACAAATGGTGCATGCAAAGCCCTGCAGGAAGAACCAAGCAAACGAAGGAGGACATGGAACTGCCAATAAGATAGCCATGAAACTGAGATGATTTCTAAATACTCTTTGACCTTTATTTTAATCAACCATCAGTTGGCTGCCCTCAAATTATAGCGGTTTTGGCAACTGCTAGAGATAGAAAAGTGATGAGTGAAACCGAACTGTTTTGAGTCAGAGCTTCTAACATCAAGGAAGATGCTGTGTACACAGTTAAAATGAGGGCTGGTACCTGGTTGTGACTCTGAACACGTTGCTGAGAGACATACAGGTGGAGCCCTTCCACAGGCATGGAGGAGTTGGGTAGGGCTTTTGTGAGAACTGGGATCTGAGACAAGCCATAGGGATTTGTATTGTTTGGTATGAAGAGAGAAATAGCAATAGATACTGAGAAGTTTATGAATTATTTGAATTCCCTGTAGAATCTGGTGCCTCTGACTGTTTTTCTGGTGAGTCCTTTCAAGGACCCTTTTCATATAACCTTGGGCTATTAAAAATTGAACTGGATCTTGGGGCGCCTGGGTGGCTCAGTGGTTTAAGCCTCTGCCTTCGGCTCAGGTCATGATCTCAGGGTCCTGGGATTGAGCCCCAAGTTGGGCCCCTCTTCTCAGTGGGGAGCCTGCTTCCTCCTCTTTCTCTGCCTGCCTCTCTGTCTGCTTGTGATCTCTGTCTGTCAAATTAAAAAAAAAAAAAAAATTGAACTGGATCTTTTTCCAGCTTCATTAGTTCCCAGGACCTTCATTGAGAGAGCTCCACTGTGTGTCGGGAACTACAGCAGCTCCAGACCAGGAATCTCTGTGTTTCTGTAGGTGAGGCTTGATCACCCAAGGACAGCCCTCTCTTTTCTGGGTTTTATGAAGACACAGGCTTCGTCAGGCTGACATCTCATAGACTAACACATTATGTAGAAGATTGGTTTTGTGAGCGGTGGGAGGAAATGAGAGGTAGTAGAGCAGTGGGAAAGGATAAAACTTCTCTGAACACTTTGGAAGTTAGAGTATTTTGTTTAATAAATTTGAACTGCTGTATCAAACATACATTTGAAACAAAATTAACATTGCTTTAATTTATTCAAAGATTCTAAAATGGGAAATGGATATGTAACATTAAATGAATGTGTTTTCAAAGGTTACTCATTATTAACGTTCATCCTCATGTTTACTCTATTTAATCATAGATAATTAGAAAGATTATGTGATTCAGCTCAGAAAATATACAGAATAATAAATGAAAAATAAAGTGTATTTGAAAGGCTCTGAAAATATACGATGGCATCAAGTTCAGCTCTCTGAACTGCAGACATTATTGCTCACATGTATCACTGCTTGATATTGAGCAAAGATGTTTTATATTGAATAAAGACATGAATATTATTAAAGTTGAATATCTTGCAATACAGAAACATATGAGGCATATGCTCTTGGAAACCAATATCTGGTAAATATACCACAAGTCTCTATGTACCATAGTCACAGGGACTTTGCCATAATGCAAAGGGACATATACTTCACTTTATTTTATTTTGCTGGAATCCTTCCCTCATTCTCCATATGCATAATTGGGACCACCCTAGATCTTAGCTCTTTGACTTTGATATAGAGTTTAGCTTTGACTTCTTCCCAGTAATAAATTTGAATGTCTTCCCAAACATGACTTCTGGGTGGGATAGCAAGGATGCTTTGTTAACATAAATCTTGTAATAATACATTACTAAATACAAAGAGGGAAATGTCCAAAGACATCTTTTTCTGGATATTAGAATGATAGTCTTAATTAATTTAGATTATGAGAAAATATTGTTAATATAGTGAATGAATTGTGTATCAGATAACCAAATCATACCTCATCAATAGTGAAATAGTAACCAAAATAATTTCCAACCTTCCTCATTGAAAAATTTTCAATAATCTAGGAATGCTGCGTGCAAGAGACATTTCCTACTGATTTACAATACATACTAGCATAGGAGAAAGGGTCAGAGAACTTCTGTATTAAAGAATTCCACATAACTGTTTTAATCTGTGTACTGTGAAGCTGTTTTCTCTATTTAATTCCTCCTAACCTTTGCACATGTGAATTTAAAATCAGAAACAAAATAAAGCTATTGGTATATTTACAAAATCCTTACGATATTTTTAAGTCTTTACAATGAGCTTATATTACTTTTAAAATGAACCATGAGAGACTATGGACTCTGAAAAACAATCTGAGGGTTTTGAAGGGACGGGGGGTGGGAGGTTGGGGTACCAGGTGGTGGGTATTATAGAGGGCACGGATTGCATGGAGCACGGGGTGTGGTGCAAAAATAATGAATACTGTTATGCTGGAAATAAAAAAAAAAATGCATATAAAAAAAAAAGAATATATAGTAAAGGTTTTTTTGAGAAAAGTTTTCATTGAACAATTTTGACAGAAGTATTTTGAAAAATATGAATACCATAGCAAGAGTTTCCTATTTAGGGTGCCTGGGTGGCTCAGTGGGTTAAGCCGCTGCCTTCGGCTCAGGTCATGATCTCAGGGTCCTGGGATCGAGTCCCGCATCGGGCTCTCTGCTCAGCAGGGAGCCTGCTTCCCTCTCTCTCTCTCTGCCTGCCTCTCTGCCTACTTGTGATTTCTCTCTGTCAAATAAATAAATAAAATCTTTAAAAAAAAAAAAAGAGTTTCCTATTTAAAAGAGTATGATGCCAGCATAGAAATATATTGACCTTTAAATTTTATTGGCTTACACCAACAGTGACCTATTTTTATTCCTGATTTTGTTGGTTGGGAACAGGTCTTCACCAGGGGCTCATCTGCTGCCCATGGTAGAGGCAGGAGTGGCGCCGGTTACCAGCTTCCTTGGGCAGGAAGGCTGGGCTTAAACTCCAAAAAAAGCTTTGTTGGGTCACATGTAGGACTGCTCAGAGCTCCTCTGCGCTTCTGTCTTCTTCGTTACTGTTGTGTTGCATGATCGCCAGCGTCTAGCTAGAGCTTCTGTTCTGCAGGGCAGCTTGGTTTTTAGTGACACTAATATTTTAAACCATTAGTGCACACTTTGATTATTTTATAAGTAGTGAGAACATCATTAAGTAGGAGGAAAGCTAAGAGCTCAGAAATTTGAAGAGATTCGAGGTAGGGTTCAGGTATTACACTTCACCTTTCCTCTTGTTAAGGACAGTTTGGCAGTTTTTAGTTTCTCACATGACTAACTTTTCCTTCGGTATGTCTCTGTTTTATTTGCGGGGGATTTTAATACTCATCTATCAGATGAATTTTATTTAATAGGTTAGATAGTAGGATTTAAACGCTCAAGAGGAAATTCCTACTCGAGGATTGAAATTGAGGTTTCCAGGCCTTTTCAAATTTTGTGTGTGAAAGATCGGTGCCTTCTCTGGGTGACACCAAGGTTTACCTGCTGAATATACTGGTTCAGGGCTCACGTCTTGATCTGTCTGGAAGATTCCTGGGTCTTGGGACTTATTTAGAGAATATTATATTCAGGTACTTCTTTTGGGTGAATATGTGACTCCAAAATATGTCGCTGTGGCACATGTTTTATTTTGAGCTAAAGGCAGTCAAGATCCAGCAGCCTCAAGAAGATCTTTTTACCTCTCCCTGAACTACCTAAAGTGATTTAGATGGGAGTGGGGACCTGGCTCAGAGAGAGCTATTCTCAGAGATAACGTTTATCTGAGTGACGTGTCTGTACAGCAAGCAAACATCTGATCATCTATCAGATCTGTGCTCTTCACAGTGTCCTGTGAATTACTCTCCTCCCTCCTGACCTAAAGTCCCAGGCCCCCACACACTGCTTAGCTCAGGATGGCACAGAAGCCTTGACCGCTCCTCATGCTTCTGGGTTCATAGTTGTGCAGGGCTCCTACGCAATACAAAGTTAAGTTTGTTTTGCTTCTGTTCATCTGTCTTATGCCAATTAGAGTATTAGACAAGCCAGAGAACCTAGAAAAGTAGGACAAAAATTTTTCCTCCCTTGTGTGTGGACTTCCCAGAAATTTAATTCAGTAAGATGAATCTATAGTAAAAACTGAGATTATGTATTTTAGAAAATACAGGAAAGCTTTAAAAAGCCTATACCAGTTGTTTTTGTACTTTTATAATGTTTATAGTACAGGGGAGATAATAAGCAGAATTAAACTTTTTGAAAAACTTTTCCAAGTTAATTTCATTCCAGTTTCTAAAAACTATCCTGTCCACTGATTAACCTTAATACAGGTGTCCTTCTGTTCTGCCATGCTTTGTTTTACCACACTTCACAGACTGCATTTCTTACACAGTGAAGGTTTGCGGCAGCCCTGTGCCGAACAAAGACTATTGGCACCCTTTTCCCACTAGCATCTGCTCATTCTGTGTCTCATTTGGTAATTCTTATAGTATTTCAAACTTTGTCATTACTGTTATATCTGTTACAGTGATCTGTGACCAGTGATTACAGTTCACTGAAAGCTCATATAATGGTTAGCATTTTTTTTAGCAATAGGGATATTAATATTAAGATATATAAATTCTTTTATACATAATTCTATTTCAAACTTAGACTACACTGTAGACTATAGTGTCATGTAAACAGAACTTTTATATGTAGTAGGAAAGCAAAACGTTCATTTGACTCCCTTTATTGTAATGCTCACTTTATTGTGGTCTAGAACTGAACTCTTAATATCTTTGTGATATTCATATGTTTTCTTAAATAAAAAAATAGAAAACATACAATATTTTAAATTTTTCTCATGAAGACACAGAGAAACAAAAGTCTCTCAAGAACAGGTAGCCATATCTGTTAAAAAAAAAAAAGATTGAATTCATAGTTAAAAACCATCCAACAAGAAAATTTCCAATCTAGATTTTTTTTTTTTTTCTGGTGGCAAATACCTAACGAACATTTAAAGAAGAAATAACGCTAATTTTCCACAGTCTCTTCCTGAGATTAGAAGAGGAGAAAATACTTCCAAGTCATTTTATGAAGCTAGCATTTTCTTAATGTATTACAAGATACTATAAGAAAAGTAAGTGGTACTTGGCTGGCTCAGTAGAGCACTACAACTCTTGATCTCCAGGTCATGATTTCAAGCCTCATGTTGGGCATGTAGCCTACATAAAAAGCAAAATACAAGCCCAGATCCCTCATGAACAAAGATGTAAAGGTTCTTAACAAAATTAGTGGTTTAAATCCACAACCACTTTGCAAAGTGGTTTGGCAGTTTCTTATATGGTTAAACGTACATTTATCATGTGATTCTGGAGTTCCCCTTTTAGAAATATGAAAGCTTTGGTCACAGATGTATCGGTATGCAAATGTCTATATTTACAATCCCAGTAACTGGAAACCCACTAGATCTCCTTTAACTAGTTATAAATAAGCACCCCTACAATTGCATAGCACTTACCAATAAAGAATGAAGTATCAGTTCCTAGAACACTAGTGACTCTCACATGCATTTAGGTGAGAGGATCCACACTCAGAAAGCTACCTGTTGTATGACACTGTGGGACAGGAGGAACTCTAGGGGAACGGGCTGACTGGAGGGGAATCAGTACATTCTGGCAGTGATAGAGTTCTTTTCTGAGAGACTGTGATGATCAGTACATGACTCTGTGAGTTTGTTAGAACTCACAGAGTAAAAATCACATGTTGTGTGACTAAAACCATGCTGACATCTCTGGTGCCCAAGGGCACAGTGTCAGAGATGAGCAGGGGCACGGGGGCAGAGGTCAGGGAGAGGGTGGGGCAGGGAGGCCCCACCTGACCCTGAACTCAGGGCCTGGTTCTCTTTGCAGCTTCTGGTGGGCAAGGACAGTGCTGTGCTTCTGGGTGACAAGGACTCTAGCAGGCGCAAGGCTGGCTTCACCGGTGGCAGGGCCCCTGGATGGAAGGACACACCTGGCAGCAGGTAGGACAGTCAGCTGGGGGTCTCACTCAGCAAGGGAGACGGTGGCAGCAGGCAGAGGTGAGGCCTGGCTTCTCCATGGGGGTGGGGCTCTGAGTAAAACTTTCTGCAAAATTTTAAAAATAGATTAAACAGGACTTGAGAATTTGGACACAACCCATAAGCATGGTGAGAGGTGTGAAGAAGAAAGGATCTAACCTGAGTAACTGGAAAACTCTTTAACTGGCTGTTGCAGGGCTAATGACTGTGAACTCTGCTCAAACCCTATTCAGTAGTTAGACTTGTTCACAGAGCTCTGCCATAGCATTTCTGGAACTAGTATACACGTTACAGGGCTTGATCAAGTGCAGAAGTGCGCTGTAACAGCGAGAGACTGGGCTCTCTGACTCGGAGAGTGAGGGGTGCAGACGGAGGGGGAGGCTGGAACCCGCCCTGTGACACTGGGCTGGAGGGAGAGGCTACTCTGTGAGGGTCTCATGTCCACACAGCGTACAGAGTCTCAAGTACAAACAAGGATAGACGCATGTGGATATGCAGGGTAGCAGCTTAGTGTACGTACTTGCTAATACATGTGCTCGATGGACAGCATGTTCGGTGTATTTATATATAGCTCACAGAAATCATAGGAATGAGCAAAACCAATGGAGTAGATCCCAATTTCCAATAAATTAATCAGGCTTCTGTGGAAAATTTGTAGATTGCAGGACTGGACAGTGAGAATACAAAATAAGCCTGGGGCACTTTAGGGTTCCTGAAAACAAGGAAGTGACTAGAAGTAAATAAAGGATGTCATCATATCAAAGGACATTGAAGGGGCGCCTGGGTGGCTCAATGGGTTAAAGCCTCTGCCTTCGGCTCAGGTCATGATCCCAGGGTCCTGGGAATGAGTCCCACATCGGGCTCTCTGCACCGCAGGGAACCTGCTTCCTCTCCTCTCTCTCTTTGCCTGCCTCTGCCTACTTGTGATTTCTCTCTCTCTCTGTCAAATAAATAAAATCTTAAAAAAAAAAAAAAAAAGAAAGGACATTGAAGCCAGTTTTAAAGGGCTCCCCATGGCCAAACCTAGAGCAGGAGTGTTACTGACTACATCCCTCTTTACGTATAGGAGAGGATACCATGGTGAAGGCTAGTTATCCAGCCTAAATATATAAACACTTAACAATCTCTTTATAGAGATAATACTTGTAAAAACTATCAGGTCATTAATAGTTCCATGAACTATGTAATTTAATTTAATCTTCAACAATTGTGTTTCGGAAGTCTCACAAATTATGCATAAGAGAAGGAAGACAAGGCAAACATTTGGTTGACATTGCAGAGCAAAAATTCAAAGTTTAGATTGCATGTCTTCTTAAAGTGTGCTTTTAACTTTTAAATTTCAAGATATTAAATTACACGTTTGTCTTATTTGTCTTGTATGTGGAGTGAAAGTAGCTTTGGCATTTTGCTTTCCAGAGCATTCATTTAATCCGTTATATTCTTTATAATCATTCAGAGGGAAACATAGCCAGTCACCAAAGAAATTCATATGACAAGATTAAAACAAATATACTATCAGCAACAGAAATAAAGTACTAGAATTAAGTATTCACTGCTGCTATAATGAATATTCATTCAACAAATATTTATCATGCATTCATGTACTTACCACTGTTCTACAAAATGGGACATCAGAATTTTAAAAAGAGAAACTTCTGCCTTCATGAAACTTATTGTAGTTGTCATATAAGGGAAAGAAACAAATACCAGTTAAATAGTGTACGAGAAAAGATTATGGTGATGAATTTCATCAAAAAGTTGGACGTAATCTCTATAGGACTAAAGTTTTTTCATACTGCAAAAGCATTCATTCTTGAAAGATTTTTGGGTATTCTGTTCAGTATGGGATAGACTGATTATCTAGATACCTCTCTGAACCCTGAACAGGTTTGGAGGATATGCTTACTTTCATCTAAATCTGTGTTGTTCAAAAGATCATCCCCACAAAATTCTGTTTCTTGAAAACAGGTTACTGTCTGTTATTAAGTGAGGGGAACATATCCATGTATAAGACATATTAGACAAATACTCCATCATTTAAAATGGAATGGACTTGAAGATACATGAAAGTAAATATGCGTGCTGTGTTGGAATATTATATGAACTATCACCTGTCTTTCATTAAGGGCAATCTGTGTTTGATTTAAAGAATTTCTTAGAAGGGCGGACACATGATTTGGAAAACAGAATGGTGACTGATGATAGGACTTCAGAAGAAGATGAACCTGACTGTTTTGCACTGAAACAAGGGCAGTGTTTGAGACTCAAGAATAGAGAGGAACAGATAGAGTGGGATATCTATCAAGCAATAGATAATTGCTTGAACTCATGGCTGCAGGATGGCCTAAGTTGTTGTTAAGAGAATGAAGCCTGCTGCTTTATTTGAACTCAATGGTATTATTGGAAATAGGTACATATTTAATGAACTTTGATGACATCATGATATGCATTGAACCAAGGGGAGATTATGTATCTCAACAAACTGGTAAGAAAGAGAACTGTGTTTTGAAGGGAAAAATTGGAATATAAATTTTAAAGAGCCAGGGGTGTGGCCAGCCATCAGGAATTTGCTGAAATCTTGAAGTCTTTGGTCTTTGTTAGGACAAGATGCTAGGTATCAGAAAAAGTTGGGTATGATTGTCCCAGATAATGAGTGATAGGTCATAGCTCACAGTTAGGTTATAAATAAACAGAAATATGATTTCTGGGAAATTTTTATTTAAAAATTGTCAATTCTGCAATAGCACAGACACTTTGGCTAAATATGGAAGCATGTTTCCTCTCAGTTGGCCGAGCAGAATGAGAGCAGTAGCCAATGGAAATTATAATTTCTTTTTCATGTACCAGGTAAACTGACCCTGGATTCCTCTTTGGTGTTCACCCCGACCACCACCTGTGCTACTCAGTGTCATAGTGCCAAAGTTGGAGTTCACGAGTGCAATGCTGCCTTACTAATTGATTTTGGGGACAGTATAGTTATGATCCACAATCTCTGAGACTTTGTTGACTGTCACTTCTTATCTTATACATCCTGAGTTAGTCACAGTTTCAGTTTTCCCAGGCTCACTCTTCTAGGAACTGATACCACCGTGTCTGTCATGTCTATAGAAAGTATCAGACTGAATTTCAGGAACTAACATGCACATGTGCTATTTCCAGGTAAGGAGATAAAATATATACATGACATTTCCAGTTAAGTTAAAAGACTGTTTTGTCACAGTTTTTATTGATAATGATACTGAATCCAAGATGTTTTGTAAGGAAATAAAAATATGAAGAGCAGGGCGCCTGGGTGGCTCAGGGGGTTAAAGCCTCTGCCTTCGGCTCGGGTCATGATCCCAGGGTCCTGGGATCGAGCCCCGCATCGGGCTCTCTGCTCAGCAGGAAGCCTGCCTCCTCTCTCTCTCTCTCTCTCTCTCTGCCAACTTGTGATCTCTGTCAAATAAATAAATAAAATCTTTAAGTAAAAAAAATATGAAGAGCAACTGCCCACTAATGTCATTACAGATTAACTTCATTTTGGAAACACATGGCATATCTTTTAAAGTCTAATTTATCATGGTTAAGGAAACAGGCACTTTAAATATCTGGTATTTGTCATAGCTTTAATTTTTAACAACAAAAATGTATTTAATTTTTCTATCCATTATTTACCTTATGTGATTTTTCAAAAGAGACTTCTATAGGGAAAGGAGATTTATTTATTTTTTAAAATATTTTTTAAAAATTAAAAAAAAATTTGAGAGAGCACATGAGTGGCGAGAAGGGGAGAGAAAGAGAATCTCAAGCAGGCTCCATGTTCAACACCCAGCCAACATGGGGCTTGATCCCATGACCCTGAGAGCGTGACCTGAGCTGAAATTCAGTCCTCAGTATAAAATAAATACCTTTCGTTAATGACTGTTTTTTCCTTGGGAAATATTTCCTTATATTGATCCATATATACCAGACTGCTTAAATCTGCCTGGAGTGAAATTCTCCAGCATAGATGAGTAAAGCAGTACTGACATACATTGTTCTGTATTTACATAAAGACATCTTTTCTTCTGGATCCTCTCCTCTCACAGTCTAAGTTCAGTAAGAGTGGTTCCTGGTCACAATATATGTTGGTCATCATTTCAGAATTTACTAGAGCATCATTCAACTTTATCCTTTATCCTCCCCTTACTGGAGATTAGTACAGTAGCCTTCTTTTTTCCAGCTATTCTGACAGAAGGCATCATTGTGCTAAATTAGAAATGTAGTCTTTATGAAGATGAAGAAAGTAAAGTGAAATTTTAAATAGAGTATGTTAAAAGTTTGGTTTAATCTCTGTTAGAAGATAATTAGACAAGAGAAGCCTGGGTGGCTCAGTCTGTTAAACATCCGCCTTCGGCTCAGGTCATGATCTCAGCATCCTGGGTAGATCCCTGCATTAGGCTTCCTCCTTGGTGGGAGCCTGCTTCTCCCTCTGCCTGCTGTTCCCCTGCTTGTGTGCTCTCTCTCTCTCTCTCTCAAATAAAAAAATAAATAAAATTGTTTACCAAAAAAAGAAAATAACTAGACACTATTCTTGTCTATCTTTAAAAATATCCATTACTGTAGCATAGAACTCAACATAAACATGCTGAATTTTTTTTTTTTGAATTCCATTTTTTAAATCTACAGTGGAAGATTTTGCTTTTTTTTAACATATATTTTTATCCCCAGGGGTACAGGTCTGTGAATCACCAGGTTTACACACTTCACAGCACTCACCAAAGCATATACCCTCCCCAATGTCCATAATCCCACCCCCTTCTCCCAAACCCCCTCCCCCCAGCAACCCTCAGTTTGTTTTGTGAGATTAAGAGTCACTTATGGTTTGTCTCCCTCCCAATCCCATCTTGTTTCATTGATTCTTCTCCTACCCACTTAAGCCCCCATGTTGCATCACCACTTCCTCATATCAGGGAGATCATACGATAGTTGTCTTTCTCTGCTTGACTTATTTCGCTAAGCATGATACGCTCTAGTTCCATCCATGTTGTCGCAAATGGCAAGATTTCATTTCTTTTGATGGCTGCATAGTATTCCATTGTGTATATATACCACATCTTCTTGATCCATTCATCTGTTGATGGACATCTAGGTTCTTTCCATAGTTTGGCTATTGTGGACATTGCTGCTATAAACATTCGGGTGCACGTGGCCCTTTGGATCACTACGTTTGTATCTTTAGGGTAAATACCCAATAGTGCAATTGCTGGGTCGTAGGGAAGTTCTATTTTCAACATTTTGAGGAACCTCCATGCTGTTTTCCAGAGTGGCTGCACCAGCTTGCATTCCCACCAACAGTGTAGGAGGGTTCCCCTTTTTCCACATCCTCGCCAGCATCTGTCATTTCCTGACTTGTTGATTTCAGTCATTCTGACTGGTGTGAGGTGATATCTCATTGTGGTTTTGATTTATATTTCCCTGATGCCAAGGGATATGGAGCACTTTTTCATGTGTCTGTTGGCCATCTGGATGTCGTCTTTGCAGAAATGTCTGTTCAAGTCCTCTGCCCATTTCTTGATTGGATTATTTGTTCTTTGGGTGTTGAGTTTGCTAAGTTCTTTATAGATTCTGGACACTAGTCCTTTATCTGATATGTCGTTTGCAAATATCTTCTCCCATTCTGTCAGTTGTCTTTTGATTTTGTTAACTGTTTCCTTTGCTGTGCAAAAGCTTTTGATCTTGATGAAATCCCAATAGTCCATTTTTGCCCTTGCTTCCCTTGCCTTTGGCGTTGTTCCTAGGAAGATGTTGCTGTGGCTGAGGTCGAAGAGGTTGCTGCTTGTGTTCTCCTCAAGGATTTTGATGAGGTCCTTCATCCATTTTGAGTCTATTTTTGTGTGTGGTGTAAGGAAATGGTCCAATTTCATTTTCTGCATGTGGCTGTCCAATTTTCCCAGCACCATTTATTGAAGAGGCTGTCTTTTTTCCATTGGACATTCTTTCCTGCTTTGTCGAAGATTAGTTGACTGTAGAGTTGAGGGTCTATTTCTGGGCTCTTTATTCTGTTCCATTGATCTATGTGTCTGTTTTTGTGCCAGTACCATGCTGTCTTGATGATGACAGCTTTGTAATAGAGCTTGAAGTCCGGAATTGTGATGCCCCAACGTTGGCTTTCTTTTTCAATATCCCTTTGGCTATTCGAGGTCTTTTCTCATTCCATATAAATTTTAGAATTATTTGTTCCATTTCTCTGAAAAAGAAGGATGGTACTTTGATAGGAATTGCATTAAATGTGTAGATTGCTTTAGGTAGCATAGACATTTTCACAATATTTATTCTTCCAGTCCAGGAGCATGGAACATTTTTACATTTCTTTGTGTCTTCCTCAATTTCTTTCATGAGTACTTTATAGTTTTCTGAGTATAGATTCTGTGCCTCTTTGGTTAGGTTTATTCCTAGGTATCTTATGGATTTGGGTGCAATTGTAAATGGGATTGACTCCTTAATTTCTCTTTCTTCTGTCTTGCTGTTGGTGTAGAGAAATGCAACTGATTTCTGTGCATTGATTTTATATCCTGACACTTTACACATTACTGAATTCCTGTACAAGTTCTAGCAGTTTTGGAGTGGAGTCTTTTGAGTTTTCCACATATAGTATCATATCATCTGCGAAGAGTGATAATTTGACTTCTTCTTTGCCGATTTGGATGCCTTTAATTTCCTTTTGTTGTCTGATTACTGAGGCTAGGACCTCTAGTACTATGTTGAATAGCAGTGGTGATAATGGACATCCCTTCCGTGTTCCTGACCTTAGCGGAAAAGCTTTCAGTTTTTCTCCATTGAGAATGATATTTGCGGTGGGTTTTTCATAGATGGCTTTGATGATATTGAGGTATGTGCCCTCTATCCCTACACTTTGAAGAGTTTTGATCAGGAAGGGATGCTGTACTTTGTCAAATGCTTTTTCAGCATCTATGGAGAGTATCATATGGTTCTTGTTCTTTCTTTTATTGATGTGTTGTATCACACTGACTGATTTGCGGATGTTGAACCAACCTTGCAGCCCTGGAATAAATCCCACTTAGTCGTGGTGAATAATCCTTTTAATGTACTGTTGAATCCTATTGGCTAGTATTTTGTTGAGTATTTTCGCATCTGTGTTCATCAAGGATATTGGTCTATAGCTCTCTTTTTTGGTGGGATCCTTGTCTGGTTTTGGGATCAAGGTGATGCTGGCCTCATAAAATGAGTTTGGAAGTTTTCCTTCCATTTTTATTTTTTGGAACAGTTTCAGGAGAATAGGAATAGTTCTTCTTTAAATGTTTGGTAGAATTCCCCCGGGAAGCCGTCTGGCCCTGGGCTTTTGTTTGTTTGGAGATTTTTAATGACTGTTTCAATCTCCTTACTGGTTATGGGTCTGTTCAGGCTTTCTATTTCTTCCTGGTTCAGTTGTGGTAGTTTATATGTTTCTAGGAATGCATCCATTTCTTCCAGATTGTCAAATTTATTGGTGTAGAGTTGCTCATAGTATGTTCTTATAATAGTTTGTATTTCTTTGGTGTTAGTTGTGATCTCTCCTCTTTCATTCATGATTTTATTTATTTGGGTCCTTTCTCTTTTCTTTTTGATAAGTCCGGCCAGGGGTTTATCAATTTTATTAATTCTTTCAAAGAACCAGCTCCTAGTTTCATTGATTTTTTCTATTGTTTTTTTGGTTTCTATTTCATTGATTTCTGCTCTGATGTTTATGATTTCTCTTCTCCTGCTGGGCTTAGGGTTTCTTTATTGTGCTTTCTACAGCTCCTTTAGGTGTAGGGTTAGGTTGTGTACCTGAGACCTTTCTTGTTTCTTGAGAAAGGCTTGTACCGCTATATATTTTCCTCTCAGGACTGCCTTTGTTGTGTCCCACAGATTTTGAACCGTTGTA
Organism: Mustela erminea; assembly: GCF_009829155.1. Classification (NCBI taxonomy): domain Eukaryota; kingdom Metazoa; phylum Chordata; class Mammalia; order Carnivora; family Mustelidae; genus Mustela; species Mustela erminea. The sequence continues at coordinate 23,966,639 of NC_045627.1, read as the reverse complement.
TTTTCATTATCATTTGTTTCCATGCTTTTTTTCAATTCTTCTTTAATTTCCCGGTTGACCCATTCATTCTTTAGAAGGATGCTGTTTAGTCTCCATGTATTTGGGTTCTTTCCAAACTTCCTTTTGTGGTTGAGTTCTAGCTTTAGAGCATTGTGGTCTGAAAATATGCAGGGAATGATCCCAATCTTTTGATACCGGTTGAGTCCTGATTTAGGACCGAGGATGTGATCAATTCTGCAGAATGTTCCATGTGCACTAGAGAAGAATGTGTATTCTGTTGCTTTGGGATGAAATGTTCTGAATATATCTGTGATGTCCATCCGGTCCAGTGTGTCGTTTAAGGCCTTTATTTCCTTGCTGATCTTTTGCTTGGATGATCTGTCCATTTCAGTGAGGGGAGTGTTAAAGTCCCCTACTATTATTGTATTATTGTTGATGTGCTTCTTTGATTTTGTTATTAATTGGTTTATATAGTTGGCTGCTCCCACGTTGGGGGCATAGATATTTAAAATTGTTAAATCTTCTTGTTGGACAGACCCTTTGAGTATGATATAGTGTCCTTCCTCATCTCTTATTATAGTCTTTGGCTTAAAATCTAATTGATCTGATATAAGGATTGCCACTCCTGCTTTCTTCTGATGTCCATTAGCATGGTAAATTCTTTTCCACCCCCTCACTTTAAATCTGGAGGTGTCTTCGGGCTTAAAATGAGTTTCTTGGAGGTAACATATAGATGGGTTTTGTTTTTTTATCCATTCTGATACCCTGTGTCTTTTGACAGGGGCATTTATCCCATTAACATTCAGGGTAACTATTGAGAGATATGAATTTAGTGCCATTGTATTGCCTGTAAGGTGACTGTTACTGTATATGGTCTCTGTTCCTTTCTGATCTACCACTTGTAGGCTCTCTCTTTGCTTAGAGGACCCCTTTCAATATTTCCTGTAGAGCTGGTTTGGTGTTTGCAAATTCTTTCAGTTTTTGTTTGTCCTGGAAGCTTTTAATCTCTCCTATTTTCAATGATAGCCTAGCTGGATATAGTATTCTTGGCTGCATGTTTTTCTCGTTTAGTGCTCTGAAAATATCATGCCAGCTCTTTCTGGCCTGCCAGGTCTCTGTGGATAAGTCAGCTGCCAATCTAATATTTTTACCATTGTAAGTTACAGACTTCTTTTCCCGGGCTGCTTTCAGGATTTTCTCTTTGTCACTGAGACTTGTAAATTTTACTATTAGGTGACGGGGTGTGGGCCTATTCTTATTGATTTTGAGGGGCGTTCTCTGAACCTCCTGAATTTTGATGCTCGTTCCCTTTGCCATATTGGGGAAATTCTCCCCAATAATTCTCTCCAGTATACCTTCTGCTCCCCTCTCTCTTTCTTCTTCTTCTGGAATCCCAATTATTCTAATGTTGTTTCGTCTCATGGTGTCACTTATCTCTCGAATTCTCCCCTCGTGGTCCAGTAGCTGTTTGTCCCTCTTTTGCTCAGCTTCTTTATTCTCTGTCATTTGGTCTTCTATATCACTAATTCTTTCTTCTGCCTCATTTATCCTAGCAGTGAGAGCCTCCATTTTTTATTGCACCTCATTAATAGATTTTTTGATTTCAACTTCATTAGATTTTAGTTCTTTTATTTCTCCAGAAAGGGCTTTTATATCTCGAGAGGGTTTCTCTAATATCTTCCATGCCTTTTTTGAGCCGGCTAGAACCTTGAGAATTGTCATTCTGAACTCTAGATCTGACATATTACCAATGTCTGTATTGATTAGGTCCCTAGCCTTCGGTACTGCCTCTTGTTCTTTTTTTTGTGTTGAATTTTTCCGTCTTGTCATTTTGTCCAGATAAGCGTATATGAAGGAGCAAGTAAAATACTAAAAGGGTGGCAACAACCCCAGGAAATTATGCTTTAACCAAATCAGAAGAGATCCCAAATCGTGACGGGGGAGAAAGGAGATAAAAAGAGGTTCAAAATGGAAGAAAGAAAAAAAAAAGAAAAGAGAAAAGAAAAGAAAAGAATTTAAAAAAAGAAAACAAATAAGAAAAATATAAAAAAGAAAATATATATATATTAGATAAACTAGTTAAAAAACGTTAAAAAAGAAAAAGGTTAAAGTTAAAAAAAAATTTTACCAGAAGGCGAGAAAAAAAACAAAAAATGACAAAAAATATTAAATTAACTGCAAGACTAATAAAAATCACAGGGCAAAAGCCATGAGTTCCATGCTTTGCTTTCTCCTCCTCTGGAATTCTGCTGCTCTCCTTGGTATTAAAACCGCAGTCCTTGGTAGGTGAACTTGATCCCGGCTGGATTTCTTGTTGATCTTCTGGGGGAGGGGCCTGTTGTAGTGATTCTGAAGTGTCTTTGCCCCAGGCGTAATTGCACCGCCCTTACCAGGGGCGGGGGTGAGTAATCCGCTCAGGTTTGCTTTCGGGAGCTTTTGTTCCCTGAGCGCTCTCCGTAGAGTTCCGGAGTATGGGAATACAAATGGCGGCCTCCTGGTCTCCGGCCCGGAGGAGCCGAGAGCCCAGGGCCCCACTCCTCAGTGCGCCCTCAGAGAATAGCGCCCAGTTAGTCCCGTCTGCCTGACCTCCGGCCGCGCTCCGAGCTCACCGAACCTGCGACCGGTTCAAGGTAACACCGAGCTGTGAGCTTACTGTCAGCTCTGTCTCTGTAGCCGGCTTTCCCGTTCCAATACCCGCAAGCTCTGCGACACTCAGACACCCCCGATCCTTCTGTGACCCTGCGGGACCTGAGGCCACGCTGACCCCGCGAGGGCTTTGCCCCGGTTTAGCCTCTGGATCGATGTCCCTCAGCGGAACAGACTTTTAAAAGTCCTGATTTTGTGCGCCGTTGCTCAGCCGCTTCCCAGGAGCCGGCCCCTCCCCCCAGGGTCTATCTTCCCGTCGCTTTGGATTCACTTCTCCGCCGGTCCTACCTTTCAGAAAGTGGTTGTTTTTCTGTTTCCAGAATTGCTGTTCTTCTTCTCTTCGATCTGCCGATGGATTTTCAGGCGTTTGCAATCTTTAGATAAGCTATCTAGCTGATCTCCAGCTAGCTGAAGTAGTCTCAGCCTGCTACTTCTCCGCCATCTTGACTCCTCCTCCATGCTGAATTTTTATAGAAGATAAAGCTTCTCATTTTTTATGTGCTGATCCTTGTATTTTCGTGATTATGTTTCCACAAACCTCTGTGGTTTATGGTTTTTTGATGTCTTCCCCATCACAGAATTTCGAATCTGTAAGTTAGTACCCTTTCCACCTTTACCTCCCAACACATGCACAGACTGAAACATAAAGGAAAATAAATGCATGATGAGAACAAGTTTCAGAATTGCCATTTTGAAGTACTTTGTGTTTCATAACCCCTGCTGGCATCCACCAGATGAACTAAAACACATACGTGTGGTTGACCCCTGTCATGACTTGGGAACAGGTAGTGGTTTATAACTCACATGTTTCATCAGCCCCTTCAGTGCTCCAATAAACTGACTGTATGAGTCATCCAGTTAAAATTTTCTTTTTGCTAATTTTTTTTCTGCACAGATTGATGATAGTAGCAGTGTAAGAGGTAGTAGTTCTGACATCCCCCCAAATTGGACATCTCAAATCTTCCAGGAAAAATGGATAGACCTCGAAAGAGTCTCAGAATCTACTTATGCTTTGCTGTCATTTCTTAGTCCCCATGGTGGGAACTCATCTCAGAGACAGGTGGTTATAAAACTGTTGGCTCAAAGCTATTCAGAACTGGACGGTCAATTTCATAATAATCATAGGATTTTAGACTAGCATTATTGAGAAACATCACTAATTTCAGCCACCTTAGTTATAAGTGCTCTGAAGAACTTCATCACTTGTTCAAAGCAGAATCTTCCCTCGTGACACCATCAAATGATGAAACAGACACTGAGAATTCAGTGTGGAATTGAAAAGAACATGAGATGTGAGAATGATCTAAGGGGGCATTTCCCTTTGTGTGAGGATGTGTACGTGGTGAAGACTCAGGTGAGTTATAGTGGAGAGAGAGGCAAAAAGAAAACAAAGGAAAGACAAATTGGTAAAAGTAATGGGATAGAAACTAAAAGTGGTTTCACAATGCTAAGTAAATAGGAAACGTACTTCACTTCACTTGTGGGAGTGACTGTTGAGTTTATGAAAGGTGAAATGACTAAGTATAAGGAGTTCAGAGCCCTAGTGGACTGTCGGGGCTTAAAAATAATGACTGGGTAAGGTGATACTGTTTTTCCTATTGTGCTTTTTTTTTTTTTTTTAAAGATTTTATTTATTTGACAGAAAGAGAGACAGTGAAAGGGAATACAAGCAGGGGGAGTGGGAGAGTGAGAGGGAGAAGCAGACTTCCCGCAGAGCAGGGAGCCCAGTGTGGGACTTGGTCCCAGAACCCTGGGATCATGAACTGAGCCGAAGGCAGACGTTTAACAACTGAGCCACCCAGGTGCCCCTGTCGTGTTCTTTAAGGGAGAGGTGTCCAACTCTGTTTTGTTTCCCAAGCTTGCCTTAAAAGGCTTCACATTATCCTTTCTAAAGTTTTTCTTCGGGTAAGAGAAGGACAGCCTTGTCACCGAGTGCTTTCCGGGGAGACTCTTCATAGACCCTACACTTGTAAGGTCCCCTACTTAGGAATTTGATGCCATGGTATGATTATTAATGAGATTTTATCTAGACCTTTTTAATAGACTCTAATTATAAGCTTTATTTCACCCTTTAATGCTCTGTGTTGTGATTATAAGGAGCATTTGATTCTCCTCTATAGTGTGCATAGCTGAGTGTCCTGAGACAAGGATCAAATGTGGAACAGTATTTAAATGTGTTTTCTTGTGAGTTAATACACAGGCATTAGGAATGAGGTAAAAACAGAGATGCTCCTCGCTGAGGAGGAGTAACTTTTATATTAACAAGATGAGTACATTCTTCACATTTCTGCCCCACAAACAAATGGTAAAAATGCAGTGGGGTTTTCAAATGTTAAATAAAACATCAACGTTCAGACCATTGCTTCAGAGCTGAAGGAAATTGTTACCGTGGAAATACAAGGTCATACTAGAAGAATGAAACTGTTCAGCCAGAGGTTCCAGAGAATAACCATTATTGCTGTTTTCCTTTAAAGTTCTCCAGGCTTAATGCTTTATGGAGAGTGGTATATTCCCTATCATCCCACAGTTTGCCCATTGGCGAAGTGTTCATCTGTGCTCCACACATGAGGAATGGATGGACAGTTGGCATGCCTCTAGTTTCCATCAGCACAGACCCCAGAAAGTCACAATTAAGCCCTCATTTTCCGCAGCCTTAGGCATCCCAGTCACCATCATGTCCTCCGACTTCTGCCTCCTGAATAGGCCTCAGGTTTCTCTCCATTCACACTCACCACACATCTCCAGGCTGCAGCGATCTCTCCCCTGAAACACTGGGTCTCCACCGCCTGGCCCTTAGGGTGATGGCTGTCAACACGCAGTGACACGTATGACCGCATGCGCCAGGTGCTCATTTGGTAAGGGAGGTGTGTTTGTGTATTAGCTTTCTAGGGCTGCAGTAGAAATGATGGTATGATTAGTCCCTTAATATGTCACAGATGGGTGTCATCATTGTGGTGGTGGTCAGCAGTCTGACAGGACAGTGTCAGCATGGCCACACTTCCTTGCTGCTCTTGCAGCTCCTCGTGGAAGCCAGTGCTCCTGGCTCCTGGCAGCATTGGGCCAGGCTTTGTCTCTGTCTTCACATGGCTGTCTCAGTGTGCTTTCTCTCCTCCTCTTCTCTACAAGAAAACTGGACACTGATTTTAGAGAACACCCTAAGCTAGGATGTTCTGATCTTGAGATCCTTAGCTTACTTATATCTTTAAAAACCAGTTTTTCTAACAGGGTTACAATGGAAGATTGTAGGGGACGGTAACATTTTCATAGGTCCAACAGCTAATTAAGTAGTGATAACTTATCTTTGTATTCAGGTTTGACAATCTAACATTGGATGGTTGAAATACCTCTTATGTTTGGGTTTAAACCCCACTCAGACTTAAGTCTTGCATTGAAATTCCTTTTTTTTTTTTTTTTTTAGATTTTTATTTATTTATTTATTTGACACAGAGAGAGAGAGAGAGAGAGATCATAAGTAGGCAGGCAGAGAGAGGGACAAGTAGGCAGGCAAAGAGAGAGGGAGCTCGATGCGGGGCTTGATCCCAGGACCCTGGGATCAGGAACTGAGCCGAAGGCAGAGGATTAACCCACTGAGCCACTCAGTAGCCCCTAAATTCTTTAATACCACAGAAAGCTTACAATTAAGTGTTCCGTATCATCAGAGAAACAAATACCAACAAAGAAAGTATATCGCCATTGCTCTCATAGGAAGAAAAACAGGCAGGTGGGAGGGCTTTATAAATTTTGATCATTGTCCAAGATGATGGAGGTATAGGTGTGGGGAGTTGGTTGGGTAAATGCACAGAAGTGAGCCAACTGATGAATAAATGAAGTTCATCTTTTTTCATTTGTTCTCTTTGTCCCTCCCCTAAAACACTTCCAAGTGCCTTCCTAGGTATTTTCAAAAATTTATTTTGGGAAGGCACAACCCCGTTACAAGTAATGGCTATTCACTGGAGATTAACCCTAGTCATCAGAAATCATCTATAGATTTTCTTGCTAAAAGAGTGGTGTTAGGCCTAGATATATACCACTTTCCTATTCTGCCCTTTTTTTCTCTCCCCCAGTATCTTCTTAAGGATTTTTTTTTCATTCATATATACATTTCCATTACATTAATTACCTGTTTATCTACTTTAACCTATTTCTTACTAAAGAATTACAAGGAAAATTGGATTTCACCAAATCTCTTTGTTTCTAAATATTATAGGTTGGGATTTTCTTACTCTTTAAAATATAGTACATAATACTAACTTGAAATATATGATGTGAAATCAGATTTTTTAAGACTGAGTAAGAAGACACATAGATTAGTGAAATACAGGTAAACAGTTCTTCATGTGGAGAGTGTCTCTAAGCCATACTGGTCATTCATATGTTTAACATTTTAATTCACTTTTTCTTGGATGGAAGTGATGTATAGATTGACAGTTGTGAAAGCAACAAAATACATAAATTGTATTCAAGGATGTAAAAAACTGAAATTTCAACATTCTTTCATTTTCCCCCTAATTTTATATATTTCCCAGTTACAAATATTTGGGCAATACTTTATAGAATCAGGGCTATAGCTTATCTTGAGGACTGTGCTTGCCCATTTGAGAGTGCAATATATTTTACCAAAAAAGTACAATTCTACTTTTTGCTGTGCATGATCAGCAGTTTTTTAAAAAAGCTTTGACATAATTTTTTTTTTTTAGTGGTAGTTATAGAAAAACTCAGTTTAATTTTTATTTCTAGGGTGACTTTGCAGTGCTTGTAGGAGATAGGGTAGGAAAATAGGAAGTGTCACATCAGAGCCCATCAGTACTTTCAGTACTGAAGGCTGGGTCTTAAAGTATTTGTGAGTAAGTGTGGATGGACATGTAGGTATTTGTTTTTTAGTTTAACTGGAACAAGCTACTCTCCCCCCTTAGTTTCCTTACCAAAGATTACTACATATATACTGTATTATTTCCCAGAGTTTTGATAGTTGGCTTGAAGCTTCACTTTTAAGGCCTCTAATCTCTGAGATGTAATAAAATGGCAAATTTTAAAAATTAAACATTTAATAAAGTTATGGTCATGGTATAGTTTTGGATTATGGGCTATAAGTACCTTTCATTAATGATGATTAGGTAATTACTGAATGGGAGAAGATACTTGGAAAATGACATATCCATTAAGGATTAGTGCCCAAATATATTTAGAACGTAAATAACTAGGCACCTCAAAAAAAAAATCCAATTAAAAATGTGCAGAATATGTGAATAGACATTTCTCCAAAGAGGACATCCAGATGGCCAACAAACACATGAAAAAATGCTCAACATCACTCATCATCAGGAAAATACAAGTCAAAAGCACCATGAGATATCACTTCACATCAGTCAGGATGGCTAAAATAAAAAATGCAAGAACTACCAGGTGTTGGTAAGGACACGGAGAAAGTGGGTCCCTTGGGCACTGTCTGTGGGGATGCAAACTGGTGTAGCCACTCTGGAAAACAGTAAGGAGGTCCTTCAAAAAGTTAAAAATGGAACTGCACTATGATCTAGTAGTCACACTATTGGGTAGCTACCCCCAAAATACAGAAACGCTAGTTTAAAGAGGTGCATGCACCCCTGTGTTGATAGCAGCATTGTTTACAGTAGCCAAATTATGGAAGCAGCCCAAGGGCCCATCCACTGATGAATGGATAAAGAAGGTGTTGTGTGTGTGTGTGTGTGTGTATATATATATATAAATATATATATATATTTTATATATATATATATAAAATGAAATTTACTCAGCCATAAAAAAGAATAAAATCTTACCATTTGCAACAACATGGATGGAACTAGAGAGTATTATTCTAATCAGAATAAGGCAGTTCAGAGAAAGACAAATACCATATGATTGCAGTCATATATGGAATTGAAGAAACAAAATAAATGAGCAAAGGAAAAAAAAGAAACAAGGAAACGACCCTTAACAACAGAGAAAACACTGCTGATCCCCAGAGGGGAGGTGGGTGAGAGATTGATTAAGTGGGTGATGGGGATGAGGGAGGGCACTTGTTCCGATGAGCACGGGGTGGTGTATGGAACTTTTGGATCACTATTGTACACCTGAAACTAATATTACACCCTATGTTAACTAACTGGAATTAGATGTTTTAAAAAATGATTAGGTAATGGCTTCTTATTTTGAAAGTGTGCTCTCAAAATAATTCACAGGGACTAGTTGGTATCAAGGATTGATCCAGTTACAGGGTGGGTAAGATGCAGGAGTGTTATTTATGCAGAAGTTAGTAGATCCTGCGAGGTGACGACCTCCGCAGAGCCCAATCTATTTATCCAGTGGATTTTAGTGGTTTGTCAAAACATCCAAATTCCACATTATAATTTCACATTTTGATGAGAAAAACACTGTGGGAAAGCTTTTGGATTGTCATTGATTTAAAAAGGAGATGTTTGCTCTGAAGAAGTCTTTCCACTTTGGAATGTGGGATGACTATGTATGTTAATACATGAAGTGTGTTCAGAAAGGGCAGTTCTTTGGTGTTTGTGGGAAGGGTGTGAGTGAATCTCAGGAGACAGCTCTGAGATGTCAGAAACTTGGAGCAGAGAGCAATATAAAACAGGGAGAGAGGCATGTTGAAGTCAGTCACAAATATACATACGGAGAAGATATTTTGGGATAATCTGGCTTTGTGATATTATTGAGGCCAGAAAGTCTAGTGATTTATTTATTTCCCGCTGGCCTTGACTTGTGCCCGCCTTCAGGTTGCACGTCCTAGGGAGGGACTTCTAGCTCCATACATGTGAAAGGAGCCACTGGTTGTTAAAGCCCTGATTCTCCACCCATGAGTAAGCATGGCTCTGACCTGTTAAGAATGGACTCAGGGACCAGACAGTCGATGCCATAGTTGACAGTCATATTCCAGATTTTAGTAAGTATGGAGTTAGTAAATATGAGTATGGAATTAGTAAATATAGTTCATTTTACTTGTTTAAACCTTGTTGACACTTCTCTATTTTTCCACTCTCTTTTGTTTCCTTTATTTAATGCACCGTATATTATATTTTTTAAAAAATTTTTGTTAAAATGTAATGTATTATTTGCCCCAGGGGTACAGGTCAGTGAATCATCAGGCTTAAACATTTCACAGCAATCACCATAGCACATACCCTCCCCAGTGTCCATAACCCAGCTACCCTATCCCTACCCCCACCCACTCCCCAGTAACCCTCAGTTTGTTTCCTGAGATTAAGAATCTCTTATGGTTTGTCTCCATCCTGATCCCATCTTGTTTCATTATTTCCTTACCTCCCCTCCACAACCCCCTGTGCTGCCTCTCAAATTTCTCATATCAGAGAGATCATATGATAATTGTCTCTCTCTGATTGACTTATTTTGCAGAGCATAATACTGTCTAGTTCTATCCACATCTTTGCAAATGGCAAGATTTCATTTCTATTCATGGTTGCATAGTATTCCATTGTATGTATACACTACATCTTTATCCATTCATCTATTGACGGACATCTAGGTTGGCTATTGTGGACATTGCTGCCATAAACATTTGGGTGCATGTGCCCCTTCAGATCACTACATTTGTATCTTTACGGTAAATATCCAGTAGTGTGATTGCTGGGTCATAGGGTCTACTTTCAACTTTTTGAGGAACCTCCATACAGTTTCCCAGGTGGCTGCACCAGCTTGCATTCCCACCAACAGTGTAGGAGCGTTCCCCTTTCTCCACATCCCCACCAGCATCTGTTGTTTCCTGATTTGCTAACATCAGCCATTCTGACTGGTGTGAGGTGGTAACTCACTGTGGTTTTGATTTGTATTTCCCCGATGGCAAGTGATTTTTAGCACTTTTCCATGTGTCTCTTGGCCATCTGGATGCCTTCTTTGCAGAAATGTCTGTTCATGTCTTATGCCCATTTCTTGATTGTCTTATTTATTTTTGCAGTGTTGTGATAAATTCTTTATAGACTTTGGATACTAGCCCTTCATCTGATATGTCATTTGTGAATACCTTCTCCCATTCTGTCAGTTGTCTTTCGGTTTTGTTGATTGTTTCCTTTGCTGTGCAAAAGCTTTTGATCTTGATGAAGTCCCAATGCTTCATTTTTGCCCTTGCTTCCCTTGCTTTTGTCAATGTTTCTAAGGAAGAATTTGCTGTGTCTGAGGTCGAAGAGGTTACGGCCTGTGTTCTCCTCAAGAATTTTGTTGGATTCCTGTCTCACATTGAAATCTTTCATCCATTTTGAGTCTATTTTTGTGTGTGTGGTATAAGGAAATGGTCCACTTTCATTCTTCTGAATGTGGCTGTCCAATTTTCCCTGCAGCATTTGCTGAAGAGACTGTCTTTTTCCCATTGGACATTCTTTCCCATTGGACATTCTTTTTCCCATTGGACATTCTTTGTCGAAGATTATTTGACCAAAGAGTTGAGGGTCCATTTCTGGGCTCTCTATTCTGTTGCACTGATCTGTGTGTCTGTTTTTATGCCAGTACCATACTGTCTTGATGATTATAGATTTGTAATAGAGCTTGAAGTCTGGAATTGTGATACCACCAACTTTGGCTTTCTTTTTCAACATTCCTCTGGCTATGTGGTTTTTTTTTCTGGCTCCATATAAATTTTAGGATTGTTTGTTCCATTTCTTTGAAAAACAAATTGATGGTATTTTGAATAGGGACTTAATGTTAAATGTTCAGATTGCTTTAGGTAGTATAGACATATTCACCATATTTGTTGTTCCATTCCATGAGCGTGGAACATTTTTTCATTTCTTTATGTCTTCCTCCATTTATTTCATGAGTATTTTATAGTTTATTCCTAGGTATCCTGTGGTTTTGGGTGCAACTGTAAATGGGGTTGACTCCTTAATTTCTCTTTCTTCTGTCTTGCTGTTGGTGTATAGAAATGCAACTGATTTCTGTGCATTGGTTTTATATCCTGAATCTTTACTGAATTCCCTTATGAGTCTGTCAATTTTGGAGTGGAGTCTTTTGGCTTTTCCACATAAAGTATCATATCATCTGCAAAGAGTGAGAGTTTCACTACTTCTTTGCCAATTGGGATGACTTTAATTTCTTTTTGCTGTCTGATTGTTGAGGCTAGGTGTTCTAGTACTATGTTGAATAGCTGTGGTGATAGTGGGCATCCCTGCTGTGTTCCTGACCTTAGGGGAAGAGCTCTCAGTTTTTCCCCATTGAGATTGATACTCGCTGTGGATTTTTCATAGATGGTTTTGATGATATTGAGGTGTGTACCCTCTATTCCTACACTTTTAAGAGTTTTGTTCAAGAGTGGATGCTGTACTTTGTCAAATGCTTTTTCAGCATCTATTGAGAGTATCATATGCTTGTTCTTTCTTTTATTAATATATTATATCACATTGATTGATTGGCAGATGTTGAACCAACCTTGCAGCCCAGTAATAAGTCCAACTTGGTCGTGGTGAAGAAATCTTTTATTCATTCATTCATACATTCATTTATTTATTATCATTTTTATTTTTTAAAGATTTCATTTATTTTACAGAAAGACACAGTGAGAGAGGGAACACAAGCAGTGGGAGAGGGAGAGGGAGAAGCAGGCTCCTTGCTGAGCAGGGAGCCTGATGTAGGGCTCAATCCCAGGATCCCAGGATCATGACCTGAGTCAAAGGCAGATGCTTAATGACTGAGCCCCCCAAGTACACCATGAATAATCCTTTTAATGTATTGTTGGATCCTGTTGGCTAGTATTTTGGTGAGAATTTTTGCATCCATGCTCATCAAGGATATTGGTCTGTAATTCTCCTTTTTGATGGGGTCTTTGTCTGGTTTTGACATCAAGATAATGCTGGCCTCAAAAAATGAGTTTGGAAATTTTCCTTCCATTTCTATTTTTTGGTACAGTTTCAGGAAAATAGGTATTAATTCTTCTTTAAATGTTTGGTAGAATTCCCCTGGAAAGCCGTCTGGCCCTGGGTTCTTGTTTGTTGGAAGATTTTTGATGACTGCTTCAGTCTCCTTAGTGGTTATGGGTCTGTTCAGGTTTTCTATTTCTTCCTGGTTCAGTTGTGGTAGTTTATATATCTCTAGGAATGCATCCATTTCTTCCAGATTTTCAATTTTGCTGGCATATACTTGCTCATAATATGTTCTTACAGTCATTTGTATTTCTTTGGTGTTGGTAATCTCTCATCTTTCATTCATGATTTTATTAATTTGGGCCTTTTCTCTTTTCTTTTAATAAATTCTCTCCAGGGGTTTATCAATCTTATTCTTTCAAAGAACAAGCTCTTAGTTTCCTTGATCTGTTCTTCACTTCTTTTGGTTTCTATTTCATTGATTTCTGCTCTGATCTTTATGATTTCTCTTCTCCTGCTGGGTTTAGGCCTTCTTTGCTGTTCTTTATCCAGCTCCTTTAGGTGTAGGATTAGCTTGTGTACTTGAGACCTTTCTTTTTTCTTGAGAAAGGCTTGTAGTGCTTTGTGCTTTCCTCTCAGGACTGCCTTTGCTGTGTCCAAAATATTTTTGAACAGTTGTGTTTTCATTTTCATTTGTTTCCATGAATTTTTCCAATTCTTCTTTAATTTCCTGGTTGACCCATTCATTCTTTAGTAGGATGCTCTTTAGCCTCCATGTAGTTGAGCTCTTTCCAACTTTCTTTTTGTGATTGAGTTCTAGTTTCAGAGCACTGTGGTCTGAAAATATGCAGTGAATGATCCCAGTCTTTTGGTACTGGTTGAGACCTGATTTGTGATCCAGGATGTGATGTATTCTGGAGAATGTTTTATGTGCACTAGAGAAGAATGTGTATTCTGTTGATTTGGGATGGAATGTTCTGAATATATCTGTGATGTCCATCTGGTCCAGTGTGTCATTTAAGGCCTTTATTTCCTTGTTTATCTTTTGCTTGGTTGATCTGTCTATTCCAGTGAGGGGGCTGTTAGAGTCTTCGACTATTATTGTATTATTGTTGGTGTGTTTCTTTGATTTTGTTGTTATTTGGTTTATATTAATTGGCTGCTCCCATGTTCAGGTCATAGATATTTAAAATTGTTAGATCTTCTTGTTGGACATACCCTTTGAATATGATATAGTGTTCATCTTTTATTATAGTCTTTGGCTTAAAATCTATTTGATCTGATGTAAGGATTGCCGCCCCAGCTTTCTTTTATTGTCCATTAGCATGGGAAATTGTTTTCCATTCCCTCACTTTAAATCTGGAAGTGTCTTTAGGTCTAAAATGAATTTCTCGTAGACAGCATATGGATGGGTCTTGGTTTTTTATCCATTCTGATACCCTGTGTCTTTTGATTGGGGCATTTAGCACATTTACATTCAGGGTTGCTGTTGAAAGATATGGATTTAGTACCATTGTATTGTCTGGAAGTTGACTATGACTGTATATTGTCCCTGTTCCTTTCTGGTCTATTACTTTTAAGCTCTCTATTTGCTTAGAAGACCCCTTTCAATAATTCCTATAGGGCTGGCTTGATATTTTCAAATTCTTTTAATTTTTGTTGGTCCTGAAAGCTTTTTATCTCTCCTTCAATTTTCAATGACAGCTTAGCTGGATATAGTATTCTTGGCTGCATGATTTTCTCATTTAGTGCTCTGAATATATCATGTCAGTCCTTTCTGACCTCCAGGTCCCTGGGGATAAGTCTTTTCCCAATCTATTATTTCTGCCATTGTATGTTATAGACTTCTTGTCCTGAGCAGCCTTCAGGGTTTTCTCTTTGTCACTAAGACTTGTAAGTTTTACCATTAGATGAAAGAGTGTGGAACTGTTTTTATTGATTTTGAGGGGGCTTCTCTGTGCCTTCTGGATTTTGATGCTTGTTTCCTTTGCCATATTAGGGAAATTCTTTACTAGAATTTGCTCCAGTATACCTTCTGTCCACCTCTTTCTATCTCTTCCTTTGGGATCCCAATTCTTCTAATATTTTATCTTATGGTATCACTTATCTTTTGATTTCTCCCCTTGGGGTCCAGTAGTGTTTGTTTCTCTTTTGCTCAGCTTCTTTATTCTCTGTCATTTGATCTTCTAGAACCCTAATTCTCTCTTCTGCCTAATTTATCCTAGCAGTAAGAGCCTCCAATTTTTATTGCATGTCATTAATAGCTTTTTAAAATTTCAACTTTGTTAGATTTTAGTTCTTTTATTTCTCTAGAAAGGGATTTTATTTCTCCAGAAGGAGATTCTCTAATATCTTCCATTCTTTTTTTTGAGCTCACCAAACACCTTGATAATCATCATTCTGAACTCTAGTTCTGACATGTTACTAATGTCTGTATTGATTAAGTCCCTAGGTGTAGGTAATGTGTCTTGTTCCTTTTTTTTTTTTTTTTTTTGTGGTGAGTTTTTCTACCTTGTCATTTTTTCCAGATAAGAATAGGTGAATGAGAGAACAAAATACTAAAGTGTTGCAAAGACCCCAGAAAAATATATACTAACCAAATCAGAAAAGACCCAAAACCATTGTAGAAGAAGAAATGGGAGAAATATAAAAAATTATATATATATATATATATATATATATATATATATATATATATATATAAAACTGGTGAATAGAAGAGAGCCTCCCACCTCATTTTGGGTATATTCTGGTGTCTTCGAAGAAACTACCACCCCAAATTGTAAAGAACGAAAAGCATATATATGCACATACATACACATATATATACACACACATACATATATATATATATACACACACACACACACACACACACAAAATTAGGGTAAACAGGATAAAGGGATAAAATATGACTAAAGATAAGAATTTAAAAAGATTCTATAAAGGGGGGTGCCTGGGTGGCTCAGTGGGTTAAAGCCCCTGCCTTCAGCTCAGGTCATGATCCCAGGGTCCTGGGATTGAGCCCTGAATTGGGCTCTCTGCTAAGTAGGGAGCCTGCTTCCTCCTCTCTCTCTGCCTGATTCTCTACCTAGTTGTGATTTCTCTCTGTCAAATCAATAAAATAAAAAAAGATATTCTATAAAGGAATCGATAAGATAAGTTAGTTGGAAAAAAGAAAAAAAAAAGGGGCAGACTGTGATCTAGCTGGGGACTAGAAGAAAGCCATGCACTAGATTTAGGATATATTTTGATCTATTGGATGAAATTGTGTCCCAACATTTTAGTTAAAAAAATCCTATATGTGTAGAAAAATGAGGTTAAATATAATGAAGGGATAAATAGGAGTACAATATTGGAAATTTTAAAAGATTTTTTAAAAAATGTACTGATAGGATAAAATAGTTAACAAAGGCTAAAAGAGGAAGGAGGGACAGTTAAAAAAAAAATTGAAAAAATAAAATTAAGAAAATTTTACTTGGAAAGACTAAAGGATCATGGGGAAAAAACCCATGAGTTCTATGTGGTGCTTTCTTGTATTTCTGGAGTTCTGCAGTTCTCCTTGATGTGTGAACCTGGTCTTGCCTGGATATTCTTGTTGATCTTCTGGGGGAGGGGTCTGTGGCAGTGATTCTCAAATGTCTTTGTTTTTTTTTTTTTTTTAAAGATTTTATTTATTTATTTGACAGAGAGAAATCACAAGTAGATGGAGAGGCAGGCAGAGAGAGAGAGAGGGAAGCAGGCTCCCTGCTGAGCAGAGAGCCCGATGCGGGCCTCGATCCCAGGACCCTGAGATCATGACCTGAGCCGAAGGCAGCGGCTTAACCCACTGAGCCACCCAGGCGCCCTCAAATGTCTTTGTTGAAGGCACAATGGCACCTCTCTTGCCAGGGGCCAGGCTAAGTTATCTGCTTGGGTTCACGCTTGGGAGCTTTTGTTTCCTGAACGCTTACCCTAGAGCTTTGGAGAAGGAGAATGAAGATGGCAGCCTCCCAGTCTCCTGTCTGGAGGAGCTGAGAATTCAGGGCCCCACTTTTCAGTGCACCCTCAGAAAACAGTCAGTCCCTCCCATTTCCCTACTCTCTGGCTGCACTCCGAGCTCACCCGGCATGTGACTGCATGTTTCTATCTCTGGCGCATAGCCACTTTTGGAGTCTTCAAATCCAGTAGATTCCTACCGTGTGCTCCTACGCCACTCCTCTCATAGGAGGAAGGTGAGTCTCCCTAGATCTGCTGCTTGAGGGGTCCCTGCTTGAAGAGTAGTGTTCTTATTATTCCTCTGGTCATGGTTTTGGTAACCCAGAGCTGAGAGCTCACTGCTTGGCTCCGTCTCTACAGCCAGCTTCCCCGCCCTGATACCTGGGAGCTCTGCCACCCTCAGATACCCCAGTCTTTCTGTGACCCTGCGTGTCTTGAGACCACACCGTCCCTATGAGGGCTTCACTCCCTACTTAGCCTCTGGAGTGATGTCCCTCTTGGAGCAGACTTTAAAAGTTCTGATTTTGTGCTCAGCTGCCCTACCACTTGCTGGGAGCTGGCCCCTCCCCGGTGGTCTATCTTCTCATAGGTTGCCTGGGATTCACTTCTCCACAGGTCCTACCTTCCAGAAAGTGGTCAATTTTCTGTTCCTAGAATTGCTGCTCTTCTTTTCTTTCTTCTGTTGAGTTTTTAGGTGTTAACTATCCTGCTGAACTCTTGGGACCTAATGATATTTCAGTCTGCCACTCCTCTGCTGTCTTGCTTCCCTTCCCCTCCCTGTATGTTATCTTTAAAGCTTTAACATGTCAAACCCATTTCTTTCTTATGTGTAATTGTATCCCTTAGTATGGTATCTTGTTTGTTCCAACATTGAACAATATTTTATTTAAATAAGAATGGATGGATAGATGATCACCTGGGTGGCTTAGGTCATGATCATTGAGTTCCTGGGATCAAGTCAAAGCTCCTTGCTCAGCAGGGAGCCTGCGTCTTCCTTTGACCCTCTCCCGCCCCATGTTCTCTCTTTCTCTCTCTCTCACTCTCTTTCAAATAAAATCTTTCAAAAAAAAAGAAAGAATGGTGGATAGAATAGGTGAAGGGGATTATGTGGTACAGACTAGCAGCAATAAAATAAATAAGAGTAAGATGAATAGGGAATCAAATCAGGAACACTGTGACAACTTTGTATGGTAACTGGTAACAATTAGACTTACTGTGCTGACCATTTTGTGAGGTATACAAATATTGAATCACAGTGTGTATACCTGAAACTAAAGCAATGTTGTAGGTCCATTATTCTTCAATTTAAAAAGTTAACATTGATTCTGAAACTTAAGGGAAAAAAACCCAATTATCAAGTTGTGATGTGCAAGACTCAGAACCTGCACGTACAGTGTGGCTGTGCAGGACCTGTTCTCACTCTCTTCCATAGTTGTGCTTCCTGGGTCACTATATAAGTCAGAGACCACATGTTCATCTGACATTCAGCAGAGTGGATGGGCCCCAAAGTGTCCTCTGTGGCATGACCATCAAGTGAAGTCTGTATTAAAGTGGCCTAGACTCTACTATATTTTGCAAAGTCTAAAATTAACATAACTCTTAAGTTACTGATCTTTTCCCCTCTTGTAAACAACAGACATGACCTTTGCATGGGCTGGTGTGGTCAGCAGGGGTTGAGACAGACCAAGGGCCCCTTTAAGCTCCTTCAAGTCCTTGTCCTGAGAGAAGCTGTGCACTGTCACCTGCTATTGCTGATCTTCTGGACTCCTCTGAAGGGCCCAGATGTCAGTGGAGCTAGTGAGCTTCTGTGGAGCAAGTGTGGAGAAGTGAGAACATGTGCACCCTCCCACTTGTGTACTTATTATTCTTAGAGGTGGCTGTGTTTTGTTAGAGCTCTTGTTTGGGGTGTGTGTTTTGTTAATGGCAGTGGTCTTCTGAATAGAAGGCCTCCGTGTTAGTGTTAAGTTACTTCCGTGACACTCGTGCCAACTGGATCTCAGTACTCAATGTCCATGTTACAGTTCCTGTTAAATACTCACTTGTGTCTCAGAACCAGCTTGGTCCCTGATCCAGAAGCACTGGCACTTCATGACGGGACTCAGGGTTTCATTAGTGGCCTGTCCCCTCATCTGCTCTCTCCCATGTAAGTTGCTGCTGGAAGTGATACATTGTGGCCCATGAGAAAGTCTTCAGAACTGATCAGGACTAGGTAGACAGCATTAGGAATGGATCTGGTGATGACTTCTTTCTTCCCATATTCTGGTAGAGATGGCAAGGAAGTCACCCTCAACTTGCGAATACTGTAAGTACTTAGAACCTCCAAAATGGAAATAATAACCAAGCAGTTCACATAGCTCCATTCTCATAGAAGTGCACGGAACTGGGGAAAAATGAGTGCTGGCATGAGTGCTCAAGGTAGAAAAGTAAACCACCACTCAGAACGTGAGTGCCTTGGAAGAAAACACATTGGTAGGAAATAATTTTCTGTGTGGGCTACACTAAATTGTGCTCTTTGAATAATCATATTGCATGGAATATCTGGATTATTCAGCTATGAAATAGCAAAAATTAAAATAATGTGTAGGCTTTAAGGTCAGTTTACTATTCGGCCTGTAACCCAGTCTAGTTTATAAAGGTTGAATTTTCATTGTCAATATCCAGGTACCATTTTGAATTAATTTTACCAGAGGCTATATTTCCAGGGTCTCCTCACCATGTGTGCTGAACCAGATTTAGAGCCAGTGGTGTTGGATGCTGATAATTCTTGTTAGGTGGTTATAGAATGGAATTTGTTATTTTTCTTTGTAAATTATATTCACTTGATCTGATGGAAGTTGAGAAAACCTCAGTACAATTAATACTACAGACTGTGTCTTGTAAATTGAGAACTAATAATATATTTAATACTACCAAGTGACTTTGAATTGAGGGGCAATACCAGAGTACACCTGTATCAAGAAGTTTAACAACAGGTGACTATGCATTGGAAAAATCATTACAATAGTCTAAAGTAGTTCTCAGATACAGAATTAAATCAATAATAGGCTACAATGGTCAATGATGTGTGCAATATTTAAAATAATGTTATTAAAAATGTGAAATTTTATTATCTTAGCCAAATACTTTCAAACTTATGGTCTATAGATCCCTGATACCTTTGTTAATAGATATCTTCAAAGCAAAGGACAATAATGGATTACTAAATTGGAGAGTAAATTCCAGACAGCTAATTTTAATCTAATAGGACAATACCAGTTTGTTCTGAAAAGTTGGAATTTCAAAGAATATGTGGTATCAGGAATGTATGGATACAGAATGATTAATCCAGAAGTAAGATTTTGTAGAGGAGATACCTTTATCCTAGAAATACAAGATGTACATATACTCAGACACCAAACAAATACATCAGTAGGTATTAGGGCAAACCACAGTCCTAGGTGCTAGAAAGAAATTAAAGAGAATCCTGGAGTTTATAAACTTCCAGATAATTTGGTTTGGAGACTAAAGACATGAATATATATAAAAACCTACATATCAGTAAAAGATCCCTAAATGTACTCTGCAGAGTAACTATCCTGACACCACAAGAGAATGGTTCAGATTCTCCCATACAAAGAGAAGCACTGTCATGTCACACTGGTAGAAGACGATCTTCTAGGTTCCCACTTAGCATAACTGGATAGCCAGCGTCTGTCTACACCGCTGCTCTGGTAGCTGTCATTAGTCGGAGTCAGTTTGTTCTTAGTTCTTTAGACTACTTCCAGACTTTAATGAAAGATAGCTTTACAATGACATTTCACGATTTTGCATTACAGGACATTCCTCTTCTTTAATAAAGCATTGTTCTATTCATATTCGTATTAGAGCAACTTAAGTATTTATGTAAATGAAATAATTTTATTTAAATTGTCATCTAGAAAGTAATCTGTTTTCATGAATATTATTAACAGATGTCCTTCCCTGTCCTCCCCACTGCAAAATGGTATCTGTAAGAGAGAGAGAAAGACCTGGGAATTCAGAGACACTGGGTTTAGCTTGCTCCTGGAGACAAGTTTGCAGCTGGGAATTTTAAATGCCAGATAAGAATACTGCAGAGAATGAAGTCAGCACACATAAGAGAAAAGATCTAAAAAGAAGTATGAGGTTGGCGTGTCAAATGACAGCCAAACTTCTTTCCTTTCTGTTAGGGTTGGGTGAAACTTCCCACAGTCTCTCTGGGAGCAGAATCTGAATGGGAGGATGGGACGCAGGGCACCAAGGTGAGCAGAGAAGGGTGTCCGAGGTGTCAAGGTGCTGAGCCTGCTGTAGGCTGCAACGTTGTCCCTGGCATCTTAACCACTTGTAACCTGCGTGATTTCTAGGTTCCCAGCCTACCGAACAGTCCTGGCTGATCTTGCATTTCTGTTTGGCTTGAAAGATACCTTATTCTGAGGTTTTGCATTCTTCCTAAATTGGGTAAAAATAAAATACAAGTTTCCAGATACTGGGCTCATCCAAAGAAAGGGCTTGCTCTAAAAGCTGGTTATTTTTTAGAGATTGTCTGTTTCACTGTGGCTTTACAGTGTAGCCTTGTATGCTAGCCTGAATGCACAGCTTTGGGCTTGTGATCTCACCTCCTAGGATAGAGCTAGACTGTTCACCTTTTCTCAGGTGGACAGAGAATCCACATCCTAATATTTTTGCCCCACGGACAATCGCCAGTGACTGTGATCAAAATGAAAAATTTCTCTTCACATCTTTGTGTGTGCATATGTCAGTTTTATTGTTTTCAGTGACAAAGGCCAACCTGGCAAGGTAGCCATCAAACCAATGTAGTGATTTCTTTTTTAAATATAGGAGACATTTTGGAACAAACAGTAGTATGTTCATAAATGAGATCAGGCATTGTCTTATTTTTCTCCAGCATGGTCAATTATTACCCAAAATGTAATTAATTTTCTTTAGCAGTTGTACTTGTAGGTGGGGTTAACAAAGAGCTTGACTTCAAGCAGCAAAGCAAGTATAAGCTCTTCTTCAGCATGGTGTTTCCCCAAAAGAATGACATTGCAGGGCAGGCCTTATCATGTCCTTCAGTCAGTGGGTGCGATGATTCACCACCAATATTAATGACATGAACTTCCAGTCGAAACTTAAGGTGACTTCTGAGGACTGGCAAATTCACCAAGTCCTTCAGCGTCATTATTTTATTATGTCTAAATTTCCACAGCTCATACTTCTTCAGAGATAAAAAGGCTTTTACATAATAGCTATTAATTATTGTTTTTCTTTGAGCATCCCTAATTTGAAGACCATTTATCTCTTGGTATCAGGCCTGCCTCATTTGTTCATAAGTATAAATAAAAGATTAAGGCCTTCACTCAGTCCCTTCTTTATTTTCATGATGTTTTCACTCTATTATTTTGTCCCTTTTTTCCAGGTCTCTTGTTTGATTTGTCTGTGCGGAGGCCGTGTTTATGACCCATTTTATTTAGCTGTTTTCTTGTGCAGCATGTTTTCTATGAAGAGCACTGTATGAGTGTGGCATTAGTCACCTTGGCCTAATAAATGTTTTATTGAACAGAGTTCCAGCATTCATAATCCTGCTTAGAAAATAGCACTTCAGAGATTAGGCCTTAAAGGAGAGTTTCACCTTTATAATCTTTTGTTTTATATTTTGTTTTGCTTTTTTACTTCTTCAATTATAAATTCAAGTAAAGAATTTCTTTTCTTTGAGAAATGGTAGAAGTATTTTTGAAATTGTTTCTGAGAGATTTAACCATGAAATACATAAAGATATGAGAGAGAGAGAGAAGGAGAGGGAGAGAGAGAGGTATCTGAAAGCCATACTGAGGGTCCATATTTCCGGACCACAGTTGTCATTGAGCCCCACCATCTTGCTGAACACTGTGGGTATGGACTGTCCAGATATATGTATTCCTGCTCAAATCTGTGCTGACTCCTCGAAGTCAAATAATTTCACTTCCTGGGTTTTCTCATTCATAAATGGAGCTGTCCCTCCTGTAGTATTCTTGTGAGTAAGATAGAACCCATGTGATATGATAGAACCCATGAAATGACTTAGCCCTGTGGTTGAAATGATGAACTCATCATGTTAGTGATGAATATTGAATGTTACTGTTTTTCACGAATACGTTGCAAGGAATGGGTGCTGGTGCCCTCACATCCACAGGACTCTCTGCTTCCCAGTTGTGCTGGATGTGAAGGAAGTATTAGGACAACTACATGTTAGGGCCAAGAGTTGTAACCTACTTTTGATCCATTCCAGGTTGGGAATTAGGTCAGATTTCCTGCAGGAGCTGAAGGGGAATGATTTCATCACCCACACTGGCCAGGCATCCTGATCCATGGGTGGGTGAGGGGTGTGTTGGGGTAGGGACACAGCAGGAGCCAGTGCACATGTGATCAGCGGTGGCCACAGGGCCGTGTGCAGTGTGTTCACAGACTTTGTCCCACACAGGGCATTTCTCTTCCTGTTTTGTCCCCATTCCAAGCTATTTAAGTAAAAAAAGGGAAATACGGGTATATCTGCTGAGTCATTACAGATGTTCTTACAAGTTCCTCCCAGAGAGGAAACAAAAACAGAGAGAAAAAAAAAATTAAAATACCAACTCACTTTATTGTGTCTCATGTTTTAAACGGGAAATTCTCCATTCTCAGATAATGTTTTTGCAAACACCGGAGTTTCTGTGTCATCACCTATGAGGGAATTTACAATTAAATGTGGCCTACAGGGGGTGCCTGGGTGGCTCAGTGGGTTAAAGCCTCTGCCTTCAGCTCAGGTCATGATCCCAGGGTCCTGGGATCGAGCCCCACATCGGGCTCTCTGCTCAGCAGGGAGCCTGCTTCCTCCTCTCCTTCTGCCTGCTTCTCTGCCTACTTGTGATCTCTGTCTGTCAAATAAATAAATAAAATCTTTAAAAAAAAATGTGGCCTACAGGTACTTTGAACAGTTCATCCTCATCTGTGACTGAGATTCCAGATTTCCTTTTACAAATCCTGAAAATGAGTGTCAGTGACGGTCCTCCGTCCTGTGCATAGAACCATGGTTGAAAATAGGGGGATTGCAGATCTTGGCTTTGGGGAATTCTCTGCTGATACGTGGATCACTTTTTCTTTCCTACTGGTACTTACACTGACACTGTTTTCTTCTAGATAATCCTGAGAGATAGATGGGTTCTTTCTGTGGTCCCCTTTTGTGCTACAAATGAGAAATTGCCTCCAGGAAGGCAGTCAGGGAAATTACAAGGTTTGTATCACCGTGTCACTTACTAGAGCTGTACGTTGCATGTTGAACCATGTCTGCAGCTTTTTGCATATTTTCCCCAATTGCTTGTTTTTCATGTAATGATATATTCAATACCAAATATTATGTTTTTGCCAAGGCAGAAATCTTGTAGGTGTTCTTTTTGATTATAAGGTTTATATTATGAACTGGAAATTTCTGTGTATTTCAGGTGGTCTTCTCTCATAAGTATTGTCAGAAAACAAACACTAAGGGTGGCAGCTACCTGTAAAAAGTCTTCTGCATAACAGAAGCCCCTAAATTTAGTTATTAAACAATATACACATATTTTTAACTTCATAAATATTTGATACCTTTATAAAATTTAAAGCTGAGTGAAAGAATAAAGTTGTTAGCTCTAATTCTGATGTTTTTCCAATGAAGTTTCCATGAGGTAGTGGTGGCCCCCCCATTCCCACTCCCAGAAGCAGTTTGAGAGAGTGTGTATTCTCATGTAGTTTAATTCCATGTGCATGTCAATGACAAGACTTTGGAAAACTACAATATAAGTTCATAACCGGGTTACGTACATCATACACTCAAATATTTGTGTGTGGGTTTCCCTAGCTTTGCATGTGCTGCATGGGTGTTTATCTCTGTACTGTTTTGTCACATGGGTCATCTCACATGTCCATCCTCACAGTTGAACTACTGAACAGTCCCATTGCTTCTAGCATGTGTTGTATTATTGTGAAAATGCCATCCCATTTCCTCCTTTCATCTCTGCCATCAACCAGTACCCTGCTCTTCATAGAGTTTGTCATTACAGTTATTTTATTTTATTTTATTTATTTTTTTAAAGATTTTATTTATTTATTTGACAGACAGAGATCACAAGTAGGCAGAGAGGCAGGCAGAGAGAGAGGAGGAAGCAGGTTCCCTGCTGAGCAGAGAGCCCGATGGGGGGCTCGATCCCAGGACTCTGAGATCATGACCTGAGCTGAAGGCAGAGGCTTAACCCACTGAGCCACCCAGGTGCCCCCTACAGTTATTTTATAAACAGAATTTAAGATTGGCTTTTCTCACTTCGTATAATTTGAATTTAAAGTGGAGGTAATTCCATCACTCCATATCTAGAAGAACAGGATGTTGGAACTCACATCTTATTCTTATTCTCACATCTTATTCACATCTTAGTTCTTATTGTTATACCAGGCATTTGAGACATAGTCTCTGTAGGTGAAGCCAGATTATACTCCCACTTAGCTAGACTCCCACTCCTTTCTTCTAGAAGGAAAATATTCCAATAATCCAGAATTTAAAAACACCTCATGTTTAGAAATGACAAACTAAGTCAAGATAGTTATCATTCAGTGGCTCTATGATGTATCTAGCTATGAGAGGAAACCATCTAGCCACCAAGTGTAGCTGTAGAGAAAACTATTGACAGTTGGGTTTCCTGTACCCTCATAGAGGCCTATTGAAATGTAATTCCTGGGGTCAGGCCCTGTGACTGTATTGCTGTGATGCTTCCCAGATGGTATAGATAGGTTTGGAAAACATGACTCAATGCAAACAGATTACAAGTTCAGAAATGGTGTTTGTAGGATATTAAAAATCCAGGAAAGTAGGGTCAAAATTATAAGCAATGCTGAAATTATAAGCAAGCTAAAATGTATGGTACAACTACTATGGTATTTTTCCAAGTTCTGATTTTTAATAATGATTTTATTTATTTATTTATTTATAGAAGATTTTATTTATTTATTTGACAGAGAGAGACATAAATAAAGAGGGAACACAGGTGGGGGAGTGGGAAAGGGAGAAGCAGACTCCCCACTGAGTAGGGAGCTGGATGCAGGACTCCATACAGGACCCTGAGATCATGACCTGAGCCAAAGGCAGAAGCTTAACAACTGAGCTACCTTAGCTCCATTTATAACGATTTTAAATGTGTCTGATAGAATGTTTTTATTGGGCTCCTGAAATGAATAGAACTCTTTCTTGACCTAGAAATCAGCTTTTTATTTTCAAGGATCAGATTGCTCATGGAAGTAAATGAATATTCATTTGTTATGGAAATAAATGAGTTTTATGAAGTGGGAATGATTTCTTGGCTTCTTTAGGATGTTAGGTGTTACTGACAGTAGGGTCACTGGAAGAGGCTTGGGAAGCAAATAATGATGTCGCTGAAACAACTGGGGTCCCTCCCTCGGGAATTTTCCAAGAAGCAATGAAATCTGCTGACATGGCTGCACAGTGGTCTGTGAATACAGCAGAAGATTGTGTGTCTTGAACACAATGTGGAATAATTTGTTAGAATTTATATATACATTTACATTCTTCTCCATGCCATTAACACATACAGAAGACCATTCAGAATAGAATTTGTGGAAACAGAACAGCCAAGCAAGACAACAATGCGTAGACCTATGGGGAAGTGCTCTCCAAAACATTTTCATTTTCAGTGCAATTTCTGTTACACACAAGTGCTCGTAGAATTACCATCTTTATTTTATTTACTTTTAAAGATTTTATTTATTTGACAGGAGAGAGAGACCACTGTTAGGGTCTGTGATCAAAGGAACGAGACTGATACAAAGCGAAGGTCAAGCAAAACTTTATTTCGCGCCAAGCATCAAGAATCAAACTGACCGGTCAGGGCTATCTCTTACAAAAAGGTGATGACGATGATCCCGACAAGGTCACTCCCAAGAAGGCCGCTCCGGACGAGGGTGCTCTAGATGAGGCTTCTCCGCAGGTGAGGCTGCTCCATGATCGGAGCCGCTCCCAAGAAGAGGCCACTCCCAAGACAAGGCCGCTGCTCGATGAGGTTGCTCCCCGGACAAGGCCGCTCCCAAGAAGAGGCCATTCTGGACAAGACCGCTTCCCAGACGAGGCCGCTCCCGACGACGAAGAGGCAACGATGACAGCGACGATGACAAGGAGGACAACCCGGATGGCACAGACTCTGCTCCCCACGATGCCACTCTGACAAGGCTGCCACCCAGAGGAAGGCACCGCTGCGGACAAGGCCACTTGTGGCTCGGGGTGGCAGGGCATTTTGCGGCGAGGCTGCAGGCGGCTAGGGGTCGTTGGCATCTCAGGGCCACTGGCGTCTCGGGACCGCTAGCATCCAGGTTCTGCAGGCATCGGGACCGCTGACCGCTGGCGTCTCAGGACCGCTGGCGTCTAGGGGCTGTAGGCGTCGGGACCACTGACCACTGGACTGCTGGCGTCTCGGGACCACTGGCGTCTAGGGCCTGCAGGCGTGGGGACTGCTGACGACTGGACTGCTGGACCGCTGGTGTCTGGGCAGCTTGGGGCTGCTGGAAGCTGTAGGCGGCTGAAGGCGGCAGGTGGCTCGGGGCCGCTGGAGGCAGGACCACTGGAGGTGGGACTGCAGGCAGCTGGAGGCTGCAGACAGCAGCTCAGGGCCGCCGGAGGCGGGACTGCAGGAGGCTTGAAGCTGCAGGCGGTGGCTCGGGGCCGCCAGAGGCGGGACCCCCTGAGGCTGGAGACTGCGGGCGCAGGGACCTCAGGTGGTGGGACCGCTGGTGGTGGTTATAGCTCTTACAAGAGCTGTTACAGCTCTTCTACTCTGCTGACTCTTCTGCTCCCTTTGACTCTTCTGCTCCCACCAACTCTTCTGCGGTTGGTTGAGCCCCACCCCTATACAGGTGGCCAATTGGATCTCAATTCACCCTAGTGGATATACACATGCTGCACCGATTGGACATCTCCACCTGGCCTGCCCCACCCCTACATTAGGGGTCCACAAGCAAGTTCCTCTGGGAGGGGCAGGCCCTTACATTCTCCCTTTTCTTTGGAGATTAGTCAAATCCTTGACTTTCCAGATAGTTCTATCTTATATTGAACATATAAGACTAACATTTTATCGCCCCAATTTTCTTTAGTAACAATAAACTTACAATTTTTTAGTCCATGTTCAGCTGGGTCTGTTGGCTGCCACTCCCATCTGGGGGGCATCCTTACTCTCGGCTCATTTGACATGACCCGCATGAACCCAGGCCCTAATGCCTTCTACTTTTACTGCCATGGGGGTGGTTAGGATAACAGTAAATTGTCCCTTCCAGCGAGGCTTCAAGTTCCCCACTTGATAGTGACGTATCCAGATCAAGTCCCTGGGATATGGTTCCACCAGTGTCTCTGTCCCAGTGTGGGCAGTTTGGATCCCTTCTTTTTAAGACAGACTGTAATGCCTGCAGTGACTGGGGTATAGACTGATCAGTCATTTCTGCTAGGGCCTAGGACAGAGCAAGGGAGGGGTCCTCCCAAACATTATTTTAAATGGGGTCACCTTGTTTAAATAGGGTGTACATCGTGCCCTGAGGAGAGTAAAAGGAAGGAGATCCCTCCATCCACCACCAGCCTCCAGAATTAACTTTGTCAAGGTCTCTTCGAGAGTCTGGTTCATTCTCTCTCCTTGCTCAGAGCTCCGGGGCCAGTAGGCACACTGTAGTTTCCTATTAGTGCCCGCGGCCTTGGCCATCTGTAGCGTCTTGGTGAATGCAATCAGCTTTGCTTTTCCACCGAGATCCTGTGTGGCAGGGCTGTTGTCCAGAGTCTCTGCTCAGGAGAAACTATTGCAGCCCCCGCATACCTCTTTCCATTGACCATGTAACTACTACCTTCTGTGAACAGAGTCATTTCCGCATCCAGGAGGGGAGTGTCTCTGAGATCCTGCCTTATTCCCATGACTTGGGTTAGGACCTTCCCGCAGTCGTGTGGGTGGTCAGCCAGCACCTCTGGTAGCAACGTGGCTGGATTTAGCACTGCCGGGGGCTGGAAGATCACTTTTTTTCGTTCAGGAGGAGGGCCTGATACCTCGTCACTTGGGCATTTGTCATCCACCGGTCTGGTGGAGTCCGGAGAAGGCCCTCGATAACGTGGGTGGTGGTCAATATGAGATTTTGACCCAGAGTCAATTTGCATGCATCCTTGACCAGGAGGGCCATGGCAGCAATTATGCAGAAACAAAGGGGGAACCCAGCTGCTACTGGATCTAGTTTCTTGCTAAGATAGGCCACTGGCCTTCACCAAGGCCCCAGAGTCTGAGTCAAAACTCCTTTAGTCAGCCCTGCCTTTCCATCCACATACAAGTGGAAGGGCTTGGTAACATCTGGGATGACCAATGCTGGGGCACACAGTAAGGCTCTTTGTAATTCCTGAAATGCTCCTTCTGCCTCAGCTGTCCACACTCTACCATAGTAAGTCCTCCCTTAGCCAGTTCGTAGAGAGGTTGTGCCATCTCCGTGAAGGCAGCATCCACAGCCTGCAGTAGCCCACCGTCCCAAGAAATTCCCTCTTGGAGATCAAAGCGAAAGCAACCGGTATTCCCTGGCAGTCTTCCATCCAAGTACTAACCAGGCCCGACCCTGCTTAGCTTCCGAGATCAGACGAGATCGGGCGCGTTCAGGGTGGTATGGCCATAGACAATCATAGGCTTCTTACCCGATATTCTCAGATGAGTGTACGCGACACCCTATGTAACATGGAACTGTCCTTCCCTTGCTGGAGGAAGCTGAACTTTCTCATAACCTACTGTTACCTTAATCTGTCCAGGCTTGGTTAGCTACCATATCTCTCTCGTTCACAGTTACGTTGGCCCCCGGCCTTCTTGGGCTACTGATGCCTTGTGGTCATACCCATTCTGTACAAAGGAGAAAGTAGTGGAGGGTTTCTAAGTGCTTGGAACAGAATGATGTTTCAGACAGATCGACATGTCATTCAAAGATGCAGAGGCTGCAGAGAGCCAGCATATTCAGGAACGTGCCAGCAGATGCACGTGTATCAATCGGGGGACAGGTCCCTGGCAGCCTCCGATGGCCAAGATTTGAAGCCTTGACTCCTGAGCTCCTCCCATGGGCCCTTGTGTGACCCATCGAGTCCAGATATCAGAGAAGAGGGATGGGCAGCTCATGGAGCTTCAGAGAGTTTTCTTCCCCTTGGAAGATGGCTTCCTAGACTCAAAGTGGACCCTCAGATTCTCGTTTTTCTAGGTCTGAAAGCCAACACAGAGGTGCTGAGCAGAGTCCAAATTCATTGCACAGAATTTCCCCTGTTCCATCTCCCAGATTCTGGGTGGAAGAGCCCAGAGAGAACAGCTGTGGTCTGCTCTGCCATCGGAGCAGGGCTGTCCCTGGATGCTATCCTGCTTGCATCCCTCGCGGGAACTTAGGAGCATCTTTTCTAAGGTCTGTCCGTATAAACCCTGGACCAGGCTACTCCATGGAGTAGAAGACCGTTATGCCATATGACGCCCTGCAAGATTCAGGGTGCAGTCCATTCAGACTCCATAGTGGAAGCGGTGGAGCCATAGAGATACATTCACACAGTCAGGCACTCTCCAGATTCAAACAGGTTGGTCATCCTCCCCTTTGGGTATCCCTGGCTAATGAGAGGTGATCAGTCTCCCCTTCCATTCTTTTACGAATGGATTTAGCTCCAACAGTGGCCTCAGGGCTGTTTTTCTATCTTTTTACATATCTCCTACTTTTTACATACAGAGTTGCTTTTCTCATTTCCATCAGTCTTAATTGCACTTAACAGAATTTTGTACTCTTAGAAATACCTTAACCTCTACTGAAGACTAAATATAAACCAATGGTGAGTTGTTACAACAGAATTCTTTAGATGGCAAATTTATCAATCAGTTAAGCACAGAACGTGTTCACCAGCAGATTTCAAAAGTACAAACCCAGTTCCAGCAACCAGCGCCCTAGCATTTTATCCCATTTGGTTAGGATCTAGATGTCCAACAAATTTAACTCCATTTGTGATTCAAGCAACCCTTCACAGTTTCAGGTTACCAAAGACTTCAGAAGCCACTTTAACAATTACTCATTAAACCCTTGAAACAGACAGTTAACCAACAGCCCAGCCATCCCTTCGCCAACAGACCTCATGTTCCACCTGGGCCCATTCCACTTCAGATGCCATGCTTTCCCTGCCAGCAAGGGGGAGGGGCTAGGCAGTCCACGTTGGACCAGAGAAGGCAAGGAATTCCCCAAAACAAAAGAAGTTTCGGCAGCTGCTTGGGAATATTCCTTAAAGTCTCTGTCTCGAGGTCAGTTCATCCCACAGTACCAGTTCTGCTTACCAAAAGTGGCCCACTAGGCACTCATATTCCATGCCCGGCTCTAATGAGCATCAGCATTGGACACCTCAACCCGGCATTTGACTAACTCCAGGTGGCTCGTTATAGCCCGTAACACACGAAATGAGTGAGGGAGAAGCCCCACATCTATTATGAGGAACAGAGAGATGAAAGCCAGCGTCCCCTTACTCTCTGCTTGCCACATTCCTTTAACCATAACAAACAACACAATAGACAACAAAAAGACAAACAAACAACCACAACCCCAGTGGCCCTCATCCAGAGCCTGCTGCTGGGGGGGAACTTTCTAATATAGAAGTTTGAATCTTATTGTTTCAGTAGAGTTTTATTCAGTTATCATTTTGGGAATGTCTTCCTATTCAATTCCTTTTTTTTTTTTCTTCTTCACAGCTTCTTCTTGTAATTATGGTGGATCGTCTTTGCCTGGCTTCCCATATTTAACGTTTTTTTCTAAAGAGTCCTTTTAAAGCTTTCTGTTTTCTACTTCCTCCTATTATTTTTTTCTCTTTTAAACTTCATTTATGAAACGTTTTTATTTTTCTCTCTTTCCTGAGCCCCATGAGCTTTTTCATATTCTCCTATTATCTTGTTATTTACCTTTCTATTTGTTGTTACTTTAGAGTTTCTATAACCTTTAAATGGTTTATTGAAATGTATACTTTAAAAGGATGAATTGTGTCCAATCAAGTTCTGGACATTTTCACCATCCTAAATGAAACCCCATACAAACATCGGTCACTCCCATCCCTTGGCAACCCATATTAAGTCACTATTAATTTACTTTCTGTTCCTATAGATCTGAGTTTTCTGGACATTTCATATATAAACAGGATCATACATGTAGTCTTTTATCACTGGCTTCTTTAACTTGGCCTAATGTTTTCAAGGGTCATCGATATTCTAGCATATATCAATTACCTTATAGAGTACAATATAGGTCTCTGATCCTTTTAAAATTTTGTATATTGTATGAGGTAGAAGTTCAACTTCATCCTTCAACATGTAAATATTTAGTTGTCCCAATGCCATTTGTTGAAGAGATTATTCTTCCCACTTGAATTGTCTTGGCACCTCTGCCAAGCATCAACTGACCACATATTGTTATTTCTGTACTCAATTCCATTGATTTATATGTTTATCTTTATGCCTGCATGTACCACAGTCTAGATTATTGTAGCTTTAAGGTTTTATCTCCCCTGCTTGTTTCAGGTTCAGTTTGTTCTCTTCTCAATATTTTTAAGGTAGGGTTTGAGGTTTTTTGTATCCTTTAAAACAAGTGCTTACTGCTATAATTTCCCTTTAAGTACTGTTTTAGTGGAATTCCATAAGCTTTGGTGTGTTGCATTTTTGTTTTCGTATAGCTCAATGGATTTCCTAATTTGATTTTTCTCTTTGACCTACTGACCAAATTTATGGAGTGCATTAATTTCTACACACTTTTTAATTTACCCAGAGCTTGCCACTGGTGGGGGCTATCTTTATCTCCCAACCATCTAAGGGGACTTGAACCCCTCAACTGTCTAAGGGGAGGCAGGGGACTCAAACCCCCCGACCACCCAGGTGGACTCGAACCCCCTCAACTGGCGGGGGACTCGTACCCCCCAACTGTCCAGGGGACTCGAACCCCCCGACTGCCCAGGGGGACTCAAACCCCCTGACCATCTAGGGGGACTTGAACCCCTCGGGACCGCCCAGGGGGACTCGAACCCCCTGTCGATCTATCAGCAGAGGGATGGGGCATCCCCGCATCCACTTCAGCCCTGGGGAGCATGGCTGCAACCAGCTTCTCCCCAGTGGGCTATACCGTGGAGCTCCAACCAGACAGACAGATAGGATTCCAAACCTCCGATCCCAATACAGCCCATCCCAATACACCCGATCCCAATTCCTCCGATCCCAATACCTCCGATCCCAATACACCTCCGGAGGCTTTTCCTAAAAATTCCGATGCTGGCTCAGTTCTCGTCATTTGATCCCGGACGAGCCCCCAAATGTTAGGGTCCATGATCAAAGGATCGAGACTGATACAAAGCGAAGGTCAAGCAAAACTTTATTTTGTGCCAAGCATCAAGAATCAACTGACCAGTCAGGGCTATCTCTTACGAAAAGGCGATGACGATGATCCCGACAAGGTCACTCCCAAGAAGGCCGCTCTGGACGAGGGTGCTCTAGATGAGGCTTCTCCACAGATGAGGCCGCTCCATGATTGGAGCCACTCCCAAGAAGAGGCCACTCCCAAGACAAGGCCGCTGCTCGATGAGGTTGCTCCCCGGACAAGGCCGCTCCCAAGAAGAGGCCATTCTGGACAAGACCGCTTCCCAGACGAGGCCGCTCCTGACGACGAAGAGGCAACGATGACAGCGACGATGACAAGGAGGACAACCCGGATGGCACAGACTCTGCTCCCCACGATGCCACTCTGACAAGGCTGCCACCCAGAGGAAGGCACCGCTGTGGACAAGGCCGCTTGTGTCTCGGGGTGGCAAGGCATTTTGCTGCGAGGCTGCTGGCGGCTAGGGGCCGTTGGCATCTCAGGGCCGCTGGCGGCTCGGGACCTCTGGCATCCAGGTTCTGCAGGCATCGGGACCGCTGACCGCTGGCGTCTCAGGACCGCTGGTGTCTAGGGGCTGCAGGCATCAGGACCACTGACCACTGGACCGCTGGCGTCTCAGGACCACTGGTGTCTAGGGGCTGCAGGCGGGGCCGGAGGCGGGGCCTCAGGCGGCTCGAAGCTGCAGGCGGCTGGAGGCTGCAGGCGGCTATTGGCTGCAGGCGGCGGCTCCGGGCTGCCGGAGGTGGGACCACCTGAGGCTGGAGACTGCCTGCGCAGGGACCGCCGGTGGCGGTTATAGATCTTACAAGAGCTGTTACAGCTCTTCCACTCTGCCGACTCTTCCGCTCCCATGGACTCTTCTGCTCCCACCAACTCTTCCTTCTGCTCCTATCACAGTTCTCCTCTTCCCCTGCTAGCCTCACACAGCAACCTTTATGCAGTTGGTTGAGCCCCACCCCTATGGCCAATCGGATCTCAATTCACCCTAGTGGATATACACATGCTGCACCGATTGGACACCTCCACCTGGCCTGCCCCACTCCTACATCCGGGGTCCACAAGCAAGTTCCTCTGAGAGGGGCAGGCCCTTACAAGCACAAACGGGGAGCAGCAGAGGGAGAAGCAGGTTCTCCACTAAGCAGGGAGCCTGGCGTAGGATAAATCCCAGGACCCCGATATCATGACCTGAGCAGAAGGCAGATGCTTAACCAACTGAGCCACCTTGGTGCCTGAGTTACTATCTTTTGAAAAAGAAAATCTCTCAGATATACTAATTTCTGAAGGCTCCAAATATTTACGCTTGTACTTCACAGTTTGTACATGGACCCTTCTACTTAAGTCTTATGTACATTATAAAACATTTAAAATAGAAATTTAAAAATGAAAGAAAGTTCATATAGGTAGAAGCTAAAGTTTTTTTTTTTTCCTGAAAGTTGAGCAATAACCCCTGAGAACATGTCTGAACCATTGGGGGTAATTATGAAGGAAAAAACAAGGTAGGGTACTTTTTGAAGAAAATATTATTACTCTGGACAGAGTGGGATATACTAAATGTCACTGATGAGTGACCAGTTTAGGGGTGACCTAGCTGCAGAATGATGCCACAATGCATACCTTATGATGTAGTATTTCCATCCATTTCTTTTTATAAAAAGTCACATATTATTAATTTACTTTCATATTAACACATAATATGAAAGAGTTCTGCCTGTTACATATAAGCTATTTTCTCACTATCTGTTTTTTCCATATTCTCTTGAGTTTCCAGATGAATTCACAAGATACTGGATTACTTACTTTCTGTGCTTAACCTTTCATAAGAGTTTCATCAGTCCCATTTATTCCTCTTGTTTATAATAGCTAAACTCAACATTCCCAAATGATAGAGCAAATATACATTATATCCACCCCTAAAATATTGTATTAAGTAACTCTAATATGTCATTATCAATAAATATAAAACTATAAATTACTAATATAAAACAGCATCTTCGGGGCGCCTGGGTGGCTCAGTGGGTTAAGCCGCTGCCTTCAGCTCAGGTCATGATCTCAGGGTGCTGGGATCGAGTCCCGCATCGGGCTCTCTGCTCAGCGGGGAGCCTGCTTCCCTCTGTCTCTCTCTGCCTGCCTCTCCATCTACTTGCAATTTCTCTCTGTCAAATAAATAAATAAATAAAATCTTTAAAAACAAAACAAAACAAAACAAAACAGCATCTTCTTAGGACTCACAACATCAGTGTAAGTCCAAACACTGAAGCTCCTCCAGTGTCCCAAGAGTGAGTAACATGATTGACTTTTAAAAAAATTTTTTTAAATTGATTTTCAGCATAACAGTATTCATTATTTTTTCACCAGACCCAGTGCTCCATGCAATCCGTGCCCTCTATAATACCCACCACCTGGTATCCCAACCTCCCACCTCCCCGCCACTTCAAACCCCTCAGATTGTTTTTCAGTGTCCATATTCTCTCATGGTTCACCTTCCCTTCCAATTTCTTCCAACTCCCTTCTCCTCTCTAACTCCCCATGTCCTCCATGCTATTTGTTTTGCTCCACAAATAAATGAAACCATATGATAATTGACTCTCTCTGCTTGACTTATTTCACTCAGCATAATCTCTTCCGGTCCCGTCCATGTTGCTACAAAAGTTGGGTATTCGTCCTTTCTGATGGAGGCATAATACTCCATAGTGATTGACTTTTGAAACTGTGTGCTAGTGGGTATCTGCCGAGTAATGACATTTCTGGGTCATAGCATAGATGCATGTGTAGCTTTGAACACTACGGCACACTACAGAGTTCTGCAGTGCAGTTGTATCATTTTTCACTCACACCAGCAAGCTTTTGAGATTTCTAATTGTTTTACATCTCGACAACATTTAGTGTTGCCAGTCTTTTATATTTATGCTACTTCAGCAGGTTTAAAATGCTATCTCATTGTGGTTTTAGTAAGAATTTCCTGGTAATTGGGATGCCTGGGTGGCTCAGTCGGTTAAGCATCTGCCTTTGGCTCAGGTCATGATTCCAGATCCTGGGATGGGGTCCCATGTCAGACTGTGCTCACCAGGGAATCTGCTTTTCTTTTCTTTCTACCTCCCCCCGCCCCACTCTTTCTCTCTCTCAAATAGATAAATAAAATATTTTAAAAAAGGAATTTCCTGGTGATAAATCATGTTGAATATCTTTTCTCATGTTTATTGGCCAGTCATCGTCTTATTTTGTAATATTCTATTAGGTTCCATGCCCAATTTTTAAATTTATTGGTCTGTTTTTATCCTTAACATTCTTAAAAGCGTCTTCTCATGATCTTGTTGGCCATCTGTGGATCTTATTTGTTGAATTTCCTGTCCAAATCTTCTGTACCTTTTTATTGAGTTGTTTGTAAGTTTATTATTTTTTTCCAGCTTTATTGAGGTATAATTGACACATGGAATTGGAAGATATTACAAGTGTGCAATGTGATGATTTGACATATATATGCCTTGTGAAAGGATTGTGAACATAATCTTGAGCTGGAAGAGTTCTTTATGTTTTCTGGATACAAGCCCTTTGTCAGAGACATGCTGAAAATATTTTTCCCAGATTATGGTTTGTATGTTTATTTTATGCAGTTATTAGGTGTCATGCTGTACAAACATTTCTTAGGTCACATGCTCATACCTTCCACGCTGTTATTGATTTTGTTCTGCTTGTTCTGTAAGTTAATAAGAGAGAGTACATAAATAGCAAATTGGACTACGGATTTTTTAAATTTCCCCTTTAAGTTTTGTCACACTTTCTTCCATAGTTTTTAAAGATCTTTTATGAGTATGCCCATTTTTATTTATTTTTTATTGGGGGGTTGGAGTGGGGTGGGGTAGACTTCTTTGATACCCGTTATGAAATGTCCCTTTGTGTCTTCCACAGTATTCTTTAAGGGTATTTTTTTTTTTTTTTTTTTTTTTTTTTTTTTTTTTTTTTTTTGCGGAGAGTGGCACAGTTTATCCCAAAAGGCAGAATTTACAAGGAGGTGTAACTTACAAAGGCGCTGGGTGAGGGCGCCGAGGTCCCAGCCCCAGCGCTTGAGGTGGAGGTGGAGGCTTCCCCCGCCCTTCCACGCCCGGAGCCCCGCACCCCTGCGGGTCCCCCCCCCCCCAGCATCCGAGAAACTGCCCGCAGCGGCCAGGCGGGTCGTCCCCGGCGCTACTCACCCGGGACCCCCGCCACCCCCGGGCCAGCCTCTGCGAACTCGCGGCGCGCGGGCTGCGGCTCCTTGGAGTTGAGGTGCTGAGGCTTGGCCTGCTTGCGCCGCGACATGGCGAGAAGAGCGCGGCCCCCGGCGAGTTGTTGCGAGTGGCCTGCCTCCCACAACCACTTCCCGGAGTTCGGAAATTACCCCCGCTCCCCCGGCTGGAGCGCGCATGTCATGGCAATCTTTAAGGGTATTTTTTAAAAAAGATTTTATTTACTTATTTGACAGAGATCACAAGTAGGCAGAGAGGCAGGCAGAGAAAGGGGAAGGGAAGCAGGCTCCCTGCTGAGCAGAAAGCCCCATGCCGGTCTTGATTCCAGGACATTGGGATAATGACCTGAGCTGAAGGCAGAGGCTTTAACCCACTGAGCCACCCATATGCCCCAAGTGTATTTTTTTTTTAATATTACTGTAACCACCACCGTTTTTTTATGTTTAGTGTTTCTGTGGTATATATTTTTTCACCCATTTACTTTGATCTTGTCTTTTTAATTAAAGCATGTTTCTTATAAATGGCATATAGATCTTGCTTTTTATGGATTTTGGCTTTTTCAAACAATCAATCCAGCATGTATTATATGTCTTTTCATTAGATTGTGGAGTCCATTAATAGTCATTGTAATTAATGATATAATTAATTTATATCTGTTTTGGACTTTTGCTCTTAATTTATACCATTTGCTTTTTGTTGTTCTTACCTATATTTTCTACTTATTTTGTGGTGCATTGCATAATACATGTGATTACATTTCTTTATTCCCCATATGAATATAAATACATGTGCACACACATACACCCTTGTGTATATGTGCACACACACCTGTGTATGTATATTCACATGTGTGTGCATACACAAACCTTTATATATGGACACACACCTGTGCATATATACACACACGTGCATGCACACACACAAACCTACATGTATGTACACACACCTGTGTATATATACACACATGTGTGCACACACACAAACCTGTGTATATGTACACACATGTATATATGTAAGTGTGTGTGTGTACAACACACAGAGACACACCTGTGCATATGCACACACAGAGAGGCTTATTTGTCACTGTACTCAGCATATTCCTCTTGAGTGACTGCTGGAGAAACGGCAGTATGCATTTTTAAAGCTGTCACATTCTGTCATCAAGTGTACTATTACATGCATCATGGAAGAACATATACCTGTATAATTCTCCTTACTCCCTTACCACCCACCTCCTATTTTCTTGTGGTCTTGTATTTTATTGGCTATCTACCATAAGACAGTGGTATATTTTTGCATGGAGGAGAATTCTAATTTATATTTACCTAGACCAATACCTTTACTAATGTTCTCCATTCTTCCTGCACATCTGGAACTACATCAGGCATCATTTCTCTTCAACCCCAAGAGCTTCTGTTAGTTATCTCCTGAAGTGTGAGTGTATGTGTGAGAATATCTTTACTTTGCCTCTTTTGTTTCTCAAAGACATTTTTACTGGATATAGGATTTTTGGTTGACAAGGTTTTTCTTCATTTCTACATGATATTTTTCATTTTCAGTATTTCCATTTGTTTTATTTTATAGTTTTCTTACCTTGGCTGAAATTTAGTATTTTTGGATAAGTTTTCTACTTTTTCACTATATCTTTATCAAAACTACTTTATACTTTTTCTTACACTTTGAATATCTGGATATTTCCTAGTCTTGATTCTGTTGATTTCTGCTCTCCTGAGTTGCTTTCTTTCTTTTTTGGTGGTGTCTCTTAATCTTCACTTGTAGGCCACACCTTCTCCTTATAAATCACACCCTTTCCTCTTTCAGGGGGCTGGAGTGAGGTCTGAGCCAGTCTGATAGGCAGTTGAATAGGATCTGGGCTTTGGTGCAGCTTTAGTTTGGTTTGGTTCTCTACTACCTTTGGAGGTTTGCAGATAGGACCAGTCCTTTCCCCTGGATAGGGTCAAATAATTCAGCATTGTTAAGACACTGGAGGTCTGTCTGTTCTCACTGCTGAGATACCCACTTTGAGGACTGTGGAGACAATTTTCTGCTTTCCAGCCCAGATAAAAGATGTTTTTGGTTACTGGGTGGTTACTTTTGCTCTTCGGCCCCTTGTCTATTTTTAACTTAAGGAGATCTCTTTTGGTTCTCCGGTTTCTCCACTGATGTTTAAAGGCCTTGGTCCTATACTCTCTTCAGGTGTGACATGTTGAAGGATTCTCTAGCCCCATTGTCCAAAGTTGGCAGTGCCAGTCTGGAATTACTCTGAGCTCTTCCACAATGGTCCTGCCTGGTGGCGGAACGCATCCCTGGACCAGTAATTTTTCCTTTCTGCTGAGCCACAGCAATACCCGTCATTGGCCACACTACCCTCCTCTGTTTCACTGGGGGAGGATCGGTCAGGTGGAACTGGCCATGGCCGCAGAATCCCGTTTGCTCAGGATGCTCGTCTGCAGGGGCAGGCCAACATGGTATAGCATGTTTGGGTGATTTTGGGTGATTTTGCCTTTCTTGTCTCATGGCAGGGCAGGTTTATCTTCCTCACGAGTCTGCTAGGACTCATGGCTCATACAAAAGGCTTGCTGCTTTCTGAGCTTAAACTCCTTTGTGTCTGTAGGTCTCTAATGAGGTTTTAAAACTAGGAATTTGTAGCTTATCTGTGATCCCTTCTGGATTCCTAGGTCTGAAGTTTTTTTTTTTTTTTTTTTTAAGATTCTATTTATTTATTTGGCAGAGAGAGAGTGTGTGTGTGTGTGTGTGTGTGTGTGCGCAGGTAGAGAGAGAGGGAGAAGGGTCCTGGGATTATGACCTGAGCTGAAGGCAGACACCCAACTGACTGAGCCCCCCAGGTGCCCTAAGCTTGTTCTACCACATATGTTACTGGGTGTCAGGGTCAGCAGGGTGAATGAACGCATGCATGCATGAATGAATGATACAGTACCACTCTCCACTTAATGCTGTCCCCTATACCTTGCATGTGTCTAATCACTTTCAGTTTTAAATGCACTTTTATATGTTTTAGTATATATAAGTAAGTGATGATAGAGCTAATACACATTAGATTCACATAGAATATCAGTTGTGTTCGATGATGGTCAAAGCACTTTACACAAGTTCTCTCATTGGATCCTCAGAATCCCTGACTCTTCTTATTACAGAGCAGGGAGATGAAGAACAGGGACTTTAAGTAGAAGTAGCAGAACTAGGATTTTAGCAAATCATTTTCTGATTAAAAAACACCAGGTCATTAAGTACTTAAATACTGTGCTTCTCTTCTTGTTTGTACATCCATCTGGGGGGAAATTGTGTGTGTGTGTGTGTGTGTGTGTGTGTGTGTGTGTGTGTGTGTATGTATCTTTTCACTGGAAAGTAATTCCAGGTCAGTAATTCATAATTCATTTCCTAGCAGTAGTCCTTTCACTGCTATACCCCAAGAAGG
This sequence comes from Mustela erminea, assembly GCF_009829155.1. NCBI lineage: Eukaryota > Metazoa > Chordata > Mammalia > Carnivora > Mustelidae > Mustela > Mustela erminea. Next base: position 23,926,104 of record NC_045627.1, on the reverse strand, counting down.
ATTTCAGAGACAATTACATTAACATCACTGAGAGCAAAGACTGACAACCAGTATATTCTAAAAATCAGAGGAGTCAAATGGGAAATAATAATCTGGGACTTTTAAAATTGTAATTACATTTTTAATGTTATAACTCCTCTTTTCCCCACAAAAAGAAGCAAAAGAAACTGGGATCATGAAATGAAGAGTGAACTTCTATAGATTTCAGGTTTAAAATTTAAAATGTTATAACATAGACTAGATCAAACAGATTTCTTGGGGATTATCTTTTTCCATTCTCTGTATCATTCCAGCAAGTCAGAAAAGTAGGGGGCATAGCAACAGATTTAACCCACTTTTAGCAGAAATATTAGGTTATGGTGGATGGACTTCATCACCTCTGGACCAAAAAAAGCCTTTCTGGGGGGAGGGGGTGCAATTTAGGGGGTGAGGAAACCCTGTAAGGGAAATACATGATGGTTTTGATAATTTGGAATGAGAATGTGCACAATTTTTGTCTCACACTGCCTACACCCTAACCTTTTGTGATGTTTTATTTTTATTATAGTGCTGCTCTTGACCACATTTATTGCTTGTTGCTGTTCAAGTCTCTCTCCCCCACCCTGAATATGTGCATTGAAAGAAATGAGCTCGTCTCCCTGCCCAGCCTTGTGTCCCAGATGGTATCTTACTCACGCTGGGCACTCCCTGACAGTGGCTGAAGGAACAGATTCTGTGTGCTGGTGCCTTGTGGCAGCAGTTTGCACATAACTAATGTGAAGTAAATAGTAGTCTTTCTTCTATTTCTTATAATATCAAGAGATTAACTTTGGTATGTAAACTACCACTACCATGTTACAGCATGGAGGGCTCTCTGGATTGAAAATTTTGACTCAACATGCCAAAATAAGTCCATGGCCAGAGACACAGGCCAGTGATCTGGATTCATTTCGATGTTTCAAGTATTTAATTTGTGAGGAAAAAAGTAAAAACCCAGTTGTAAACTTCGAATTATGTAAGTCTGGCTTTACTTAGTTATTTCCTATCACAGAAACCAGAGTGAATGTTTACCAAGCGAGAAGTTGTAGGTGTATGTGTGCAGTTTGTGCATATGTGATGGTAGGTCAATGAGGAGGGGTCAGGAAGCAGTGTGAGCAAAGTTATCTTGAACCCCAGGGCCCTTGTCTGTAGCCATTCTCCAGGTGGCAAGAGGGAACCTCTTTAAATCATTACAAGCATCTTTCATAGTCACTTTCTAGCTCTCTCCCTGCTACTTCTAACACCAGCTCATCAACACCCTCTGATTCAATAACTCATCTGATTTGAGTCATTGTTACTGTCATCTTAGTAATCTGACACAAACAAGACACGAATCTGAGTATTAAATGCTCAGGACATCTAGAACATCACCATGAGGTGTTCCTGTGTTGTGGATTTTTTTTTTTTAAGATTTTATTTATTTATTTGACAGACAGAGATCACAAGTAGGCAGAGAGAGAGAGAGAGAGGAGGAAGCAGGCTCCCCGCAGAGCAGAGAGCCCGATGTGGGGCTCGATCCCAGGTCCCTGGGATCATGACCTGAGCCGAAGGCAGAGGCTTTAACCCACTGAGCCACCCAGGCGCCCAGTGGATTTTTAATCTGGAGGTTAAACTGACAGCATTTCTGCTAATGGATACACAGAGATTTGTAGACCTCGGTGTCTTTAATAAGGTCCTGCCGGCAGGTCAGCAGATCATGGCAGGATCATGAACAAGATGGGCTCCACTCTCGTGAGCTCTGATGGTTCCTGTCTGGTGGGGCCAGCATTTCCATTTGGAAGCCAGGGTCTCCTGTCGTGTGTGCAGAGTGGGACAGAATGAGGGAGAAAGGTGTCAGTGTTGTAGCGGGTACCACTGTGGTTCCCTCTGCCCACACTGAGACAGCTCCAGGGGCAGTCAGGGCACACGTACCAAAAGCAATTAAGATAGAGGACAATCATTTTGTTTTCCTTCTGTTTTTCAGCTAGATCTAGTTACACAGAATAAGCATGCTAAAAAAAGATCTCCAAGTCTGCCTTGCTTTTTACACTTGGGCAGATTACGTGAAAGCTTTTCTCAGAAGAGTTTGATTAGGTTGATTCTTGTGTTCTTAAGAATGGAGTTCTCTGTTAGGTGAAGAGTTGGATTATTTATGTATATAAATAATCCTAGTTAGGAGCAGTTCCAGGTTTTAGAGCCATCACCCACTCACTCAAGGTCTTCCTTGGAGGGCAGCTTGTGAGTTTTTGAAGTGCAATTTGCTTTTTATATAAAATGGTGTCTCAGTTTCTCAGTCTTGCAGTTATTAACATGAAAATCTACAGATGTAGACCTTCTGCCCATGTTAATCTGTTTGATGATTCTACTGTTGCTGAGCACTATGGCTCCTGTTTTCTTGTACCTTGGTTGTTTTCATTCCCATAAAATGGAGAATCTCTAAGGTGTCAGTTTTCAGTTCGTATTGATATTGAATACATGAATAAAGTGCTATGTATACATTCTTCCTGTTCCATAAGGGAGGCATTTAAATACATAAAGCTGGAGTCTATTGTTTTTAAAGTTAAAGACTGTGAGTTCTCCACGGTTACCATGACATTTCTCATTCTGATATTGCTTGCTCTAACTTTAGTTGTCTTTATTTAAATGGAAGTCCTTCTTGTTTGTTGGTTTTTCTCAACCTTTTTTCCCACCCTGTGCCTACTGAGCTCTAGGATTCTGAAATGCAAACCTTGCCGTGCACTTAAATAGAGCCGAGTCTGAGGAGGAGAAAGCAGTTTCTCTGGCTTGTCCAGACTATCTCACAGAGTCTGATTTCACGAGCTATAACACTCTGAAAGGGGACATTAATTTGGCTGTCTGTCATAGTCCAGAAAGGGGACACAATGTTAGAAAATATTGTTCACTGGCTTTGCAAGAGACAGCTTGATGGGAGTTGCATTTATGTTGTAAAATGAGGAGATAGATTCCTTATTTTGAGAGAGTCTCTTTGGAGTATTTATTCATAATTTCAAACACTTCTCCTTCGTCCTTGGGGAATAGGACAAACTAGAGGACACAACGTAGGCTGAACAGAGAGCCTTCTAATGAATTCAGCGATAAATAAGAACATGCAGGACATGTGGAATGACAACAGGATGGAATTAGTGTCAGGGATACTAAAACACAGAAGGATATGCCCTTGGACACCTTTCAGAAACCACAAATTGAACTCTAAACATTCCAACCACATAAGAATAGTGAATGAGTAGGAATTGACTAGCTGCTTAGTACCAGGGATAATTATTCAGTAAAGGGAAAAGAGAAATGTATGTTGCCATGACTTGAGATAACCTTAGATAAAACACCCACGTATGAAGGACAGAGTCCGATGAGTTTGGCCAAATGTATACATGTGTTGAAGCAACATGCCAGTTAAGGCACAGCATGTTGCCTTCCCTCTGGACGCTCCCTATCCCTCTCTCTCATTGCAGAGATGGTCACTGTTCTGGCTTGTGTCTCTGTAGATGACTTACAGTTCATGTAAATGGAATTAAGAGTGCTGCATATAGACTTTTCATTTGAATTCTGTCACTCAGCATTTAAATTTGTTTGTTTTGTATGAATTAGTAAGTTCATTTATCATAACTTCTGAGTAATATTCCATTATATGAATATATCACCATCTTTATTCTCCTGTAAGGGATGTTTGAATTGCTTCAAACTACTGCTTTCATGAATAAAGCTGCAATGATCATTCTTATAATCAATCCATATTTATGGATATATATATTTTTTATTTAAAAAATAATAACAGGAATGGAATTGTTGCATCATAAAGAAGCAATAACAAATGTGTTTCTTAAGTACCAAATAATATTCCAGAGCTGTACAAATTTATATCCCCGCCAGTAACGCATGAAAGGTCAGACGACTAATTACGTCTTCTGGGACTCCCGCATTGCTCATTAGTGTTTTCCCATAGCTGTGGTGTGCTGTGGCACCTTCTGGGGGATCTGCCAGCATTTCTCTGCTGAGGAATGGCACTGACCATCTTTTTCTATGCTTGTTAGCCACTTACAGATCTTACTTTGGGTGTGGAGTCTGTACAAGGTTTTTTGTTGCTATGGTGTCCCTCCCCCATTGGTTTTCTTTCTTTATTGATTTGTTGAATATTCTTACCTATTCTGGATAAATGGTTTTGTCAGAAATGTGTATGTAAATACCTTTTCTCCTCAGTCTGAGACTTGCTTTTTTATTCCTATTAGCTTTTGATAAACATGTTTTTTATGAAGTTCCGTTTAGCACTACTTTATTTTACTTAACTATTCCTCTCTGCTTTCTTTTGGGAACTATACTTTTAGGTTGTACTTAGGTCTGTGTTAATTTCAGTGTATGATATAAGGTTGTTGATACACAACCTTTTATATCAAAAGCCAGTTGATACACAATCAACATCTGAAAGTAGCCTTTTTCTTTCCCATTTAGTTGAACTATTGTCTTTATTAAATGTTTAATCACATAGTGTGGAATTTTAATGTTTAATTAAACTTTTTTATTATTTTATGCAAATATATTCTGTCATTGTAGCTTTACAGTAAAACAAATTTATGTAGTATTAATTTCCTCGCCTTGGTCTGCCTTTACAAAATTGAAAATAACCATATTTCTATATAAATTTTAACATTGGCTTGTAAAAATATGGAAAAAAGTATTCTGAAATAACTCAATTTTGACAGATAGATGGCTTTATACTGCTAATCCTCTTACCAGTGAACTTGGCAAATGTATTCAAATATTTACATCATGATTATTTTCTGTCAGCAGTGTTTTATAGCTTTTACTGTAGGATTATTTTCTATTTTTTTGTTAAAAATTTTCCTAAATATTTGTCATTTTTGATGCCATTGGGAATAATCTTAAAATTTGTTTTTTGTTTCAAATGTACATAAATTAATTTTTTCCTAGAATAAAGAAATAGGACAGACTTTTTTAAAGAATTTTATTTTTATTTTTTAAAAATATATTTATTTATTTATTTGTTTGTTTAGTACAGGGAGCGGGGCCAAGGGCAGGGAGCACTGAGCCTGGAGCCTGAGGCTGGCTTCCATCCCAGGACCCTGAGATCATGACCTGAGCTGAAATCATGCGAGTTGGATGCTTAACTGACTGAGCCACCCAGGTGCCCCTTACTGAATTTTGGTTTTGTATCCTGGGATCTTGATGACCTTGCTTTTTATACCTGGCAGGTTTTTGTTGGTTCCTTTGAACTTTCTACATGTGTAGTCATGTGTTCTACAAATAAATATTGTCTTAATTCTTTATTCCTTATATTTATGTCTGTTGTATTCATCCTCTCTTTTGCCTTCTTCAATCAGTAAAATCCTCCAGTAAAAACATTTAATTAGAAGTGGTAGCAGTGGAAAGCAGGTTTGGGGGAAGGGGTCTGCACAGGTTACAATAGTAGGAGTGTACTTGAAGGGAGGGTCTCCTATGTGAACACACTTGTGCCCTGGTGACCAGACTGAAGCATAGAGAGGAGAGGTCCGTGTGATCATTGCAGCACACACAAGCTCTGTCTCCCAGCTCGAGTCCTCTTTGAATGTCAGCATGTTTGTGCACGTGAAGCACTCTTTAGATCTCCCTTGAAATCAGCTGTTAGCCTCATGTATTCCAGGTTAATTAATAGATTGAAGTGCAGAGCACATTATTTTAAATATACTCAAAGTAAGATTGTGAGATTTATTGATTAAAGAAGAAACATCCTTTGATTATTTCAGTGGATGCTGGGAGTTAAATTCAATAACTTTTTCTGAATTTAAAAAATCTTATAATTTAATAATAAATAATAAGCAATGGAAAAGATTCTCAAGAATTACTTGAGAATGGCTGTATTCCTAATCATTTAATGAGCATTTGCCATTACTTGTTGGATAGTTTAAAAGAGTTGTTTTGAAGTATTTGTCAGATCGTTTCATTATCTGTGTTGTCTTAGCATTGGGCTCTGTGGATCGTACATGTGGGGAGTAAGTCTGGATCGTAGTTGGTTGTGACCCTATACATCTTGTATAAATCCTGTGGTGGAACATTGCGATGTCACTTCCCTTTGTTTTTATTGAAGGCAGTCCACCTGGTTGAGTTTTGCCCCAGATTCTGAATAGATTCCTGTGGGTTGTGGGTCCAGTGTCAGTCAAAGCCCTTGGGGGATTATTCAGGTCTTTCCCTGTACCTGCCACCTGTGGTCCATGTGGCCCAGATGTTCTTAAGTCTGTGTGTCTCGTTTGGTGCCGCGTCCACAGACTCAGGCCTGCTGGTTCAGAGGCTATTAGAGAGTTGACTTAGTATCTCTCTATATCCTCATTAGCATGTTCTGGTCCTCAGCTTCTTTTTTCCTGCCCTTCTGCCAAGAAATCTAGTGTTTTAGGTGAGTGGGTAAAATTACAGGTAATGGGGAAAGAACTCCCATAATTCAAATTTAGTAAAAACCACACAGTTATCTATTGAAAATATCTGTTAGACTATCAGCATTTACTGATTTTTTTCATCTACACTGACCTGTTTCATAAAGAAAAATAAATAATACAAATAAACGAAGCAGCTTTGTATATTATTAGAAAACACTCATTTCTGTTAGAAAATCCATCTTTGATAGAAAATAAAGCCACGTCATAAGCCAGGTTGACTCATTCTGAGAGGAATTTACCTACTTTCAACTAGAAAAGATGCTGCTGTATTAACCATCGTCAAGAATTTGCATCCCTCTGGAATAAAAGGTTTTTAGGAATCGGAAGTCAGCAAATGGGATGATTCTGTATGTGAAATCCAGAAAATTTGACATTTCTCAACATTGTCCCCTCTAAATAATTTACATATTACAATGCAATTAAATTAACATAATGGTTTCTGGTTTCCTAAGAATTAAACACCAAAATGGACTGTTATTTAAATGCTTTTTCTCATATTTCTCCTCTTACTACTAGAAAATAAATTGCTATAGTTGAAAGTGTAGCTCTGGGCTTAATTTTTAGTTCTTCTTTTTAGGGGGTTAAAACTGTTAGCAACTTTTGATTAATGTCTGTGTAATTCATAATAAATAATTTATGGAGAGCAATTTATTGCATATTAGTGTTGAAATCATTATGGAAGCTAATTTTCTTTGTTGTATGAAGCACAGAGTTCTCTATTATGATGTAAACTATACACTTTTGATGTGGTGTTTGTTTTAAATTGTTTTAATCAATGATAATATGGTCATAATTTCTAGGAAATCTGCCATTTGCCATTATACACAAATATAGTCTGTTCATATCCCTAAATTCCATTTTTGATTGAATATTAATGAGCTGCAGAAATAGTAGCCATTGTTTATTTTAATGATAATAGTTTGAAGGATAGTTGACTTAGTATGTAATATATATAATGACTACCTCTGAGTAAATTGTTTTCTTTCAACTACCTTGAAAAATCTATGCCTTGATGAGAAATCTGCTGTTTGTAAATAGATTTGGCAATGTTCAAGTGTTTTATTTGAGGGTTGTTTTTTTTTTAAGTCAAAGTGATCTAGTTGTTTTTTAACTATTTATGGTTTTTATAAAATCTCTGACATCATGGTAGTGATTTTTATAAACTATTTTCAGCATGAGTCTGGACCTTGGGCAGTAAGACCACACAGTGTATGTCTGCATGCTACATAGGTGATGTAGCTAGAGTGAGCTTGCTGGACTCTGGTGTGTAACCCAACGTTTCATTGTCCCTTCCCAGGTCCCAGTGTAGCGCTTTACTTCAAGGTCTTTAAAGTCTGTTGGTAAAAGCCCTACTCTTGGATTCAGCTCAGGTCATGATCTCCTGTGTCATGGGATCCAGCCTTGTGTAGGGCTCTGAGCTTGGTGTGGAGTCTGCTTGAGGTTCTCTCTCCCCCTCTCCTTCTTCCTCTCTCTCCCCCTCAACTCTGGAGCATGATCTCTCTCAGGGGGAAAAAAAAAAGTGTTCTGTTTTCAGTGAACGTCAATCCAAGTAAAATTCCATTAGGTTACTATTTTGAATTCAGGTATGATAGTGGAAACATAATTTTACATGATTTTGAGAATAAAAATGATGAAATAAAGTGAAGTACTCAAGTCTCACTCAAGGAAAACTGGTGCTGAAGGAGCTTAGATTTTGAGGCCTAACCTGTGGGGGTTGGGAAGGAAGTTTGTTCAGTTTCTCATAAATATATATAATGGATTTCACCTACATGTAAATACAGTTTTACTTACATGTGTTCTCTATCAAATCAGCTAAACCATCTTCTTGTGTTTTTCGCAGAGTGATTGAAGCCACTACTCTTTCTTCTTTCTTTTTCCATTACTCTGTCCCTGGAGATTAGAATATCACTTGGGACTTAGAAAAAAATCAATAAATATTTGTCTAATGCTTTTGTTTAAAAATAAGTGCAAGGCCTGAGTTAGATTTTCTGTGAGTCACTTAGATTCTTGGAGCATGTGTCAGTCCTAACATACGCAGGAGGCATGAAATAGTGGTTGCCGTCTGCCTCCTGTGTTCTGTGTGTGTGTGTGTGTGTGTGTGTGTGTGTGTGTGTGTGTGTGTGTGTGTGTTTCTGTGGGAAGAATTGTGAGGAAAGAGTAGTGAAGGGCTTCTTGGTGACTACACAGTGAGCATAGACCACAGCTGGAGTTCTCACCCTCAGTCTCTGTAGGTTGGTGCTCTTTAAAGAGAAGGAGACTTGTTTTCCTCACTATGATTCTGGCAGCCCCTGCTCAGGCCATGGTGGTTTCTGAAAGACATTTGGAGCTGCCCAGGTAAACTGGCCTCTGTCTCCATCACTTGCTCACCCTCACAAGGTCACAGAGATAGGGCTGGCTCCAGCCCATGACCCATGGGCTTGCAGGCCACCCTCAAAATTCACACCAATGTGACAGCCTGGAACTGCCAAGGGAAGGATGAGGAAGTGGGCTCCAGGAATATTTAAAACTTCAATTACATAACCATTTCCCACATTTTAAAAATAATGGCAAATTTGATCACACATTGCCACACAGATGACATAGAAAGGGTTACTACCCTTTCTCTATGCAGACTTTATGCATTTTTGAGAAAGAGATGAGCAAACTGATAGGCAGTGGCTAAGGAGTTTTCTTTCATTAATGAATTAAAAAGAACAATTTAAAATAGTGGTATATCTTTTCCATTTTATTTGGCAGTAGTTCTAAAGGTATGGAATGGTTAGTATGGTTAATTAACTGAGATAAAAGGCATACTTTACACTTCAGAAGTACTCTGGAAAACTCATTTTGAAAACATGTCAGTGACCTACCAATTCAATCATGAAAAATACATATTTAGAAATTAGTTGCTTAAGTAAGCATAAATGTGTTTTTCAGCACATTTATAGCAACACTTGTACTTAATAGCCATCCAAAAAATTTAATGACCTAAAAAGAAGAAAAAGTAAACATTTTTCAAAGAAATAATGTGAACTACTAAAAAGGATGGTGTAAATCTACATTGTTAATGTTGAAAGATGACAAAGCATGCACTACTGGTTTTATCTTATAAAGATGTTATTTTTCTAAGCATTTATTTATTTATACATAGATAAAAATGCATGAAATTTTGGAAGGCTTTCTGTAAGTAACTAACAGCTATTACCTGTGGTTTGAGATGACTGTAAGTTTGAATTTATGTTCTTGTTATAGCCTATATGAAAAAATAAGAACGAGGTATTAATAAACAATTTTTCTGTTTTGAAAAAGAGTAAAATTAATTAAAACACAAGAAAATCCATAATAGATCAGGAAAGGTTCAGGAAAAGCAATATTTTGCTCTCACGCTTATGAACCCTCGTCCCACCCACCTTCCCCGACTCTGTTTCCCCATTGTCCTGTTTCGCTCCGTGTGGCTGCAGCGGCTGATGAGGGGACATGGGCACTGCAGCGAAGCAGGTGTGTCTGTGGCCCTGGCTGGAGCCCTGCCTTAGTGAATGGCCTCGGCGCCCTGGCTCGTTCCGCTCTGTGAGAGAGGAGCCCCATACAGGTGGCAAGTGTTTGCTCAGGATGCCTTAGTTGCTTTCTTCACTTTTGCTGATCTCACCTGATCCTGACTTAGCTGCACCGCTGCTCTCAGGGCCTCCCCACAGCCTTGCCAGAGCTCTGTGGTCACTGGGGAATTCAGGCCTGTTTGTCATTCATCTTCAAACAAGGGGACATGGAGAGAGCTGGTATTCTCAGACTCAGGGCTGCGGTCCTCAGTGAGCTTGCTGGACTTGTTTTCCATGGTCGTCCCCATCTAGCCCAGAGTGACAGGAAGGCTGAAGGGGTAACATTCCAAAAACACCATTTCATTAGAATCTGTCATTGTTTTCTGAGAACTGTAGTAAACGTTATGATGATACATTCAAATGCAGATGCGGTGAAAGGAGACCCTGTGCCAGGAGAAACAGCTCATAGGACTACACAAGTGTCTGTGTGTTTGTTAGAAACACAACTGTATTCTGTATTTCTCAGCTCTAACATAACCTGCTGAGGGTTCTGCCATGAGTGTTGTGTTTGTTATTTCTTAGAACATTAATGTGAAAAAATGACTAACATCCATAAGGAATTTTCAGAACTAATATGCAGGAGAGTTACTGGTCTCTCCTGATGATTCCACAGGTATAAAGTAGCTTGAGGTCTGTGCCTCCTTAATTCACAGGGGGTTCTGTAACTGATGGGAAATCATATAAGCTTTAAGATCCTAGAGATTAGGATTGCAGGCACAGACATATACATACCACCCTCACACATGCACACATGCATGCTACACATACACGTGCACCCCCACACATGTGCACATGCACACATACACATTTAAGTGAACAGGGACACACACATGTGCACACATACATGCACACAGACACAAATTTCTATTGAATTTCTAGCCCAGAATCTGCAGTCTGAAAGTATGCATGGAATTAAAATGATTTGGGAGAGGAGTGCCTGGGTGGCTCAGTCGGGTAAGCATCTGCCTTCGTCTCTGGTCGTGATTCCAGGGTACTGGGATCAAGCCCTGCATCAGGCTTCCTGCTCAGTGTGGAGCCTGCTTCTCCCTCTGCCTCTGCCTCTCCCTATGCTTGTGTGCTTGTGCACATGCTCTCTCTCTCTGACAAATACATAAAATCTATTTTTTTTAATTATTTGGGGGAACTTACATCGCAAATGTGGAACAGTACATAATGAAGAAACAGCCTCAGAGATTTCAAGTGCTTCATTTACTTTCATCTTTAACATCTTTAGAGCACCTTGAACGAGTGAAGATCATCCTTTTCTGGCCTTTATAAATAGAGAGAGCTCAAGTACCTGGAAAGGGTGCAGTGAGGGCCTTCCAGAAAATTAAGTGGTCTGAACATTAAACACACGATGGAAAGGCTAAGAGAACTTAGATTAGAAACAGTAAAATTGGTTGTTAGGCAAATAGAGTGTATATTGCACGTGGGGAAATAGTGAAGCACCTTACCTCCCTGTGGCCTTGTCAATATCAATAATACATAGAATAAAAATAAATGTAAGAAGAGAGACAAAAACGTCTAACAGGGCTGAGCAAGAACTGATTTTTTTGGTGTTTATGGTATTTTAAGTTATGTTCTTTCAGTCAAGAAAGTTTACACAGGCAAGGCGTTTGCTGCCGTGGACTGAATGTTTGTGTCCCCTTGAAGTCCCATGTTGGGATCCTGGCCCCCAGTGTGGTGGTGAAGGGTGGAGATGGCTTTTGGCATGAGGGTGGAGCTCCTATGGGTGGGATCAGTGCCTTGTAACAGAGACCTCAGAGCACCCCTCCCCTTTCCACTATTTGAGGACACTTGACAGTGGCCCACAGATCTACCTCAGCCGTGACCTTGGAACCCTGGCCTGCAGAGCAGGGAGGAAGGTGTCACCTAGTCTGTGGTGACCGCAGCCTGAATGCGCTGAGAGACTGGATCACCTGGTGTACTTAGTGACTCATCTTCACTAATTCTCTAAAAACAGTACCTTATTTTGGGTAAAGGGAGGAGGAATGAATCTCACTGAAAAAAAAAATTACAAAACAAAACCAAAAATGAGAAGAAAACAAGCCCCAAACTCAAATTCCTTTGCACCTTTGCAACTAGGAGTTGTTTTTTTGTCATAGCTTACGTGAAAGAATCACAAACAGAATTACAAAATCAACAAGGTGTGTTGTTTGTAAGCTTCTTCTCATTCTTCCTCACAGTAATGTGGGTGCATATTCAATTCTAACATGTGTAAATTTTTGGAAATTAAGAGGCTTGCTGGAGTAGCTTGTAGCCACAGGATAAAAAATGATTTCAAAACAGTATGACTGGGAGAAAAGGATGAAGGGCACCTTTCGTCCAGGGACCAGAAGTCTCTTATTGGGGAGAAAGAGAGCATATGGTTTCTGAAGGGGCCCTGGATGAGAAGTGGAAGGAAGGCTGTGTGTGGGTGCCCAGGCCAATCATATACTGGGGAGCACCCAAGCTGGGGTAGGAGGAATGCGCCTGGGAGGTCTGGGCAGAGGGCATGGCTGTCCTTTTGACAGCACGGGGCTGCAGTAAGGAGTGGGCTTCGAATTCTGACTCTGTTCTTGCCAATCGTGTGATCTGGGAAAGTTTCCTAAACTTCCTGTCCTTGAACTACTTTGTCTCTAAATAAGGGAGTAAATAATTCCAGAGATATTCCTGGGTGAGGATTTGATGATCATACATCAAATGTGTATCATGTATATTTCAAAACATCTATGATTTATAAATAATCCTAGGACTGGCTTGTTCTTGATGGTGCCATGGGATTGTGAATTGTTTGGAGGAATCTGAGGATCATAATGAGGGCTTTTCCTTCTTCCATACCCAAGGAGGTGGCATGGAAATAAGGAAGAATTGATCTGAATTTCTTCTAGTGCCCCTATGAAGCATGTGTGTGCATAGTTATAAGTAGAGTGGATTTAAAGATACTTTCCCCCAAGAAAATGAATAATGGATAGCCTACTATTTTACATGTGATATAATTTATATTATAAAAGGTATTTTGTTTTGTTTTGTTTTTTCCCCCTGTAAAATGTTCTTTCAGTCATTACAAAAGGTATTTTGTTTTGTTTTGTTTTTCCCCCCTGTAAAATGTCAAAAGCCACTTGAGGCTGGGAGAATAAAAAGTGAGCTCTCTGTACAGTTTGAGGGAGGATGGAATGACAGTCAGAAGGAGGATGGAACAGTGATGCCATAAAGCAGAGGCCCACATGCTCAGAACTGAGTGCACCATGTGTGGCAGACCATGTGCGGCAGAGAAGGGCAAAGGGAAGGGATGCAGACCAGCCTGGTGTGAAAGGTGAGAGACCAGGGACAAGGTGTGATGCACTTCATCCTGTCACGTGAAGGAACCAGGGGTGCCGTGCAGGGACAGGAGGGCATCTGCTGCTGCTGGATCAGTTCAACATTGGTTTTATTTTATTTTTGACTTCAGTACCAAAATGAGTTTTCATGTTTCTCTTGTTAAAATATGCAATTTGAATGCTGCGTCTTTAGTGTTATCTGAGGAAGACTGAAGACCTGTAGCATGAATGATACATGCTTTTCTTTTGAAATCTTAGGAATGTATTAAATGTATTGCTTTTAAGAGGCTGTGATGCTTTCTATTTTGAGTTAAAGAAATCAAATCTGTTCTTTCACTACATTAAATGGTGCTAAGAAAAAAACTTAAACATTATGTATAAATTATATCACAGTAAAGTCGATTGTTTAAGAGAGTGGAAAGTACTGTGAAACTTCTTTATAATTAGTTCACTTGTAATCACTTGTGAAGTGCTTTTATAAGCCTCTGGTTAAATATTTGAAACCAAATCTCTCCTATATTTTAGAGAAAGATTAATGTCCTGATTTTTAGTCAAATGTGTTACAATAACTTGTATTATACATGTATTTATAGTTGTATGTGTGTATGTCATACATGTGTGTATGTTATACATGTGTATGTGTTATACACATGGGCATGCATACACATATATGTCGCACATAGTACTTATGTGTAATGCATGTGTGCATATTTGCTAAACTGTAGGAAGATTACCATTAAAAGCAGTAAAGGATAGGTCTACACATGACACAACTGAAATTAACACTTGTGAGTAAAAGTTATTCATTTATCACAGAGATCTACTTACTATACTATCTGTGTGGAATAGGTCTGTTTTTATAAATAACGTTTTATTGGAATCAGCTATTGTCATCCATGTAGTTCCAGTGGCATAATTCAGTGATTGCAACAGAGAGCATATGGGTCACAAAGCCTAAAATATTTAATATCTGACCCTTCACAACAAAAATTTGACAACCCCTTATTTAGAGGGTTTGAATTCACAATATTAAATGATACTGATATTTGAGTTGCTGATACTCTGAAGACACAACTAATTTTAATTTTAATCATTGTTAATTTTTACTCCCTTATTTAATTTAAACTCTTAGAAACATCCTCTACGTGTCTCTAGTTTTCTCCAGGTCAGCTGGTAGCTAACTCAGTAACATTTTCAGGTCTTAGTTTGTCTGATAACACACATAACGTCTGACGCTGTTACCTGGGAGGACCCAGCAGTCTCAGTGTCTCTTGAAAGGCATAGAGGAAATTTGGAAGGACAGACCACATGTTCATTCTTGGTGATGATTTTTTTACATTTCTTAGACTCAGTGTGGGTTTCCTCTTTGTCCTTTTTCTTCTTGATAAAATTTGCATTTGTTAGTAAGTGCTAGAAAGAAATATAACAGCAAGTTAAAATAGTTTTTTCAATAAGGAGGCTTTAACCAGACCTACCCCAGGAAACTGGGCTGTTTTATCTTCTAAAAAGACATGCTAAACCAAATGCAAAAATGTGACTACTGTTTAATTTTTCACTGTCCAAATGCCTTGGGTAAGTGTCTATTCATGGCTCTTTCTGGACTTCAAAGTAATCCAAGAAAGGTCACTCAGAAATTACGGTTGTAAGACAATGGATTTATTTTCCCTTTAAATCCTGTCGGTATTAATTTTCTTCCTTTACATCTTTTATCCTTATAATTTGCATAAATAAAAGCAGGACTGCTTTTAAAAGTCCATAATATTCAGCTTTGAAAAATAATATGCGACATCACAACCTATATAATGTTTTAATGTTTATCATAGTGAGTCACTTTTCCAAGTTCTTATTTTAGTATTGGTGTGAATCTTTTGCTTATTAAGAATGTTAATTCTTAAAAACAAACCTTAATGGCCAGCGTCCAAAATAAGATATAATAAATATGAAATTAGAATAAAATTTTGTAGCAACATAATAATAAGTCGGTCTCTTTATTTCAAAACTACCACACACAGGGGATGTATTTACTATTCTCTTTTTTTTTTTGTATTTACTATTCTGAAATTAATATCAGAGTTTTGAATGAGAGCCAAGTTGATTGGCTTTCAGATTCCTCTCTTCATTAAATATAAGAAGCAATTACAAAAAGAAGATACATTATGTGTTAAAATAGAAATGTGCACACATAATTTTGATTCCCTTTAATGTTCATAGCACTTAATATAAAACTAAAGTTCAATGATGAAAAGAGTCTGTTACATTTGAAACAGATCAAAGCCATACAATATATACTTACCTTTTGTAGCATGTTGTAGAGGTCCTTAGGCAATTGAATATTATTGATACATGCACTATACTGTCTTGCCGGAACTTTCAGTATTAAGTATTGATCATGTATCTTAAAGCAGGTATTAAATAAAACGCAGCTTTGAGGGATGCCTGGGTGGCTCAGTCAGTTAAGTATCTGCCTTCAGCTCAGGTTATGATCTCAGGGTCCTGGGATCGAGCCCCATATCAGGCTCCCTGCTCAGTGGTGGGGGGGCGGGATCCTGCTTCTTCCCTGCCTTCCCGCTTCTGCTCTCTCACTATCTCCGTCTTTCTCAGATAAATAAATAAAATATTTTTTAAAAATGAAGCTTTGATATTTTCCAAGTTGTAATAAACATCTTATTTAGATTTTTGTAAAATTTCAATTCAATTTTTCCCAAAAGAATTCTTCAACTTAGAATAGTATTTTAGAATTACATTGTTAAACCTCTCAGAAAGGTAAATAAAAAATGCATGATAAAACAAGTTTCTGAAGTACAGAGGTTTAAGGAACTATAGAGAAATTCACAGAAAAATGAAACCAAAAAGGATAATGCCTAACATTTATATTCGTCAGTGTATGCATTGGTGTTTTGTTTTAGAACTCAAAAGACTGGAAGGATGATGCTAACCTAAATGAACTATTTAATTTATCCTTGGGTGTGCAATCTTTGTCGGTGTCCTGTGACATTTAATGACTGCCTTTCTAACACTTGTTCACGTCCAACAAGTTCGGTGTCTTTGATAAAGAGAAAGAGATTGCTGTGAAAATAATGTTCACTCATATGTCAGGATTGTGCAGATATTTAGAGAAAAAGAAATGCTACTAGAAGTCTAGTGCTGACATTGAATGTAAGGGGTCTAATATATTCATGGAAGACTATGGGTCTTTGCACTTCGTACTCTCTTGAAAATCCCAAGACCTATAAAAAGGAATATTTTTAGGGTCTTGAAGGTTTTCTCTACAGTAGAACGAATGCATATAAAGTACCATGTTTTTTTGAAATAATTCATTTTGACTGCTCAATCAACTCTTCTAATTCTACATTCGTATGAGTTCACTATTCAAACCCTGGCTGTAGTTTGTTTTCTTAGTGAAGATTTTACTCTACAGCAAAGAAATGCTGCTCAGCAAATTTGAATACTGCACTTGAAATCACTAATTTTTATTGAAATTAATACTCTGTGTGTGTGTTGTTAAGCTACTTTTAACAACAAGAGCATTTATGAAAAAAATATTTGAGTTGATGAATGTGTCATCTATTTCTTCTTATTGGATAAGTAGATAATTACACTTTTCTGATAACCTTTGCGTTCAGTTTGGTACCACTTTGGATATTCTGCCAAAAGGCAAACAATAGAAGTTTTAAGTAATTTTTATCACTGACAAGCAAAACTAATTGTAACTTAATGGAGTTGTCAAATTTACACTTTTCTTATTTTTTTTAAGTTTTTATGTATTTATTTGAGACAGAGAGAGAGACAAAGCAAGAGCGAGGGAGGGGGAGAAAAGCAGACTCCCTGCATAGCAGGGAGCCTTATGCTCCTGGAATCATGACCTGAGCTGAAGGTAGACACTTAACTGGCTGAGCTACCCAGACATCCCTCCACTCTCCTTACCCATGCGCAAAGTTCAGTAGCTGTGAAAGCAAGACATTCAGTTCTTTGTAGTGGTATTTGAGTGTTTCAGAGGTCAGCTAAGTTGTTCTCTTGCTACACGGTCTGTCCCTTTGTGATAAGATGGTGGGTATATTGTGAGGACTCCCTGAATTATCACACAGTTCACGATAAATATAGTAGTACCGCAGAAATAGCACAGACCACTTGCTGGTGACATCTTCAACTTGATAAACTGGGGGGGGTGGGGCTGCATTGCTCTGAAGAGGTTACAGAGTGGAAGGTCCTCTCCCAGCTGTCTTCTGCCCTTGCCAGGTAGGGTGATTCCATGAAAAGAGAAAGACTCTTGAGCTACAACATACATACAAGGTACAATGCATAGGGACTGTATTCGAACAGATTTTAAACTGTTTTAACCGTGCAAACATGTACCAGCCTTTAGGTTGTATGCATGCTCACGTTGATATAATGAACAGTTATGGTAAGTTTTTTTTTTTTTAAAGATTAATTTTTTTTTAATTTATTTGACACAGAGAGAGAGAGATCAGAAGTAGGCAGAGAGGCAGGCAGAGAGAGAGAGAGGCGGAAGCAGGCTCCCTGCTGAGCAGGAAGCCCGATGTGGGGCTCGATCCCAGGACCCTGAGATCATGACCTGAACCGAAGGCAGAGGCTTAACCCACTGAGCCACTCAGGTGCCCCCAGTTATGGTAAGTTTTTCAACTTTTCCCATTACTCTTGTTTTCCTTCTATTTATAATTTCAGATTATTTTGATTTTTATATATATCTCTATTGTTTAACTGGATAAAACTTATGCTATGTATGTGGGCTCTATGTACTTTGTATTAGGTATATATAGAGAGATAAATATATCTATTTATAATATAGATATTGGCCATGAGTATCTGTGTATGGATGTGTGTGTATTTGTATAGCAAATTATATAAATTCTCTGTAATTCACATTATAATATATAAAATATATACATTTGTGTTGTATTTATGTATCTGTGTGTATATGTATTAAATAGACATTATTTTCTAGCAAAGTTATAAGTTCATAGCAAAACTGAGATGACAGCACTGAGTTCACGTAACCCCTACCCCAACGTGCCTGGGGTTCTTGCAGAGCTGGTGGTCACTTCTTTGGGAATACTTCCCAAGCTGGTATTCAGTTGCCAGTCTGACTTAGATGATGTCCCTCCTCTGTTCACCAACAGCTTCTGTTGCTTTTTAATGAATCACAAAGTACAATGTTTTTAGTGACTTAAAACTGACAACTGTGGTAAGGTTTTCTTCAACTATTATGAATTTTACTGACTTTCTGTTCTAAAAATCCACTGGAGATGCTGTCTATATAATAACATCACTAAGTATTTTACATTTTATATATAATTTTTTAATCCTTCAAAATCACAGCAACCTATTTAATATATATTGACAATGGCAATATATTGCAGTATTATCATAGTCAGTAATTTTAATTTTGAGATTTCCAGAGTCCTTTTTTTTTTAAGATTTTATTTATTTATTTGACAGACAGAGATCACAAGTAGGCAGAGAGGCAGGCAGAGAGACAGGAGGAAGCAAGCTCCCTGCTGAGCAGAGAGCCCGATGCGGGGTTCGATCCCAGGACCCTGGGATCATGACCTGAACCGAAGGCAGAGGCTTTAACCCACTGAGCCACCCAGGCGCCACCGATTTCCAGAGTCTTGATAAGAAGAAAGGAAAATTGATATATTAAAGAAATACTTAAAAAAAAAATAAGCATGTGTTGTTCTGTTGGGTAAAGATCTAAGAGGAGCCTGGCTGGGTGATTACATCCTAGGGTCTGTCTCTCATGAGTTTGTAGTAAGGATGTTGGCTGCAGCTGATGGTATTTGAAAGTTTAACTGTGACTGGAGGGTCTGCTTCCAAGGTGGCTCATCCAGGATGCCTGACAGGTCGGTTCTTGCTGTTGATGGGAACCAACCCAAGTCTCCTTGCCAGCTGGGCCTTTCCATACTACTGTTCCGGTGTTCGGGTGTTGTCACATTGCAGCTGATCTTTCCTAGAGAAAGTGACCCAAGGAAGCAAGGTAGAGCCACAATGATTTTTCTGGGCTGTCCTCAGAATTGAGATGCTGTCATCTCTGCAGTATCTTGTAGGTGACACAGGTCAGTCCTTCTCAGTGTGGGAGAGGCTACCTAGGACTGAACACCAGGAAGTATGAATCCTGGAGGGATCATAAAATGGAGAACTTAGAGGCTGCATACCACTGTCATCCAGGCCAGACATTCAGATTCATGAAGCCTGGTGACAGAACCTTAGTTAATCTGGCTCTGCCTATCACCAGCTGTGTGATTTGGGGTAAATTACTTCACTTTTCTGGATTTTAATCTCTTACTTATGAAACAGTGATGGTAAGAGTATCTTCCTAAAAAGACTTATTAAGAAAAATATTAAGTGAAATTGTTACCAAACAAACTTGATGAACTTTGTAGAAAATAAAATGGGAGAATTTAAGCCAATATCTACCTCTTCATCTTCCACAGCACCTTAAATTTAAGGCGAGAACTATAATAAATTAAACATACATGGGATGATGCAGTAAGGATATTTAGAGTCATACTTACCCAGGAATTTCAAAGGACTAGAAACACTGAATAGAGAGTAATAAAAAAAAAAAAGAAGGGGCATTTGGGTGGCTCAGTTGGTCAAGCAGCTGGTTTTGGCTCAGGTCATGATCTCAGGGTCATAAGATGGAGCCTAGAGTTGGGCTCTGAACTCATTGCAGAGTCTGCTTGGGATTCTCTCTGTCCCTGTCTGTCTGCCCTCATTCTCTTTCTCATTCAAGTAAATAAATCTTAAAAAAAAAAAAAGAAAAAGAAAAAAGGAAATACATTTTATCATTTACCAATAATGGAGATGTGAGGATTCAGCCACTCTGTGTATTTGACCTGCCATGTGTAGCTATTATTTTTCTCAGTGTAAATTCTCTTTCCAAGGTTTGCTGGTAGGCATTTCTAAGAGTAGCATTATGTCAAATTCCTCTACTTTTTGTTTCCACAGTTTGGAGAGATTATTTGGGCATTTACTTCATTTATCATGGCTTAGTAAGGACAACTTCATTCAAATTGAGCCCTTAAAATCACAGTATCTTCATATTTTAGAGTATAGGATGGAATATAGATGACATTAGTTTTCTCATTTTATAGTTTCAGAGGAACCCTGGGAAGTGAATGCATTTGTCAAGACCCACAAAGGATCTCCAGGGATCATTAGTCTCATAAAAATTTGAGTATGACAATTGATATGATGCTTATCCCTTGCAAATATAAATTTCATTAAGTTACACTATAATTAATATGCAATGTAATATTAGTTTCAGATGTACTGATTCCACACTTCCATTCCTCACCCCGTGCTCATCAGGGCAAGTACACTTCTTCAGCCTGGTCACCTCTTTTTCGCATCCCCTACCCACCTTCTCTCTGGTGACCATCAGTGTGTTCTGTGAAGTTAAGAGTCTGTTTCCTGGTTTGCCTCTCTCTCTTTTTGCCCTGCTTTGCTTATTTGTTTTGTTTCTTAAATTCCACATATGAGTGAAATCCTATGACATTTGCCTTTCTGTGACTGACTTATTTCACTTAGCATAGAACTCTCTAGATCCATCCATGTTGTTGCAAATGGGAAGATTTCATTCCTTCTTATCACTGAATAATATTATAGTGTGTGTGTGTGGGGGAGGTGGTGCGCGCGCGCATGCGTGTGTATAGCACATCTTCTTTATCTATTCTTCAGTCGCTGGGCATTTGGTCTGCTTCCATACTTTGGCTTATTGTAAATAATACCAAAATAAACATGGGGTGCATATATTACTTGGTTTCATATTACTTGCATAAGTACCCAGTAGTGGAATTATTGGATCAGATGGTAATTCAATTTTAACTTTATGAGGAACGTGCATACTGTTTTCCATACTGTCTGCATCAACTTGCATTCCCACCAATAGTGTATGACGGTTACTTTTTCTCCACAACCTTGCCAACACTTGTTGTTTTTTGTATTTTTTATTTCAGCCATCTGACAGGTGTAAAGTGATAATTTGTTGCAGTTTTTATTTATATTTCCCTCATAAGGAGTGAAGTTGAGCATCTTTTTATTTGTCTGTTTGGCCACCTGGATATCTTCTTTGAAAAAATACATATTCATGTCTTTTGTCCATTTCTTAACTGGATTGTTTGTGTTTTGGGTGTTCAGTTTGATAGGTTCTTCTATTTTATATACTAACCCTTTATCAAATATGTCATTTACAAATATCTTCTCCCATTCCATAGGTTGTCCTTTTGTTTTGCTGATTGTTTACCTTGCTGTGCATGAACTTTTTATTTTGATGTAGTGCCAATAATTTATTTTTGTTTTTGTTTCCCTTGCCTCAGGAGACCTATCTAGAAAAATCTTGCTATGGCCAATGTCAGAGAAATTATTGCCTGTGCTCTGTTCTAGGATTTTTATGATTTTAGGTTTCACATTTAGGTCCCTGATCCATTTTGAGTTTATTTTTGTATATGGTTTAAGAAAATGGTCCAGGTTCATTCTTCTGCATGTAGCTGTCCAGTTTTCCCACCTCCATTTGTTGAAGAGATTGTTTTTTCCCATTGGTTATTCTTTCCTGCTTTGTCAAAGATTAATTGACCATGCAGTTGTGGGTTTATACCTGGGCTTTCTATTTTGTTTTTTTGATCTGTATGTTTCTTTCTGTGCCAGCGATATACTGTTTTTATTACTACAGCTTTGTACTATATCTTGATATCTGGGCTTGTGATACCTCCCATTTTTTTTTTCCAAGATTGCTTTGGCTATATGATGCCTTTTGTGGTTCTATACCAATTTTAAGATAATTTTTTTCTAGTTCTACAAAAAATACTGGTGGTATTTTGATAAGGATTATATTAAATCTGTAAATTGTTATGTGTAGTATGGATATTTGAACAATTTTTGTTCTTCCAATCTATAAGCATGTAATGGCTAGGTCTTCCAAACAGAAAGTAAAAAAGAAGACAATGTCTTTGACATATTGGACTAGATGGATCTAACACATATATTCACAGTATTCCGTCCTGAAATAGAAGAATACATATTCTCTTCAAGTGCACATGGAACATATATTCTACAGAATAGATCACATATTAGGCCACAAAAATAGTGATGCAGGTGTTACCTAGTTGTATATATGGGTCCCCGTGAGCTTAGGATACTTCTACTCCACCATCTTTCTTAGAAATACCACAAATAGAAGTTTTTAACATGTAATTTTCTAAAAGGTAAAATCATGAACATATAAAATGTTCATGAATCTTGTTAATTAATGTGGGAGTCCCTAAAATGTTCCAAGTATTCAAGGAGAATATAAAAAACTGGGTTTTTATAGGCAATAGCAGGATATGGTTGCTAGATAAATATTAAACTGGTTAATATCCCAAAAGACCATAAACCATACCATTATAGTTATTTGTTCCACTAGACAGAAATGATTTGCATCTCTAGTAAATAAAAATCTAGAAATTAATCTAGACTCTAGAGTATTGTATTATAGATCAAAGTCATACTAGCACCTCACTGTGAAAACGCATCTGGGAATTTATTTTCTTTCTTTACATTTTGAATAGTTTTTGTGATAGCCTTTGTGAGAAAGTAAATTTCCAAAAGACAGACATTCTAATTTTGCCTTAAAGGATTTTAAGAGTTATATGAAAGAAATTATAAGTGAAAACAGTTTGTAAACTAAAAATGCAGATACCAGATTCATTGTTTTTCTACAAAAATGTAAGAAAACAATGAAAGCTATGAAAACTGTGAAATAAAACTATTTTTGTTAGTTTTGGTCATGTAAATTATATTTCCCCATAGTAAAATCATCACGTAAATTCCTGTCAGTGAAGCTTGTAAGTCAAACTCCTGTTCTCTGAAGAGATGCACCCACAACCCTGAAGGTTTTGTCAGGAGATAGTCTCCTTTACTCTAAACTTCAGCTGTGTCATCTGTTTCTCCAGATCACGTGGCATGTCTGCATTTTGTGAAGTGTAGATTTTGTAAATTCCTTTGCAGTCAGGGAATTATCACATTTATATATTTGTATTGGTTTTATTCCAGTAAATTATTGACTATCATATGCTGGCATGTGTTATTAAGGAGACAGTTGAGAAATCCCATAACATTTGCCAGCTGCTTTGGTGTTGTATACCAGGAATGACCATTTCTCATGGAAATACTCTCCACAGCCCCTGTGGTTGACCTTATGGATTGAAAGGTCGTAGCCCCAAGTCCGTGACTACTCTTGATCAAAAAAGGAAAGAATAAAGAAAGATACAATAGTCTTACTCTTCTTTGATAGAACTTTTCCAAACCCATTTGAGAGAAGCACTCTGCAAATGTCAAATCCACATCTGATGCTTCCTGACAGATGACGAGTAATAGATACAAAATTATTCAGAAAGTTAAGGTTTCATTTGTAACCTCCAGATATCCCCTTTGCAAGCCTCCCTTCACTTTTGTATGCTTATCACTGTGGAACTATATGGTGTCTAATATACAAGCTTGTGAAGATCAGGTAGATAATTAATCATATGCATGAGTTCTACAAATGATGGGCTTTGAGGGAAATTTGAATTGCACATTTCTGCACATGTCTTTCAAGGCATAAAGATTTTCTTCATGTTCTTCTGGTTGCAATCATGGTTCTTTGTGAGCTATGTGTTGCCAGAAATTCCAATTATTTTTTTTTAAGATTTCTATTTATTTATTTGACAGAGAGAGACCACAAGTAGGCAGAGAGAGATGGGGAAGCAGGCTCCCCGCTGAGCAGAGAGCCTGATGCGTGGCTCGATCCCAGGACCCTGAGATCATGACCTGAGCCGAAGGCAGAGGCTTAACCCACTGAGCCACTCAGGTGCCCCAGAAATTCCAATTATTTAAGAGAAACTAGAAATTTAAATTTGAAGTGAAATATCCTCAATTTTAAAATTGGCCTAGGGATGTCTGGTTGGCTCAGTCAGTGAAGCATCTGCTTTCAGCTCAGGTTTTGATCCCAGGGTCCTTGGATCGAGTCCTACGTTGGGCCCCCAGCTCAGAGAGGAGTTTGCTTCTCCCTCTCCTGCTGCTGCTCCCCCTGTGTGTGCTCTCTCTCTCTCAAATGGCTAAATTAAATCTTAAAAAAATAAAATTGGTCTACTTTTCCTAAAACATAAGCAATGGTCAAAGAAAACGTGTGTGACCAAAATATGTCTATATTAATTTTAAATATTGAAATTGTTACTCATGGAACCCGCACAGCCAAATTTAGAAAAAAATATTTATTTCTTCTCAAAGAGTTGCAAAATTGATTTAATGTATAGGTACTAGGGACAGGATTTAAAAATAAATGAAATTTATTTTATCATAAAAGCACAATATTTAAATGATTAAGATAAACTTGGGCGCCTGGGTGGCTCAGTGGGTTAAGCCGCTGCCTTCGGCTCGGGTCATGGTCCCGGGGTCCTGGAATCGAGTCCCGTATCGGGCTCTCTGCTCAGCGGGGAGCCTGCTTCCCTCTCTCTCTCTCTGCCTGCCTCTCTGTCTACTTGTGATCTCTGTCTGTCAAATAAACAAATAAAATCTTTAAAAAAAAAAAAAAGATAAGCTTATATATAGGAAATACCTGAGAAAATTTTGCAGCAATTTAAATTACGTTTAAGAAATAAAATCAGGGGCACTTGAATGGCTCAGTGTGTTAAAGCCTCTGCCTTCAGCTCAGGTCATGATCTCAGGGTCCTGGGATCAAGCCCCTCAACAGACACTCTGCTCTTCGGGGAACCTGCTTCCCTTTCTCTCTCTGGTTGCCTCTCTGCCTACTTGTGATCTCTGGCTTTCTCTCTGTGTCAAATAAACAAATAAAATCTTAAAAAAAAAAAAAAAAGAAAGAAAGAAAGAAATAAAATCAGGGGGCACCTGACTGGCTCATTTGGTTAAGTGTCTCTGACTCAGGTCATGATCCCAGGGTCCTAGGATTGAGTCCTCCCATCGGGCTCCTTGCTCAGTGGGACGTCTGCTCTCCCTCTTCCTCTGCCTGCCCCCTCCCCCCCCGCGCCTCTGTCCTCTCTCTCTGTTAAATAAATAATTTTAAGTGAAATTAACATTTTTTCCAAACATGTTTTTCATTCATCTTTCCTGCATTTATTTAAAAATCCCATTCCATAGAAGGGTGGATTAAGATATTTGGTGATTATATCTCCTAATATAATGTGAAATGTTCTGTTAAGTTAGGTAAAAATCAGGTGGCCTGGAATCTGCATTAGCTTAGCGGGGTCATGCTAAATTCACTGAGGTCACAGTGACCACTGACAGTGAGTAGATGTAGGAAAGCTTATAAGAACAAGACCCCCGGAAGCTCTTCCAGAAGCTGTGCTTAAGTCATCGTGCACTGTCGTAGTTTTGGTCCTGACAGCAGTCACCTCTCGCACAGGTGCTGGTCCCAGAGTCACAAGTAGTTTCTCCTGATGACAATCCTGGGCCAAGTCAGTTAGCCGCTCAAGACTCAGCCACCTCATCACTTTGTTTTTCAAGCCTCCAAATGCTACAGGTTTAGCTTGTACTGCTGAAAAATAATTTTAATTTAGAAGTATGTCATGGAAAGTAAATGATCTTTTGATAGAGTCCTATCACCTCTGGAAAACGAGAAATAATACAATCACAGTAAAAAGGCAGTTTGGGCGAGGTAAAGTACAGTGTCATTGCAGTAAGAAAACATCATCTTCCTCAGTCCCCTCAGATAAGGTCAGATTTTGCTTATTTAAGCAATTAGGCACCTCACTGACTTAAGGGGAAGGAGTTGGAAAAGGCCCAACTGATGGATAATCATTTTACAAACAAGAGTAACAGATGTCTATAGCCTCTTTAAGAATTGTAGAGAACAGTTTATGATTTATTGTATTATTTAATATAAATAAGTACTTATTAGAAAAAAATGGTAAAAGTGGGAAGAGAGAGAGAAGCAGCCTACCACTGAATTATAAATGCAGTGTCACGGTACATGTAGTGGATTGTGGTCAGGTTTGTGGTACATCTGATGGTTTCCCTCAATATTGGTATGGCTCACATGTAGACTGATGTATGATGTATTTCTCACTTAGCTTTGTAATACAGACAGTCATGTCATATAATTTAAAAAAATTATAGATTTTATTTATTTCAGAGAGAGAGAGAGAGTGAGAGAGCTTGAGAGGGTAGAGGGTCAGAGGGAGAAGCAGACTCCCCGCTGAGCAGGGAGCCTGATGCGGGACTCTATCCCAGGACTCTAGGATCGTGATCTGAGCCAAAGCCCAACCAACTGAGCCACCCAGGCACCACCCCATGTCCTATAATTTTTGAAGTCCCAATGAACAGTATATCATGACCACAAAAACTTACACAGCCTATAACAAATTACCAAAATCTTAATAACTCAAAACAGTATAAATACATTATTTATAGTCATAGAAGTCAGAAGCCAGCAGTGAGTTTGGAACCTGGCATTTTTTCCAGAGACTGCAGAGGAGAGTTTGCATCCTTGCGTTTCTGATGTCTGGAGGCAGCCTACCTTCTCTCCTGAGCCTGTGACTCCTGCTTGTACCTTTCTGATTTGTAACCTGGCATTGTGCTGACCTGCCTTTTCCTTATCTGGACCCTTGTGATTCCGCCAGGCCCTCCAGGTCAGCTAATCCAGGGGAGTCACCCAATTTCTACACCCTTCACTTAATATTACCTACAGAGTTCCTTCTACCATGGAAGCTGCCATAACTACAGGTTTTGGGATTAGAATATTGTTATCTCTGGGCTGTTATTCAGTGCATGGAACAACTTTGTATGTGATGTTGTTTCATTGTTAGCATAAGTAGCACGCATGTATTTTTCTTTTTTTTTTTTAAAGATTTTATTTATTTATTTGACAAAAGGAGAGAGAGATC
The DNA here is from genome assembly GCF_009829155.1 of Mustela erminea. Lineage (NCBI taxonomy): Eukaryota > Metazoa > Chordata > Mammalia > Carnivora > Mustelidae > Mustela > Mustela erminea. Next base: position 23,898,916 of record NC_045627.1, on the reverse strand, counting down.
ACAAGTAGGCAGCAAGGCAGGCAGAGAGAGAGGGGGAAGGCAGACTCCCTGCTGACTAGAGAGCCTGATGCGGGGCTCCATCCTAGGACCCTGGGATCATGACCTGCCAAAGGCAGAGGTTTTCACCCACTGAGCCACCCAGGTACCCCTGCATGTATTTTTTCTTTCAGCCAACTTCATGAAAGATTCGCTTTGTTTTGCTTTCGGAATATATCTTTAAAACTATAATGATTTAGTGAAATTATAGAAAATAATTACCCTAAATCACTGTATCCAAATGATCTTTAAAAAGATTATTTATTAGAGAGAGCATGAGCGGAAGGGGGAGAAGGAGAAAGACTCTTAAGGGGACTCCCCATTGAGTATGGAGCTGAGTGTGAGGCTCGATCTGTCTACCTGAGATCATGACCGTTGAAACAAGAGCTGGATGCTCAGCCAGGTGCACCACGCAGGCGCTCCTCCAAATCACTTTTTAACAAACTGCACGGATTTCTATTCCTCACTGTCAGGTAGGAGAGTTTCAGAAATGATGTGTGAAGTGTAAATGATTGAAGATGCTGAGCTGTTAAATGGGCGGACAGACTGTTGTGGGTGATTACTCTCCATCCCGTCCCCTTTCCTCCTTGCAGAGTTCAGTTGGTGGCCACTCTGATGTGTGTGGCCCGCAGTGTGATTCCTGGTGTATCCCACACTCACTTCTCTAAACAGAGGCCGCCTCTACTGCCGGAAATGCCCATGGAAGTCTTGGTAATGAGTTCTGCTTGGCCTTCTGGTCTCCCTGCTTGTCAGTACAACGTTAGTGCTACTCAGAAGACCTTTCCTAGTTTACAGATGGTGTCACATCATAATACTAAATACCCAGTCCTAAACACTAACATTCACGTATCTGCCCCCCTGTACGTGATGTTCAGATAAACTAACATTTTAATTAGAAGGAAAAAAGTTCAAATGGAATTTTAGAAATATCATATATTAGTTTCAACCTTCCTTTCACCCCATGGTAATAAACCCTTTCTTTTAATGAAATCATTTTTTGTTTTGTTTTGTTTTTGTTTTGTTTTAGCTTATTTACTTTGAAATAGTTCTACATTCACAGAAAACTGCAGCAGGAGTGCAGAGATCTCCCGTCATTTTTATTTTCCCAGTGCTAGCAGCCCCATACCTGCAGTAGACCATCAGATCTAGGAATTGGGCTCCATGCCGGGAGCAGAGGCAGCACAAGGCAGCTGTGTGCAGTGTAGGTTTTGGGGGCTTGTTAGGAGCATATCTTCTGGATCCTGTGGGATAGCAGTGCTCCTGGAGTTGTGTTTATTTTCTCTTAGAACCCCATAGTTTACAAACTATACTCAGCAGACAAAACTCACTACAGTTAGATTTTTCTCTGGGATTTCTTTGTGAGTCATTTGCAGTGTGAGGAGTCAATATTAATTTTAAAGTACAAATAGGTATTAAAGAAGGTTTCCAGGAAATAGGGAATCTTGAATTTATTAATCATTGTTTTTAAAAACTTTTACATCTTTTGAAAGTGTATTCGTTTGAATAATGCCTCACGAACCCCCATGTTTAACACTCTGTAACTCTGCATTCATTCAAGATCTGAACATTAAATTCTGGGGAGTTGGTGTATGATATGCCTGACTTGACAGTTCTCATTAAATAACTTGGCAATGTCACTGTCCTTCCAAGAGAAAACAATCTTGCTAAATAAAATTATGTTCTACTTTATTTATCAAAGAGTGATTCTTATTCCAACAGTAAGCACTAAAATTATGGTCTGAAGAATGTATCTTCCTGATCAATAAGACAATACTATTTGATCTGCGGCCTCATGTATCATCAGAGGAAAACCTTTATTTGTGACTGTCAGACCATGTGGAAGCTCCAGGACCTCACAGGGCATGATTTATATATCAGTGTCTAACAGATACCTCTGCCTCTTTCTTCTTTCCTAAACATGCAAAGTTCTTTATGGAAAAATATAAAAAAGAGGTGAACTAATTACTTGGTTCTTAGATATTTGACGTAAAATCTTGTGAAAAGATAAATGATTGCCATAAGAATGATGCTAAGTTGTGAAGAAAACCTGTCCTACCTTGTAATTCTCTTTGTAATAAAAGATCCACATTTTGCTCCTCATACCAATACTATCTTTCTCTTAAATTTATTCTTCTCTGTTTTTGTAATAATACCTGAACACTTTTTCTTTAGATTTTACTTATTTATTTGAGAGAGAGAATGTGTGCATTTGCAAGACAGGGGTAGAGGGACAGGGAGAAACAGGCTCCTACTAAGCAGGAGGCCCGATACGGGACTCAATCCCCAGACCCTGGGATCATGATCTAAGCCAAGCCAGATGCTTCGCCGACTGAGCAACCCTGACATCCATACTTAAACACTTTTAAAAAGCAATGATATGAATCTCTGACTCTGAGAAACAATCTGAGGATTTTGGGAGAGCAGTAGGGGCCTGGTGAGCCTGGTGGTGGGTATTATGGAGGGCACATATTGCATGGAGCACTGAGTGTGGTGCATAAACAATGAATTTTGGAACATGAAAAGAAATAAAATGGAAAAGAGTATTTTCACTGTCTAGTGTATGATAGGCACTGTGGTTTAGACCTAGAACAGTCACTGACCATCCATTTTTGCTTTTCACTATTCTTGCCTCTTTACTATGAAGCTTAAGCACACACTGGAGGTTCAGTTGTCCATCACTTTTCCTGGCAGCCGCCATTCCTTGGTTCTTTGATGTGCACCTCAAGTCTGATGCACATGTGTGTGCATGTGCATGCACACATACACACCATTTCCTTTAAAATAGTTGGATATGAGTGTGTGTCAGTTACAGTATGTAAGAGGTTATGAGTCCAGATATTTAATCATGTTTCAGATTTGATGTTATTTCTGTGACAAATCAAGGAGTTTATAGTTGATGATTGATTCTTCTTAGTGCCGCTCTGGAGTGTAGAGACTTGATAACTGTAACATAAGGTTTATCTAGAAATAGTGTCTGTTGGAACTAGAGAGCTGCTAGGGAAGAGATCACTTTTGTGTAAATAAGCAAGCTTTTTGAAATTTATAATGAACAGTTTCCTCCAAAATATAGACATAAACACTCACACAATTCCTATACAATTGCTTAGAAATTAGTATGTGTTAATGCTAGAGAGCAAGAAGTAGGCTCATTAATTTCTGAGTGTGTGTGTGTGTGTGTGTGTGTGTGTGTGTGTGTATTAGTGCTTAGCTTGAGACAGATTTCTGGAAGGACCCACCAGTGTTTTAGCTTCCTCCTAGGTATTCAGCACTATACTAAAGTATTCAGAAAAAAATCATGAAACAATTTGTGTTGAGGTATATATTTAGTTCATTTTGGGATTAAAAAAAACTGCATGAAATGAATCATGAAAAATAGTTTTATATTAAATAATAAGGAACTTTTGCTAGGGTTAATCCCCATCCCTACTCACATCTATTGAGCTGGTTTCTCCTGTCCTGGAGCAGGATAAATAAAACAGACCTTTTAGTCAGTAGAGCCCTAGATTTGATCAGCTACAGACAGTCTCCTGTGACAGTACCTGTGTAAATTCCCGACCCCCCCCCCCACTTCAGTCTGGGGGTGGGGATTCCCGACTAACTTGCACAGTATCTGTTATCTTTGGGCTGTTATTCAGTGCACGGCACAACTCTGTATGAGATGTTGTTTTGTTGTTAGCACAAGTAACATGCCAACTTGGTTTCCTGACCCCACCTCGCTCTGTGTGGGGGTTCTTCATGGCGTGGATTGCAGTCACACGCACTGCTTCAGGCCCAGTGCACTCCTTCACAGCTGTGCGGGGCACCCTTTACCCACCAGCATGGAGGCTGCAGAGGGATGAGGGCAGGTTCTTTTCTAGAACAAAATGACTCTCACTGGTGCTTGTTACTGAACCCCTTATTTATTCTGGGTTGTGTGAGTGCAGATGGCTTTGCCATCATTCTTGGTTTCTTTTATGTGCCAGAACTGTGCTTTGACGTAGTTGACTTTTAAGAAATATTTGAAACAATGTTAGAAATAAGCTAACTTCATTTCTAAGTGAATGCTCTTCAAGATTATGTCATAATTATTGTGTAATTTTCAAATTTCCGGGGAGCTTATAAATCACATCATCTACTCATTTGATTATACTAATGAAAAGTTTAATAACTTTTGTCAAGGGAAACATAATTAGTTAAGCGAAAACTTTACAACTTATTTCCAAGGAGACTTTCTGGTCCTTTTGAGACTAAATGCTGATTTTCTCCAGATGATTCCTGTAGAACTGCCAAGGTCCTCTCATACAACTCTCCTCAAGCTCAGTCTGTTATCAGTGTTCAGTCTTTGCAAGCTTTTCTCAACCCCATGCCAGGCTGCATGTCCTTAGCTTTGGTCATCTGGGAATTTCGGGTCATTTTCACATGGAATCATCCCACATTTCTCTGTGTTACGGGCTGTGTTAGCTGTGTGCTCTGAAATAATACTCAAGACTTAGTAAGTGAAGATCTGCCTGCTGACATGCTGTTTTACTCAGTATGTCTCAGTGCACATTGAAGTGAACATGTTGAAGATTGCCTTAGTTGTAGACTCTGGGGTATTAACTGTGGACGGTGAACCCTGATCCCGTGGCTTGCTGATAGGGCAAAATGGCTTCCTGTGGCAGATTCTGAATAAAAAACTTGGTTGGTCTCTCCAGTTCTATGGTATTAACTTTAGCAGTAATAGAATGATGTGAAGATTGTAAAAAAATAAACCATAATAAATTAGAGCTTACTAAGAACAGGATGATTAAAATAAATTTGGCAGAATTTTAAATATGTGTGTGTATTATATGTAAAGTAAATATATTAATAATATTATACAATATTTACTTTTTAAATATTTTTATTTTGTACATATTTAATTACTGAAATATATTTGTTCCAGTGATTTCTACTTGGACTCCACATTGAACAGCGCCTTTGCAGTGTTCTCAGATTTTTAGAGAAGTGATGTTTTAGTCACTTAATAAGAGTGACTTTGTAGAAAGAGCTTGAATTTCTAAAATAAGTTAATATAATGGTTAAGAAAAACCTGTTGGTTATGAGGTCAAATGAAATAATCTAATCAAAGATTTCAATTTACAAATGAATAAAGGTGATAAGATACTTAATGAACATTCAGTATATGCTAATTTTTATCATTACTATCATATAATAGTTATCACAAAATACGTTTTTTAAGAAAAGTTATCAAAAGGTGAAATATATCATTGTATTTACAACCAAAAAAGTTCTAAAATGGTTTTTGACAAATGACATAAATTTGAAAATAGGGTCATTGTAACAGGTTGGGAGGAAGTACGTTGAGGTCTTACTAGTGGATGAATCTGCAGGCTCACATGCATTTAGCTCTTTTATAAATATTTCACTGTGTCCTACAATATTCCTGAAGAAAAATAGGCATAGTTCTTAAAATTAGGAAAAACGCTGCTATAATTAGAACTTAAGAATACCATGGTGGCTACAATTCTGTATAATTTATTGTCATACATACATATTGTCATACATTGTGTAAGACTTACATGGATTTTATTACTTAATCCTTATTCTACAACATAGCTTAAATGTAACAAAATATGGTTTTATCTCCTAATATCATTGAGAAAATAAATGATAAAATAAATAATTTGTTAAGATAACATTGTATTATGTTTAGGGCAGAATTAAAAATAAAAACACATTTTGTTGATTAATATATATATACATATATATGTATATATATATGATGGAAAATAATACAACCATTCTGGAGAAATGTGCAGCAGTTTCTTACACTGTTGGTTAAACATCTAATTAGCAACTACTCCAGCCATTTGACTACTTGTGTTTACTCCTGAAAGATAAATGTATATGTCTGTGCAGAGACTTGTACATGATGTTTCCAACAGGCAAATTTTTTAAAAAATTTTTATTTCTTTTTTAATTTCTTTTCAGTGTTCCAGAGTTCATTGTGTATGTACCACAGCCAGTGCTCCATGCAATACGTGCCCTCCTTAATACCTACCACCAGGCTCACCCAACTCCCCCATCCCCTCCCCTCCAAAACCCTCAGTTTGTTTCTCGGTGTCCACAGTCTCTCGTGGTTTGTCTCCCCCTCCAATTTCACTCAACTCCCTTCTCTTCTCCATCTCCCCATGTCCTCTGTTATTCCTTGTGCTTCACAAATAAGTAAAACCATATGATTATTGACTCTCTCTGCTTGACTTACTTCACTCAGCATAATCTCTTCCAGTCCAGTCCATGTTGCTACAAAAGTTGGGTATTCATCCTTTCTGATGGAGGCATAATACTCCACTGTATATATGGACAATATCTGCTTTCTCCTTTCGTCCATTGAAGGGCATCTTTGTTCTTTCCACGGTTTGGTGACTGTGGCCATTGCTGCTATGAACATTGGGGTACAGGTGGCCCTTCTTTTCACTACATCAGTATATTTGGAGTAAATACCCAGTAGTGCAATTGCAGGGTCATAGGGTAGCTCTATTTTTAATTTCTTAAGGAATCTCCACAGTGTTATCGAAAGTGGCTGCACCAACTTGCACTCCCACCAACAGTGTAAGAGGGTTCCCCTTTCTCCACATCCTTCCAACACTTGTTTTTTACTGTCTTGTTAATTTTGGCCATTCTAACTGGTGTAAGGTGGTATCTCAATGTGGTTTTGATTTGAATCTCCCCGATGGCTAGTGATGATGAACATTTTTTCATGTGCCTGTTGGCCATTTGTATTTCTTCTTTGGAGAAGTATCTGTTCATGTTTTCTGCCCATTTTTTGACATGATTATCTTTTTTTGAGTGTTGAGTTTGAGGAGTTCTTTATAGATCTTAGATATCAGCCTTTTGTCTGTACTGTCATTTGCAAATATCATTTCCCGTTCCATGGGTTTCCTCTTTGTTTTGTTGACTGTTTCCTTTGCTGTGCAGAAGCTTTTGATCTTGATAAAGCCCCAAAGTTCATTTTCACTTTTATTTACTTTGCCTTTGGAGTCATGTCTTGAAAGAAGTTGCTGTGGCTGATGTTGAGGAGGTTACTGCCTATGTTCTCCTCTAGGATTTTGATAGATTCCTGCCTCACATTGCGTCTTTTATCCATTTCGTGTTTATCTTTGTGTATGGTGTAAGAGAATGGTTGAGTTTCATTCTTCTACACATAGCTGTCCAATTTTCACAGCACCATTTATTGAAAAGACTGTCTTTTTTTCCACTGCATATTTTTTTCCTAGCAGGCAAATTTTTATTAGCCAAAACCTGGAAACAACTCAGATGCCCATCAAGAGGTGACTCAATAAATAAATTGTGATACATTCATATAATGAAATATTTTTCAGCAATAATGAACAATAAATGGACTGTTGATACAACAGGGTAGATGGATCTAAAAATAATTTTACTGTGAATAAGACCAGTTTCCCCTGAATATACAAAGCCCATAATTCCAGTGTTCTAGAATTGGAAACACCAATTTACTCTGGTTTCATTTTATTTTTGACGGGACACGGGTACAATTAAAGAACATTTATATACTTAGTAGATTATCTTGCTTAAACCAAGGTGAATTCGCTTTTTCTCCATTTTTATAGGGAAATACTGACTATATTTTGACTTTTTAGCTGTTTCAGCCCTGTGGCCTCCTTCAGTATAGATGTAGAAGCTTTTAGGTCCTTTATGTGGCTCTGGAGGTGGGAATTCAGATCCCTCAACTCATCCTTTTCTTTCTCCACTTTGTTCAGCAATATTAGAAGTAATCAGTCATCTTATTAAACTTGTTATTTTAACAGATATCTTGAAAAGTATTCTAAACACAGTCACTAGGCCCTTGTTTCTTGTAAGTATTTGATTAGAACCATCTGCTGGTGATATTTTGTGTCTCTCTCTTGCCAGATCCCATAATAGACCTATATCAGTGATCTCTTTACTACTGGAAATAGGTTCGTGAGTGACTTTATATCTAATCAGATGAGAGGGCCAGTTTCAGAACACCTAGAACTCATGTGGAAATTCATCCTTAAGATTTTGTTCTTCTATAATCAGCCCCTCAGTACCAAGTCTGTATTAAATTTCTCCAGAGAAGCAGAAGCACAGGGAGATGCCTGTAATACTTGATTTTATTTATATTTTAGATCACATCTTATATTAAAAATAGAAAGAGATTTATTATTTTAAAAACTGACTCACCCAGTTATGGAAGCTGGCAAGTTCAACCCCCACAATCTGTAGGGTAGAGACCTGCCCCCCTGATGCTCCCGTTCAGGTGTGGAGGTGGCCAGCTGTAGGGACAGTAAGCCCACATTGCTGACCAAGTCTGAAGGCAGCCTTCTGGTGAGTTCTTTCTGTTGATCAGGAGAGGCCAGCCTTTTTGTAATAGTAATGACTCACAACTGATGGGGATGAGGCCTATAGTATGAGAGGTATTCACCTTGACTCAAGTACTCCTAACTTAAATGTTAATCTCATCTGAAAATACCCTCACAGAAACACCCACAATAACATTTGACCAAACATGTGAACAACTCACAAATACTACAGCAGACCAGAAAGACAAGCAATGAGTTTTCTTGGTTTGAACCTTTTATTGGGGGCCTAATTTAGGGCTAATATGTAACTCATGCTGTTAACCTGGGATGAACCCAAGAACAAATTGAATCATTAAGATACTTCATTCAAAGACAAGTAAAACTTTCATTGATATATAATCAGGATATTTCACTATGGCTTTTTCAAGGATAGTTATAGATTAAATCAAATGAAAAGGATTTAGGTACTAAAGTTTAGGTTTTAAAACTTAAGCCCTAAAGTTGAAAGAAGTCTGTTTAAAGTTTGAAGACAAAAGAACAAAACTAAAGTTCAGATGAAATACCTTACACAAGTTACTAAGAGCCACCGAAGGACATTACATTCAGAATTTTACATTTTAATGAGCTTAGAATTTTACTGCTTGGGAAAGTCCTGGTATATAGAGAGAGTAGAGGAAAATTCAGTGTATCAGTGTATCTAAGTTCATATCTTCACCACTCTGTCTAGAATAGGTTAACAGAGACTGACTTAGATCATCACTTCATACGACTGACCTGCTTATGGTAATTTTCTCAAGCGTCAAGATTTTCACTTTTTCACCCCCAGCCTTTGGGACATAGCACTGACTCTATAATAATCATCCAATCAGTATTGACAAATTAACTTGAAAAAATTTGGCCACATTTACCACCTAAAATCTGAAATGTTCTTGGGGTGCCTAGGTAGCTCCACTGGTTAAGCATCTGACTCTTGATTTCAGCTCAGGTCTTGATGTTAGGGTTGTGAATTCAAGGCCCACGTTGGGCTCCATGTTGGTGTGGAGCCTACTTAAAAAAAAAAAAATCTAAAATATTTCTATTTTAACTAGATTGATGAAAAGATAAGATATTATTGTTCAACTCCATTCCTATTGGAAATGTGTAATTTCTCTTTCTAGGACCTGAAATGGTGACTTTTGGAAGGAAGACTCTAACAGACTGCAGATAGGACCCTTCATTTTTTCAGAAGAGGTTACTGAAGTTCAGAGAAGGGCGGTGTTTGGCTAGATGAAAACTCGAACTGTCAGAGTCTAATCCTAATGCTTTTTAAACTAACCCGAGATGTTTCTATTCATGAATTTTTAGACTGTGTCACAGATCACTGTGATTATTCTATTGACATTTTACAAGGATAAAAACATGCTTTTAACCTTTAGTTAAATATTTTTTAATCTTAAATGACAATTAATGTAATAGATTTTAGAATCTAAAAATAGTGCTATTTTTTTCTTTTCAAAATTGTGAAACATACTGAGTGAAGTCACTATCTATTAATATTATACTAAATTACCCAAATTTAATATAGTATAGTTTGATTTTTATTTTTAAAACCCAATCAGTTACTAAAATTTTAATAACAGTCTTTAATATTTACTAATGATGATTCTAAATATAAACACTTCCAATTTGCTAGCTCAGTGCCTACATTTTCTCTGACACTGAATCTCTGAAGCCGGGCCTTGAACAAACTCCTCATTGTGATGAAGTTTTCATCACCACCCGCCATCCTGTCCTTGTGCTCTCACAGGACTAAAAGCTGTCGTCTCATAAGGCCAGTGCTGAGGTGCCTGATGCTGGTGTGTGAGCGCAATGCGCAGCCGCGACCTGTGTCTAGAGCCCGCTGTTACTGCCCTCAGCGTGCGGAGCAACTGCTCAGTGTTGAAATATTCAGTATATGATCTGCCTCTGTTGTCTGTCTCCATTTTTTAGCATTTCCCCAGGGGTTATAACTGATACAGAGATTTTGAGGAAGTTCTTCAATAACAAGGCAAGTGTCGAAGAAAAATAGCATCGCTTTCACAATATAGAAACATAAAATATATATTAATACACATATATTTGATTGTTCAATTCCTTTGGTTTAGAGTTTCATTTTCTGACACTATTGGCATTTGAGAATGTTATTTCTCCTAGTGTAACTCTGAGAAAGAAACTGCAGAACAGCCTTCCAGCTCATTCACATGTACATATAAAAGCAAAGAGACATTTGAAGTTCAGTCCTTTTGAAAACCTTCAGAAGAACAGCTCTTTTCCAGGATTAGCTTTAAAATATTTTAGCTAGTTTAGAGATGGAGTCAACTGTCAGTTTTTTACATGTTACAGGTGAATAATGTTTCTATAGTTTCTTCAGTAATTCCTGCACCTTCCCATCTGTATGCACATCCCATCTCTTTCTCCCTTTTTTCTTCCCTGAGTCTTTGTTTCCTTCTCTCTTCCCCCACACTCTCTGACTATCTCTCTCTCTCTCTCTCTCTCTCTCCCTATTTTCCCTCTCCATCTCAACATTATTATTTATACAACAGCAGTTCCCAAATAAAGGTCTAAGACATTTTCGTATATCCACAGTCACACAAGGAAAATATCTGTAATTCCTTTGTAGCCCATGTGTGCTTGTCTGTTAAAGGGTACCAGCCATCTGTTTTGCTTTAGGCAGATGGTGTGCCCTTCCAGTTTCTTGGAGTTAATATCTACTTTGTGAAAACATGGTGATTTTGATGGTATTTATTTTGTTGGAGTGTTTTGTTGGCTTGATGTTATTTGACAGAGTAATCTATTAGAACAGTAAATGAGTTCATCCACACCTTAGGACACAAGATCAATGTGTACTAATCAGTTGTACCCACAAAGTCATGTCATTGATCGTGAGGAACCATCTCCATCTTATGTACTGGAGTCCTGCTATAGAAACAAACCTTTCCTAGCCCACAATAAAGGTATCTGTATTTTCCAAATGGTAAACATGGTGCAAAGCCAGTTTCTGATTAAGAATATTATGATAAGAAATTAGAAACAAATTGAGAAAGGAAAGTGTCCCAACCATATGAACATGGAACAACAAATAAACAAAACTACTTCTCTTAATTCTTGGATCAGAGATTAAATAAAAACCTGAGTAGTTGAATATTTGTAAAAACAAATCATTTTTAAAAGATTTTATTTATTTATTTGATAGAGAGAGAGATCACAAGTAGAAAGAGAGGCAGTCAGAAAGAAGAGGAAGCAGGTTCCCTGCTGAGCAGAGAGCCTGATGCGGGGCTCCATCCCAGGACCCTGAGACCACGACCTGAGCCAAAGGCAGAGGTTTAACCCACGGAGCCACCCAGGTACCCCAAGACCATTTTTGTCAATAATGTGCATCAGAATAAAGTGAAAATATTTGAAATAATGCTTGTAAGGGAATAAACATATTTAAATTTGTTTAAAAATCAAAGGATAAGAAATACCAGAAAAGTATAATATGTAGTAAGTTAGAGAAATATGAATGAAATTTAAATATTACAGTGAAATTGTATAATCTTAGGAAAGAGGGAAGGGATTAGGAAGATAAATGCAGAAAAGAATAATTTAAAACCAAAATAATCAGATCATAGCTAACTGAATATAAACAAGGAAAGATTATAGCTGTACAAAATAAGAAGTAACAAGAGGGAAATAATCATATCAAAAAATGGGCAGAAGATATGAGCAGACACTTCTCCAATGAAGACATACAAATGGCTATCAGACACATGAAAAAAATGTTCATCATCACTAGCCATCAGGGAGATTGAAATTAAAACCACATTGAGATACCACCCAGTTAGAATGACCAAAATTAGCAAGACAGGAAACAACATGTGTTGGAGAGGATGTGGAGAAAAGGGAACCCTCTTACACTGTTGGTGGGAATGCAAGTTGGTGCAGCCTCTTTGGAGAATAGTGTGGAGATTCCTCAAGAAATTAAAAATAGAGCTTCCCTATGACCCTGCCATTGCATTACTGTGTGTTTACCCCAAAGATACAGATGTAGTGAAAAGAAGGGCCATCTGTACCCCAATGTTTATAGCAGCAATGGCCACGGTCACCAAACTGTGGAAAGAACCAAGATGCCCTTCAACGGACGAATGGATAAGGAAGATGTGGTCCTTATACACTATGGAGTATTATGCTTCCATCAGAAAGGATGAATACCCAACTTTTGTAGCAACATGGATGGGACTGGAGGAGATTATGCTGAGTGAAATAAGCAGAGAGAGTCAATTATCATATGGTTTCACTTATTTGTGGAGCATAACAAATAACATGGAGGACATGGGGAGATGGAGAGGAGAAGGGAGTTGAGGGAAATTGGAAGGGGAGGTGAACCATGAGAGACTATGGACTCTGAAAAACAACCTGAGGGTTTTGAAGGGGCGGGGTGTGGGAGGTTGGGAGAACCAAGTGGTGGGTATTAGGGAGGGCATTTATTGCATGGAGCACTGGGTGTGGTGCAAAAACAATGAATACTGTTACACTGAAAATAAATTAAAAGAAAAAATAAAAATAAGACAGAAAAGTGAAAGTATTGTAAGAAACTGTTATTCTCTTGTACTAAAAATAGTTTATTGAAAGTGGATAAAATGTATTATTTTCTACAAAGTAAGAATTTATCAAAAGGACTCCAAAAGAAAGGGAAATCAAGAAAAGATTAATTAGAAGAGTAGCATCAGAGAAAAAACATCACCTAAATACTGTTTGTGTGGAAAACACCAGTCCTGATGTAATTTACATAGTGAGTTTTACAACCATAATAATAGATCATTTTAATGTTAAGCCAATCCAGAGCATAGACAATGAAAAAATAGCTAATATAATCATATTTGGAGAAAATAATATTGGTACCAAATTTATTTTAAAAAAGGAAACTCCGGATAAAGCTAATTTGGGTATACCAGTTCAAAAGTTTTGGTAAAATAACAAATGTTGCTTTATGGAGAAGAGGGTAGATGATGGGAGGTATTTGTACCACCAGGTGTTAATGCGCTATATGAAGCCATGTTGACGGGAAGCAGCAGTACAGTATTAGCCTGTGGATGGAAAGCCCAGATATCTATTAAAATGCTTAAATTACTTAGTCTATTACAGTGATACTGGCCACTCGAAATAACTTTCTAAAATACAGAAAATTCTGGATACATCAATAAATAGTTTCAGAACAACTGAATGCTGTCTGTAAAGTAAAATAAAGTTGCAGTCAAACATCAAACTACATACAAGATTAAATTTACAAAGCATTTTAATGTGTAAAGAAAAAGGAAATGATCCCATAATACAAGTGGAATATACACACACACTGTCTCTGATTTTAACCTATTAGGGAGCTATTACACTTTTAAAGATCAATTATCACATTGATGCCAAAGGTAACTGGATCTGTTCTCAAATACCTCATTCATTCATTCATTCATTTATTTTCATTTTAATTCTAATTAGTTAACATACAGTGTTATATTAGTTTCAGGTGCACAATATAGTGTTTCAGCACTTCATACATCACCCTGTGCTCATCACAGTAAGTGCCCTCCTTCAGGCCCACCACCAATCATCCTCCCCTCTGGTGACCATCAGTGTTCTCTGTAATTAAGAGTCTGTTTTTTGGTTTGCCACTCACCCTCCTTTTCTTGTTTGTTTTGTTTCTTAAGTTCCACATATGAGTGAAATTATGTGATATTTGTCTTCCTCTGTTGTATTTCACTTAATAAAATACTCTTTAGCTCCTCCATGTCATTGCAGATGGCAGGATTTCATTCTTTTATGGCCAAATACTATTCTATTGTATGTATATGTATACACACATATATGTATATGTGTATACACACACACACACATACACACACCACATCTTCCTTATCCACTCATCAACTGATGGATACTTGGGATGTTTCTGTAATTTAGCTATTGTTGATAATGTTGTTATAAACATGAGGTTGCATGTATCCCTTTGAATTAGTATTTTTGTGTTCTTTGGGTAAATACGTAGTAGTGTAATTGCTTGATCATATTATGAAAAACTAAATGGGTTGACTAATTGGACAACCTAGGTAAATTCCTGGAAACATACAAACAAGCAAAACTGAAATAGGAAGAAATAGAAAATGTGAACAGACAAATAACCAGCAAAGAAACTGAATCAGTAATCAGAAACTCCCAACAAACTAAAGTCCAGGACCAGATAACTTCACAGGCAAATTCTACCAAACATTTAAAGAGGAGTTAATACCTGTTTTCAAACCATCCAAAAAAGTAGAAGAGGAAGGAAGCCTCCAAACTCAGTCTATGAGGCCAGCATTACCTTTATACAAACCCAGCTAAAGACTCCACTAAAAAAGAGAACTACAGGCCTGTAGAGCATGGATGCAGAAAGTCTCAGTAAAATAGTAGCAAACTGAATCCCTCAATACATTAAAAAAGTCATTCATTAGGACTAAGTGGGGGTGCAAGATTGGTTCAACATTTGCATGTCAATCAACATGATACAGCACGTTAATAAAAGAAAACAATGGGGCGCCTGGGTGGCTCAGTGGGTTAAGCCGCTGCCTTCGGCTCAGGTCATGATCTCAGGGTCCTGGGATCGAGTCCCGCATCGGGCTCTCTGCTCAGCAGGGAGCCTGCTTCCTCCTCTCTCTCTCTCTGCCTGCCTCTCAGTGTACTTGTAATTTCTCTCTGTCAAATAAATAAATAAAATCTTTAAAAAAAAAAAAAAAAAAAGAAAAGAAAACAAGAACCATATGATCCTCTGAATAGATGCAGCAAAGCATTTGACTAAGTACAATATCCATTCATGATAAGACCCCTCAGCACAGTAGGTTTGGAGGGAGCATACCTCAACATAATATAGGCCATATATGAAATACCGACTGGAAACATACTCAGTGGAGAAAAACTGAGCACTTTTCCTCTATGGTCAGGAACAAGACAGGAATACCCATTTAGTTTTTAAATAAAAATTGGGAGTGTCAGGGTGGTGTGTGCTTGTGTAGCACAGTATCTAAATTTTGCATTCCATATTTTAAGGTGATATGTCTATAACTGGTAATATGTCTTTTTAATTGTCCAAGACAGAGATCAAACATTATGATTTCCATAATCATTTCTGGTTGTGAACACTTGATGCTGTGGCCTTAAAGCTTATTAATTAATCCTAAGTTTATATTGTTACAAAAGTACTATACCTGAAGAGATTCAAAATAGAAAATGAGTTGTTTTGATTGCTAGCCATACGTATTTCAGAATGTAATCAATTTCTGAGTCTATAGTCAAGAATCTTACCTTCTAATGGGGAAAAAAGCACATGTGCACTCACGCACGCACACACACACACGCACACAGAAATATATGGTATATGTCAGGGACCTTACCTACAACTGGTGGCAAGAGTTTATATCCTGATGCAGGCAATGAGGGGATAAATTATCTCCATAACTCTGAAAAGTAATAATAAAACTAACTCAAATTCACTCTGCCTTTTTTATTGTCATGTGCAGGTAAACCTAGACAGTGTCTGTGGTAAAGTACTCTTCCTGAAAAAGTAGTATTTTGCTTGTCTGAATTTTAGACAACATGGTTATAGAAGCATTTCATTAATATATTTATAGGTATATATGCATATATGTTTCAAATTAGACTATTTTATTAGTTATACTTTAATAAATCCTGTCATGTTGGTGGAAAACACTTAGAATAACTGAGGGTTCATTGCATGATTTTGTGTTTGTTCCTGGGCCCCCAGCCTCTGCCAGTGGCTTTAGGCCCTTGATCCAAGGCAGATGATGCTAGCCCGGTGGTTGTAAGGATGAAGAAATGGAAGAAACAGAATTTGAATCCTTTCAATCCACTTTTTCTAGGTGACTACTTGGATACTTAATTTGTGTTTAAAATAGTGAACTATAATGTAAACTACAAGTTATATGCATTAAGGAGAAAATTTTAATTCCTATGTAGGATATTTTCATGAATCTGAGGGTGTATTTAAAATAGAAATGTATTCTGTTGGGGTTGTTTAAAACTGAACAAATCAAGAAACTACTGAAATATTTCATATTATTGAAAATCATTCTGTCCCATAACAGAAGGGTGTGCAAAACAATAGTGCACCCCAATAGATAATTCATTGATTTTCACTGAGTAAGTAATGGGAGTGGGTGACAAATGGTTATCTCCCCACATGGGCCATCCATATGTCACATGTTTGGTTTGGCATCTGAGGAAGAGTGGCCAGGAAGTGTGAAGGGATGGGTGTGCACATTGTGGATGCTGTCTGTGGCTTCCTTGCTTATGTCCTCACTTGGGACTTACTTGCAGCCCTCTGCATTGGCCTGCAAAGTCTCTAGCGTGTGCTCTCCAAGTGTGCCTGAGCGTCAGGCTGACGAAGGCAGCAATGAAGGCAGATGACAGTAAGCATCTCCATACACGGCTGTTGCATGTCTTGTTAAAACACAGGTGGAAATGTGGGAGAGCAAGTGTGCTTCCTGCCAGCTGAATATTTGCCACAAATTTCTTCAAGAGCACTAAATACCAGTTTTAATTCAATTTGAATAGGGAAATTGCATGAGCTGTTTTAAATCACAAGGTCATTGTTCCCACCAACAGAGACAGTACTCTTCTGTTGCCCAAGTGACCTGTTAGAATGAATAAGCCTGTTTTTTTTTTTTTCCTCTGAAAGTTACTAGGAAGATTGGTTTAGTAATAAGAATGAAACAGAAGCAACTAGATAATTCTGGAAGAAGAAGAGGTTGTTTCTTTAAAAAAAAATAGAGTATTTATCCATGTTCTCAAAAAAAATTAAAAAGTATATAATAATTTTAAAATATCTCTAGTACATGAACGCTGGTTTCATTCGCAAGATTGGGGAAATTTTCATGAAGGACTTGTTCCACTATATCTTCTAGACTTCTTTCTTTCTCCTCCCCTTCAGGAATTCCAATAATTCTGACTTTGGAATGCTTCATGGCATCATTTATTTCCCTGATTCTGTTTTCGTGGTTTCTTAGCTGTTTGTTCCAGGCTTCCTCTTGATCCTTTCTCTCTATCTGTTTGTCCTCCAGATCACTAATTCTATCTTCTGTCTCAGTTACCCTAGCTTCGAGAGAGTTTAGATTAGATTGGAACTCATTGAGAGCATTGTGAACCTCCTCCCTGGTAGCTTTAAGCTCCGCCCTAACATTGTGAATATCCTGTCTGGTCGCTTTCAGTTTGGCCCTAATCAATTCCGTTTGGTCATCCATGGCTTTCTCCAACCTAGCTATTGCCTGGATAATTGTTAGCATGAATTCTCTTTCTGACATATTGTCTATGTTGATAGCCGTTAGCTCTGTTGCAGAAGGTCTATCCTCTGTATTTTTCTTCTGTTGGGCATTCCTCCTCCTAGTCATTTTGGTGGGAGATGACTGAACAGATGTAGCTGGATGTATTAACCATGGTGCAAGGTGCACCCTGGAACACTTCTGAGCAATCAGGATTCCCCACCCAAACGAGAGACAAAAGAAATGAAAAAGAAAAAGAAAAAAAAAGAAAAGAAAAAAAAGAGAGAGAGAGAGAGAGAGACAGAAAAGAAAGGAAGATGAAAGAGAAGGTTCAGCCAGATGTGCCCCAAGGTAAGATTTATGAAGTAGACAAACAAAAAGAGACAAAAAGACTGATACAAGTATATGACAAGAGAAAAATATATATATATGCAAATAAAGGAAGAACCTCGTCAAAAAGAACCCCAAGTGTAACATTTGTATGCTATCAGGACAAACATAAAAACACAGAAACACTGGTGGAAGAAGATGGGAGAGTTCTTATAAATTCTCAGTGTGTGCGAGGAAGGTTGTTTTGATTCTTCCTGGATATATCTTGATATCTTTGTTAAAGGACTCAACTTTCCTAAGATAAAGGGGATTAAAAATTGGTTTACCTAGAGGGGTAGTATTGATTGGGGAAAGGGGATTACTTTGAAGTTTAACTCTATATGAATATTAGAGGATAAAAATAAAAAGGAATAAACTAGACTAAACTAAACTAAAATTTAAAAAAAGGAATTCAAAAAATAAAAATGCAAAAGAAAAACATAGGTGTATGTATCAAAAAGTTCAGGTTAGAAGAGTATTATGGAATTTGATGTACTGTACAGCTCGCTGTGATGGTAAATAGGTTAAAAAAAATTACCTATGTGTGAAAAAAAAAAAAAAATGAACCGGAATAGTGGGAACGAGTGAATAATACAAGTTTTCCTATGAAGAAGTGGTTGTTCTCTTGTAGTCCTTTTTTTTTCTCTCTCTCTTTTTTTTTTCTTTCTTCGTTTGTTTTCTGAGGGAGGGTCCTGCCACGTGGGTTGTCAGTCAATAATATTTCCTGAGTTGAGTCCTCCCGCCCCACTCAAGGGGGTGGGCTCTGAGTAAACTGGTTTTTTTCAGGCTTTTGTTCTCTGGCGGTTTTTATAAAATACCTGAAAAAAGAGAAAGAAGGGTTCCAATATACATTATAAAACAAGGGAAAACAAAATGAGAGGTGGGCTTGAACTCACATAAAATTGAAGTGAAATAAGCATCTTCCTCTCCTTGGGGACATGCATTTTGAACATAAATCCATCTTTGTGTTTCACTGTCACATTCTAATTTAAGAAATGTTAGAGAAAGGGACAGAAGAAAATGGTAGGTTGGGTGATTCTTGAAAGATGACAGTTGAACTATGAACCTGGAATTCATTAAGATAAAGATTATATCACATAAAGGCTGGATTTTAAGTTTCTTTTTCTGTTCTCACCAGTGTGCACGCCTACCTGAAATGTGAACACCTTCAGGGTAGGGGTGATGACTTGTAGTAAGAGCTCCACGAATTTTGATGATGAAGAGTGGATAATACCACAGGGTATCCTGAAGGGTATAGTGGGAGGTGGACAGCACATGGGAAAAGAGCGAGTCCTGCAGCCATAAATATTTAATGAAGTCAGATATTTCTTTGTTGAATATCTTCATTCATCCTCCCAATGATATTATTTAGTACAGAAAGCAAATCTTCATTCCTTTTTCTTAATAAATAGTTTATTTATTTATTTAAAGAGAGAGAAAGCATGAGATGGGGGAAGCAAACTGCCCACTGAGCAGGGAGCCTAACATGGGACTTGATCCCAGGACCCTGAGATCATGACCTTAGTTGAAGGCAGATGCTTAACCAACTGAACCACGCAGGTGCCCCTCTTCATTACTTTTTGAATTTAAATCACATTAGGGAGAAATTATGAATATCCATATATAGTCTACATGAAGCCATTAAAACGTTGTAACCAAAGAGATGTATGGATCACTGTGTTAATCTTTTAAAAGGGATGATACTTGCATTCAACATAGTACATAGAGCATATTGACAAGAAATGTAGATGCAGTGAAATTATAAACTGAATTTGTTATAAACTTCTAAGATGGTATTTCATCTGACAACCATTATTGTCACCTAACAACAGTAAAGGGCTATATAACTATAGAACTCTACAGTATTTACTAAAAGAGGAAAATCATAGAGTGCTGATGTTAGATAACTTTGGCTCTGGGCTAGTCCTAGCCCCATAATTGCTCTGAAATTTTTGACAAATGAGTTGAGTTTTTGGACATTGTATATCTGTCGGTGGATGATTCTAGTGGTAAATGTTTAAATGTTTGTGAAAATGCTTTGTAAACTATTTATAGAGTATAAATTATATATAAAAATGCCAAGATGTGCTTTGCTTTTCACATGTTTATTAACTTTGAAATTAGATTATGTCTTTTAAGTGCTATTTTTTATGACATTGGCAGCTGTTTTTGTTATATACATTAAAAATGGTGAGTCTTACAACATATGGTATTAAAAACAAATATCTATCCATTTAGGAACACAGGCTATTAAGAGTTTATGCCATTCTTTCAAGAAAGCTCATGAGGTCACCTCTGTTCCATTCAGCCTAAAGGGAAAAGGACACAGGAGCACCCTGGGGATGTATATTTGGATCAGGCCATTCTAGATTATATTTACACGGCCAGGTCTTTATTATGTGACCTCAAAAAACTATAAATTAGGCTAGGAATGGTGGTTTCCATGAGCAGTCCCTTCCCAGGAAGGAAATGTAGTGACTGGGGGCAGTCCCTGTGGGCCAGAGCCCCAGGCCGCGGCCCTCATTAAGGATCATGGCCACTACCTGCAGAAGGGTGTTCTCTCTGATTTTGCTGATTTTGATATTGGAACAGATAGCTCTTTTCTTCACTGAAGTTATTTTTCTTTTAATGAACTTTAATCACTTAATAATTTTTTCTATTTCTACCCCTGGCTACAAATGTCATATCTGTTCTTTTGTTGTTGTTGTTCGTTTGTTTCCTCTGATGTGTCCCCACAACTATCCAAAGCAAACATAGTGATCTCATTGTAGTTTAAATTTTGCATTTTCCTGGTGACTAATACTGTTGAACATTCTTTCATGTGCTTATTTGCCATCCATATGAACTCTTCAGTAAATTTATTTTTCATCATAATCTAATCTGATTGTTTTTGTTTCTTATGATTAATTTTTTAGTATCATTCGTGTATTCTAGACAAAAGTTCTTAGATATTTGGTTTGCACATATTCTCTTGCAGTATAGCTTGCTTTTCAAACTTTGAGAGTTTGATAAAGTCAATTTTATAATTATTTTCTTTTATGGATTGTGCTTTTGGTGTCAAATCTAAGTCACACTTTGCTTAGCCCTAGATCCTGAGGATTTTGTAATAATTTCCTAGAAGTTTTATAGTTTTATATTCTATATTTAAGCCAATTATGCATTTTGAGTTATTTTTTGTGAAAGGTAAGAGATTTAAGTCCATTTTTTCTTTCATTCATGGATTTCCACTTGTTCCAGTACCATTTCCTGAGAATACTATGCATTTCTCTACTGAATTTTTTTTGCACTATTGTCAAAAATTAGTTGGCATATATATTTCTGTGGATTTTTTTTTTTTCCAGTGAGGATTTTGTTCCATTGGTCTTATATGTCTGTCCCTCTGCCAGTACTACCCAATTTTGATTATTGTGGCTATATAGTAAGTGTTAATCTTGGATAGACTGATTCCTCCCACTTCATTCCTCTTTTTTTTTTTCTTTTTCAAAGATTTTATTTATTTATTTGACAGAGAGAGATCACAAGTAGGCAGAGAGGCAGGCAGAGAGAGAGGAGGAAGCAGGCTCCCTGCTGAGTAGAGAGCCCGATGCGGGACTCGATCCCAGGACCCTGAGACCATGACCTGAGCCGAAAGCAGAGGCTTTAGCCCACTGAGCCACCCAGGCGCCCCTTCATTCTTCTATTTCATGGCTTTAGTATAGTGTATTCCTTCTTCTCCTTTTCTTCTTCTTCTTCCCCTTCTTCTTCCCTCGCCTTCCCTCTCCTTTTCCTCCTCCTCCTCCTTCTATGAGCACTTGAAAAACACTCTGCAAAGTCCTCTGCCCTCCATGGTTTCTTGTGAGAAACTCCTGTCATTCAGGTTTTCTTCCTATAGGTAAGTTGTCATTTTTGTCTTGCTGGCTTCAAGATTTTCCCTTTGTCTTTAGTTTTCAGAATTCCAGCTATGATGTTATGTGAATTGGGCATATTCTATTTGGGGTTCACTCATCTTGAATCTGTGGGTTTATGTCTTTTGCCTCATTTGGAAAATTTTAGCCATACTCCCTGCTATTATATCTCTAGCATTCCCAACTGTCTTCCCAGGACTCTGATATTTGATATTTTTTTATGTAGTCTGTTCATTTTTCCCTATTTTCTCTCTGTTATTTGAGTAATTTCTATTGTTCTGTATTCTACTTTAGGGGCTCATGCCTGTCTTCTCCACTGTACTGTTAACCCCATTCACTGAGTTGTTACTTCAGTGAATGTATTTGCATTTGGTTTTTATTTTCAACTGTGTCTTTGCTGAGATAATCTGTCTTTTTCATTTGTTTCAAGTGTATTTGTAATTGCTCTTAGCAAGTTTGTGGTAGTTACATTAAAATTTTTATCAGATCATTTTAACATCTCTCATTTCAGCATTTGTTTCACTTAATCATCCTTTTCCATTCAGTTCGAGGTTTTGGTGATTTTTCTCTGACATGTGATTTTTAAATTGCAAATGGCATATTTTGGATAATAGGTTCTCTGGATCTTGTTTAAACCTTCTGTTTTAGCTGCTTTCCTCAGACACTGCTCTGGTGCAGGATGTAGAGGACCCAGGCTCCTTACTTTGGAGGGAAAAGAAGTACATTTTGCCCATTCAGCCTCCACAGACCTGGAAGGGGCCTGTTAGTGCTGGGTGACATGGAGGTTCTAGTTGCCCTTAGGCATCAGCTGCCCCTCAGGGTAGTGGGCTTGTTACCACTGTGGGGATGAACTTAATAGGCTCCTGTCTGCCTGCCTCTGACATCATCGGATCTTGTTAGATGGGTACTCTGCTACGTCTTCATGAACATGCAAGCAAAGGCTCCCCCCTTGGCCCTGGTGAAGGTGGAGTCTGTTATTGTTGTTGGTTTATTTATTTTTTTCTTTTCTGACTTCTTTTATAATATTTATCTGGATTGGAGGAATTGTTTTCTAAATGTTTGCCATATTACTAGGCTGCTCCTTTCTCTAATCCTTTGATGGGACTTTTTCTGTTTGCGCCGCCTGGCATTTCTGGGTTACTGGCTTCTTCAGTCATATTTCTTTTTCTTTCTTTTTTTTATGATTTTATTTATTTATTTGACAGACAGAGAGCACAAGTAGGCAGAGAAGCCAGCAGACAGAGAGGAGGAAGCAGGCTCCCTGCCGAGCAGAGAGCCCCATACGGAACTCAATCCCAGGAGCCTGGGATCATGACCTGAGCCGAAGGCAGAGGTTTCAACCCGCTGAGCCACCCAGGCGCCCCTTCAGTCATATTTCTAATATAAGAGTCGAAAAGAATATACAGAGAAATCTGCCCTGCACCCTTTCTTGGGTCTTGATTTCCCCAGACAGCTTGACTTTCCTAATACACCTTCCAAAGAAACCTTTACCATATATAATATATATCATATATATATTATATATACACACACATAATATATAATGTAATACAACTATATATAAAATCATTAATGCCCAACATTGTATGTTCTATTTAGTGGGAAGGATAGGGAATAGTGTGTCTACTTAATCTTCCTGCAAGTCATTGTAGCCTAGTTTTTAAGAGTCTTGGCTCTGAAATAATCATGGGTTCAAATTCTAGTTCTTTTGCGCAGAAAATCTAGACCATTAGGCAAGCATCATCCTGTATTTCCTTGAGTCTTTCTTGTAAAACAGAGATCACTTGCAGCATCCGCGTTCTAGTGCTGTCACAGAGCTGGGACATGCAGATCTCGGCAGTGCATATGACGCATATTTAGCAAGCAGTCAACTTCAGATACTATAAAATGAATCCATTTTTTGTATATTCAGATTTTTTTATAAAAAAAAGTTAACTCTAGGAAAAAGAGAAATCCCTAAATTGAGCATCTTTAATTCTGAAGATCTCCAGCTCCCGTAATAGAGATTCCATGATGCGCTTGATCTCCTTGTCTTTCCTTGTGTCTCAGCTGGCTCTGGAGCATATGGCTCTGTGGCTGGAGTTCTGAGCTCAGGTTTCCTCCCAGCAGGGTTCTAGCAGAAGCTATACAGGTGTAACCATATAACTGTGGAACACTTCCCCGCTCTTGCCTTTGTGTAACTGGGTACTGTGACTCCATCAGCTCCACACATGTGTGTGTGCGTGCATGCACATACACACACACACACACACACACTCACACACACTGCTGTGGGACCCCCATGTCATCCAGTTTCCTTCCTGAGCCCCTAGTTGGTCTTCATCAGGCGGCAATGTCTGTGAGCGAAGAGGTGGGACAGTATACTTGTGTCTTTCTTCTTTGTTGTTGTTTAAAGATTTTATTTATTTGAGAGAGAGAGTGTGAGACAAAGATAGCAAGTGAGAGCACAAGCAGGGGAAGAAGCAGAGGGAGAGGGAGAAACAGACTCCCCACGTAGCAGGGAACCCGATGTGGGGTTGGATTCCAGGATCCTGAGTCATGACCTGAGCCAAAGGTGGACGCTTAAGCGACTGAGCCACCCAGGTGTCCTTCATTGTGCCTTTCTCTCCCTTTCTTTCTTTCTTTCTTTCTTTCTTTCTTTCTTTCTTTCTTTCTTTCTTTCTTTTTTAAAAGATTTTATTATTTTATTTATTTGACAGACAGAGGTCACAAGTAGGCAGAGAGGCAGGCAGAGAGAGAGGAAGGGAAGCAGGCTCCCTGCTGAGCAGAGGGCCCGATGCGGGGCTCGATCCCAGGACCCTGAGATCATGACCTGAGCCAAAGGCAGAGGCTTAACCCACTGAGCCACCCAGGCGCCCCTCCTTGTCTTTTTCTAAATACTTGTATTCTTTTTCACTAAAAAAAGATTTTAGTTGTTTATAATGAAATGTTTTTAGGCTGCAATTAAAATGTTCAACTTTTGAATGCTGATATTTGACACACTTCCCCAGTGTTTTGTTCACATGAAGCAAATGTGAATTTGTAAGATTGTATATTTCAAAAACTGAATGATTGAGAAAACTAAGTAAAACCTGGATCTTGAAAAACCATATACATATATACATAATATCACTTCTTCAACACTTGATATGTTTCCTGCCTCTGCCTAGGGACTCAACAAACCCAAACTACTTTACTCCTCCAAAAATCCTTCCCAATTAAAAAAAAAAGAAATTGCATTAGTGTTAGAAATTCTGTTTTCAAAGCTAGTAATTCAGTGGGGTTAGTTTTGTTTCCTTCTGCATCTCAGATGCAGTGTTTGCAGCAGGATCTCGCTGTTTGGCTTTCAGACCAGTGGGAGGCATCGTCAAGTTGCCCTGCATGAGATGTCAGCTGTGCGCAAGAAGTGATTGCACTGTGGTGCTCCCAACAGGATGCTACAGGGAGGGAGTTAGGTCTCCTCTCTGGATCTCAGTACAACTGGCTCTGGACGGACAAGCCCAGAGAGTCTTGTTCAGTTTGGTGAACAGCTTGTGATATCATAAATTATGATGCCCCATCTTCTCTTCAGCATTGTGATCTTGTGCCAGCTTTTCATAGTTCCTTTTGTATTAAAAAATTTCATTTTAAAACAATCATAAATGCTTGAAATTTAAAATAAACACATTAATGCTAAAGAAAGGAAGAAATAGTGATGTTTCAAACAATGGCTTTTCTGAAGTCACAGCTACACATTAGCCATGTATAAAAAAAGAGCCTCCCATTGAAACTGAGAGAAAGTAAAACTGTAATCTAAGATATAAATTATGGAGTGAAACTTAATTTTAAATAATATCATAAGCTCTAATGAAGGTGCTTTTAAAAAGGGTAGGTTAATTAATTTTTGTAGAAAGGAGATTGAAGTATGATTTAACATCAACATTCAAATACTAATTTAAATAGTACATATAATTTTGTTATTTCTTATTTAAATTCATGATCATTGATGAGTCAGGCAATTACAAGCCACACTTTGAAATTTAGGTACTATTTAATGTGTTAAATACTACTATTATCAGAAAGTGTGTGTGTGTGTGTGTGTGTGTGTGTGTGTGTCTGTATACATACATGGGGCTCAACTCACGACCCTGAGATCAATACCTGAGCTGAGATCAAGAATCGGACACTTAACTGACTGAGCCACCCAGGTCCCCAGAAATTATATTTTATTACCATTCTCAGTGTACAAAATTTAGACAGTGCAGGCATATGAATCTGCAAGGGGGAAGTTGCACATTGGTTACAGTATGAAATACTTTAAGGGCAAAAAGTACATAGTCTTATAAATTGACCACGTGGGCAATAAGTGTGCTTTATCATTAACTGAAACACTTGGACTGAATGAAGATGTTTTGCATAGGAATTTTTTAAAATTTTATTTTATTTTCAGTGTTCCAAGATTCATTGTTAATGTACTACACCAGGTGCTCTATGCAATATGTACCCTCCATAATACCCACTACCAGGCTCACCCAACCTCTCACTCCCTCCCCTCCAAAAACTCAGTTTGTTTCTCAGAGTCCACAGTCTCTCATGGTTTGTCTCCCAATCCTATTTCCCCAAACTCACTTCTCCTCTCCATCTCCCAGTGTCCTCCGTGTTATTCCTTATGCTCCACAAATAAGTGAAACCATATGATAATTGACTCTCTCTGCTTGACTTATTTCACTCAGCATAATCTCTTCCAGTCCCATCCATGTTGGTATAAAAGTTGGGTATTCATCCTTTCTGATGGAGGCATAATACTCTAGTGTATATATGGACCATATCTTCTTTATCCATTTATCTGTTGAAGGGCATCTTGGTTCTTTCCACAGTTTGGTGACTGTGGCCATTGCTGCTATGAACATTGGGGTACAGGTGGCCCTTCTTTTCACTACATGAGTATATTTGGGGTAAATGCCCAGTAGTGCAATTGCAGGGTCATAGGGTAGCTCTATTTTTAATTTCTTAAGGAATCTCCACAGTGTTATCCAAAGTGGCTGTACCAACTTGCATTCCCACCAACAGTGTAAGAGGGTTCCCCTTTCTCCACATCCTCTCCAACACTTGTTTACTGTCTTGTTAATTTTGGCCATTCTAATGGCTGTAAGGTATCTCAGTGTGGATTTTATTTAAATCTCCCTGATGGCTAATGATGATAAACATTTTTTCATGTGCCTATTAACCATTTCTATGTATGTCTTCTTTGGAGAAGTGTCTGTTCTTGTCTTCTGCCCATTTTTTGAAGTGATTATCTGTTTTGTATGTGTTGGGTTTGAGGAGTTCTTTACAGATCTTGGGTATCAGCCCTTTGTCTGTAGTGTCATTGATGAATATCTTCTCCCATTCCATGGGTTGCCTCTTTGTTTTATTGACTGTTTCCTTTGCTGTGCAGAAGGTTTTGATCTTGATAAAGTCCCCAAAGTTCATTTTCACTTTTATTTACTTTGCCTTTGGATTCATGTTTTGAAAGAAGTTGCTGTGGCTGATTTCTAGGATTTTGATAGATTGCTGTCTCATGTTGAGGTTTTTTATCCATTTCGAGTTTATCTTTGTGTATGGTGTAAGAGAATGGTCAAGTTTCATTCTTCTACATATACCTGTCCTATTTTCCTGGCACCTTTTATTGAAGAGAGTTTTTTCCACTCTATATTTTTTACTGCTTTGTCGAAGATTATTTGACCATAGAGTTGAGGGTCCATATCTGTGTTTTGTACTCTGTTCTGCTGGTCTGTGTGTCTGTTTTTGTGCCAGTACTATGCTATCTTGGTGATCACAGCTTTGTAGTAAAGCTTGAAATCAGGCAATGTGATGCCCCCAGTTTTGTTTTTGTTTTTCAACATTTCCTTAGCAATTCAGGGTCTCTTCTGGCTCCATACAAATTTTAGGATTGTTTGTTCCAGAACTTTGAAAAACGTCGGTGGAATTTTGATCAGGATGGCATTGAAAGTATAGACTGCTCTAGGCACTCTAGACATTTTAACAATATTTATTCTTCTGATCCATGAGCATGGAATGCTCTTCTATCTTTTTGTGTCTTCTTCAATTTCTTTCATGAGTGTTTTGTAATTCCTTGAGTACAGATCCTTTACCTCTTTGGTTAGGTTTATTCCCAGGTATCCTATGGTTTTTGGTGCTAGAGTAAATGGAATTGGTTTTCTAATTTCCCTTTCCATATTTTCATTGTTAGCATATAAAAAAACAACCAAGGGGCACCTGGGTGGCTCAGTGGGTTAAAGTCTCTGCCTTCGGCTCAGGTCATGATCTCAGGGTCTTGGGATCGAGCCCCACATCCAGCTCTCTGCTCAGCAGGGAGCCTGCTTCCCCCTCTCTCTCTGCCTGCCTCTCTGCCTCCTTGTGATCTCGTCTGTCAAATAAATAAATAAAATTAAAAAAAAAAAGAAAACAACCGATTTCTGTACATCGATTTTGTATCCTGCCACAGTACTGAATTGCTGTATGAGTTCTAGTAGTTTGAGGGTGGAGTCTTTATCTTCATCTTTGAAACAGATGGTCTTCATATTATTGGTTGTCAGATTATATTTATGAAAAAAATTTTGTTTTGTGTGATTACTCTCTAAATTACCTAATGGACATTATATCATATGACCAAGTGTCTTTTTTAAGTAACTGAGTTTTGAAGAATCCCGTTATGTCGGATGACTAAAGCTATGTGGTTATAGCTAATAAGGTAAATGATGAATGAGCTCATAAATTGGTTTGTAAATCTTACTCTTTTGACTAGTTTAATTAATTAGCTATATGTAAGAAAATATATTATCAAAGCAGAATGCTGATTTTAAATCCAAGTTTTATAATTTATTAGCTCTGTGAGTCAAGTTGAGGAAATAACTGTTCCCGAGGGTTTGTCGATTTTGTTGTTCTTACAGTTATTTAAATATATAAAGTGATAATGATAATATTTACCTATCTTAGAGGTTACTTGAGTAATAAAATAATATAGTTAAATAAATTAAGCTTATAAGATATCACATTTGGTAAATACTCATGTTAGTTAATGTCTTTTTAACATTTTATAACTAGTATAATCTGCACTGTTATCTAGGGAATCCTATTTATAACCTAGACTAATTTTGCTTGTTTAGCAAAAATTTTTTTTCAATATAGAGACTTTATTTTTAGAACAGTTAAAACTTCATGATAAAATTAAGAGGAAGGTATGGAGATTTGCCATATGGCCCCCGCTCCCCACCACAAGAACTCTCCGCACTGCATCAGTGCATTTGTTATAGCTGATGGCTGTATGATGACACATCATCATCCAAGGTCCTTACTATACTTTAGGAATCACTCTTGCTTTAATGCATTCTCTGGGTTTGGACAAATGTAAAATTGTCTGTATCCATTAGTATTAAAATAATGCAATATGTTATGGGAAAAAATAACAAAGAAAAATAGAATTCTAAAAATATTCATATCATACAAAAGAAGACAGGCAAGAAGGTAATAAAGAGAAAAAAAGAGGAATAACAGGGATGGTAGAAACAGAATACACAGGAAAAAATGGTAGACCTGGGTGCCTGATGGCTCATTTGGTTAAGCCGAACCTTTGGCTCAGATCATGACCCTGGGTTCTGGTATCGAGTTCCGCTCAGTGGGGAGCCAGCTTCTCCCTCTGCCTCTGTTGCTCCCCTTGCTTGTGCTTTCTCACTGTCTCTGTAAAATAACTAAATAAATAAAATCTTAAAAAAAAAAAAATCGGTTGACCTACATCCAGCCATACAGTGTCTTAGATTAAAGGTCAGTAGAATGATTGTGTAATGCCATACTGTATAGAAGTCATGAAGTCCCCCTCCCGTCACCTTCTATTCATTATCTACACACAAGTAAAGACTGTCCTGACATCTAAAAGCACTTCTCTTTTTTGCTTGATTTAAAAATTGATATAATCAACATCCTACTTGAGGCCTTATTTGGTGCCACTGTACAGTGGTTCTCCTTACCCACAGCAGTACGTTCCAGGACCTCTGGTGGATGCTGGAAACCACAGGTAGTATGGAATCCTGCATGTGTTCTGTTTTTGCTGTACATACACACCTGTGATAAAGTTTAATTTGTGACTAATAAATAGAGCAGTAGGCTGTAATAACAGTTATGTGGATGTGGTCCCTTGATCTTTCTTTCTAATTATGTTATTGCACTTGTTGTGAGGACATGAGGTGATGAAACGGCTGTGTGTGTGCAGATTCAGGTGAGTGAGGTGGGTGTGTGATGCAGCGGGAAGCTCCTGACACCGCTCTGACGATGGTGTCAGGAGGACCCTCTGCTTCCAGCCCCAGTCCTCCTAGGGGACTGGAACCCTGGGCGGGGGGTGTGTTTCTGTTAGCATATTGCTTGTGATGGGCATCCATGCTGGTGCTGGGAAGTGCCACCCATTCATTTGTTTTCTTTGCCATCTGATAACCCGCTTCGTGAGGAGTCCACATACATGCACCCATTCTGTAACAGGGATCTGTGAGATTTACCACTGGAGCTATTGGCAGTAATTATAGATGTGCACACTCCCAGTGTACCTGCACGCATGTCTGTGTTACATGGGTTTAGTATTACAGGGGAGCCTGTACGCGGCAGTCACACTCTTGCACCATAGGTGTGGACGTGTTCATCCTTGACCTTACTGGAAGCTTTCCAGAGTGGCTCTAGGAATGTAGCATTCTGTCTGCAGTAAGGGGTTCTGGCTTGCTCTCCATGGTTGTCAGAACTTGGTATTTACTGATGTCTCTACTGTGCTCATGCTGTTTTCCACGTGGTGGCATTGTACTGCAGCTTTATTTTGTATTTTCCTGATGCCTACTGATGATCAGAACTCACCTATTTATTCATAGTGATGTCCAGCTAGCTCAGTACCACTTGTTACTATGACAGAACTTTTTATTGCACTGCAGTGTCATGTTCGTTGTATTTCTCATGACTGACTGTATGCGGTCCAAGTGTGAATCATCTGTGTAGTTTCACTGCTGTATGTCCTCTGTCCCTCTGCCCGTCACAGTTTGTCAGGATTAACACAGGTCAGACTCAGGCTGCATACCTAGTACATGACTTGTTCTTTTCTGCACAGTTCTTTGTTGTTGTTATTGTTGTTATCACTATTAATAGACCCTTTGGTTTTTCACATGAATTTTAGAAATAAAGTTGTGTATTCATATACACATGTAGTCACACCCTATTGAATTTTATTTGGAATTCTCAAAATATACAATTTAGAAGAGGGGGATGATAAACCTACTATAGTGAGACCTTTAATCCACGATCATAGCATCTGTTTTTTTAAGGTTATTTTTTGAACAATTTCTTTAAATAATATCTTTTTCACATTTTTGTGTATAGAGATAAATGGGGATATTTGTTGGAGTCACTCCTAAATTTGTGATAGCTTTAGTGCTAAGTAGTACTCTCTACTTTTTAAAAGAGTTATTTATTTATTTTAGAGAGAAAGAGAGTGTGCGTGTATGGGGTGGAGGGTAGCAGGAAGAGGGAGAGAGAAGCCCAGGCAGACTACCCACTGAGCAAGGAGCTTGACCCAGAGCTCAAACACACGACCCTGAGATCACAACCTGAGCCCAAACCAAGAGTCAGACGCTTAACCACCTGAGCCACCCAGGCACCCTAGTAGTATTCTCTTTAAATGTTCTTTTTTTTCCTTGACATTATGATGACAGGAGTCCTTGTTTGTATTCCTGTTCTGAGGAGGAATTTCTTCATCATTTCATAGGCTAGTCTAGCGTGGGTTTTTTATAGATGTTTGTAGATACATTTTTATCCTGTTAACAATGTATTATTATTCTGAGTTTGTCAACTTAGAATTTTGTCAGATACATTTTTGAAATCTACCTAATGATTAATTAATTTTTCTTTTTTTTTACTTACGTTGAATCACAAAGATTAATTTTCTAATATTAAACCCCTTGTATAATAAATTCCACTTTGTCATGATTCATTACCTTCTTTTTTTATTCAGTGGAATCAGTTTTGTTATACTTCATACAAGATAGGATTTTCCATCAATATTCATGAGTAATAGTATTCTGTAGTTTAGGACTTTTATAGTCTTTGTCATGTATCCGTTTTGTTTTTTTGGCTTTCTCTCCCTTTATAAAAGTCAACATATATTACATAGAACCTTTTATTTAATTAACAGCAGGCAAAAACTCAAACACTGTATAAGAAGTAATTATATAAAAGTACAAAAGTAGGGTCGCCTGGGTGGCTCAGTGGTTTAGCCTCTGCCTCTGGCTCAGGTCATGATCTCAGGGTCCTGGGATCAAGCCCCGCATTGGGCTCTCTGCTTAGCAGGGAGCCTGCTTCCTTTCCTCTCTCTCTGCCTGCCTCTCTGCCTACTTATGATCTTTGTCTGTCAAATAAATAAATAAACTCTTAAAAAATAATAAATAAAAGTACAAAAGTAGACAGTAAATCCCTGAAAAATGTTTCAATCATCATTTTCATCACAGATATGCAAGTTAAGCTACAGTAAGGTGGCAGGTCCTACTCACTCGTTCAGACAGAAAAGTTGTTGGAAATCTGATTCACTGTCCTGTCTTTCTCGGGCTTTACCTTCTAGTGGTACTCCAAGACAGCCTCTAGCCCGCCTTCCCAGCCTGGGCTCCTGGAGGCTCTCAGGCCACTTTGTTTTTCAGAGGTTTGACTTAACTTTTTGTGTCCAGTCAGCCTCTTTCCCAGCTCAACACGTGATGGTTGGGCAGACCAACTCCAAAACTCATCCTCCAGCCAGTGCCTGGGGTGGACTGAAGCCTCCCAGGCCAGCTGTCTATGCTCAGCTCTCCTCTGAACCCTTTTTGCTTCTCTGGAATCTCTCTTCTCTTTAAGCAGTGTTGTTTCTGGAACTCTTAATACCTTTGACTAGATGTCTGCTGTTCATGGGGGAGCTCTGGTTCCCCAAGTAGTATCCAGGCCTACCAAGTGCTTCCTGGAAGCATCATTCAGTCACAGTATACATATTTTTAAAGATTATTTATTTATTAGAAAGAGAGAGCACAAGCAGGGGAGTGGCAGAGGGCAGAGGGAGAAGCAGACTCCCTGTTGAACAGGGATCCCGATGTGGGGCTCTATCCCAGGACACTGGGATCATGACCTGAGCGGAAGGCAGATGCTTCACTGACTGAGCCAACCAGGCATCACCACAGTATACATTTTTAATGTAAAAAACATTTTTTGCTATGATTACATGCTGAAGTTGAAAACATTGTCGATACCAACTCTGAACCTGACCCTGTGTCAAGCATTAGGGGAGAAGTAATGATCTGAGATGCTATTCCTTCTAATCTTCATGAGGCGTTTCTGTTATGAAAGACAAAGATGTAACCAAGTAAATCACAAAACAAATACTTCATAAAAATGGAGTAAATATTCTGACCCTGAACGTATTTCCTTACTTTTAGTAGGAGTAGATTTAGTCCTTCTATTAACCAACTTTTGCCTCATCTCTTACACAGGGTAACTCCTTCATCCAGGGGAAATTTCAGATGTAGGAATTTTAATGTGTAAAGTGTATTTGCAGAATGAATAAACATTTTTAAGAAGTCCGTCTGTTAATGTTGACTACAAAAAACAGCAGCAGACAAGAATGTTAGAACAGTTTTGTATCTATTTCTAGCATATACTGTGGCTGAATGCTCCATGTGAGAAATCGCTCCTTCTTTTCTTGCCTCTTTAAGTGTGTGCAAGAAGCAGATGGCATAATTCAGTTATTAGCAGGTGGCACAACAGGTAAGAAATGAGAACAATTTAAGAGCTAGTGAACGCTAGGGAGCAATACCCATCCTGGCACATAGGGATTAATCGTGACGTTCTCGTTAGTTCTAATGAGTATGTGTGGCCAATCTGGAGTTTTCACATTGAATCAGCACAAAGCTCTGTAGCACAGGTGTTTAATTGTCACTTGATCCAACTTCTGATCTGAATAGATTAAAGGATGGCAGAACAAAACCCTCCCACTTGAAAGAACAGAAAGTCCTGGGAAATAGTATCATTCTAAATTAGAAAAGTCTAAGCAAAATTGAGCAAAACTTAGCTTTATCTCATTTTTTAAAAATTTATGTATCTATTTATGGTTTTTTATGTTTAGTGGCAATACAATAAAATACTTAAAATTTTATAATGTCAGTATATGTGTGTGTGTGGTTCATATTTTCTTATTATTAATTTTATTCAAATATTTTTGATAGAACAAAACTCATTTTCTGATATTTAAGCGCTAAAAGTCTCTTCATGAGTCTGTTTTCAAGAATGTCCCCCCTATACTAGCGGAGGCATGGGTGCGTCTGGATGCACTTGTGATGCTGTCCTGTTCCAGTGAGGTAGCAGCTCCCTTAGCTGGTCGTGGAACCTTGGTCGTGGGGCTGGCAGCAGGGAACACGCGTGTGCTGTCACGTTTACCTACTCGGTTTGCTGTTTTTATATGGCTGATTTGCAGACATCACCAAAAAACTTGATATTATGTCCTGGCAATTCCAGAGCATTGTTTTCTTCAGTTTATATTTCACAGGATACTGGAGAGAAATGTCATAGTGACTTCACTGCTCCTGAATTTACCACGTGTATGGTTTAGGTATAAAAGTTCATTTTGTTTTAATATTTAGACTGTTTCATGGCTTGTTTTCCTCATTTGTCTGGGAAGCTATATTTACATATGATTTGCTATCTACAAAAAAAGTTGTTCAGCCTTTAAAAAAAATCAGATTCCTTTGAAGATGACAGAATCAGCATTGAGAATATGTGATGAGCTTTGTTAGAGGGAAATTAATCTGTGGGTTAAGTCAAATGTATGCTTATCTAAGAAAAAAAGTTCCTATTAGTATACATTGTGTGATTCACTGGTATCTGTAATTCTGCAAACATGATTTTGGAGAACTTCTATGTCCTTTATACTGCATATTATGCTACGCAGCCTGTTTAACCTTCTGGCCGTCTGATTTCTGACAGATAATAGAAATAGGAGTATTTTCAGGATTAAAGGAGACGGAAGATGAATGGTGCTTGGAATCTGAGGGCTTAACAAGTATGAAGTCTTCTTCTATTCTACTTTTGCAAGCAAGAAAATCCTTTCACTACAGTGTACAGCATAAATCATTCCAGTGTTCCAGTATCAAGTGTGCACTTGCCTAGATCTGCATTAGGGTTTGGGAACTTTATCTATAATAAATACTGCATCGGATCCAGAAAGGGTCTCTGAATGGGAATGAGACGTGTTACCCTAGAAAGGGTACTGTTTATATTAAGAAAAAAGATTAAAAGGTGCCATTGTATGGGGATCTTAACAAGATGACTAACTCACTGCTATTCTGGCTCCTCAGTTAAGGAAGAAATGGTAGAAAAAACAAGTTTAAAATCTATCTTCATATAAAGTCCCCTTTTCTGGACAGTCTGTGCTCCTCCCAGTAAGAGGACTGTGTTTTTTGTTGCTGTTGTTGTTGTTGCTTTATTTCAAGCATGAGTTTTGCAGTCAGTGAATGAAAATAGCATCACATTAATATGAAAGCCCACGGATGTATTCACACCATTTCTTACAAAGGATATATTATTTTACTAATTTAAATAAATATTGGAAAAGAAATATTTCTTTCCTGTGATTCTCAAATGTCATGAAGACCAATAGTTTGTTTCCAAAAACATGTATACAAGAAGATATTATTTCTAATCCTAACATTATTTTTAAAGATATTTTTTTATTGGGTGCCTGGGTGGCTCAGTGGGTTAAGCCGCTGCCTTCGGCTCAGGTCATGATCTCAGGGTCCTGGGATCGAGTCCCGCATCGGGTTCTCTGCTCCGCGGGGAGCCTGCTTCCTCCTCTCTCTCTCTCTGCCTGCCTCTCTGCTTACTTGTGATCTCTCTGTGTCAAATGAATAAAATCTTTAAAAAAAAAAAAAAAAGATATTTTTTTATTTAGTCTTGTGTATGTTAGAAATTACTAAAAATAACTAGGTGGGTCTACAAACATATATACAAAGAAATGGAAGAAAGAATCACCCAAAAATATTTCATGAAAAATTCTCAATTATTATTGTTAGTGTGCCATCTTCATTTTTCCTGGTTTTCAGCATTTCTGACAAGCTGCTCCTACTGTATGCAGGCATTTCCTAAGCATATGCGAATGATCAAGCCTGCTTGGCCCAGCCTCAGGCTCATCATAGTAAGTGGCTCACTGATGGTAAGATGCAGAGCCTCGTGTGCCGCTCATGTCTCTGGCCGCTGTTAGCTTGTTTTCTCTTCCTCCCCTCCTCAGTGGGAAGACTTGGATGTAGCTTGCTTTTGAAGGCCATTTTGAAGGCCAATGATCTTTTATCAATTCAAGATCATTATGAAGTCTAGTTCTCCCCTTCAGCTCTCTTCCCAGTAAGAGGATTAACTGTGACAGAACTGTACTCAGCCGGGCACTGTGCCTGCATCTGAGGCCGTGAGCAGTGGCCTCATAGTCCTGACACTGTGCTTCATGCATTATTTCCTCAACTAAGAAAATCATGATTGGCCAAGAAATTTTCCAAGAACATATTTAATAAAAATATTTTGGGATGCGTGGGTGGCTCTGTTGGTGAAGTGACCAATTCTTGATTTTTGGCTCAGGTTGGAATCTCAGGGTCATGGGATGGAGCCCCATGCAGGGCTCTGAGCTCAGTGGGGAATCTGCTTCTCTCTCTCCTCACTCCCCCTCTCTCCTCCCACTGCCTCTCTTCCTCAGTCTCTCCATTTCCTGTCCTTTTATATGTTTTTCCCTGTCCTTTCCCTTCTTTTTTATCTTTCTGTCTTTCTTTCTGTTCTCATAGAGCCAATGACTCAGCAGATGAATAGCCTGAAGAGAAAGAGAGATGCTTTCATGTATTTTCATCCCATAGTTTGCATTAAAAACTGCAGATCAAATCAGTAGTTTAAAGAAAGTTGGTAAGGGCGCCTGAGTGGCTCAGTGGGTTAAGCTTCTGCCTTCGGCTCAGGTCATGATCCCAGAGTCCTGGGACTGAGTCCCGCATCGGGCTCTCTGCTCTGCAGGGAGCCTGCTTCCTCCTCTCTCTCTCTGCCTCTCTGTCTACTTGTGATCTCTATCTGTCAAATAAATAAATAAAATCTTAAAAAAAAAATAAAGAAAGTTGGTAATGTTATAAAACATAGGTGTGTATATTCTGGACAGACTACTGTCCTGGAGAAGTTATTACTAATACAATTGTAGGGACTGATTGCCTTGATGTTCTTGCTTTCTGTGAGAGACATATTTTCTTCAATCTGAGTTTCTGTTCTTTTGCTCAGTGTGTGGCATGGGCATGCCTCTGCCATCTGCCATCTGCCGTTCCCTGTGCCCTGAGCAGCTCTTTATAGTCTGCTACCTGTTCTGCCCCTGAACAATGGGAGTGTTGTCCTTCTAGCTTAGTCCCACATCTCCTGAGGCTCACCTCAGCAGTTGGACCAAAACAGATGGAGCACATACATGTCTGTCTGACTCCACCTGCATTGATTCAGTCCAGAAAGATCTCAGCAGGTTTAACTGCATGGATGTTCAGTTAGAGTAAGAATGTCTACTCAGTGACTTAGTTCTTCCGGTTTCTGTCATCTGACCCCAACACTGGGAAATGCTTTGTGGAAGAAAGCAAGCAAGTAAAGAAAGTTACTATCCTCTCCATTGCAGTTACAATTCTACCTTACCTATGTGTTTGTAAGAGAAAAAATGGAATCCTTGTAATGTCTGCATTTCTGATGCCACTTAAGTGTCCAAAAGCTGGCCTTGTATTCTGTGGTTTTGCTCATGAAAGCAGATGGTGTTTATGATGGTGTATACTAGTTGTCTGGTTTAATAGAATATGAGTTGACTTTCAAGCATATGCTAAGACAAATTTATGTAATTTCCATTTATCCAGTGTCTTTTTCTACCCAGCAAGTTTTAGCTGTTTTTTTTTTTTTTTAAATATTTTAATTTATTTGTTAGAGAGAGAGAGAGAGAGAGATACAGAGCGCAAGCACAGGCAGACAGAGTGGCAGGCTAGAGGCAGAGGGAGAAGCAGGCTCCCTGCCGATCAAGGAGCCCGACGTGGGACTCGATCCCAGGACGCTGGGATCATGACCTGAGCCACAGCCAAATGTGAGTGTATTTGCTGGGTGTTTGTTTTTTATTTTGGCTTACACAAATACAGTTTATTAGCAGAAAGCAGTAACTGAGGAGTCAGGTTCACAGATGGTGATGTCCCATCTTGCAGGTGCAGTCAGAAGGGGTGGAGATGACATCCTTGATCTGCCCCATCTTCATTCCCAAAAAGGCACAGCCTGTTTGGGCCAAGTACACTCCAGGTGCCAGGGGTCTCTGTCCTGTTTCCTACAGTGACCCAGAGTTTGCTGTGTGAAGCAATGATGCCTGACTCTTGCTCCCTGAGCTGCACCCTGGGTGGCCAACATGTGGACATAGGGCCAGGATGCATTTTGATCTGCCTTAACTGTTTTCCCCCAGCCGCACAGCAGGTGGCCTTCTTGACAGAGAAATTCATCACATGGACACAGTGTCACTGAAGGTTGAAGAATGCGGCAGACCCAATACATCCTCTCCTTTAGGTGTCTAATATTTGAGGCTGATGACCGGTTCTTTTCCTCCCCTTCTGGGATGCTGTTTCTGTATGCCATCTCCAGATCTCCATGGGAAATCTAATTGCTGGTTTTTATTTATATGTCTGCAAACAAGCTCTTACTTAGAACATTAAACCATTTTTGAAAGATATTCAGGGGTATAAGTCTCATTTTAAGATTTGGTACATTTAACTACTGGGAAGTAGGTGTCACATGTAAATTGGAAATTAAATTTTACTTACCCCATATATGAAACTTCCAG
Organism: Mustela erminea; assembly: GCF_009829155.1. NCBI lineage: Eukaryota > Metazoa > Chordata > Mammalia > Carnivora > Mustelidae > Mustela > Mustela erminea. Next base: position 23,860,179 of record NC_045627.1, on the reverse strand, counting down.
AGTGATCTTCTCAGTTGTCCTCCAAAGAAAAAATTGACAAATACATCCCTTTTAAATTAAAAAACCAAGTACATTAGGAAAAGTAACTGAATATGTATTTCTGTATAACATCAGCTTACAATTTTTTATTTTAGTTATTTTCAGTTGATTTCCTTAAAACTAGCTATTTTCTAGACAGAGCAGATCCATACAATTTTACTAAAAAAAAGTTGGTTGTGTATTGCATCTGAGGCCAGTGTCGCCAACCACATTAAATTTATTCTCTAGTTCTGTTTAAATAACAGTAATTTACTTATAGGATCATGTTTTATCCTAGGCTGTCTTAAAATTATTGAGAGGATACAGCCCCCAGCCAATGAGTAATTTCCCATTGACAGATGAACTATAGGCTGTCCTCTACACGGAGTAGTGATAATTCCATGGAATCACTTTGAAATACACCATTTCTCAAGTTGTTGTAAAGGAAATGAGGATTCAATGTTAAATCATTTTTTAAAAATATAATTTTAAATAACAAGTCGCATGGAGATTAAATTTTCTGTGTACCAGACCGGTTTTAGCATAAGTGGTGAATGTTAGTGAAACCTCCAAGGTCTTTGTATTAAATTGCTATTTACCTACTCACAACAAAGCATTGAGAAATACATCAATGAATTTCATAGGAAAAATAGAAAATTCTTTATCTTATACACTTGTTAGTGGGCACACTAATCTGCTTTTTTTTTTTTTAAGGTTTTATTTATTTATTTGACAGAAAGAGATCATAAGCAGGCAGAAGAGGCAGGCAGAGAGAGAGGAGAAAGCAGGCTCTCCCTGGAGCAGACCCCAGGACCTTGGGATCATGACCTGAGCTGAAGGCAGACACTTTAACCCACTGAGCCACCCAGGTGCCCCACTAATCTGCTTTTTAATAAGTAACCAAGGACAACGGAAAAAGCAGGCGCTTGCTCCCCTGATGGCACACATGCAGATTCTCCTGAGCCCAGGAACACCTGGGACCTCATACCTGGATCAGTATGTCTGCCCACTCTGTCTCTCAGGAAAGCTGGATCCAGTCTGAGGTGGGGAGGTACAAAGGAGAGAAACAGAGTTACTGGCTGGTGTACATTATCACTGCAGTGACACTGGGTTCGAACACTCAGCTGGCATTGCCAGGTCCTGGCCTCTGCAGGACACAGGAGTAGATCACTGCTGGGCCCCACACCCACACATTAACTATCATACTGGTTGTTAACTGAATTACATAGAGAACAAATAACTACAAACTGGAGAATTTTGCCGAAATGTATCTTAATGTGGAAGAAATACTAAACTCTAGATGAGCTTATCTCTAAAATTCATTCTTTTTGGATTCCACCCAAAGTACATGGGTGTGCATGTGTGTATTTTATATATCCATATGACTGTTGACTTAAAGAAGGGCAATGGTGTGTGCCTTTCATTGGTGACAGGTGTTCAAACTCGTAATAACTAAGCTTATATATCTGGACTCACATCACTTATATCAACCCTCAAAACCTGGATTGGGAGCAAACTTCTCATGGCTTCATTCACAGCTGAATATATTGGAGGAGTATCTTCAAAATTTTTAGGAATAATATTTCCTTCCCTCAAATTCTGTATCTGGCCAGATTATATTCCATGAATAACAGTGGGATGAAGACATGTCAAAGATCTTACCACACCCAAAAACTCAAGAAAAGGCTTTTTGGGTATTTTCTTCAATACAAAGAAATAGATCCAAAAGGAAGAAGTATAGAATGTGCTAATTTATGCAGAGAAACACAGCAGCAAATGTGAGCAAGTCTGAACAAACCAGGACTGAAAAAAACAATAATCCTGTATAATATGTTTGAAGTATTTAGATGCAAACTGGAATGAAAATTCACACCCAGAGTGATATGGACCTGGCACAGATGGGAGCACAGCTGAAGCCGCTGCGGACCTCAGGGAGAACTGGATGGCGGGTGGCCCGAGGATTCCCGCTCTGTCTCTATGATGCTCCCAGATCCATGTCTCCACTGGCTCTGTCAGGGTTTAAGTGTCTTACCAGTTAGTGGAGGAAGGAGGGTATCCATGGAGGAACAGAAGTAATCTATGCAAGAAGATAAATAATGAGAGAAAAATTAAATCAGGTTCTCATTATATAGATCATAAAATTAATGAAGATGAGCACAAGTTTTGCTCTGTTGAATTCTGTTATTGAATGAACCTAAGATTACTGATGATTGCTGGTAAATAATTGGATGTATAATGAAACCTTCACTCACTCTTTTTATAAGTGGTGGAAATGTGTGTTATTGGCACCTTTATTCCAATTTTGAATATCTTGTGTTTTGTGAAGATTAAGGTAATGTTTATGAATAGGTATCACAGTGTGTGGAAGGTATCATATGCTCAATTAATACAGAAAATGATGATATTGAAAAATAGGGGAAATATCAGACTTCTTAAGAATGCAGTTACCTCTCATCCTCCCTTTCTGTTCCTCCTCTTTTTCTTTATACATTTTGGCCTGATTTGAGATTTCTTCTGACCAGCCATAATGGAAATGTAAATTTTGTATTTCAGGCATTTGGATTAAGAATATTGAGATGCGTGAATAATAGGCATTTTGAAGTAATGATTCTTATACTTGACACCTTCTATCCCCCAATTAAAATCAAGGAACATTCAACAGTTTTACTTGTTAAGTGAGCCACACTCATCAAGCCTTCTTATTAACGTGACTGGACTTGTTGAATGGTACTAAAAGGGGGATGTGGTCTCACGTTGCTGTGTTTCCATCCTCTGCCAGTTATAGATACCTCCTTGGGAAGGGTGCAGACTTGGCAATTCCATTTTGAAGCCAATTCTAATTTGTGGACACAGCTATAAAATAATTTTTAAAGGAAATATATCTTTAACTTCAAAAGAGATAAAATTAAGAGATAGTGTTTTATGTTTTAGAATGAATATCAGAAAACAACCATAAGGAATTATGTGGTGAGGTCCAAGATGATTATTGAAGAGAAGACAGACCTGTGGAAGCTTGTTTCCCAGAGTGGTCGTAAACATCACAACTTCCTGTCCTGGATTTTGATGTGATCCAACCCATGGAGTAGCAGCTGCTCCCAGCTCATGTTTGAGTCTTGCTAGAGGATGTATGCTTCAATGTATCATTTCCAGCCCAGGAAGTGAATAATTGGAGTTAGGACCCAAGACTATTCAGACAATGTTACTGTTTTGAATCTATTCAAATATTTCCATATGTTCATAGCCCTTGTGACATGGTTTTTGGTTCTTCCCACTGAATCTGTCATGATTTGCTTCAGCTGATAGGAAAAAGGCCCATGTGACAGTGTGCCAATTCCGAGCTGAGGCCTAAAAAGCTTTTGGTATTTCTGTTTTCCCCCTTTCATCCCTGTCCTCAACATGAGAAAATGTGCTGAGGTTAGCCCACTGGTTAGCATCCTGGTTCCAGGGCCCATCACTCTCCATCTTGTTAACTTGTTAATTTCCCTTGCTGGGCATGCCTGGCACTGACAAGCAAAGGCATGAGTTGTCTCTGCCCTTACTCATTACTGTAGTGCTAGCTGCACCATTCTAACTGAAAGATGCTGAAAAAAAATACAAATTTAATATATATAATAATAATCTAATCTAATAATATTGTAGTTATGCCCAAATTTAAGAAAACTTGATAAAGAAAAAACAAAAGAATTCCTCGTAGAATAAAAGGATATAATTCAATACAGCTGCTTTAGTTGATTGATTTGTTGGTGAATTTTAAGCAGTCTGACCCACAATTTCTTAACATGTAATTGACACTCTATATTTTGTGCCTAAAAAAAATGGAAATACTTATGGATAGATATTATCCCTAGTTGTCATTAGGAAATCACAGATTTTATTTTATCAATCACATAATGCATCAAAAATGTTATATTGTTTTGTGAATACCCCAAACTCTCATCTTTTTGATATTAGCTTTACATATTTTTTTAGTAGTTTGCCCACCATAACAACATAACAATCAAAACATGATAGTCATTTGTGAATTGAGGTTTTTATATTCTCAGATATTGTATGACAGACCTATTCCCCCAGACCCATCATAATATGAACCTGTCTAAACTTCAGGTATGCTCTCTGTTTGACTGATTTTGAAATTATTTTTATTGTTAAATTATAATCTCTATATCTAGCTTAGTTGTGGAAAGTATTTTAGACTTATTTGTATGCTTCATCTTTCCCTGGCAAACAGAGGAGATAGTTCTTTCGTTTTTGGGGTGTGTGTGTGTGTATGTTTTGTTTTGTTTTCCTGTAAAAAATGTTTTCTAAATTAGATAAACCAAAAGCTTTGCTCAACATAGATGGAAGGTGTTGCCCATGATTGGTAGGTAATTAAAGCACATAACATTGTTTAAGAAAATGTTATCAAGTTCAACTGGGACAAAACTGGTAGAACTTGGGGCGCCTGGCTGGCTCAGTGGGTTAAGCCTCTGCCTTCAGCTCAGGTCATCGTCCCAGGGTCCTGGGATCGAGCCCTGCATCTGGCTCTCTGCTCAGCAGGGAGTCTGCTTCCCCTCCTCTCTCTCTCTGCCTGCCGCTCTGCCTACTTGTGATCCCTGGATGTCAAATAAATAAATAAAATCTTAAAAAAAAAACTGGTAGAATTTTACCCCTTTTAATAATTTTCATCAGTACTGGTACTCCAGTTATGGCTGTTCCAATCACTGGTGCTGCAGCTTCTACTGCTGTGTCGGTGGGGAGTTAATATGTTCAATTTGAAGATCCTAGTTTCAGGAAATGCCAGAATTATTTGGGAACTAACTATATTAGGCAGTTATCTAGTAATTATATTATTTATTGTTATATGTTTTAAAAATTTACAGTTAGCCTTCTGCAATGATATTGAGCAATGCTTTAGTCCTGTTATTTTGTACTTAAAATGTAGTAGCCACCAAACAAGCTTTTGTTAAATAGGTGGAACATAATCATATTTATATACTATTTCTGAAATAACACTCTAAAGACTAGTTAAGATCCCTTTTATTTCATCATTTTTTTGAAAATGATAGGAAGTAATATAGACTGTATAACACAGATGGGCTTTAAATTTTTATTGAGTGCCTCAGTCTCCTATAAAGAAATGATGTTCTTAATATATCAGCTGTGTTGATCACATTGCATTTGTGTTTCATGGACTTCAGTGAACTTTATTTGAGTTATGATATGAATTTATGTCTTTAATCTAGTCACTTCTTCAAGGTTAGGGTTATGGTTACCATGGAAACAACTTCTCATCAGTATGTACCAACCCTACAACTATATCTACAACATTTCTGCATATAGTCTTTAAGTTTAAACTAAGGGGGAATTCTAAATGGGTGGGTACATTGTAGATTCCAGAATTATTTTTTCTTGATCTGTTACAGAGATTGAGTTCTTCATGTTTAGATCTGTTATAAAATGCCCTGTCGGGTCACGTTGGTGGCTCAGTCATTAAGCATCTGCCTTTGACTCAGGTATTAATCTCAGGATCCTGGGATCGAGCCTGCATTGGGCTCCCTGCTCATGGGAAGACTGCTTCCCCCTTTCCTACTACCCCTGCTTGTGTTCCTTCTCTCACTTTGTCTCTCTCTGTCAAATAAATAAAAATCTTAAAAAAATAAAGTACCCCTGTCATTTCCCTCCTCTTATCTGAAGGAGAAATTTATAATTTGTGTATATGATGACTATTCTGTTTTTTAATGTTTTAAATTAACAGTTACCAAAATTTGTGACATGATTTCATATTGCTCATAGGATATACTTAGAGTTTAAATAAGTTGTAAAATATTATTTTATATTTATATTTTATATTTTATAAAATATATATATTTTATAAAATATTATTTCTTCTTAAACTCCCAAGTTATAACTGAGGTATTATACCTAGCTATCCATCTTTTCTTTATGAAGTTACATAATTCCTCAAAAGTTCATCTCATAACTTCAACACAAAATCATGTAATTGGTCATCCTAGATCAGTTTACTACAAGAGATGAAGACACTGAGATGAATTTGTGTCTGAGAGCAATTTTTTCAGAAGGTGTTCCGGGAGAAACTGGTAAGGGAGATGAGAAGCACAATAATGAAGAGGAAGAAGAAAAGCAAAGGTGTTATTTCATATGAAGTCCCAGTCTTGACTCAATTTTGGAGTAACTCCAAAGTATCATTTTGACTACAGGGTTTATTCTGGCTTGAAGAAAGGAAGCTACATTGTCATATAGTCAGTGATTAACTACAAGCAATCATCCTAGTTCTTAGTGCCTCTCTAGGTGTTTATTCAAAGTTGTTCTACTTGTTCCAAGTTTACTTTCTGATAAATTTTGAAGATGTGGGCCATGAGAAAACAAGCTAGCAGAAGTTGGGAATAGACCTGCACATCCAGGAAAAGGAACATGAAGGGATCTAGTTTAAATACTAACATATTTTGTAGTAGTTTACCCCTTGCACTGATCAGCTCACTTCTCAAATTAAGTTTGCTCCATTCATTCCCAGATTCACATGATTATTGTTAGTTACACTTCAAGGCATAACCCACAACAAGAGATTGAGTAAGATAGTTAGAACTCTTGCTACTGCAGCTGATCCTGAGGCTGTGACTAATGTTCATAATCTGTTTCTATTTTAAGTCTCATTACCTTGAGTTAACATTTCTTTAGATATAGGTGGCTTGCAGTGGGGGACCTGACCCAGGTCTTTATCCCTGAATGTTATCAGCCCATGTTTGAAACACTAAGAAACACCAAATAGGTCAGTGATTTACAGCAACATTTCTCCCTGTCCCAATTATGGAACAGCAGATCTAACTGTTCCTAATTACTCCTTCCAGTAGAGTAACTTACTTCTTTGCTATATTAGCCAAGGACAGCACCACCCTACCAAATATCAGAATGTAGCTGTAGCTTTATGTTTAGTGGGAATCTTAACGTACATTTAACACACCCTCTGTGTTCATTCTGTGATGGAGTTAATGAGGTGTGCCCAGTAGTATCTTCCCATTAGTGCAAAGTTGAACCTTCTCTGATAAAAACACAAAAACTGAAACTTTTAAGAAAATATATTCTTTCTCATACATATGCACACGAGTGTGCCTGTGTGTGTGTGCATGCATGCACACACACACACACACACACACACACACAATTTAAAGTATCAGGAAGAGAGAAGAAAAGAGAAGAGAAGAGAAGATGGTGTCATAGAGTTTTAGGAACTGGTGAAAGTTACAGAGAAAGAAGGATTTATGTAAACACCAAGAAGAATAAATACAAAGAAAACTGCAGTTGGGATCTTTATAATACAATTATGAATATGAAATGTTAAAGAGAAAATCTTAAGTGTAGCCAATGGGTGGAAGTAGAGATAAACACAATCTTTCAAAGAGCAATGAGTAGAATGATAGCTTATTTCTTAAAGGAAAGAATGAAATTAAAAAGAAAACAGTAAGTCCTCTGTAAAAATCTGCCAGAAGATAATGCTCAACCTAGAATGTTGCACCTATAGGAATACACTTCAAAAATGAAGAGGAAATAAAGAAAAAAATAAAGCTTTAACTTGTTTGACTGTGGTAAAATATATGTAATATAATATTTGTCATTTTAGTTGTTTTTAAAGTATATTAGTCAGTAGCATTAATTACTTTCAAAATATTGTGCAAGTATAACCACTATATATTTCCAAAATATTTTCATCACTGCAGAGAAACTTGGTAGCTGTTAAATACTAACTCACTATTTTTTGCCCTCCAACCCTAGGCAACCAACAATTTACTTCTTATCTCTATAGATTTTCCTACTCTAGACATTCAAATAAATGGAATTTAAAAATACAAGACTTTATGAGGCAAACGTTTTTCACTTAGCATAATGCTGTTTAGGTTCTTCCATGTTGTAGCATGTATCAGAGCTTTATTTTTCGTAGCTAAATTATGCTCCATTGTATATATACACTACATTTTGTTTATTCATCTATTGATAGGCAGTTGACATCTTTGGCTATTCTGAATAATGTGGCAATGAACATTATCATATAAGTCTTTATTTGAATTTCTTTTTTCAACTTTTTTTAAGGAACTGCCAACATTTTTCTTATAGAAGCTGCACCATTTCATATTCTTTCCAGTTTTTCTACATGTTTAACACTTTAATACTTATTTATTAATACTTGTTATTTAATCCTCCCCTTTTTCTATTATATCTATCCACGTAGTTGTGAAGTGGTATGTCCTTGTGGTTTTTATTTGGACTTCCTTAATGACTAATGTTGTTGAGGATTACTTTTTATGCTGAATGACAATTTATGTGTCTTTTTTGGAGAAAATTCTGTTCAAATCTTCCACTTATTTTATAACTGATTGCCTTGTGTCTTGATGAATTTAAAAGAAATGTTTTAAATATTCTCCAAAAGCTGAAGGTAAACAAGCAAACAACTAAAAGGAAGCAGGAAAATGGTGTATGATTAAAATGGGACTGTTCAGAAAGAGATTACATTTTTAAAGAAGCAAAAAGAAATTCTGGAGCTGAAAAGTACAGTAATTGAGAGGAAAATTCTCTGTGGGGGAGAGAGGAGTTTTAACAGATTTGAGGAGACAGAAAACAGAACCAGTGAACTTGAATATTGGTTAGTTGAATTATCTGGTCTGATGGGCAGAAAGAAATAAAGAATGAAAAAAAAAGTGAATAGATTGAAATGGACTTATGGTTTACCATAAAGAATACTAACATATGCATTATAGGAATACCAGAGAGAGAAAGGGTAAGAAAGATTATTTGAAGAAGGCCCCAAATTTCCTGATTCTAATGAAATACATGTATCTACAGATCCAAGATTCTTAGTGCATTCGAAGTAGCATAACTTCAAAGACATTCATACCAAAACACATTATAATTAAACTGTCCAATGACAAAGATAAAGAAGATTCTTTAGTGCCGTAAGGGAGAAGCAACTAATCACATATAATAGATCCTCAGTAAGATTAAGAGATAATTCCCCATCAGAAATGGAGGTTAAAAGGCAGTAGGTTGACATGTTTAAAGCTGTTTGAAGAAACTAAGATCTCCAGTTAAAGAAACCACAATGGACAATACAAACACTGGTCTTACTTTTGTTTTGTTTTGTTTTGGTAGCTCCACTATTTATTTTCCAAATTATTAAAAAGACAAATGCATAGAAATAATTATAAGTCTTTTCTATTGGGAATACCTTGTAAAATGATGTTAAATGGTTAAAGTGATAAATTTTATGTTTGTATATTTTCCCAAGATGAAAAAATGCAAGAGTATACCACAAACTGTGAGAATACACTTTTAGTATATAAATTTAATAAACAACTTACATTCACAATGTATTTAAAAACCCCTATAAGTCAGTAATAATAAAAAGCAAAACAACTTAAATTTTTAAAAAATGAGTAAAAACTTGAATTAACACTTAAAAACATATACAAATATATACACAGTATATGCAAAAATCGGAGCACCTGGGTGGCTCAGTTGGTTAAGCGACTGCCTTCAGCTCAGGTCATAATCCTGGAGTTCCAGACTGAGTTCACATCAGGCTCCCAGTTCCATGAGTGCTCCTCCCTCTGATCTCACATCAGGCTCCCAGTTCCATGGGGAGTCTGCTCCTCCCTCTGACCTTCTCCTCTCTCATGCTCTCTCTCACTCTCTCTCAAAAAGAGAAATAAAATCTTTAAAAATATATATATATGTATGTATATGTATACATACATATATATGTGTGTATATATATATATATGCGCAAAAGTCAGTAACCATAGAAAGGTACTCAACATTATTAGTCATGGGAGAAATTCAAATTAAAACTATATTTGGATACACTTAATACCCAACATAGAAGGCAAAGTTAAAGAACTGAAAATAACCAATTTAGTAATGATGAGGAGCATTTGGAACTTTCATTCATTGCTTTTGGTAATGGAAGATGATAAAGCAGCTTTGGAGAAGTTTCTGGCACTTTATTATAATGTTAGATATATACTTATCTATGACTAACAACTTTACTCTAAAATTTTTGCCCAAGGGAAATAAAATCAGGTATCACAAAAAATATGTACAAAAATGTTCATAGTGGCCTTGCTAATAATGGCACAAAGTACAGATACTCCAAAATTGGAACAGGAGAATGATTTAAAAAACATTGCTATACTTATACAATATAATGCTATTCAGCCATGAGAATGAGTGAACATTTGCTGGCATGCACAAAACCAGTGATCTCAGAAACATCATGTTGAAAAACAAGGTCAAATGCAAGAGTTCATTCCCTATGAGTCAATTATATGAAATAAATCACAGAGAATACTAATCAGTGGTGAGAAAACATATCTTGAGGTTGGGGGAGGCAGATTTTCTGAAAAGGAGCACAAAGAAACTTTCTGGTGGATGAACATTCTGTTATCTTGATTGTGTGGTGTACAAAAATGATAGCTTTCATTTTGTTTTATTGTTGAGCTTGAGTTCTTTATATATTCTGTATATTATATCCTTGTCAAATATTTCGTTGCTAACATTTTATCCTTTTTGTAGGTTGTCTTGTCACTTTATCGGTAATGTCTTTTGACGCATAAATTTAAAAATTTTGATGAAGTTCAGTTTACCTATTTATCTTTTTTTCAACATGCTTTTGGTATCATGTCTAAGAACTTGTTGCTAAGTCCAAGTTCATGAATTTGAAGATGATTTTTTACATTTCTGATAGGATTTAATAGCAATTGCACTGAATCTGTAGATTTGTGGAATATTCACATAAAAAACAGTAAATCTCTAATCCTTGAGCACAGGGGATCTTTCCATTTATTTATGTTCTTGATTTATTTCTGCAATGTTTACAGCTTTCAGTGAGTGTACAAGTCTTTCATTTCTTTGTATAAATTTATTCATAGCTATTGTATTCTGTTAGATGTTATTATAAATAGAATTTCTTTCATAGTTTCATTTTTGGATTATTCATTGCTTTTGTATGGAAATGCAACTGATTTTTTTGTGTCAGTCTACACTACAAATACCCTACAATTTTGATAAATTTGTTTATTAGATCTAGTAACTGTTTTATGTGTTGTTTGGATTTATGTGATCTATGTATAGGGTCATGTGATTTATGAGTAGAAATACTACTTCTTCCTTTCCAAAATGTGTACTTTTCATTTTTTTCTTTTTCTTCTTTCTTTTCTTTTAAAAATTTTATTTAAATTCTGGTTAGTTAACACATAGTATATTATTCGTTTGAGGAATAGAATTTAGTGATATATCACTTATATATAACACCCATTGCTCATCATACCAAGTGCCCTCATTAATGCCCATCACCTGTCTAGTTAATCCCCCACCTTCCTCCCTCCATTAATACTCAACTTCTTCTCTATCATTAAGAGTCTCTTATGATTTGCTTCCCTCTCTCTTTTTTTCCTTTCCCAAATGTTCATCAGTTTTGTTTCTTAAATTCCACATATGAGTGAAGTCATATGGTGTTTGTCTTTGTCTGACTAATACTTAGTATTGATTTATATTTTGCTGATAATAAGTGATGTTGAGCATCTTTTCATGTGTCTGTTGGCCATCTGGATGTCTTCTTTGGAAAAATGTCTTTTTGTGTCTTCAGCCCATTTCTGAACTACATTATTTCTTTTGTGGGGATGTTGAGTTTGATAAGTTCTGTATAGATTATGGATACCAACCCTTTATCAGGTATGTCAGTTGCAAATATCTTCTCCTATTATCCCATTCTGTAGGCTGCCTATTTTGTTAGTGGTTTCCTTTCCTGTGAAGAAGCTGTTTTTTGATGTTGTTGTTGTTTGTTTGTTTTTGTTTGTTTCTTTGTTTTTGTGCATAACTTTTTGCCTTGATGAAGTCCCAATAGTTCATTTTTGCTTGTTTCCCTTGCTTTTGGCAGTGTGTTTAGCAAGATGTTATGGCTGAGGTCAAAGAGATTCTTGCCTGTGTTCTCTAGGATTTTGATGGTTTCCTGTCTCACATTTAGGTCTTTCATCCATTCTGAATTTATGTGTGTGTGTGTGTGTGTAAGAAAGTGCTCCATTTCCATTCTTCTGCATGTTATTGTCCAGTTTTTCCAACACTATTTGTTGAAGAGACTGTCTTTTTTGCCATTGGTTATTCTTTCTTGCTTTGTCAAAGATTAATTGACCATATAGTTGTGGGTCCATTTCTGAGTTTTCTATTCTGTTCCATTGATTTGTGTATTTGTTTTTGTTCCAGTACCATACTGTCTTGATGATCACAGCTTTGTAATATAGCTTGAAATCTGGAATTGTGATGCCTCCAGATTTGCTCTTCTTTTTTTTAGGATTGCTTTGATTATTCAGGGTCTTTTGTGGTTTCATACAAATTTTAGGATTATTTGTTCTAGTCCTGTGAAAAATGCTGCTGGTATTTTGATAGGTGTTGCATTAAATGTGTGGATGGTTTTGGTAGAATAGATATTTTAACATTGTTTGTTCTTCCAATCCATGAGCATGGAATGTTTTCCCATTTATTTGTGTGTTCTCTTAAAATTGTTTCGCAGGTGTTCTATAGTTTTCAGAATACAGATCCTTTACCTCTTTGGTTAGGTTTATTCCTAGGTATCTTATTGTTTTTGGTGCAGTTGTAAATGGGATCAATTTCTTGATTTATTTTCCTGGTTATTCATTATTGGTGCATAGAAATGAAACAGATTTCCATATGTTGATTCTGTATCATGACTTTGCTGAATTTGTGTGTTCTAGCAATTTTTTGGCGGAGTCTTTTGGGTTTCCTACATAAAATATCATGTTGGCTGCAAATAGTGAAAGTCTGACTTCTTCCTTGATGATTTGGTTTCCTTTTATTTCTTCTTGTTGTCTGATTGCTGAGGCTAGGACTTAACAGCACCATGTTGAATAGTAGTAGTGAGAGTAGACATCCTTATCTTGTTCCTGACCATAGAAGAAAAGCTCTCAGTCTTTCTCCCATTGAGGATATTAGCTTTGGGTCTTTTGTATGGGGCCTGCATGATGTTGAGGTATGTTTCTTTTACTTTCCACCCTACTCTGTTGAGGGTTTTTGTCAAGACTGTGTGCTGTGCTTTGTCAAATGCTTTTTCTGCATATATTGAGAGGATCATATGTTTCTTAGCCCCTCTTTTCTTAATGTGGTGTAGCATGCTGACTGATTGTAAATATTGAATCACCCCTGCACCCCAGGAATAAATCCCACTTAATGGTGATGAATAATTCTTTTAATGTAATGTTCGATTCAATTTGCTGGTATCTTGTTGAGAATTTTTGCATCCATGTTCATCATGGATATTGGTCTATAATTCTTCTTTTTAGTGGGGTTTTTAGTTTTAGAATCAAGGGAATGCTGGCCTCATCAAGGAGTTTGGAAGTTTCCCTTACATTTCTATGTTTCAGAACACTTTGAGAAGAATAGGTATTAATTCTTCTTTAAATGTCTGATAGAATTCCCCTGGGAAGCCATCTGGCCCCAACTCTTGTTTGTTGGGAGATTTTTTTGTAAGATTTTATTTATTTGATGGACAACGAGAAAGGGAACACAAATGGGGAAAATGGGAGAGGTAGAAACAGGCTTCTCTCTGAGCAGGTAGCCCAAAGCAGGGCTCAGGCCCAGGACTCTGGGATCATGACCTGTCTGTCAAAGGCAGACACTTAACAACTGTGCCACCCAGCCTTCCCTATTGGGAGATTTTTGATTACAGATTCAGTTTCTTCACTGGTTATGGGTCTGTTCAAATTTTCTATTTCATTCTGTTTTGGATTTGGTAGTTTGTATGCCTCTAGGAATTTGTTCGTTTCTTCCAGATTGCCTACTTTGTTGGCATATAATTTTTCCTAATAGTCTCTTATAACTGTCTCTCTTCTGTGGTGATGGTTGTGCTCTCTCTTCTTTCATTTGTTATTTTATATATTTTAGTCCTTTCTCTTCTTTTTGATAAGTCTGGCTAGGGTTTTAATCAATTTTACTAATTCTTTTAAAGAACCAGCTCATATTTTTGTTGATCTGTTCTGCTGTATTGTTGTCGTTGTTTCTGTATTGTTTATTTATGCTCTAATCTTTATTATTTCCCTTCTCCTGCTAGATTTAGGGTTTATTTGCTGTTCCTTCTCTAGCACCTTTCAGTGTAAGGTTAGGTTGTGCATTTGAGACTTTCCTTGCTTCTTGAGGTAGGCCTATATTGCAATATACTGTCTTCTTCTGACTGCCTTTGCTGCATCCCAAGGGTTTTGGACTGTTGTGTTTTCATTTTCATTTGCTTCCATGTATTTTTTTATTTCTTATTTAAATTCCTGGTTAACCCATTCATCCATCAGTAGCATGTTCTTTAATCTCCATGAGTTTGCGGTCTTTCCAAAGTTTTTCTTGTGGCTGATTTCAAGTTTCATATCGTGTGACCTGAAAATATGCATGGTATGATCTCAGTCTTTTTGTACTTATTGTAATCTAATTTGTGACCCAGTATGTGATCTATTGTGGAGAATGTTCCATGTGCACTTGAAAAGAATGTGTATTCTGCTGCTTTACAATGAAATGTTCTGAGTATATCTGTTAAGTCTATCTTGTCAAGTGTGTCAATCAAGGCAATTGTCTCCTTGTGATTTACTGCTTAGGTGATTTGTCCATTGCTGTAAATGGGATGTTAAAGTCCTCTATCATTATTGCATTATTATCAATGAGTTTCTTTACATTTGTTATTATAAGATTTCTATATTTGGGTGCGCCCAAACATAAACATTTACATTTGCTAGATTTTCTTGATGGAATGACCACTTAATTATGATTTAATGTCCTTCTTCATCTCTTGTTACAGTCTTCAGTTTAAAATCTAGTTTGTGTAGGGCACCTGGGTGGCTCAGTTGGTTAAGCATCTGACTCTTGATTTTGGCTCAGGTCGTGATCTCAGAGTCTTGGTATGGAGCCCCATGTTGGTTTCTGCACTCAGTGGGAAGTATGCTTGTCTCCTTCTCCCTCTGCCCCTCCCCTACTCATGCCCACTCTCTTTAAAGATTTATTTATTTGAGAGAGAATAGAGAGAATTAGTCTGAAAGAAGTATGGCTACTAAAGCTTTCTATTGACATCCATTAGCTTGATGGGCAGTTTTCTATACCCTCACTTTCAATCTGCAGGTGTCTTTAGATCTAAAATGAGGTTCTTGTAGGCAGTGTATAGATGGGTCTCTTGTGTGTGTGTGTGTGTGTGTGTGTGTGTGTGTGTGTGTGTGTTTAATCTATTCTGATACCATATGTCTTTTGGTTGGAGAATTTAGTCCATCCTGAGATATATGAATTTAGTACCATTGTGCTACCTGTTAAGTTGATGTTTCTGGTGATGTTCTCTGTTCTTTCTAGTCTTTGTTACCTTTGGTCTTTCTTTCTCCCACTTAAAGAGTCCCCTTTAATATCTCTTGCAGGGCTGGGTTACTGGTCACAAACTCCTTTTGTCTGGGAAACTCATTATCCTTCTATTCTAAATGACAGCCCTATTGGATAAAATATCTTTGGATGCTCATTTTCCCCGTTCAGCATGTTGAATATATCCTGCCATTGTCTTCTGGCTTCCCAAGTTACTGTGGAAAGATGTGCTAGGAACCTGATTTGTCTTCCCTTGTAGGTTAAGAACTTTTTCCCCTTGTTTTCAGGATTCTTTCCTTTGTCTGTGTATTTTGTATATTTGATATGTCTTTGTGATCTGACTTTGTTGAATTTAAAGGGAATTATCTGTGCTTCTTGGATTTTAATGTCCGTTTCCTTTCCCTTATGGAAGTTTTGAGTTAAAATTTCCTCAAATGAACATTTGCCCCCTTTTCCTTCTTTTTTTTCTTTTGAGACGCCTATGATAAAAAACGTTACTATGCTTTAAGGAGTCATTGTATTCCCTAAGTCTACCTTAGTGATCCAGTGCTTTTTTTTTTTCCTTTTCAGCTTCATTATTTTCCATAATTTTATCTTCTGTATCAATGATTAATTCCTCTGTTTCATCCATCCTCATGTCATGGCATCTAGTCAATTTTGCATTATGAGCTACAGCATTTTTTGTTTTGGTCTGACCAATTTTTAGGTCTTTTGTCTCTGCAGTAAGGGATTCTTTAGTGTCTTTTATGTTTTTCTCAAGCCCACCTAGTGTCCTTATGTTCATTGTTTTAAATTCTGGTTCAGGCTTCTTATTTCTGTATTGAGTAAATCCCTGGTGTTTCTTCTTCCTCTTCTTTTTTGGGGGATTCCTCCATTTTTCTCAGTTACTTTGTGTGTGTGTGTGTGTGAGAGAGAGAGAGAGA
This sequence comes from Mustela erminea, assembly GCF_009829155.1. Lineage (NCBI taxonomy): Eukaryota > Metazoa > Chordata > Mammalia > Carnivora > Mustelidae > Mustela > Mustela erminea. The sequence continues at coordinate 23,843,860 of NC_045627.1, read as the reverse complement.
GAGAGAGAGAAAGACATTGTTAGGAAAATCTGTTTTTTCCCTGCTCCTATGAGGAATTCCTCTATCAAGAAGAGGTCCTATACTCCGTTGGACCTGGTGCTTAGGGAGGTGTTTCAGAGTGTATTCTCTGCTGTTCTGTTATGGCTAAGCCTTCCCTTAGGTGAGTCCTCTAGAGTTCCTCTTTACCTGCAGTAGGGGCTGTTTGAACCTTTTCCACTGCATGGCAAGTTATAACTAGGTATGTTTTGGTTTGCTTGTTAAAAGAAGGTAGATCCTATTTCCCTTGGAGCTGAAGTTTTACAGCACTGTATGACCAGGAGATGTGGTGTATGTGAGGGGTTTGTGCTGCTTTTCTGGGGGAGGGGCTTGCATGACTCTTAGTTGGACTTGCCCTAGTGGAGATGCACATGGGGCATGTTAGAGCCATTTCATATAGGAAGGCCTGTGTCCATGTCTAATCTGTACTGTGTCTGATTATGCATTGTTTAAATTCAGAAGATGACAGTCCTATATAGATAAAGTGTATAGTGATTTACTTTAATTAGTGTATCATAAGTAGGCAGCATATGGCATATTGTTTAAGTCTTTTCTAGAATCTGGTTGACTTTGTTAAATTTACAAAAGAACATACCATTTGATATCTTTGTAAACCTCAATTAACACATATCAATTTTTCCTTAGTAGTGCTAATTGTATAGATTGCTTGAATTACATGGTGTTATTTGTAAAGTACTTAGCTTAGAAACTCTCCCAAAGGGATGATTCATAAATGTGTACTACTTAAAAGTCACAAATGGATAGACCATATTTAGTATGCTTAAACAGGCATTGAAACTATTAGAAAGCCATACTTTAAAATGTTTGAAATTAAGGACCTCATATAATTAGATTTTAGGATTGTAAGAAAATTTAAGATATTTAATGTAGTGGTCACAATTCTCAAACAGAAGAAACTAAGGTAGGTTGAATAAGGCTCTGGTTTTTCAAATAGGTATTATTTTTGGCCATGAGAAAGGTTAGCTTTCATAGGTTTTCAAATTCCATGTCGTGTGAGGATGCACATTTTAAGTTAAGTGTAAGAGGGCAGGCAGAGAATTCAGGAGCATGCTGATGGTGGGGAAGACAAGCTCCTTCCGTTTCTGATCTCTGATGATTGAGGCAATTGAAAGGAGAGAAAACATGGTGAGGGAAACAGTGAAAATTGTAGTTTTATTGCACATTCACAGTCTTATTTTATGTAAGACTATGAAAGAAGGTCATAATCATCTGATCTACCGATAAAACAGTGCTCTGCAATTGAAATACCTCCTTGACCATAAAACCAGCAGCTTCCGATATGAATAAATGGCAGTATGGCTACGTCAATAAAAATCCCCAAGGCTGTCTTTTAAATATCTCATTAAAATAGACGAGCAGGTGTCTCTGTATGGTTATCATGACAGGGATTCCCAAATCGTCCGGCAGTGTATCTAAAGTTCTGTCCTTCCTGAAATGAATTAGTTGCAGTGAAAAACTCATGCAAAGGAAACTCATGAATGAAAAGAAAAAGAAGCTTCCCTGAGCGGATATTTCAGACTGCATTAGTATCAGCAGCGAGGTGGGAGAATTTCACACACCGATAATCTTTTATGTTTGGTTACTTTCTCTGTTTTTCTTATAACAGTTCTTTACTATGTTAACAACTTTGCACAGGTTTGTTTTGATGAAAAAAAGTCTTGAAGTTTAAAAACAACCTTAAAATTCCTACTGCACACACTAAAAAGTAAATGTGATTCTGAGAACCTTAACTTTACTCTGGTATATTTAACATTTTTTTCCAAATCTCCACATTCACATATAGGACATGTTAGGAGGAAAACTTTCTCTGCTGCAAACTTCCATAGAAAAGATAAATGTAACTGACAGCGAAAAATCTTGACAAAGTCAAAGGGTGTGACTGTTTTTTCTTCATGTAAAGATAGGAATATGACAGTAACAGGGGTTACTTTACTTTAGATATTGACTCCTCTCTATTATGAGCTAAAAACCCAGTTTCTGCACAATTTATTACAATATTTAATATAATATAATATAATATAATATCTAATAATATATATTATTAGATATATAGGTATTATCGCCTTTGCAGAATTACTTGATATTTGTATAGTACATACTATGTGTCCATGTTTTGCAGAGATAAACTCATTTAATTCCATACCCGTAATCAGCTTGAGGTAGAAATCTACCCCCTGCCTCATTCTGCTGTGCAGTAATGTGCTGCCTTCTCTTGGTCCTTGGCTGCTGCTGCAGCCGGCCTGCCAGGAAGTGCTGTTGGTCACCCAGCACTCCAGACTCTGCCTCGAAGCCCCTAAGAGCTGAAGCCTCCACAGCCCGTGGAGTCTGTGCTAAGACCCCAGGCTGAGTCAGAGCTTCTGGTGCAGGCACCCACGTGGAAGTACAGGCACGTCTGCCGCACCTTTTCTGTGAAGGATCCTTACGTTCCTGAACATACTCCTTCCTGCTTTCTTCCTCTCTGCACATTCTTCGAGGAGCACCTGCATCATTTGCTTTCTGTGTTCCCTGCCTTTCTTGGTTTCCAGCCATGGCTGATGACTTTTCTGTGTGAAGGAACAGCTGATTCGGGTTTCTCAGACCATTCTCCCTTCTCTGCTGCCTCTTTGTCTTTCTGAGTGATTTGCAGAATCTTCCTATATACATATTTATATCTATTCCAGTCTTTTCTCACAGACATTTCCAGTGTGGGCACTTAATTGTCTGACTCTCGGAGTAACGATACGTGGAAATGGTCATCTCAGTGGGTAAGGTTTGGAACTTATGAAAGCCCATTTCAGTGACATATGAATTCTTCAGCATTTTTCTCTCGAGTTTTTCTTTCCAGCTACTAAAAAATGAAGTCCTGAGGTGCCTGGGTGGTTCAGTCAGTTACGCATCTGCCTTTGACTCAGGTCATGATCTTAGAGTCCTGGGTTTGAGCCCCACATTGGGCTTCCTCCTAAGGGTGGGGACTGCTTGTCCCTGTGCCTGCCGTACCCTCCCTGCTTGTGCACTTGCTCTCTGTCTCACTTGCTCAGTCTCTCAGATAAATAAATGAAATCTTTGAAAAAAAAAAAAGTCTTTAAAACGTATTCTTCACATTTAAATCCGCTTTGATATGTTTAGGGAGACAGATGGGAACTGCACTCTTAGAAGTATACATGTTAAGTCTGCATTCCTTTCAGATTCTTGTTTTGGTCACCTGCTCTTTCCTCACCGGATTGACAAGATACTGGATACAATCCCACATCAAGTAAAGTCTCTGCAGGAAGACGCATGTCACATTCTCTTGTTAGGTACTATGGATGGGGGTGGCATATAGGATTTGAAGGTCATTTACCTACTGCCTTATAATGGCGAGTTTGGGTTCAGATAGCTTTGGTAAAGGCTTCATGTTTGTGGTAGAAACAAGATTAATGTGTGGATAGGATCCTGGAGATAATGTGTAAATAAGAAAGTCTTTAAAATAGATCGAGTTTGTTTTTGTCATCTTTGCTTTTAAAAAGTATGAGCCTTACTAATGACTCCACACAGCAAGTAATGTACAGTGGGAAGCAGTAGGTCTGTGACTCAGTTAAACTCTGTGAAAACCGGAAGAGGTTTGGACTTTGCATACTCCGTGCTTCTCCTGTATTACCACATAAACTTTGCACACTTAATTACTTAAATATTTTCTGTCACCCCAGACCTTCTATAAGGGCTGTGATTGCGTAAAAGAGGTCTACCTTGCTTACATTTCTTGCTCCTGTGTCAGGCACTGAAATCCATGCATGATAGCCGCTTCAGAGCTTGAAATATATGTTGCATTACTAGAAAGTGTGCAGATTGCTAGTGTTCCCAAATGTGGTTAGATTGTACTTTTACTCCAGGAACCCACAGAACAAATATGGAAATGTTAAAGATTTGGAAAGGGTAAAGCAAAGTCTACTCCTCTGCAGAAGAGGGAAATTTTTCTGGCATTGTTCAAAGGACAAAACATTGAAGTGCATTGTAAGATGCGAGGTCTTCTGAAGACAAAGTGAAATACTTTGCTTAGGATCCTGATTTTCTGTTCTGTGGCACTACAGTTCACAAAATCGTTTGAGAAGTGTATGTATAGTTTGTGTGTTTCTTAATGAAAAAATTTTCTTGGATCAAATTTTCTTGGATGCCAATAATAACCATTTACGTAGTCCTTATTTAAAACTTGAACAGATGGTGGAAATCAAACTTTCTTCTTCGTTGTTTGATAAATATTTGGCAATGTCAGCTATTGGTGAATGTTTTTGTTTTTCATTTGATAATACATTAAGACTTTGCAGAGAGTTGTTCCTATAGAATTCTGAAATTTGATAAATAATTTTGAATTTAGGACATGCATTTAAGAACTACCAAGTGGAGGAATTCCCTACAGTGAACTTTATTTTCTTTCATTCCCATCCTGCCCCAATTTAAAGCAAACTAGGAGTGCATGTCTTTTAAGTAACAGAAATGTTTTTGTAGTTCATATATGAAAGTATGTCTAAGTATTTTGTGAACCATAGTTTGAGCTATGAAGTTTTCTACCCTGCTGTGTTGCTGTTTCCTTAAACGGGATTAAGGTCAGCTGTGAGAACAGGGGCTTAGAAGGACACTGATCAGCAGAGACAGTGACTATTACAGGCAGTCTGAGAGAGATCTTTGCTTGTTTTAGTGTTTCAGCTCACATTTTCAGAGACAACAAATATATCACTCTTCATTCCTTTCCATTGTCCTGACCTGGGTAAAGACATGAACACTATTAGGTCTGGTGGTAGGGATGGCTGAGTACAGTGTCCCGAATGTCATCAAGGACCGTAGGGATGGTACCGTCATTGCAAATGGCAGAGGTCACATGTGTGTAGCAAGCTTTGTGTTGGAAACTGCTGTTGTCATGAATTGGTTCTCTATCTTATGCTGGCTACTTTGGGTCTTCAGTATTATAGGAAATCATCTTAAAATCTAAGATTTTCAGTGTGCCCAAGAGAATAGCAAAGTGGGTTATCATAAATGTGTTTTCTCTATTTTTATCTGTTTGGGATAATCTGAGAAAAACAAGAATCTATTTAAAAATGCAATAGTTTGGGGTGCCTGGGTGGGTCAGGGTTAAGCCTCTGTCTTTGGCTTGGGTCATGATCTCAGAGTCCTGGGATTGAGCCCCACATTAGGATCTTTGCTCAGTGGGGAGCCTGTTTCCCCCTCTTTCTCTGCCTGCCTCTCTGCCTACTTGTGATCTTTCTCTCTCTCTCTGTCAAATAAATAAATAAATATAATATTTAAAAAAAAATGAAATAGTTTAATATTAAAATAAAAAGTATAGTCACAGAATTCACATATCATCTTACAGCTTTAATGTTGTTGTACTATATCATGTTCAAATTGTGACTTGACTGGAACACACTATGTTCCAGTCAAGTCACAATTTTATCATGATATAACCATGTTAAAAATATATTAACATTACATGTTAATAGATGATCTATGTTGATTAATAAAAGAAAAGATTAGAAAAATGAGAGACCACAGGGAAATGTTTTAGAATTTACAAATTAGAAATTTTCGTCCTTATATTCCTAATGCCAACTCTGCTGTTCTAACAGCCAGGTCATACTGACACATTACAGAACAGTGTGCTTTAAAAACATACATATTCACAGGTTATTTTGAGGAACACAGGAGACTAGGGGATGGGGGTTTGATGTGAGGATGGACCGGTTATAGGGGCTGAGTGCTCATTTGCATGTATACAGTAGGAAATGCTTACAGAACATTTAAGGAGACAAAATCAGTGGTTTAGTACTCAGGTCAGCAGCTCTGAGGAGAGATTAGGGCCCATATAAGTATTGATTTGGCAGAGTGTTATTAAGATCACAGGGATGACTCAGCTTGCCTGGCACAGGAGGACAGAAAATACAAGACTGACTTAGATGTTTAATAACAGTTAATGATGCACAAGTGTCATTAATTCTCACAGGGACTGTAGGGTCTCCTAACTGACCTTCCACTCCCAGGTTCACCCCGGAAGCTGTGACTCCATTTACACACATATCTCATTTGGGTTTTTTCCAAAGATTTTACTAGTTGCCCACTATCCATGGAATCAAATTAAAAGTTTTTAGCCTTGTAATCCAAACAATGTCCTTTTCTGCACTTGTGTATGTTTGGGGTGTTAATTTTCTTTACCCAGTGTTCCAGTGCCCTTTGGTGCATGGGAAGGAGGTCTAGCATAAGATCTCTTTCAGGAATTTCTCCCTCCTTCCAAATACAGAGCCCTCTCCCATGCACTGTGTGCTCAGAAGCATGATCTCATATCTATAGGAGAACTCTCCTGGATGGTGCTCAGCCGTGTGTTTGTAATTTTACAATAATGGGTAGTTTATTCTAGGTGAAGACCTTATCTTCCATTTAATAAGTAAATAGGCTCCCTCCCTAGCTTTCACATCAACTGATATAGCCTTGGGGTAATGTAAATAATTTAATAAATATACACTTAAAAGAGAATATAACATTAGTATAGTATAAATTGACTTAAATAACTTATACAAAGTGGATATTGTTGGCTTGACTGTGTGAAGTATTTAAAGATGGCCTCCAGGGCTCCTGGTCTCTGTTGAGTCTGGCCAGTGGAGACGCCTGCAGCAAGTGGGAGACAGGTTGGAGAGTAAAATCTGGGAGCCCTGTGAGGATGTATTCTCTCCACCATGTTATCTGCTCTACTGGTCACTCTCCTACCCATCTCCTAATTCTACCTGCTGTTTCTCCTTTGGTCTCTAGGTCTGGGCTCTCCTGTGCAATTGCTAGTAACTCCACAGTTGACCTATTGTGGTTTCCTCGACCACAGCTTTGAACCAGCGCTTTATAAATTACACTCTTCTCAATTTATCACATGAGTGAGTGACCCATTTTATGTTTGGACCAAGACTTCTCTTATCACCATGAATTTCTTGACAACATTATGACAATACAAAATTATTGTGTTTATCGGTTTAGGTTTTACTGTGTCTCTTTCCACTGAAATGCAGACTGCATAAGGACAGGGACCTTTCCTATTTTCTGTTGAAGGAGAACTGCACTAATAGTTAATTAGGAAGGAAAGCTTCACTGAGGATTGTTTGAGAAGAGTGATTGAACTCAACTCTGCTGAAACAGAAAGCATGACACTTTTAGGGAGAGATCTGTTTCAGGACAACATGGCTGGTGGAGAGGCCCTGGAGGACAGTAGTGGGGAGTGGTCCTTGTGATGGGACCACTGAGCTGATAGGTGTTTTCTGGACTCCAGCTCCTACCCTCCCACAGACACTGGGAAACGGGGCACTATATTTTGTGGTAATCTCATTTCAAAGGGATGGCTCCCAGGTCCTGGCAGGACACAGTCCTGTGTTTTAAAACAGGCAAGAGGCTATCAAAAAGGGGCAGAGGGAGAATTTATCTCCACAAGTTTTCTAAAGTAAATGTTTTTCTAAAGTAAAAGTTTTCTAAAGTAAGGAGAGGAAAGACAGGGTCCTACTGTCAGGAGGAAATCAAGGATTGACATTAAAGGCTGGATGTGTGGGTCACATGTCCACTGCTCTTCTACCAAGATGTTAGTAACCATCCACAATGTATTTGTAGAGTGAATAACGATTCAAACAAACAAACAAACAAACAGGAAAAGGTAGCTCAGCAAATGAACATACTGTTATGCAAAAGGAGGTTTACTGCCAACTAAAAGCTCATCTCCAAATGCTTTCACATTCTTGGAGGAAGGTACATAGAAGGGACCAGGCAGTGATATGAGCTTGATGTTGGGAGAGTTTGAATATTACAGAAAACAAATTCATAGCTTACTCCTTTTGATAATGCCAAGAAGTCAAATACCTTTTGAAGTACTTTGAGTTGTGGCTCTTAATTTCATACAGATATTTGCATTTTTCAGGCAGAGAAGGAGTATATGTGAGGACTAGGTACTCCCTCTTTTCTCTGGAGGTACGATACAGCTCAGAGGCCTGGGTGTCAGCAAGTCCAGGCCCCTGGGATCCGGCTGTCATGTACAGTTTGTTCAGAGCACTGCTTTGTTTGACTGCAAAGAAGAGTGCTTGGGAGTAGTGTGGGAAAAGACACAGATAGGGTCAGTTAGAACACATGCTGAGTCTTCAGTATGTCATTGGTCATCATAAATCATGTGTGTGTGTGTGTGTGTGTGTGTGTGTGTGTGTGTGTACATGGCTAAAATAACTAGGTACCTGACAAGTAGTCATGGTTTTTCCGGTGGAACTCTGAGTGACTACTTAAACTTTAGGCATAGACTGAGCTTTCAGTAGAATACACATTTGCCCTTTCACACACAGGAGTTGCTGAGCCCAGGACAAATGCTGACACAGGGGAGGTCGCAGTGTGCTTCCTGAGCATTTCCCAAGCTGAGCAGCAGGCCTGGGACTTCAGGGTCTTTGTTTGGGCTTAGTTCCTCTAGGGAAATTTTCTTATTCTGCAAAGTAATTAAAAATACATTTCCAAATAAAAATGTTAACACTCAGAATCATGAATCCTAAGTATAAATTACATTTACCAGGAATCCATTAAAATATCTTCGTTTCAATATAAAGGGTTATATGATGACTCACATTATTCAGGTATTTTAATGCAATTACCTTTTTTGTTGTTGTTGTTCCCAAACAGTCCTTTAAAATTTGTTTTTTAAATGAAGATAAATTGACATTAAATTATTTTCTTCATGTGTTGTTCTGTAAGAAAAACAGGTTTCAAAAATGAGTATTTGGTATGGTTCAGTTTTATTTCATATATGTTCAGTAAACAAAGTCTGAAAGTAAGAGCAAACTTTTAATTAATTTCTTTTTATGCTTAACTATAATGTCTAATTTTTCTAATGATAAATATTTCTACTTATGAGAGAAAGCTAAAATTTTAAAAGAGCAATTGTCAATTTTAAAAAAGCCTCTGAAAAAAATTGAATTTTTAAATGAGTTCTTGGTGACCTCCATACATACATATACATATGTGTGTGCGTGTGTGTGTGTGTGTGTGTGTGTGTGTGTGTTTGCAGTTAACTCAATTTAGAACAGTTAGAGCTATAAAAAAGGCTGGCCTAAGACCTGTAAGTATTTAAGAAAATAAATTGTTAATTCCATACATGAAAACAAGTAAACCATCTAAAAGTGTATTAGGTCTTCCATGAAAAAAAAAAAAAAAATCCCATAAGCAAATAAATTTGATTAATGGCAAACATGTGAAAAGCAAGATTTAGTATCAGTAAAGCATTTTTATTTTCTATTTCTCTGGTGGTCCTGAGTGGTCCGTTAACTTCTGTGATGATCAACCTGAGAGAGTAATTTCACAAGTGGTCTGTTGAAGGAGTTCAGAAAATACGTTATTTGACCACATATATCAGTTTCCATTTGTGAGTGGTGTCTGATGGGTACTTTTTCAGTTTTCGTGTCTAGTTTTAGGACATAAACTAAATTGATGGTGTGTGTGTGGTTACTGCTTGTGTGTGGCATCTGCTTGTTTTCATGGCAAACATATGCATCTAACAGGGAGATGAACTTCCTTGGAAATAGATGGTATGTACTATAAGATTCCAAATATAAATAGAAGTGAAGATGATAAATTATGTGTTGAATTTCTAGCAGCCCATTTTCCTGTGAAATGGTGCAGTACAATTTCAAGGAGCAAAACCTTGTAAGCTGAATTTTGTTTCCTCTAGGTCTATTTACTTCTTCTACATGACAGCTTAACATGTATTTGTAAGTCTGATACTCTCGTTTTTTTCTTTTCCCTTTAATATGCCTTTTCTGAAATAACCCCACTTCTGCCATTACTTTATTATTTTATTGTGAAAATAACTTGTATTTTTCAAAAATACCTCCTAACAGTTTTAATTATACATGATTTTTGCTTTTCCTGATACATTTTGACATTTGAAAGAAAGCAAGAAAGGTAATAGAATGTAAAGGTTAAATCTCCAGCTGAAAATGATGCTGAGGGGCAGAGGTGGACTGAGCGGCTGAGGGGTGGTCTGTCCTGCCTGCGGGATTGGCACTGGATCCTGTTCTAGTCACCAGCCGAGTCTCGCTCTGCCATGGGCTTGATTCGGGACCAGGTCAGTGATACATAAGACACATCGTTGTGCTGTAGGAGATTGGGGGGCGGGGGGATAGGAAGCACAGAAAAGTGACACTTGTATGGTGACTCGGAAAGGTCTTCTAGAGGATCATGTTTGCATGCGATCTGAAGGCTGTGACAAGCCTCAGGGTGAATGCTGTGTAATCAGTTAAAGCTGACACATTCTCGAGGGGGAGGTCTGAAGGCAGTAACCACACACACACCACACAGAGGTCAGCTGGAATAGGAGCCACATGGTAAGCAGTAGGATTGATAAGAGATGCCATGTTTTACAAGCTTTGGATGTTAATGTGGATGGAGGGCAGGTCATTCTGAGTGGATAAAGTCACATAAAACCAGTTTGGGAGGGCAGAAGGAGAAGGAAGCTTTCTTTGAGTGATGATGGAAGGGAATCAGATTCGAGGGGCGTTGCACGGAAGGTGACTCTGCCCATCAGAGAATGATCTTTAGGAAGGAGCGGGAACTGCAGGTTTGTCATTCTTAAACAATGGGTCAGAGTTAGAAATAAACACTTAGGAGCTGTAGTAATATGGGCAATGAAGGTCATGGTCAGGACTACCCAGTAAAGGATATAGAGTAAGAGGAAATGAGCAATTGCTTGCTACCCAAAGCACACTGTTTACCTCCAGAAACCTCAAAATGTCCAGCATTCAGATACAAAAGAGAAATTTCTAGCAAAGCCAGAGGACTCTAAATCATGGCTTTGGCCGCAAGGTCTGTGTAATTTTTATAGGGAATGCTCTTCCATTCTTTTATATACTGGCATTCATAGTTTCATGAATGCAGGTGATAATACAGAAGGTAATAGTGCAAGAGCTGATGATGGTGCAGGAGCTGATGATGCAGGAGGAAATACAGATCTGTGACTTGGGACCGTCAGTCAGCTCAACAGGGAGCCCATAAATGTATAGTGAAAGTCAGGTGTTGAATGAAGCTGAAGTCGGGATAGTGAGCCAAGGCACCAGTGAGTCCAGGGTGCTGGTATCTGAGTGAGGTCATGGCCTGGATCTGACATACTCTTTGCAGTGGGTGGAGGGAAGACTCTTGAGTCCTGCAGTGTCACACTCATCCGGATGGCCCCTGGCCCCTGCACGAGTCCACCTGTTTTTTTGTGTCTTCTGAAATAGACCAAGATCAGCTTTGTTTACCAGCTATTGAAAGACTAATATAACTGCATCTGACCACATTTCCCTTTCTTATGGACTCTCAAAGCACATATGACCCCTTGGTATAAGTTATAAAAAGGTGCTTTGTGAGGATAGACTTTCATCTCATCCGTCCTGAGGATACAGTCACTCCCCATGGGAGTAATAAGAAAGGAGTCTGCCATGCTCGGTCACATTAGGGCCTGGTGAGCAGAGTGGAGAATGAATGTCGGTCCCCTCTTGTGTCTCTTTGACCAGTGCTCTTGGCAGAGCATGGTGTGTGTGTAGGCAGGGTCTGCCCATTATCCCTCTGTGCTCCTGGAGCTCCTGAGGGCTCCCTGGGGGTCTGCCCATTGTCCCTCTGTGCTCATGGAGGTCTGAGGGCTCCCTGAGGGTCTGCCCATTGTCCCTTGGGCTCATGTTATCTCTGAGGGCTCAGCCACACTGATGACATGGGATGGTTATCTGGCTTTCTGAAGAGGGTCCCAAGGGCAGGGCTGTAGCCAGACAAGATTTCTCGGCCTTCGTTTTCCCTCAGTGGTGGAACCAGTGCGGTGTCTCTCAGCTCTCATCTCACGTCAGTGTGTGGGGTCGATACTGCATCCTTCAAGCTTAAGGGGGAAGGGCACGAGGACATCTCTTCAATTACAGAATTTTCACCACATAGTTTCTCCTGCCTGGTGGCCTTGCATCCTCGTATCAGCTGCTCTTGTACACCCCAGGGCTCATCATCTCCCTCACTCTTGTAGAAAGTTGTTCAGTGTGTCTGCCCTTTACCTGAAGCGTTTTTCCTCAGGAGCTGAACTAGCCTTTCACATATGCACAGTATGGGAAGAATGCATTATTTATGAGTGCGAATTGCCTGAGCCCCCCCACCATCATACACATGCACTGCATTTTTCTGATATGTTAAGATTAAAAAATACATTTTAGAAACCTCTAAATTTATTTCTCAGAGAGGCCCATGGGCTGGATTTGGGGAGGGATGCTTAGCTGTCCAAGGCCTGTAGCAGAAGAGTATTTCACGTGGGTGTAGAAGGCTGGTGATGTTGTGCTCAAACACGTCCTGAGTTAAGCGGCACTCTGAGGCTGCACTGCCTGGTCTCAGCTGTCCACGGGACACTGGTGAGGGGACAGAGGGCCGTGGTTGTATTGGCGAGGGGATGGAGGGTCGTGCCTATACTGGCGAGGGGACAGAGGGCCATGGCTGTACTGGCAAGGGGATGGAGGGCCATGGATGTATAGTGCAGTATTGTCCTCACAGCATCTCCACCGTATGCTCATGCCCAGGACCCTGCCAATGAGTGGCTGTGCTCAATTTCCTCAGCGATGTCCTTGGCTTGAGTGTGGTCACCATACGGCCTGTGGAGGACAAGGTGTCCTAACTGTTGTGTGGAAGGAAACATTGCCAGACATGCCAACTGGCAAAAATACCGTCAGTTCCATTTTCTTTAGAAAGCTGCTGCTTAAACTGCAATCAGAAATTGTAATTAAGTTGGGGTGCCTGGGTGGCTCAATGGGTTAAAGCCTCTGCCTTCGGCTCAGGTCACGGGCTCTCTGCTCAGCAGGGAGCCTGCTTCTTCCTCTCTCTCTGTCTGACTCTCTGCCTACTTGTGATCTCTGTCTCAAATAAATAAATAAAATCTATAAAAAAAATATAAAAACTTGTTTAAAAAAAAGAAATTGTAATTAAGTTGATGTCCTTCATAACATATTTGATTTAAGCCAGCTTCTACTATTAAGAAAAATTATTTCAGAGTCCACATTTATTTTTAATAAAGAGTGCATTATTGATGGATTATATCTTTAAACCAGTCCATACAAAAAGTAAACACTCAGTAAGTGAATGACTATTCCTTATAGATTTTTAAAAAAAAAAATACTAGTCACATTTTGGGTTATATAAGTTATTCACTCAACAGATATTTATTGTGTCTCCATTACAGATCTGGTGCTGTGGCAAGTTCTTTAGGTATAATAATGATGAATCCTCTAATGCAAGAGGTCTGTTACTTTAGTGGAAAAGAGACTTCAATTAATCAGAGGGGAGAGAGACAAGCAGGTTTTGGTGTTCTGTGAGCTGGCCTGGCACTCGCGGTCAGGGCTGTGTTGTTCTGTTAATGCATGGACACCAACCTCAGCAGGCACAGTTACTGACCCAGAGGGGTTCAGACAAAGCAAGAGCCCTGTGTTGTCATGACTGAGCACAGATGAACAGGAATATTGTCCACCACAGAAAATACCAAATAGCCCACTCTTCCTGCTAAAGTGAGTAACCGTGGCTTCTTTGTTATTCACAAACCGAGCTTTGCTCCAGACTGCCCCGTAGAGAGTGTTTATTAAGATACACAACCCAGTTGCTGTGATCTAAATGTCTGAGTCTTCCCAAAATTCCTACGTTGAAATTTTAAGCCCCAAAATGAAGGTATTAGGAGGTGGGGCCTTTACAGGGTGATCCAAAAGAGTGGAGCTCTTGTAAAAGGGACCCCACAGATCTCCATGCCTCTTGCTGTCATGAGAGGATACCAGGAGAAGTGAGCCCTGCCCACCCACGCTGGCCCCCGATCTTGGACGGACAGCCCCAGAACTGGAAGCAATGCGTTCCAGCGGCTCCTGAGCCTCACAGTGTGCAGGGTCTTGTTAGAGCAGCCCAGACAGGTGGAGAGACCAGTCGTGCAGGTCAAGTTCAGCACCTCCCAGCAAATCCTAGTCCAGAATGAGGCCCCGTTTCCTTAAACCTCTCCCAAGTCACCTAACAGAAACTTAAACCCTGGGTTAATAAGTCCTTCTGAAACCCTGTTACTAAACCTCTACCTCATGATTCCCAAGTGTGCGTTCTCTCTCCAGACCACAAACCAGAAACACAACCTGCTCAGCGACACCTGTGTTCCTAGTGATATCTGCCCATGTGATGTAGGGAAATGTAATCAGAGATAAACTAGGGGAAAAATGCTCTGGGAGCAGAAAAAAGTTGTAAACACATTGTGTGTATGTGTGAGAGAGAGAGGGAGAGAGAGAGAGAGAGAGAGAAGTGTGGGGGGGGGGGGGCGGGCGGAGAAGGAGACCGAAAGGGAGAGGGAGGGAGAGAGAAGGAAATGGAGAGAAGGAGAAAGAGAGATGGAGACAGAGAGAGAAGGAGACAGGGAAACCAGAAAAGCTGGAAGCTTCAGAAAGAGTTGAGATAGACAAAGTGGGAGAGGAAAAAACGGATGGAAGCCCTATACCCCAGGTGTGGAATTATGGGGTGACCTGAGCTGGGGAAAGGATGAAAATAAGAGAAGTTGGAGCAGGTTTTAATCAAGGTTCACTATAGGCAGAATATGGTCTCACAATGATGCTGTAGACTGAGTCCAAAGCCTGTGACTATATTACATGGTTTGAATTAAGAAGATTTTCCTGGAATACCTGAGAAGGCCCAGTCTAATCCCATAAACCTTGAAAAGCAGGCGACTTTCTTCTCTGGGAGGCAGGAAGCAGATGCGGCAGGAGAGAGTGCGAGGGTCGCCGGCGTGGGAGGAGTGACAAACTGGTTCTCATGCCCAGTTGGAGGGGCACAGACGACCCTATGTGCAGGGACCACAGAGAGGACTCAGAGCACTGAGAGTGAGCCCCAGAGGCTGGTCAGCAAGGAGACAGGAGCTCAATCCTCCGGCTGCCGGGAGCTGGCTCTGCGGGGACGTGGAGAGCCTGGGAGCAGGAAGCTGGGGCATCGTGGAGCCTGGGGCATAGGGCCCACAGTGCTAGCCTAGATGGCTGGCTGCTCTCCGGGGAGGCTCCCCTTGGGATGATGCTACCGCTCAGGAGGAAAGTCCTGGTTTGGACTTTTTAATCTCACAGTATCAGACTTGTAACATCTGCAAGTACTGAAAAGTTAAGAGGATTTTCTCATTATCTGGAGGCAAGCAAGGAAGGAAGTCTTACAAATGTGTTTGAAGATAATCACGGGAAGAGACGAGTTTGATTTTCATACACCCACGTAAGTTCGGCCTGTTGAGGACCCTTCCTATGAACTTCTGCAGAGGTCTTAGCAGTGACTCAGAGCCACACTTTCAGATGCAGGTCTCCCGGTGGTCTGCACAGCCCTGAGACACAGAGTCTAGAAGAGGCCGCGTGGCTGTGCGGTGGTCGAGCAACTGTGCTGGGTCTGCCAGGGGAAAGGGTGGAGTCTTCAGTAATGTCAGAGAGGCCTGAGATTCTCTCAGGAGGCCTGCCCACCTGGGCCCAACCCTGCAGAGCTGCCCAGTTCCCAGACCTGATGCTTCAGAACAGAAGACATCCCAACCTCCCGAGCAGGCCTTCCCTGTGGGGTGGGCTTGTTGCTCTTCTTCCCCTGGTCTCTTCTCAGACCTCCCTTTTCTGGGCCTTTCCTCTCCTCCTTTTCTCCCCATTTCCCTTCTCCAAAACAGACACACTTCTCAGGTGAGTTTTTACTTTCCCCAAACAGCCAAAATTGAGAGAAATGGTACCTATAGCAGGAGCACAACTTAAGATCAGGTAAAATATGTCTGCCTAAAGAACTAATACCATTCCTGAAGTCTGTTAATGTAACACAGTTGCCTGAGACTTTCAAACACATAAAGAAAAGCTGTATGATTGAGCTCAGCCCTTCCAAGTGAACTGCTATCATCAAATTGTAGGAACATTCCTATCATTGTCACCTTCCTTGTGTTCTAAATCTGTGCCAAGATCGCCGACAAATATTTTATGTATGGTATCTCCATTAATTCCTACAACTCTCTGAGATAGATTTGTCTTCCTTTTTTGAGATTAAGAAATTGGGAAATACCATGTACTAGAAATAGCTAGACAGTGAATACAGATTAGAGCTTAAGAGAAAGAAAATACTTTAATTAGCTTCTCTGGTTACTGGTAGAAAATTTTGTCAGACTCTACTGAAGAAACAACTGAAAAACAGAAAGGCAACTAAAATCTTGTCTCTCGTCATGTCCATACTTACCTGGTTGAAACGTCTTGACTCACTAATCCATAAAGTCCCCACTTGAAAATATTCATCATGTTACAACCATCCTAAAGAGCATAGAAGTTAAATGTATTAGATTTCTCTCATTATTTTATTTCTTGATGCTTTCTGCCTTGGTAATATTTATATATCATAATTTTAAATAACGTTTTCATTTTGTAATACTTGTTTTTAAAAGCAGAGCATACTTAACATATGTTTGATCAATCATCTGTCCAAAGTCAGTCTCTATAAACTTTAGAAATATTTACCCAGTGTGTCCTGAATAAGCTTTAGGTGCTCATTCAACTTACTGCCCTTCTTTCTCTTAAAAATTATCAGATAAGTCTTCTGCCTTAGATTTCAAAAAGAATAGCCAGGCAGTGAAATTGTTTTCTTGGAAAGCTCACTTTATTGAATTATGATACTCCTATGAGAAGATTTATCTATTAATGTGTGTATGTATTTATTTCCAAAACACTTTATTTCAAGGACCATATCTTCAAATTACATGATTCTCGAAGCATCCACCTTATGGAAGAAAAGAGAAACTCCTGCACTTTGATCTTTCACTCTCCAGGTGGTTTGTAATGTGTTGGTCACCGATTTCTTGCATGAGCATCAGTATTAAAGTTATAATAAAGATGTTTCTGGGTAATATATACATCTAGAAGTAGCAATGAATCAATTCATTTAAGGGAAAATCAGTTCTTCAAGAAGAAGAAAATGTCATTTTTCTGAAATTAGAACTCTCAAGAACAGCATACTCACCAGGAAATTATAATTTTAGAAATGATGATGTTGATGATAAACTAATATTACTTTTTTCCCCTTCTAAATTGTTTAATGGATTCTGCTAGGAGACAGAATGGCAGAATTTTTCAAACGGAGGGACATAGGCATGTTTAGAAATGCTCTTGGGAGTCTTGATTCTCAGATTGTTGTATGTTGGGTTTTTGTCTTTAAAACAAAAAGGGCCCCCAGTTGCCTAATGGATAAGGCACTGGCCTCCTAAAACAAAAAGGGTATGTTGAGTAATTGTCTTTAAAAATACTAGAATAAAGTTTGACATCATATTAGCCATTGTGCAACTGAAGATTGCTAAGATTTCATGATTAATATTTCTGTATGATCCTATTTTTGACAAGTAAAAGCCCAATCTAGTGCCTTTTGCACCCAGATTTTGCCAGGGAACTGGGTTATCCCACAGCACACTCCAGTGCAGCCTGCAGAATTCAGAACTAGAGCCCGCGGTGTACTCACGTCGTGAGCAGGTCCCTTCTCATAGTTGAAGATATTTGCATGGACCAAACAGTCCTCTTATGAAGTAGCAGTAAATATATCAGAAGTATTTCTCTGTTCTAACAATGATTGCATTACATGCTCCTTCAATTCAGAGCTCATTAAACTGCATGGTTAATCTTATATTGAAGGTAATGAGGTAACATTATAATAATCAAATGGCATACCCTTGAAGTGGCAAATGCTTATTAGTGGAAATTTGGATAAATACAAAGGCTGATTATCTATAATCAGAAAACAAAGCTTTAACATTTTCAAGTCTGTATTTACAATATAGTTTGTAAACATTATACATAAGTATCATTGAAGGAAAAGAGGGAAAAATAGATTATGTATATTGTAAGACATGGCACATCATATTTCTAGTTTAAAAGCAAAATCAGCAATTTATTTCTAACCCAGTATCATCCATTATATTTAATTATAGTTATTAATTAGGATTTTACTATTTTGATCATTTTGGTTGTTACTAATCTATAGATTTGTCTCTGACTATTGTTGTGCAAGCACCTTTTACAAAAGGAGTTTAAATATACTCTGTATTTGCACAAATAACAGTAAAATAAAATGGAGGTACAAAATTAGAGTTTATTTAAAAATATATAATTCAAGTTTGAAAATATTTCTAACATGAGTACTATAATAATAATATTCTGGGAGCACCTGGGTGGCTCCGTGGGCTAAAGCCTCTGCCTTCTGCTTGGGTCATGATCCCAGGATCCTGGGATTGAGCTCTCTGCTCAGCGGGGAGCCTACCTGTGATTTCTGTCTGTCAAATAAATAAATAAATAAAATCTTTAAAAGAAAGAAAAAGAATATTCACATTTGTAACATGTCTTACAGTTGAAAAAATGCTATTAAATCACCTTATTAGTCTCTCAGTTTCAGCTTGCAGAGATTTTCTGTTGTGCATGTGTTGTCAGTACAATTGGTATGACCTTTCTCAGGTTCACTCACTGGTCACATGGAAATAATAGCTGTTTCCATACATTTACAGGTTTATTTTGCCACTCAAGGGATTTATAATGATAGTAAGCAGGTGAAAGCACTGTGTTTAGGCAGTGCACTTGTGGGAAACTGTGGGTCTTTTAGAGTGCCTCAACTTACCAAATGGGAGACACTGTAAATGAGGAAGATCACAGAAGGAAGAGAAAATCGCCTCACTGCCTGGGGAGGTTGGTTATTTTGTTTTGTAATTTTGCCCTGTGACCTTCTAGAGGTCGTATTGATTCTTTGCAGCTTAACTCTCAGGAAAGATGTATGAAGAAGGAAACCATTTCAAGGGATTTACTCAATTTGCATACCATTAAACTGATCCTGGCTCCTGGGGGAATTACAGAAAAGCCCCATTCTTTGAAAACATTCTTTCCTCTTATTTTCATTGATGGTACTGATTTCTCCATCTGTAAAAGGAGCTTTTGAAATTCTGAAATTCTAAATTATGATGTTAGCTTAACGTATGGAAGAAAATGAGTTTGCTACTCAACTATAATGAGTTTATATTTCAAAGAAAACATTTATTTTTTATTTTGTGATTGAGATTCTGCATATTCCCAAGGGCTTGTTTTTACTAAAGCTCATTTCACTTTGTGGATTTGTGGGTGGGAATGTACTTTTATAGGAGCTGATTGCTTGCGAGGCTTTAGAGAAAGCCTCGAGTCACAAAAGTGGAAATGGGAACTGCACATCATGATGGAGTGGGTGATTGTCAGCAGGGGTAGGAACCATTGACCACCGCTGGTATGATCACAGACAGACTCCTTAAATGTGGTCAGATCACCAGCAGCGTTGAACGGATGGGAATTACTTTCGTTGAGATATTCGATCTTATTTGAAAACCAGCGGATGTTTTGGGAAGAGAACCTGAGTCCCAATAATTAGTTCGTCTGTTCTTTCATTCACTCAGTTTATGGAGTTGCTGTATCTGTAGAGGGTCTATCGGAGCAAGACAAGATGGTGAGCATCCCTGGCCTTGAGCATCCACAGTCCACAGGTAGTGAAAACATATGTGTTTTCATAGAAATGGGGTCATTGCCACCTGGGGCCTGACAGTCGATTTGGGGCAGTGACTTCTGGGCTGAAATGTGAGAATGAGTTGAATGAGTTACGCAGGTGAATTTGTTGAAGGAATGGGTTCCATACAGAGACAAAACATTCATATTCTTACACAACCTTTTCTTTCCTGCTTCTGTATGTTTTAACCATATTATATGGGGACTTACCTGGGGACCCATATAAGACAGACTCTAGCATGCGGTAACTGTTCAGTAAGTGCTGACTTGTGTTCTTGTCACCATCAGTGTCTTTATCATCAAAATCGCATGTATCTTTATGCAGCAAGAATGCTAACACTTCAGAATTCCTTTGGCAATGGATTGTCACAGTAAAGTTAGAGGTGTTACTTAAATTATTTTCATAGAAGTGTGTATAGTAGGTGTGTGAATATTGCAGTGGGTAGCAGTGACATTAGGTCTCTGTGTGGAGATAATCCAGTATTAGAAAATGTACCATCAAGAAGTGCTTAAGAGTCTGAAGTTCAGCAACAGAAAGGTCCTGGTTCCTGGGTAGCTTTGCCAGTGACTTGCATTGGGATTTGTAGCAATAATTACATTTCTGTATGCTTCAATTTAACTGTAAAATGGGTATAATTATAGTTCACATTCAGTAAATAGTTTTGAGAGTAAGAGGAATCACTCAAGGAGAGAACATCAAACTCTGTCTGGCCCATAGTCTTGAATTGGAATATTTATTATTACTTCTTTTTCTTTTTTTCAATACTCAGATAATACATTAATTAAGTGATTAAAAAAGACTTCCAAAGTTACCACTGACCTAAGCAGCTCCCAAGCATCACCTCCCAATAGCATCTGGGATAGCATCAGCATACTTCTTTTGGGAGGATGTGAGCATTCATACTATAGCAGCTACTAATATGGTAACAATTCACATAATAGCAGAAGCAGATATATTTAGTTGGATTTTATTCAGGCAGATCCCACAGTGCTAATTATTTTGTGATACCCCCAGTGGTCCAAAGCTTAGAATCCCATTGAGTATGACCTGCTTGGGGCTAAGCTGCCACATGTTGTGCTCCTTGGTGCCGAGAGACCCGACAGGAGTTCAGTGAGAAAACCCAGACTGGGGCTGACAATGCTTTCAGCACACATGCTTGATGACAGTGTATGAAAGGACAGAGGAGAAGCCATTTATGGAGAAATTTCACTCATTTAAGGGGAAAAGAGGGTTTAGTTTTATTGCATTATAGACTATAGATACTTTGTGACTTCATTTCCAAAGAAAATGTCTCTTCCACTTCACAGTCACTTTCTTAGTGTGGGGATGTCCTGGACATCCTTCCGTGACCAAATACTATATACTGACCTTCGGGTCTCACCAGGGCCATGAGAATGGGTGTGGCCACCGTAGTCAGCTTCCTACAGTTCAGTTAGGATCACGTCATCCTCTTGTTCAAAAACCTTCAAAAGCTCCTCTAATTAATTTTTTTCTCATAGCCCAAGATTCAGTCTCTCGAAATTTCATGATAGCCCTGGTGTTCTCATTATTTTCTTGTTCTGTCTTCCATGGCACAGCTTCATGGTTCCACTTACCCCATATGCTGTTTGTTTTTTCAACTGTGTGTGCTGTTTTCACTGAAGGAAGACTGTACTTTACCTCTGTCCATGAGTGAACACCTCCTTCATCTTTTGAAGCCAAGGCCAGAATTCTCTTTGTGTAGTGTATGCTGACTTTTGTGGTAAAAACGTATACAGCTTCTTCAACAGTTGCTTTAAACTTCTAGGATAACATTTCTGTTCATGTAACTGTTGATTCTTTGAGTCTGAATCATGGTCTTTATTGTGAATTCCTTCATGTTACAGAACTAGAGTCTTCTTAGCAGAACTAGCTCTGCAGTCCAAAATGCACCTTTGTACATAGTAGATACTCAGCAAATAATGCACATTTGCTGAAAAAACATGGCCATTTGTAATGAGCTGATTCATATCTGAAATATATTTAGCTAACATGATGTAAAATATTTACTTAGGGACCATCTCAACCAGGACTGCTTTGGTAATTCCTGCCCCCTCTACGGGAAGAATACCAATTATGTCCAATAAAATGTTACTGCATAATGCTGAGTAGAGTTACTGGACTCTGAGGACTTGAATGTACAAAGACTTTTAATGATCACATCATAAATATTACAGGATATACCTTTAAGCTTCAGATGATAAAAATAAATAGATTTTTAAAATGTTTACCAGACGGTGGATCTTCTTGACCCACTGCTAATTAAATAGGTTGGAAGAACACATTTTATTCCCTTGGTTAAATTTGTTCCTCTCATATTCACCTTACAGTTAATAGGAACTTCTCTCAGAGAAAAGAGCGCATTACTAAGGCATTGAATCAATCAGTTGAATCAATATAGTGGGGTTTTGAATAAAAATGATAGATGCTCATATTTATGAGTAAAATATATTATTGAAATAAAAGCTTCATATAAAAACAAAGGGAGAAAAGTATGACACTGTACTATATGGTTCACAGATTCTGAATTTCAGTACTTTAAGACATGAGAATGTCCAGATTATTTTTGAAATGTGTCACAAAAAATGTGTTGCTCTGAGTGAATTTTCAAAGTTTGCAAACATTTTGCCTTTTAATAAATAAGAACGATTACCATCACTCAAATACAGACCTTAACTGAATTTTAAAACAAGTGGTTGTATTTTTGAAAAGGAAGAATTATAGGCAGCTTTCAATGCATCATAACCAAACGAACATTGAGAAACACTGAGAGATACTATTTTTCTTGCCCCTCAATTCCTTCAGGAGGCTGTGCCTGCCAAAACAGATGACAGGGTTTATCGAGCAAATACTATATACAGAGAATTACCATTCACATAGAGGATACTACAAAAGTAGAAAATATATTCTTCCATTTGGCATTGTTTATAGTTTGTTAGAAGTACTGGAAAAATAGTAACAGGAAAAATAATAAAATTTCATAAAAGAGTAAATAATTTGCTATGTACAGTGTATAGGATGCAATTATCTATATCTGGAGACAGAAAAATAAAGCACTTAAGCCGTGTGGACTAACTTTATGCCTTATCATGATTAGAAATGAAAAAACAGTAAGCGGAAAAGTAAAGAAAGATAAAATGAAACTTCTGTACCCAGAATTCAGTATGTTAGCCTCCATAGACTTTGATTCATGTGTCCCACTAAAATATAAGCTTCATTAATCCAAGGATTCCAGATATTTCATTTACCTCTGTGTAGGTCAGACCTTGGGGTGTCTGACGCAAACTAGGCAATCAGGAGCAGCTCATTGCATGAATGAATGAATGGGAATGAGTGAGTGTTATGAAGGCTCGCGATGGGGTTGTGTCTTTCCACAGTATCCGCCTTCTTCAGTGATAGAGCAAGGCTGACACAACAAGAAAGCAGTTCAGGATTCCAAACTCAGTGGTGTTTCACCACGTGATTACACCTGGCTTCTTACACAGCCCACAGAGCAGGACAGAAGAAAAAACACACAGCAAGCAAGATAACCGGTTGGAAGGGAAGGAACCAAATGCAAAGTCAGTCTGTGGGCACGAGGTGGGCATAGGCTTCGGTTGGTCCAGGGCAGCTCTCCGCACTGGCAGTTTCTGACCTGGAAACAGGGAAGGGTCTCGTTCTGTTCAGAGCTCCATCAGGCAGAGCCTTCAGCAGCAGCTGCCCTTTAGAAGTGGTCAGATAGAGGGGTCAGGTCTGAGGCGCCTGACAGCTTGCTGCCCAAATCCTCCCCTTTATAAAGGGATGTAATCAGTTTTGGGTCCCTGAAGCCCTCCTCTCCTGCTACGTATCAGTTCTGGGGTGTCCTCAGCCATTGCTGGTCTCAGCAACACCTCTGGTACCTTACTAGCTTGCGTCATTGCTAACACAGGCCTCTGCATGATGCAAGCGACACTATCTTGCTCTCACCTGAGTGGATGGTTTACTTAATGCACTGAACCCATAAATTTCCTTAATTTCCTTTTTTTTTTTTTTTTTTTTCCTTACGAGAGAGAGAGAGTACATGCACATGAGCAGGTGGGTGGGGAGAAGGGCAGAGGGAGAGAGAATCTCGGGCAGACTCCATGCTGAGTGAGGAGCTCAATGCAGGGCTCAATCTCACAACTCTGAGATCATGACCTTAGCTGAAATCAAGAGTCTGACACTTAACTGACTGAGCCACCAGATGCCCCTCATGAATTTACTTATAAGTGTTCCTTATTTTGGCTTTACTTTCTCTGTCCTGGACAATACAGTTTCTGCCTCTCTGTTGTTAACACAATTAAACACGTTGGCCAGTGGAGAAGGTGGCTCTGATGTGCGGTAGCCTATGTAAGCCAGCCAAAATCTCAGCCAGTCAGTGCACTAAATCCCAGAGAACAAAACCCAAGAAAACCAATCACAGACAGCCAGCTAATCGGGCTTTCCCAACGAGGGCAAATGCTGAAGGTATGGCCAAGCAAATGAGGACATTGCTTTGCTCCCCCATCTCTTCTTTGAGCCCCCTTCCCCATCAGCTCCTGTCAGTAGAGGGCTCCTAACCATGTTTGGTTCGGGACTACTCGAATGAAATCTGTGTATGCTCAGATAAACTCTTAAAAGTTTAATGTTCTCAGTATATACTTTTAACAGCATCTTCTCCAATATAATCTGCTTTTTAATTTCACCTAAGAATGTCCCCACTTTAAAATCCCAGTCCCAGTGTTACCCTCCTATGATTCTTCCAAGTCACTAAATTCACAAGAGAATATTAAAGAATAGAGTGGAAAAATAATATTATATAGATAGGTTAGTAAGATTTTTTCCTTTTTTTCCCTTTTTTTATCATTTGTGTTTTCTTCCCATACATTTGATTAGGATTCATGACAGTTTGGGTGTGTCAGACACTTTGGATGTGTTCATGTTAAAATATGGCATGAACTGCTTTTTGCCTTAGGATTTCTGACCATTCTAAGAGAGGGGGTTTAGAGATTACTGAGCTATGTAGAAGCTTTCTGCAAACTCATGGACACAGGGGTTGCAATCTCAAGGAAGTAAGACCTAACTAAAGTTCAGAAGCTTTGCGAGGGAACTCTGAACACCATATCCAGAGACTAAGTGTGTACTGAATGTAGTTCAGCCCTCGTAACAAAGCAAACTGCTAACACTGGACTCTCTAACTGGTAAAGGTCACACAGGTTCCTAGGCATACATGGCAAGTAGATGAATATTGTGTGAGAGAAAAACATCATCTTAGACCAAAAATTATCTCTAAACTCCTATCTATAGTATATCATGCACAGTCATAAATTTAAAAAGACCAACTAGTAGAAAATCAAGACAAAATATAGAAAAGAGAAACAGACATGAAAATGATTGAGATAAAAGACTTTGTTGGTATACAAACTTGAGCTGGCTCCTTATATCCTTACCCTTTTATAATAGATGTTTCCTGAGTCTGGCTGGATTCATAGACTTTTTTCTAGTGACCAAATTGTGGTAAAGGGGATGTGATTCCCTAGTGGGATTAGGAGGCAGGAAGAGTGTGACTTCTTTCTCGGCTACCCAAGTCATTCTTGGCTACTCTCTGTTATGCTCACTGTGAGGGAAGCCAGTTGCCATCTTCTGATCTGCTCTATGGGGAGTACCATGCGACAGGGAAGGACTGTCTTCACTCTGTAGTTGTTAACCATGTCCTGCCACTAGCTACTTAAGTGAGCCACTTCCTCTCTTGAACCTTGAGATGGCTCCAGTCCCAGCCAGCCCTTCAGTTCAGCCCTGGGAGAGACACTGAGACACTGAGCACTGAATGCAAGACCCATAGAGCCTTTTTGAGAATTCATGTTTGTTATTTTAAGCTCCTAAAAGTTGAGGTAATTTGCTAAGCAGCAATAGATAATAGAAACTTTTAAACAATATCTAAGAATCAGACTCAATGTAGTCAATGAAAGAAAGATATGATGCTCAAGTCCAGCAGCAAGTGAGAGAGTACTTGACTAGATGAAAATTATAAAGTCTGATTAACGTGATGTATCACATTGATTGATTTACAAATATTGAACAGCACTTGCATCCCTGGGATAAATCCCACTTAATCAGGTTGAATGAATTTTTTTTAATTTATTGTTGGATCAGTTTGCTAATATTTTGTTGAGGATTTTTGCAGCTCTGTTCATCAAAGATATTGGCTTGTTTTCTTTTGTTATAGAGTCTTTATCTAGTTTGTGTTCAGGGTAATGCTAGCCTCATAGAATGAATTTGGAAGCTTTCCTTCCTCTTCTATTTTTTGGAATAGTTCGAGAAAAATAACTATTAATTCTTATTTGCATGATTGGTAGAATTTGTCTCTGAAGCCATCTGGCCCAGACCTTTGTTTGTTGCAAGTGTTTTGATTATCCATTTAATCTCATTGCTGCTAATTAGTCTGTTTAAATCTTCTATTTCTTCCTGACTCAGTTTTAGAACACTACAGATATTGAAATGATTAGAAGGTGGTCACAAGTACGCTGAGCTTAGGGGAAACTGACTTTTGAAAAGGGGGAAGAGATTTGGGTGAAATTTGTTTTAGGTGTGTTTTTTGCCTGAGGGTAAATCCAGTCCATACTCTATAAGGCCATTCAACTTCACACAGAAAGTCTTGGTGCCACTGGACTGAGAAGTAAAATGAGGGGTTTCAGGGTGTCAAAGCTGCTGAACAGTGAATGGGGAGTTCTGGAAATAAGGAAGGCCCCCTAATCTGCTTATAAGTTGAAAACATAGCATTAGCCAATTTCTGAACCACTCACAAAGGAGATGACTCCAAGTAGAAAGTGCACATGAAAGCTCAAAAAACTTCACCAAAATTCCAGCTGCTGCCCACTGCAAAGGAAGCATTCTACAATTAGAGTCCAGCCAACCCAACTTTCTGCTGTCAGTAGCCTGCACAGAATCTTCATAACATGTCCTCCTCGATATTTAGTACACAATAAAATTACTGGAGTTGAGAAGAGAATAAAAATTGGAAACATAGATAAAAAGGGTAATCCATAGTACCTTTGCCCTAGAAACTCGAGATGTGTGAATTAAGAGATTTGATCTTAACACCAATATACTTTCAGAGAGTTAATGCAATATATGATAATGACTGACAAGCAGGTTGAGAGTCTCAGAACAGAGAAAACCAAAAATAGAACAAATGGAAATTCAAGAACTGAAAAATACATCATCATAAAAAAAAAAATCATGTGAATTTCCTCAAAAGAGACTTTTGACAGCAGCGAAAAAGAGGAAATTTGATGAATCAGTAGAAATTATTTAGTCTAATGACTGGGAAGAAAACATAAAGGTTTCATGTATTTTTTTTTTTGTTTGTTTTATAAAAAAGAAGAAAAGCGGGATGACTGGGTGGCCTAGTTGGTTAAGCATCTGCCTTTGGCTTGGGTCATGGTTCCAGGGTCCTGGGATGGAGTCCCACATCAGGCTCCCTACTTCTCTTTCTGCCTGCTGCTCCCCCTGCTTGTACACTCTCTTTCTTTCTCTCTGACAAATAAATAAATAAAATACTTAAAAAAATAAAATGAAGAAAAATGCCATGTGTCTTGGTGAACCTTCACCTGCTTACAGATTTCATTTCTGATGACTTATTGTTGAGGTGTCACTGGATTTCAAATGGCATTCTCAGGCATCTGTGTAGAGAACTAACATTTAGAAGAAACATCTGTACTAGTAACACACAGTTAAGGGTCATCTGTGTTTAGGTCAGTTTCTGAGTCATGGGTATGAATGAAATCACTTGGGAGGAGCCAGCATCAGATGAAAAAGAAGAGGACTTAGGACTAAAGGTTGAGATGTCCCATATTTAAAAACTGAAGACAACAGGCCTGTCAGAAGTTCTGCTCAGAACTTACCCCAGAGAAGTGACCAGAAGGATGCAGAGAATCGGGGGTGTTGTGCTTTCGCCCTGGAACACCCAGATGATTGAAGTGTCATCCCCGTTTAACAGTTAAATAAACCAGATTTCAAGGTGATTCATAATTTTCCCAGTTCCATTCAATGATTTTGAGTTGTAGGTACATTTTAGCCCACGGTTTTTTTGAGAACTGTTTTATTACCACGATGGTTTATTGCTTATAATTATTACCATGAAGTGGACTTTCAGGAATTGGTGGAGAACAGGTTTGGACTCAAAGTATCAGAGGGGATTTAGCTAAGGACACAGGTTTGAAGATAGCATTTCTTGAAACTATCTTATTCAGTGTATCTTCTCCAAGGGCCCCACAAAATGGCCAACAGACGGCAGCCACCTAATAGATATTTGTCAAGGGAAGAGATGAATGGATAATATAAGCTAAATGATAAAGGTAGAGTAGGTTAAGTGAATATATTCAATACATATGTAAATACAAATTTAACAGTAACGGATTACTAGTCATAAACTGCATTTATGGATAGTGTCACCTAACAGATAATTTACTCATAAAACATGTAGAACTTTAAGGAGAAGATGTAGAACAAATTGCAACTTGGCATTATTTCTCAAAGTGCCAATAATTTTAATGCTGCTCTTAAAATTGAGCCTGAGACCATTATTACCATACAGCCCCCAACCATGTTGTAGCATAACTAGGAAGATTATTTCATCTGTCTTAGTGATCACTTGCAGTCTTCAGAATCTTTGCTAAGAGCAAATCAACTGTGCAACAATTTATATCAATTATTTAGAGCAGTGGAATGGCTAGAATATCAGTCTTTGAAAAATAGGATTGAAGAGCCAGAATCCTTAGAGCAGGACTTTGTTCTATGAGAAATATTATTAATAATTTTAAAAATCCTAAGCAAATGATATTTGATAATATGCATGAATGGTAGAAAGTATAAATATTAATTGAGGCTGAGGAGTATTAATCCTTGATAATTAGTATTCTTCCATTGTATTAATCAGGGATGAATCTAAAATTCTATAATCCAAAATACACCAAGATGCAAAGGCTCTAACAGGATAGTTTTGTTTTGTGTTGTTGTTTTTTTTTTTTTTTGGTCATGTAATAGCATGGAGATGAGGAGAGCAGGATCCCAAAACAGCTCTTTATCATGAGGTCATGCAGAAACTGACTGACTCACTTTCCTTGAGAGACTTGTCCTCATCGACATATGAAGCTAGGTCACCTTTGTACCCACATTCCAGACTGGAGAAAGGACAAGTGCATGGAAAATAAGTGACTTCTTTTCAAGAAAGTTAATGGGGAAATTCTGCTGCGCAGTTCTGCTCATATTCTATTTATTGAGAAAATAGTCTAGGTATTATTAGTTCGTAACTGGTTAGCTATATGCCCAGCCACTATTCTATTTTAAAAGAAATATATCCATAGAGTGACTTCCCAAATATTGGTTCTTACCTTCTCCCCATATAAAACACACACAAAAAATGATGGCAGAATGTTTGTGTCTCCTCCCAAATTCAGGCACTAGAGTGCTAACACTCAGGGTGGCTGTATTTGGAGGTGAGGTCTCTAGGGAAGTAATTAAAGTTAAATGCGATCATAAGGCTGGGGCCCTGATCCAGTTGGAGTGTTATTCTCATAGGAGGAGGTATTAGAGTCTCTCTTGTTCTTTCTTCCACACACACACACCAAGAAAGACTGTGGGAGGACATGATGATAAAGTGAGCATCTGCAGGCCAGGAAGAGAATTTTCACCAGAAAGAGAATCCACTAGAATCTTGATTTTGGATTTCTAGCCTCCAGAATTGTGAGAAAATTAATATACATTATTTAAGCCACCCAGTCTGTGGTATTTTGTTATGTAGTCCAAGCTGACTAATATATACACACACACGTGCACAGACACAGACACACACACAGACACACACACACACACACACACACAATTACTATTCAGGAAGAAAGAATGGAAAACACATAGCAGTAGTCCAGAAAAGTTGTAAAATGCACTTGGGCAGGATTTCTGTCCTGGCTTAGAATACTTTCCTTGAGCATCCCCTCTGGGCTTTGTAAATTGTCCTTTCACCAAGGCACTCAGAAAGATACTGATGAAGAGAATGCTTAAACCCTTCCAAAATGCAATAATGGATGTCCTTGAAAACTAGGAACAAAGACAGGAGATACTGCTGTTGCAGTGGGCTTCTCAGTTCACTAGAAATGGTTGGATTCTAGGGTGGCCGTGACATTTAGTCAAGAGACAAGGAGAGTGTGATCCCCTTAGCATGTTATGGTACCAAACAGATAATCTTTTTGGTTTGACCCACAAGGATCTTCAGGAGTAGCTAGTTGATCATGATGTAGTGTAGGACTAAAGTGTATGGGAAGCATCTTTATATCTTAGTTAATAGAAAAGTTTAACAGAAAAGTTCTTTTGGTTAGAGTTCTCTCTCCTGTCCTTCAATGCCCACTTTATTTTATTTTAATTAACATATAATGTATTACTTGCTTCAGGTGTACAGGTATGTGACTCATCAGTCTTACACATTTCACAGCACTCACCATAACACATACGTCCCCAATGTCCATCCCCCAGCTACCCTATCCCTACCTCCTCACCCCCCAGCAACGCTCAATTTATTTCCTGAGATTAAGAGTCTCTTATGGTTTTTCTCCCTCTTGATCCCATCTTGTTTCATTTTTTTCCCTCCCTACCCCCCACAACCCCCCACCCTTCCTCTCAAATTCTTCATATCAGAGAGATCATATAATTGTCTTTCTGATTGACTTATTTCGCTTAGCATAATACCCTCTAGTTCTAACCACATTGTTGCAAATGGCAAGATTTCACTTTTCGATGGCTGCATAGTATTCTATTGTGGGTGTGTGTGTGTGTATATATATATACACACACACCACATCTTCTTTATCCATTCATCTGTTGATGGACATCTAGGTTCTTTCCATAGTTTGGCTATTGCGGACATTGCTGCTATAAATATTCGGGTGCACATGCCCCTTTGGATCACTACATTTGTATCTTTAGGGTAAATACCCAGTAGTGTGATTGCTGGGTTGTATGGTAGCTCTATTTTCAACTTTTCGAGGAACCTCTATACTGTTTACCAGAGTGGCTGCACCAGCTTGCATTCCCACCAACAGTGTAGGAAAGTTCCCCTTTCTCCGCATTCTCTCCAACATCTTTTGTTTCCCGGCTTGTTAATTTCAGCCATTCTGACCAGAGTGAGGTGGTGTCTCGTTGTGGTTTTGATTTGTATTTCCCTGATGCCAAGTGATTTTGAGTACTTTTTCATGTGTCTGTTGTCCATCTGGATGTCTTCTTTGCAGAAATGTCTGTTCATGTCTTCTTCCCATTTCTTGATTGGATTATTTGTTCTTTGGGTGTTAAGCTTCATAAGTTATTTATAAATTTTGGATACTAGCCCTTTATCTGATATGTCATTTGAAAATATCTTCTCCCATTCTTTCAGTTGTCTGTTGGTTTTGTTGACTGTTTCCTTTGCCATGCAAAAGCTTTTTTTTTTTAAATTTTTTATTTTTTATAAACATATATTTTTATCCCCAGGGGTATCAAAAGCTTTTGATCTTGAAGTTCTATAGTTCATTTTTGCCCTCGCTTCCCTTGCCTTTGGCAATGTTTCTAGGAAGAATTTGCTGCAGCTGAGGTCGAAGAGGTTATTACCTGTGTTCTCCTCAAGGACTTTGATGGATTCCTGTCTCACATTGCATTCTTTCATCCATTTTGAGTCTATTTTTGTGTGTGGTCTCACTCTTATGCTTGTGGCTGTCCAATTTTCCCAATACCATTTTTTGAAGAGACTGTTTTTTTTTTCCATTTGATTTTCTTTCCTGCTTTGTTGATGACTAATTGACCATAGAGTTGAGGGTCCATTTCTGGACTCTCTATTTTGTTCCATGGATTTATGTGTCTGTTTTTGTGCCAGTACCATACTGTCTTGATGATGACAGCTTTGTAATAGAGGTTGAAGTCTGGAATTGTGCTCCTGTCAACTTTGGTTATCTTTTTCAACATTCCTCTGGCTATTCGGGGTCTTTTCTGGTTCCATATAAATTTTAAGATTATTTGTTCCATTTCTTTGAAAAAATTTGATGGTGTTTTGATAGGGATTATCAATGCACACTTTAGATAGGATCTTCACATTGGTGATAAAATCTGTGCATTGTGGACTAAAATTTAAGGAAGAGTCATGGGAATTCCTAGAACTTTCCTTAAATATTAGAATTGTAACCCAAAAGATACACCCCATCCCTGTGGAATCACCAGCATTAGTTTTGCTCTCAAAGACTTGAAAAGTGTAGATTGAATGATTCTTCATGCATCTCATTTCGGCTTACTGTTGGATCTCCACTGAAGTTGGGTGAGTCTTGGAGAAGGTCTGAGTGGTGGCATAAATTGTAAGTGCTTTTCAAGTTGGGTTCATATGTGGGGCCAACCCACACATATTTGTTGCTATCATTTTGGCAGATTCTTTCTTCTCTGTCTCAGTGAACAGAGAATACCACGCAGTCTGCTACACACTAGAGACAGAGGTTCTCATGTGAGGGGACCACATATCTTCTCAGTGTTCTGTGCAGCAGGCCTTGAAGTGCTCTGTGGGCCCCCTGGGAGGCCCTGAGACCTTTTTGTGGTGTCTGTCCTTAACATAAAGGCTATTATTATAAAAATATGGACATGCTTGTACCTGTCTGTTCTATTACTAGTTCACTGAAGGTACAAAACTGGGCAAAGCTGCCGCAGTTAGTAGTGATGGTTCACGGGATGCACTTGTAGGAGCAAAGTTGTTTCTTCCAGCAGCCTGAACTGACAAAGACATGTGTTAGTCACAGTTTCATCAAATGTTTGTATTTTTAGAGGCTAAATGTAAAAGAGACATTGATCTGTCCAAGACAGTAGATTCAAGTAAAAAGTATATTATGGAGGTCTTTGTGGTAGTATAATGGCAGGAGGAAATGAACCAGGGACAAGAAAAGCTAATTTATGTGAGTATCATTAATATGAAATAAAATTGTAATGGGAAGAAACATTTGAAAAACTCAGAACAAAATACATTTGATTTGATACCATTATAACACAGATCCAATTTTTATATAAATATTTTCATTAACCCTAACCCCTTAAATTAATTTCAAAAGATACATAATTATCACTTGCTCACATAAATCCAAGTTGATCCATTCTGAGCCAATAAAAGCAGTTCAAGAAATAGTCATGCTTTGAATGGAACTAACATTCAAATCTCAGCTTTTGGCAGAATTCAGAATCCATGTGTATTATCTTGAGAATACGTAGAGAGCTTATTTGAGAATAGATATTAAGAAGAATTTATTTGAGAATAAATACTATCAAGAACCTATTTGAGAATAAATACTAAGAAGCTCTCAACTGCTAGCCTGAACTTTAAACACACGTTTTTGTGCTTGGTGACCAGATGGCACTTCTGATGTCAAACCGTCTGAACACTTTGGCGTGAAATGACCACTCCTTACATTCACCATTGTCCTGCTCTTTATCCTTTGATGTGCAGGTAACTTGAAAGGGCTCATAGTTTGCTTTTCTGTCCATTGATACTCTCAGCAAAATGACAAGGGTTGCAAACAAACTCCAAATCTTTTCAGTTTCCACAGGAAAGAGTCAGTGCTCACAAAATCTGATTCCTCAGCCTCATAGAGCTGTTGAATGGGAATGCTCCAAGTCCAACCCAGGCTTTCCAAAGTGTGTGCATTCCTCTGCACAGATGTTCCGTGTTCAGGAGCAGTAAGCTTCCTGAGTTCAAAGAGATGTCATAAACTGAAGAGTGTCTGCTCTGTAATCCAAAGAGAGGTTTTGAAAAACGTGAAATCCAGCAAGTATGTCTCACACAAATCAGCCTCAGAAAAGCAATGATAGAAATGTATTTCTCAAGTTGTTTTTAGGATTTGAAAATATGGATCCATTTTCCTTTCAATAAAAATAGGACTTTTGGGTGCTTGTGTGTCTTAGTTAAGTATCTGCCTTTGGCTCAGGTCATGATCCCAGGGTCCTGGAATCGAGCCCCACATCGGGCTTCCTGCTCAGTGGGGCATCTACTTCTCCCTCTGCCTTTGCTGCTCTATCTTTCTCTGTCAAATAAATAAATAAAATCTTAATAAAAAATAGGAAATTTTATGGACCGAAAATAGTAAAAGAAGACAATCTGAGAAGTCTTTGGGAAATTGTGATTTCTTATGCCTGTGTTTTGAGTGATTCTACAATAATTATTACAGGAGGGAATGTCAGCCTTGAGCTTCTGTCTGAAATCCAAACCACTTGACATGTGTGATTGGACAGTTGAAAGAGAATTTGGAAAGTCAGATTGTTTTCCCTTCCAAAGCCAGATGTCTGAAGTATTTACAGGCTTATAAATATGATTCTAAAATCTCCTGTCTATCCAGAAGTGTAGTGCTTATATCTCATCAGTTTTCAAGAGTGTCTTCACCAGTCTCCATTCTGTGCTTTTTACCTCTCAGAGCTCTTCCCCTGAAATCATTTTCAGCCTTCCAGGACTGTGAGAGGGTGAGTGCTGTAGACTACAGTCAGGTCACATTCTCTAGGTCTTTAGGGGAGTTGTTCAGAGTCAGGATCCACAACTTCTACAGTAAACTGCTGTGCGTGTAGAGACTGTCAATCTTATTTCAAGCAAAAATTAAAAAGAAAAAAAAAAAGAAAGGAAGGAAAAGTAAAATAGTCTCTGTTTAGATTATAGAAAAAGTAAAAGGCAGGAGAATGGGTAAGTTTGCTAAAGTGTTTCTGTGCATATTACGGGCACAGATACTCCATATTCAAAGATACTCTTTTTTATTTTTTTATACTTAATTTTATAAGTTATCTATAATATTTTTCAAAAGAAAGTATCACCACACACCACACACGCCACATTAGGAGGATGGCAAAAGTCTAAAATACCGGCACCGGTGAATGCTGACGAGGATGTGGGACCACAGGGATTCGCACTCACCGCTGCTCCAAGAACAAAATGGTGCAGCCTCTTTGGAAGACTAGTTTCCAACAGGACTGAACAGACTCTTGCCACATAGCCTGCATCTGTGCTCTTTGGCAGTTCCTGAAGGAGAAAAAACACATCCATGCAGACATCTGTGCGTGGATTACCATCATCAACGAAGACGGTAGGTTAGTGGGTGATTCAGGGGTGCAGTGAGAAGGCCTGCAGGAGCGCCCAGTGTGCACCAGGGAGGAAGGAAGACTGGGAAGCTCTGTGTGCCTTCATAGCTTGACCTTCTGGAAGACACGAGACTGTGGAGACAGTGAAAGACCAGTGGATGCCAGGGGCTGGGGCGGGAGAGAGAAATGGGTAAAGACAAAGGATCCTTAGGCAGGGCAGTGATTGTGTATGACTCTGTGAGGGTGGGTGTGTGTCTTTACACATTTTCAAACCCCACAGATGGCATGACCGCAAGAATGAACACTAGTATAAAGTACAGCCTGTTGGTGATAAGTATGTGCTTGGCTTGGCTCATCAGTTGTAACAAAGCAGTGTGGGTGTGTGTGGCTAACGCAAAAGACTGTGTGTGTGCATGGGGTTAGATGGACGGCATCCTGGGCTCCATGGTGTCGGGAACCCTGACCTGCTTGGAACAATAGTGTGTAGATTTAAAAACATTCACAGCATTTCAGAGACTAAATATTCCAAGGCAAAAAAAGAAAAATGAAAAGAGGAGTCATTTGGACTATGAGCGTATTTTTATTTAATTCAAGGTCAGAGGAAGCGAAGCTTGAGTCTGGGAGACTGTGGACTCTGAGAAACAAACTTGAGGGTTTTGGAGGGGAGAGGGTAAGGGGTTGGGTGCCTGGTGGTGGGTATTAAGGAGGGACATATTGCATGGAGCACTGGGTGTGGTGCATAAACAATGAATTTTGGAACACTGAAAAAAATCAAATGAAGTTGAGTTAAAAAAAAAAAAGGGTCAGGGGCGTCTGGGTGGCTCAGTGGGTTAAAGCCTCTGCCTTCGGCTCGGGTCATGATCTCAGGGTCCTGGGTTCGAGCCCCGCATCGGGCTCTCTGCGCAGCAGGGAGCCTGCTTCCTCCTCTCTGCCTGCCTGTCTGCCTACTTGTGATCTCTATCTGTCAAATAAATAAATAAATAAATTTTTTAAAAAAAAGGTCAAAGTATTTCAATTCTATGACTTAAAATTTTTAATCAGTCTTAGGGGAGTACTTTTGTCATCTTAGTTGTATCATTGTATGAAAAGCTTTTCAAAAATATGTTCAAGTAAGATGTTCCATAAATTTGCTTATTCTTTATACTGATTTATTATTGAAATATTAGCTGCAAATTTGTTCTGTTCTTACACTTAATCATTAGAAGTTCAACTGTTGTCTTTAAAATAGAAGAATGCTTTGGGATATCTGGGTGCCTCAGTCAGTTCAGCGCCTGCTCTCAGCTCAGTTCTTGATCCCAGGGTTCTGGGAGTGAGTACTGCATTGGGCTCCTTGCTCAGTGGGGAGCCTGCTTCTTCCTCTCCCTCTGCCTGAGACTCCCCTTGCTCCCTCGTGTTTGCTCTCTCTGTCAAATAAACAAATAAAGTCTTGAAAAAAAATAGAAGAATGTGTAAAACTTGTCTCAAATATTAAAGACTTCAGTAGCAAGTGTTTGCTGGCTATAATTACTGTGCCTATACTTACCATTTTTAGAGACAGTTCCTTTTCTTTCCTTTTTAAAATAGACTATAATTATTCTTATCAAGTCCTTATACATTCCATTCTAGAAAACACTAATTTGCCGCTGGACCAAGCTATATTTTTAGAGCTTATTTAAGATACAGTTATAGAACATTACCAGACTACATGAAATATTATTCTCCAAATTGTCCTCCTCATTCACTTTTTTAAATAATTTCATTTCATTTTTGATATTATTCCTGAGTAGAATGACCATTTTACCATGCACTCATGACTACTCTGGTGTTAAACTAACAAGAGATTAAGTGATACATTTCCCAAAATAATTGTACAAAAAATCAACAGTCTGTAGCAATGACAATTTTTTTTTTTTTTTTTTTTTTTTTTTTTTTTTTTTTTTTACCATTTTCTCTATCCAAAGTCCTGTTTATATGGTTATTCAGATTACTGGATAAGGCCCAGCCAATAATTTTAAGAAAGTACAAATAAACTGACTTGGTATTTATATTTAGTATCTCCTTAGGATTTTTTTCTTTTCTCATGAAAACCCAGTTATAGAGATCTTAAAACTTCCTGTTGATCCTATTTTGTTCAGCACACAGCTTTGGCAAATTGAAACAGTGAGGATTTCGCTAAGTTTGGATAGTAGGATTCCCATATAATACTGGAAATATTTTTTTTCTGATGCAATGCCAAAAAGATAATTATTAATCTTTCTTAAATTTTAATAGCAACACACTATATGGATGTCACTGTTATATACAGAAAGAATAAAAATACAAATAAAATTCTTTCTATATATAGATATGTCAAATTTGAAGGTCAGTAGAATTCAGGTCATTATTTACACTTCTTGAAAATCTGTAGTGTAGTAGAAACTAATTTAGCTCTGGTATGATCTGTAAACTTGGTTTAAGAAAGGAGAACCCAGTGTTTTTGTCAAACAGTCTTGAGACCGGCCTTGCTGTTCTTATGAATGTGTAACTCAGTGCACACCTCTTCCCAGTGCTGATGCTCTTGGGCCACCAAACTGGAATAAAGATTGAACGTCTCTTGTATGAACATGAGTATTGCAAAAAACCTTGAAATTACTGAATTGTTGAAAACAGTGATACATAATAAATTAGGTCTGCTTATTAGAAAAAATAGCATGCATAATATTAGTCACTTATTTATTTATTTCTTTTAATATTAGTCATTTAAAAATAAATGTGTCAAGGGGTGCCCGGGTGGCTCAGTTATTAAGCCTTTGCCTTCAGTCAGGTCATGATCCCAGGGTCCTGGGATCGAGCCCCACATGGGCTCCCTGGTCAGTGGGGAGCCTGCTTCTCCCCCTCCCACTGCCCCTGCTTGTGTTCCCTCTCTCGCTATGTCTCTCTCTGTCAAATAAATAAATAAATAAATAAATAAATAAATATATGTTCAACACTTAAATTTATGTAAATAATCATTCTGACATGAAATCTGTGTTTATCTAGTCAATACTCATGTTTATTTGAATATGTGGTCAGTATAGGGTTTTTTATACTGACCACATATTCAAATAAACATGAGTATTGACTAGATAAACACAGATTTCATGTCAGAATGGTGGTCAGTATAGGGTTTTTTAAAATGTACTCTTACCATGCTGCTTCCAAACATTTAAAAGTAGTATTGGGGCACCTGGATGGCTCCATTGGTTAAGCATCTGCCTTTGGCTCAGGTCGTGATCCTGGGTCCTGGGATTAAGTCGCACACCAGGCTTCCCTGCTCAGCAGGAAGTCTGCTTCACCCTCTGCCTGCCTCTCCCCCAACCCCACTTTGGCTCTCTCTCTCTCTCTTAAAAAACAAACAAACAAACAACAACAACAACAACAAACTTTAAAAATATAATATCAGTGAGTTTATAAATCAAATTTAAGTAAGTAGATCTTACCCAATTTTGGTCTCGTTCCTTCTTTATGTAAAAAGACAATTGCTGTTACATACAAAATCACAGTAGTTTTAAAATTTTGGTTTCAATTTTACTTTTCTTCTTATTCAACTTTTTGGTATGACAAACTAAATACATGAAAATGTGACATAACAGTACCGTAAACACCCAGGTCTCCCACCCAGACTCGCTGGCTCTGGACAGCTTCCCACATCTACTGACTGCCTCTATTTTTATGTGTCTGTCTGTTCACAAGTTTACCTCCCTTCCTGTCCATTTATCCCTGTATTTTTTTTAATGTAAATTGCATTTGTGCAAGACCAGTGCTCTAACCACTGAGCTATGGAGCCAAGATGAGTGTCATTTTTTTTTTTTTTAAAGATTTTATTCATTTACTTGAGAGAGAGAGAGCATGAGAGGGGGGAGGGTCAAAGGGAGAAGCAAACTCCCTGTTGAGCAGGGAGCCCAGGGTGGGACTCGATCCAATCCTCAGACTCCAGGATCATGACCTGAGCCAAAGGCAGTGGCTTAGCCAACTGAGCCACCCAGGCGCCCCGTAAATTGCATCTAATATGGTGACATAAGGCAGAACATGTTTAATAAAGTAACTCTTAGGACATAGTAAACAGGTCACCTAACTTTCTATAGAAGTGAAAAGCAACAAACCACTGGATGTCCATATTCAAAAAATAAAAATGGAATTTGATCCAGTCCAGACACCTTGTATGAAAAATAATGAATTCTAGAAACTAGAAACATTTGCACATTATATATCTAATCATCTCAGAATGACTAAAATTAAAAACACTTAGCATTACAAATGTTGGCTAAGATGTAGGAACTAAAACTTTCATATACTGCCCCTGAGATTAACTGGTTAAATGGTTCAGTTCAATTATAAAACAGTTTGGGTTTCTTAAAAAAATTAATAATCATATAGTATGCATTTTTATTACAGATATATATTTTTTAGACTTTTTTTTAAGATTTTATTTATTTATTTGACAGACAGAGATCACAAGTAAGCAGAGAGGCAGGCAGAGAGAGGAGGAAGCAGGCTCCCTGCTGAGCAGAGAGCTCGTTGTGGGGCTCGATCCCAGGACACTGGGATCATGACCTGAGCCGAAGGCAGAGGCTTTAACCCACTGAGCCACCCAGGTGCCCCATTACATATATTTTTAAATCTAAATGTCTTAAGTTTTTAAAAAGTATTTATTTATTTTTAGAGAGAGAGTGAGCAAGTACAATTGGGAGGGGCAGAGGGAGAGAGAAACACCAAGGATATGGGGCTCGATCTCATGACCTTGAGGTCATGACCTGAGCTTAAAACCAAGAGTCAAACTCTCAACTGACTGCACCCCCCAGCGCCTCAAATCTAAATGTTTTAACTCATCGTTTAGTGAGATTTTTATGGAAGTGCCCAATAATGCTTTTATTTTCTTTGCTATAAGTAACACTATTCAGTAGAACTTTTTGCAATAATAATATTTTCTTTATGGACACTGTTCAGTGGTAGCCACTAGCTACTTGTGGTCACTGAGCACTTGAAAGGGGTTAGTTTACAGAATGACTTAGATTTTAATTTTTAAAAATTTAAATAGCTACACAGGCTAATTACTACTGTATTCAACAAGACCTCTCTTATGTTCTGTTTTTATAACTCTGCCAAAATATTTAACTCTTTCACTGTGGATCCACTTTCAGAGTGTTTCCCATTTTTGGTAAATATTAATATCGCTGATGTAAATACTGTTGTGCATCATATTTTACATGGATGTGTGCATATACCTGTGTTATGGAATGCCACTTCAGTAGATTATGCTGAACAGTGTCCAGAGTGTGTGTTGGAGTCACACGGCACAGCCTAGGGAAGCCTCACATACTCAGACCTGTTGTCAGTGTTGGCTTGACAAGCATGGCCAACTAGTGTGGCTTGGGTCCTCCTACTGCGCATGCATAGTACCCTACGTGACATTTTGTCACACTGACAATGAAGTCATTAAGTTTCCAGAGTGTGTGTGCTATACCAGTATAGCTTTCACCTTAAATTGGCAATTATTAAATTTTCATTTCTTTTTAATAATTCTTTTAGTAATCCTTCATAATGTGTGAATAAATTCACCTAAGTTCCTATACTCAGGGATATTTTAAAATTCATTTTCTTGTTATATTTTTATTACTTTATTAACTGCATAATGTTTAATTTTCATCTGATTATTTTTGAGGTCTTTGTATCTCACTGTCCTATCTGAAAATGAAAGAGTTACAAAGGGTCTTTATATAATTTTGTACATTTTGTTCTGCTTTGATAGGGGCCATGGTTTTCTCTGTTATTCTAATAATGGAATAAACCTTAACTAATTGAAGACATAACACGCAGAGCTCAACAGCCTTACAGAGAGCAAGGACACTGACCAGATGGTCACTTTCCCTATCACTCTGTACTCCCATTGGTGACAGCACTCACAGTGCTCTGGTTCTCTTTCATCACAAGATTATCAGAGTCATCTCAAGACATTTGATTTGTGTATTTATCATTCATCTTGAACTTACTGGCAACTATTGAAAATAGTTAAAAATCCCAAGTGAAACAAACTTCTAGTAGGTTAAAGTCTGATGGTGTAGTAATAATACTGTAAGGGAAACAACATATGTAAATTATATTGAAATTCAGAGAAATTAGAGTTTTCCGTACACTCCATTATTTAACCAGGTTCTAACTCTGTACATTTGTAAGTTATGGATAAAAAGAACACTCATCATACCACAGTGCTGTGAGGACTAAATGAGAAAGAGGTGTAGAGTGCCTCAGACAGTTCTTGGTATTCGGTAGACACTTGTAAACAGCGGTCATTCCTGTGGCGTTGCTAACCCTTGTAACAGCACCACCAACAACATGGATATTAGGATGCTTACATTCGAGGGGATTAGACAGACCTAGCAGGAGCAATTGGTTGGATTGTTCTGCTGGGGCTGCCATAACTGAAGGCCGTGGTGGCTTAAACAAGAGAAGTTAGTTCCCCAGAGTTCTGGAGGCTGAAAGTCTGAGGTCAGGGCCAGGAAGGCTGGGTTCTCATAGAGATCCTCTTCCAGTCTTACCCTGCGGCTGCTTCCCACCTTCTTCCTGGGCCCTTGTGTGGCAGGGAAAGATGGTGAGCAGACTCGCTGGTGTCTCTTCTCCTAAGGGAACTAATCCCATCACCAGGACCCCATTCTCATGATCTCATGTAGACCTCATCATCCCCAGATCCCCACCTCCAAACACCATCACATTGGAGGTTAAGACTTTAGTGTGTGACTAAGGGTCATGGACACAATTCAGTCCATAGCAGTGGTTATACTGAATTCTCTAGGATCCCTTAAATGTAGAATTTTGGTTGATGGAATGTACGCGTGGGGGAGACCTTCTGTAAGGACTGAAGTGGGAAGACAGGAACAAATCAGATGAAGTTGTCTGTTATATAAAATGTTACCTAATGGCCTGACGTTCTTGAGTGATTGTGGTAGCAATATCAGAAGTATCAATAACCACAGTAGTCCTAGCAGTCTGCATTGATCCAGTATCTCCTGGTTACCTGTGACCAAGGGGGCCCTCTCGTTCCCCTTAGCTTGATTAAACTTGTCTCTGTTCTGACTTCCTTGTCATTCTAGCCACCGGAGAGTCTGTGTGCAAACCAGTGAGGTATCTCCCTTCCCTTTTTCTGAGAGTATTTACTTTAAAAAACTTGGAAACCCTTCCTCTTTTTCAAGAAGTCAGTCTTTTTAAAAAGCCTCTTGTCATTTATACAGCCCAGGACTGTCTTTCTCAAGGATCTGTAGGCTGTCCCTTTGAAAGTCATCACCAAGGAAGGTAAAGGGTATCCCACCCTCTGAGTTGAGTTCAGACTCCAATCTGGCCTTGTTCTCCTATTGAAATAACCTTGAATGTAAAAGCTTCCTTCCTGTCATGCATTGTTCAGTGAAACTTTTTCTTCGACACCTGTCACTGTAGTATTTTATTGACATAGAGTACTAGTCAATTATATCGTCATCCTAGCAGTCCTGGGAATGAAAAACTTATATTGTTCCCTTTTTCAAAATTGGGAACATGGAGGTGGATTCAAAGAATTGAAGGCAAGTACCCAAGGTCACACATATAGAAAAAGAAGAAGCCAGCTCTTGGATCTTAGCAAATTCATCCCACTGACTCTGCTGACTCTGTGCCACTTCCTTTCTGATCCCTGGTTGTACTGGAAGAGGCACAGTGATTGGGGGACTGCTCTAGCACTTACTTCCCCATTCGGTTGCCAGCAGCTCTCACCCAGGTCCCCATCCCACAGTCAGCCAGTTATCTCCTAGGCATGTAGCTCACATACACACACTCAGACTTGAGGACCCTTCTTGCCTACTTCCTTGCTCAAGGTGCCTGGGAACTTTCCACAGAATCGGGTGTTGTCCACACCACAACAGCTGGTTGGTGGAGGGGAGAAGTGACTTGTGCTGTAATGTGCATGTGGTTTCATTTTTCATTTAAAATAATGAAACTAACACAGGTTTGGATGAATTAGTGTTTGATATCGATTCACACAACTGGCCTCATGCACAGCTACTTCTAACCATGTAATGATACATCTGAGATACATTTACAAGGAGTGTATTTCAGATATAGAAGAGGGGGCAGGATGTCACATTTATGGAAAATAGTAATTAGGTTATGAAGTGTACGTGGATGTCAACTGGATTACAGAGTCAGGGATTCCATTAAAATGGAAGCCAGGAGTCTATATATTGGTTAGCTCTGATGTTTAAGAAGGGGGGTTGGTCTCCTGTCATAAGCAGCGTAAGTACCTGATCTCAGTAAACATGGAAAATCGTTCTGAGCTGAGAGCC
The DNA here is from genome assembly GCF_009829155.1 of Mustela erminea. Taxonomy (NCBI): domain Eukaryota; kingdom Metazoa; phylum Chordata; class Mammalia; order Carnivora; family Mustelidae; genus Mustela; species Mustela erminea. Next base: position 23,800,877 of record NC_045627.1, on the reverse strand, counting down.
TAATGAGTTAAGTAAGATAACCACAATAAATAAATAGCACTCATAATAAAAAAAAGTATTTAGATGGTGTGAGATAGACTGTATATTTTAGCTTTGTGAGTCAAAATAAGAGTTACTTTTTCCTTATCACATAGTCTCTGCTTATTTAAAATTTTTGATACAGTTGAGTTTCCTTAAGGGCATACCACTCTAAAAGATGTTATCATATAGTTTATTTAGAAATTTTTTAAAAAGATTCTATTTATTTTTTTGATAGACAGAGATCACAAGTAGGCAGAGAGGCAGGCAGAGAGCAGGGGAGGGGAGGAAGCAGGCTCCCTTCTGAGCAAAAAGCCTGATGCGGGGCTCAATCCCAGGGCCTTGAGATCATGACCTGAGCCAAAGGCAGAAGCTTTAACCCACTGAGTCACCCAGGCACCCCGATTATTTAGAAATTTTTTTTTTAAGATTTTATTTATTTATTTGACAGAGAGAAATCACAAGTAGGCAGAGAGGCAGGCGCAGAGAGAGAGAGGAGGAAGCAGGCTCCCTGCTGAGCAGAGAGCCCAATGCGGGACTCAATCCCAGGACCCTGAGATCATGACCTGAGCAGAAGGCAGAGGCTTAACCCCTGAGCCACCCAGGCGCCCCTATTTAGAAATTTTTAAGAGTAATGTGATGTTTGTCCCTTAAAGTAAAAGCCAAAAAGGCGTATGTTTACGAGATACTTTCCTTTCTCTTCCAATGTGATTGCTAACTACCAACACTATTCATATCTGCGAATCATTTCAGGGCGTGAACACCAAGAGTTAGATTCTGATTAGTACATCTTAATGCTTGCCCAGATTTGAGTGAGGAATCTTTATCTCCATGGTATCATTTGTATTCAGTTCACCTATTGGCATTTATCCTGGATGTTGACTCACCCTCCAAAGGAAATTATCAGTTCAGGAGAAAAATGGGGGCTTAAGCTCCCACTGAAAAGCATAAAGCTCCTCTCCCAGGAAAGGAGCTTCAGCCAGAGCACTTAATTCCTGCTTGATCATTTGACAAAGAACAAATTTAAGGCTGGCGACTTAACAGAGAATAGATTTTTTTCCATCTGGGACAACTCAAGACGTTGTTCATGATATTTAAACTACATGGGAGAGAGAGTGGAAGGCCTCCCTGTGGTGTCTGCACTAAATATCTTGCTATGACAAAATATTTTGAAGATAAAATATATAACACTATGAAAAGCCACACATCATGGTGCTTTTTAGTAAAAGGCAAAAAAGAGGGCGCCTGGGTGGCTCAGTGGGTTAAGTCTTTGCTTTCGGCTCAGGTCATGATCTCAGGGTCCTGGGATCGAGTCCTGCATCGGGCTCTCTCCTCAGCAGGGAGCCTGCTTTCCCTCCTCTCTCTCTGCCTGCCTCTCTGCCTTCTTGTGGTCTCTCTCTGTTAAATAAACAAAAATCTTAAAAAAAAAAAAGAAAGAAAAAAAATCAAAGTAAATAATATATATAAAGTTGAATGACGTTTTCCTATGCTGAGAGACCACCCTCTTGAAAACAAACCTTCTTCTTATAAATGCATGTGGCAAATTCCTCCTCACTCTTCTGTGAGAATCCCTTAATGGTGTGAAGAAAATACAAATGATCTTTGCATTTCTCTTCAGTAAAGAAGACTCTCTTGGAATCTTCTCTTCAGAAGATCATGTACGTAGATCAGCACAACGATGACCTTGAAAATTTAGAGTTTTTTTCCCCTATTCTCTGTTTTCTTCCCATGGCTTTTGCTTGGAAATTGTTTTTTTGTTGTTTTGTTTTTGTTTTTGTTTTGTTTTGTTTTGTTTTGTTTTGACAAGGAATGTGTGTATGCGTTGTGAACTTGTGTATGTGAACTTGTGCTGTGTTTCTGTGGAAATGTTTCTTTACAAGAATTCTGCAGCTGAAGCTGGCCTGCCTCAGGAAGGAGGCATGGGGCTGCTATTTGTCTGTCTGCCATGTTGGAGCAAATACTAAAAGGTGCTGGCTGGCATTTCCAGTGCTGTCTGGATTAAGTTGACTACATCTTGCATATGGGACTACTGAAGACCCAAGTAGGTGAATATTTGGCAAAATTAGTCTTATCTTTTATGATATATAGGAAATAGTGCCCTTGGGAGTTGCGGTGAAGAGTATGCATGTTTACACCAGCTAGTATTGGGGACCAGTAAATACCCAGATTCTTTCCAGGACATTATGACTGGGCTTGGACTGAGGTATTCTACTCCAAAAGAATCCTATTTGGTAGGGTTGAGAAATCTATCCAGAACAGTGAACTTTCTTAATTACAGAAGCCCTATCAGGCTTCAGGACCTCTAAATATGGATGTGTTTTAAATTACTTCAGAAATTTTCTTTCTCTTTGTACTACACTTTCAATAAATTTTGTGAATGGTCACACTTATTTTGAGTTGTACCTTCTAGAATTCTCAGGCTGTTTTTTTCTGACAAGGAGAACCATGTCCAGACCCAGCCATCGGAAGGGAACTGGGATTATTAACAGAAGAGCAAATACTCAGGCAACAGAACTAATATGGACTTGTTCTGGGATGTACTTGACCTAGTACAGTGGAGAATATTTATTATTGGATAGGGATGTGGTAATGCAGAGGGATAATTTCTGCAATCATTTAGGTTAAATCATAATAGAGAAGAAATTGATACTCTGAGGCTGGTAGTCTGGGAATACGTGGTTGGTGAATATACCTCAAGTATTCTGTGTGTACTTGTTTTCCTCTAGAGATCTAAACATGGAACTGGTAAGTCAGTATGGGCAGGTGCAATGTCTGAGGCCCTCCTCCCCCATTCAGATTTCAGCAGCTGTCAGAGGGCATATGCTCTCTGGGACTACCTCAGACTGTGGAATGGCCTACCTTCTGATGTTGTTCAAATTATGTTCATGGCATTTAGAATATAAGTCTGCTTTTAATTTGTCATAATATCAACCTCAGCATTTGAACAAGGTCTTCTCTTTCTTTTATCTCCCTCTACATCTTCCCCCAGATGGCACCCCAAATCCCTACTTCTTTCCTCCCATTATACAGCTGATCTTTCTGTTCTGCTGCTTGCTACTGAAAGACTCCAAAGGTCTTGGGACTTTATTTTCTACTCCTGTGCTTATGGAATTATTCTCAAACTCACACACACATGCATGGACACATGTGAATGTACACACACACACACACACACACACAAGAATGCACACACCACACCCACATACACATACACATAAACATGTGAATGCATACATATCCACATGTGTGCATGCACACATGCATACCCACCCACACGTAAGCATTCACCCACGCACATGCATATGCGCACCTATACCCACACATGCATGCACACACACCACACTCACATGTACACATGAAGCCATGCATGCATGCAAGTGTGTGAATGCACATGTACCCACACATGTGTGTGCACATAGGCACACCCACCCAAATGCAAGCATACACCCCCCTACACACCACACTCACATGCACACCCATACATGCATGCACACATGTGAATGCATATATACCCACACGCGTGTGTGCACACATGCACACCCACCCGCCTGCAAGCATATAGCCATGCACATGCACACACATACACATGCATGCACGCACACCAAACCCACATGTTCACACACCATACCCACAAGCATGCACACACATGAATACACACACACCACACCCACATGCACGCATACACATATACAAATTGTAAATATACGAACTAATTTTTATTGGTGGATATGTCTATATGTTAAAATTATAGGCTACTTTAGCTTATATTTCTTTATTTCTGCTGTCCAGATTTTCCAAAATGAAACTATATTATATTGCCTCATAAAATTAATAGAATGCATTACAAACAATTTCTAGAATAAAATGGATACTGTGTAAGTATCAAAGATGTGACAAATTGCTATATTAGTGTTTCTCCTCATCTGCTTACTCTGTGCTTTCTCTCTCTTCTCTAGACTTCAGTGAATCATGTGTAAATCAGAGGTACATGCATGTAACATAAATCAGGGATCCACAAACACACATAAATATTATCTTAATAATTTATATTTTATAGGAAGTTATGTTCAGAATTACTGAATCAAGGAGTTATCAAATACATTTTCATCACCGTAAAGGGAAAACAATAGTATTAGTAATACTCCTTTCAATATCACTGCAGGCAAATCTGAACTCCTATGAGGCACAAAAGTTTGTTTGGAAGAAAACAGGCAACACAAACCTAAAAAGATACAACTCTTCAATTGTTAAAATATTCCCCTCTCTTTGCTTCTTCTTTGCCACGAGCCTGTTATTATCCCAATAAATATGGTCCAGGATGTGTGGTGTCTAGAAGCCACAGGTAGTTAAAAGCCCTGGGCCCTTTTATTACCTGAACCATGTTTCTTACCTTTGGAATTAATGAAGACAACTTGGTGTTTACTTTTGCAAGGAGATTTCTTTTCAGCCTGAAACAAACTGAAAACACAGAATGAGAGATAATATTGAGTATATTTATTTCTCACATCTATTTCCTGTATGAAATATAGAAGAAATTTGATCACAATTTCTCTCTCAATTTCTCACTATAATTTTGTCTTTAATTAACCTTGGGTCTTATTCTGGAATAACTGATGTTTCCAGAGTACAAACTTGAAGTGTGACTAATGTTTGAATAATCCTCCTTTGACATGTTAAAAATGAGAAGCAACGCATCTTTAAATTTGCTTTACCACGTTTTTCAAAAAAAATCAGGTATTGAAAGACTATATATATTTGATAGATGATAACATTATTACAAATAAAAAAACGAGTTGCATTGTTATTCCTTAACTCAAAATGAAAAAAACAAGCCTTTTGGAAGTGACTAATCCTGTATGTGCAAAGGGAAGGAGCAGCAGGGGTCACACATGCAAATGAGGAAGTGTGAGTGTGGACAGTGGGAGTACACATTCAAGGCCTTTTGTAGTTTAACTATTTGCATCTCTCAGTTTCAAACTCCAAAGAGCATTCACATACCAGCTTTATGTTTGGATTTAAGTTATCATTCAGCACAGGACACCTAGTGAAGCAAATACGAAATCTCTTCTTCAGATACCGTTTATATTTACTGTCAGGCTGTGTTTCTGTATCATTGTGCTGGTGCCTGAGAAGTCCTTTATTTGATAGACCGTTGACTGTAACATTTCCCCATCAGAACGTAATGGGCATTCCTGAATGCTACCTAAACAACCAGTCTGTGCTTGGGTCCCTTGTCCCCTGCTCTGGGGAGCTGACAGTCTCCTCCAGCTCTGGTAGACCACCCAAAGTGTTCTAAAAATACCCTTCCTTTTGCTGACAGACTCCCATCAGCCCTCCCATTTAGAGCTCTAACACCTTCCTTGTCCATCTCTGTCTAGTAAAATCACACACATTTGAAAACTAACTTACTTATCCACCTTTTCAGTGCCCTTATATTCCTCTGAAATAGAAAAAATTCCCACAAAAACCTTTTCCAAATTCCTTAAATACCTTTTATCATCAGTCAGATCACACACAACTGCTTTTGTGTTTTGTTTACTAATTGAAGAACATGGCTTCATGTCATCGCCTAGTATGAAACCTCAGAATTCTAGCAGCCTGGATGAAATCATTGTATCTCCTAAGTGGTGTAAGACAGTAATTATGTCGTTAGTGGATGCTGAATTGTAGTGACTGAAATAATAAATTATTGGCGATGTAAAATGCCCATATATAAATCTTCATATGCTTCAGAAACTACAATAACAATCTGTCAACTGTGTTGTATTCTCTTGATGGCAAAACAATTAATGAGGGTGAGAAGAAAGAAAAAAATGGAATTTGCAGGCAATTAATTTTTAAGGTTCAGGTGAAAGCTAATTATCATTAACACTTGGCATAAAAGATTTTCACATGTATTCCATAATAAGATATTGAAAAACCTTAAAATAGGTGAAAAATACTCCCGTTTTCTTTCCAAGTAATGAGGTACTAGTAGAGTATGTATGTCCTTGGCCTTACTAATAATAATCCTTGCTAAGTATGTTTTCTTTCAGATTGCACTGTTTAATTATGATATGAAATAAAGGCCTACGAAATTAAACATCCATTCTGTAAGAATATAAATATACTAGAAATATTACGGGATTTTAAAAAATCTAAAACTTGTGCTCTAATGATCCTAAGGCTGTTACTTACCTTTTTAAGGTACTGTATCATATATAATGTGTTAGATTCGAGCCTTAAAAATCTCTCTAGGATATGTAACATTGGAATATCTTAATTTACTATAAATTTGTGGATTGTTCCAATGAAGTGCATAATATTTTGATATTCTATTTGATATAAATTTGATTCAATCCCCCAAAATTGACATGTATTCAAATTGGATCAAAACTACAGAGGAAATCTGAGGGGGCTCCAAAAATGACAAAAACGCAACATACTGAGTTTGGAGGGATGGGCAGGGAAACTTCGGCCCCTCTGCGTTTCTCTGCTGACTTTCTTAAATCTCTCTATGAAAAGGAGGTAGTGAGGCGCCTGGGTAGCTCAGTGGGTTAAGCCTTTGCCTTCAGCCCAGGTCATGTCCTGGGATTGAGTCCTGCATTGGGCTCTTGGCTCGACAGGGAGCCTGCTTCCTCCTCTCTCTCTCTTTCTCTCTCTCTGCCTGCCTCTCTGCCTACTTGTGATCTCTCTCTGTTAAATAAATAAATAAAATCTTAAAAAAAAAAAAAAAAAGAAAAGAAAGAAAGAAAAGGAGGTAGAAATAAGGACTGATAGGATCTCGTAATTTTGGTTAGACCATAGTTTGAGGATAATTGTGAGGTTCTCATTTCTCTCCCTGTTTCTCCTTCTGTATATGTAGTTGATGTGAGAATGAACTTGTAAGACTTAACCACATTGATTCAGTGTCTACTGTTTGGCAACAGTCCCCTGATTCATTTTTCACATCCATCTACTTCTCTGTCCCAGTATGTCCTATATATGCACATTGCATCATTTTCTTAGGTTTGAGAGCTGGTTGTACAATCCAGTTGGGAGCTTGGTGCAGAGGTAGCATTGAGGGCCTATATGGGGACAGAACATAAATATTCATTTATCACAGGACTCTTGTATTTGGCTGCCTTTAAAACTTGAGGAGAATATGATTATTTTGGTAAAACTGTTAAAATACTATGATATATCATTGATATACCATCTTTACTTCTTAAAATTCCCATTTATTTAAATGAGAGAACACAGAAAATAAGAGTCCCATAAATAGGTCTCTGCTACATTGCATTGTTTGTGTGTGTTGGATTGAGTTATATAAGATATGAGAGTGAATCATTTGATTATGTATCAATGGCTATATATCCAAGTTACAAGATTAAGCCAGAGTGGCAAGAATATCGGAACATCTAAACATGTCATGATTTTTCATTTTGAGCATATGTATAAATGTATGCCCTAGGATTACTAACCAGATCAATAATCAGTATATTTGACTTGGTATCTGACCTGATCACGTAATGATATTCTTTGAGTAGTTAATAATTATCACAGTTCAAATATCAGATTCAATAGCAAATATAATAATAGACATTAAGATAATGTATGATCTTTTCTTGGGTGTTTGAAAAAGACCACAAGGTCTGGTAGGACCTCAGAGCAATCACGAGGAAAATAATTTAACCTGGTACTTGACAGTTGTAATAGTTTGTGTTAATTGAGTGTTCCTATGGAAAGTAGTTATCAAAGAATAAACTTAATAATATGCCTCTGATATTTTTAACTCTATTGATGGCATAACCTACTAAGAAGTAGGTTATGTCCATGTGTTTAAATTGAGGTCAAGTATAATACATATTTTACAGTAAACCATTGATTACCAAAGCAATAATAATTTATATTACTCAGTTTCATATTGATCAATACTAAGTCAAGTGGTTTGAAAAAAATTTATATAAGTAGTGCTCTATAAATATTCAGAAATGATGAGTCCAAGCAGAGACAATTCCTAGTAAATCCTTATTTGAAATAATTTTAGGAGAAAAAACATAATATTGTATACAGTTCAAGTAAATTAAACTGCACTAGCAATAATGATGCCTACGTTTATGTAGAACATTAATTTTAAAACTACATGTATGTGGATTTGTTGTTTAGCAAAGCTGACTTGTGTTATTTTACATAACCTTTTAATACCTGTGCAGACTTTGGGAATTCGGGATATGGGCTGTTGCTGTCATACCAGCCATGTTCAAGCATTTAGGGGCCACTGAATGGCTTGTAGTTCCCATGATGGAAAGTGTAGGTGTAGAACCTTCGATAATCACTAAAAGATCTACTATACAGCACTGCTTTAGAGCACTTCCAATTTCTCTTTTTCAGTGAAAATTTTCTAGACATTTGCACCAATCTGTCTCGGTTTTCCTGGGGCCTCCCCTCTGGGTTCAGCACTTCTAGTCCTTTCCACTGGTGCTAACCTGAGGTGGATTTGAGTACTACTCATAATTCAGAACTCATTCTTCTTGAAGTACTACAATGTATGAATAACCCTCTTCATTTCTTGGGAATCTGCCACAGATTTTAGTACATTAGAGAGTACTCTTTGCCCAAGATATTTAACTAGTTATGTCAGCATAAATAATGGTGTCATTAAGCACACATTTCTCAATCTTAGAGTTTTTTGCAGTGCATTTAAAAAAAAAATCGTTTCATTTTTGTTTTTGTGTTTTTCTTTTTTAGGTGTTTAATGTATTATGTAGTCTTAATGGAATTATTGACTAGTGCAATTGATAGGCCATATTCCTGGTTTAATACATGGAGTTATGGAATTTTGTTAAACTTTGTTTTACAAAAAATGCAAAAGAGGTTTAGCAGCTGTGTGTGGAGAAAAGGTCTGATCTGAAGGCTCATAGCTGGGTCATTCCTGCATCTCTGAAGTTTGGGTTTATGAATTAGGCTACAAATACTTTTAAAACATTTGTACATTTATTTGACAATATATTTGGAATCAAAATAATACTAATTATTGGGTGAACATCAATGCTCTGTAAAGATTCCTTGCTCCCTGAGTGTGTATGTATGTCTGTATTTGTGTATTGTGTATTGTATTGCCAAAAGAATGGAATGTTTCCTTAATTGGAAACAATGTAAAAAACGGATTTTTCATCATTTGTGTAGGTTCAGGTGTCTGTCATGACAGCCAAGATACTAAAGACTTTCAGCACCACAAGGACACCTCATGTTGCTATATTTATTTTATTGTGTCTAACAGCATCTATAGTGTTTAATAGGAAATAGATCAATGTATCATCTATGAAGCTCAGTTTTGTATATGGGAGATATTAGAGGGTAATGCTGATAATATGTTTAGCAACATGAGTATTCATGATTCATATTTGAATTTCAAGGTATACATGTCTTCATTGTTGGAAATAGGCCAGGTGTGGTTTTCATGTAATGTATCTTAGTATCAAAGCAGTGTCAACCAATAATGGTGATTAAATCTCTTAACTTATAATAAAATAAAGAACATGAGATAAAGATCATAGTTAGCCCAAGAGAATTCTGAGGAACACTGGTAAATAGCATTTTTTCTAAAGAAAAGTGGAAAAAAAAAAAGTGGAAATCGAATTATATGCTGTGTACTTAAAACTAAAAAAAAAAAAAATGTGCAAGTTTTCCAAGTCATACTTTTAAAGATATTATTGGAGACTTCTCAGTAATCTACAACAATGCAGTAACTTGCACTTAGGAAATAGTGAATGTTAGAAACTGTTATCCTAGAATGATAAATTCTTATAAATTATTATTATAAAATAGAAATTTTCAGGGTGATTTTTCTTTTACTATCCTGTAACTCTTGGGAAATTTGCAGAATTCAGTGCTCCTTTGATGCCCTTGAAATTAAGGATGTTATGTTATAAGGAAAACAGTGTAAAAAGACAAAACAATGCTACTCCTTTACATGCTGTCAAATCCCTCATACTATTAGGGAGAATTTAGTAGATTCCTGAGACCCCTGATAGGCACCTAGAGAAGGATAAACCTTACAGTAATTGAAATGAAAACCACTGATTCTAGAGGAGGACAGGCAGGAAGGGAGACAGAGGCTGATGCCTCACTGGGTTCAGGGACTGTGCTCTGCCTCTGTATCCATCCTGAGCATTTCATTCCCTCCAGGGAAGTTACTGCCTCCTCCCACACAGCTCTGGCTTCCAGAGGTGCATCCTTCACAGGCACATCCTCTTGAGCAGCCGTTTTCCCACATTACCAGTAATGCTCTCATTCCCTTTAGCTACACCATGAGATGAAGTATTTTACACACAGGTCAAAACTCCACTTAGCATACATTTTAGGACTTCTATTTATAAATTGAAAATTAGAAGTCTGATGTAACAAATAAGTGGAGTGATTTAGAGAAAAGTTGTGAAGTTTTAGACCATGAGTTCTAGCTGATCTGCCATTTCCTTCATATAACAGCGTAAACTCTATTAATCTTAAGGGAGGTTTGGGAGACTGTTTAAAATAGAAGAATATATTACTGAGCATTTTGAAGAAATAATATAGCAATGTAGCTTACAAATAATCAAATACAGTATTATTATTAAATAGTTTATCATGCATATCTATATATAGTATATTGTTTAAACCATAATATATATATCTGCATAGTCTAGATGCATATATCTATATGAAGTGTATATATTATATAGATATATAATAAATAACACATATTACACACAGTTGTAAAAAACAAAATAAAATGCTGTATGTGTAACATACATATTTATCTCTATATAGAGCCATATCTATCTAGGCCATATGGATACACATATAGTAGTCTTATAATCCTTATCAATGGTGACCATCCCAAATACCCATTAACAAGAAATACTAGCCAGCAATGCAAATGAAAGGTGTACTGATACAGAAAGCAGCATCATTGAATCTGAACAACAATGTGTTGCAATAAAGGCAGGCATAGATTATATTGTCTGTGATCACATTTTTAAAGAATTCAAGATCCTGGGAAACCATTGTGTGATGGTAGACCATCTAGTGGATACCACAGTGTGAGAAGGGTTGACTGTAGAAGCAGGGCAAGACTTCATAAAGTCCTGGCTCATGTTTTCCCTCAGGCTGTATTTTAGGTGTGTTTATCACAGTTGTCAAGACCTATCATTTTATTGTTGGTAAGTAATTTAATGATTGACTAGGTGTAGCTACCTAGATAGCTAGGTCAACTGATTAATACAGGGATTCAGCAGGAATTCCAGGTAAAGGCATTTTCCTTTAGCATCATCATCAGATCTCACTAACTTAGTGTAAAATAAAATAAGAAACAAAGAGATTTATTGCACAATACTATTTTTAACTTAAAAAAGACTCAGCTGCTATGTATTTTCCATTATATATTGAACACACATGTCTAGAACCCTCAGTAAATGTCTTGTAGAGGTCATGAGGAATAGAGGAGGTAAATAAATAAATGAAAACAAATTCAATAGGATGAAAGGAGGACATTATAGGTTCTCTGACCTATAATGTTAGTGTTCATGAAAAAGAAGAACAGTATTGACTTCAATATGCAGACAAATAAATATATGTGTTTGTTAAATTAATGAAAAGAAGATAAAAAATTTAATAGAAAAAATTAGCCAAGTAGAAAATTCATAAAAGGAAAGTATAAATGGCCAATATAACCTTAAGAATGTTTCCTTTTTTAGTAATTATCAGGCATATATAATTTAAGATAACATTATAAAAGAAAAATACAACACTTTTTCTTCTCATTATAAGAACAATAAAAATTCATAATACTTGATATTGGAATCTATGAAAAAGCAATTATTTCTTAATGGTGTTGAGTTCTATATTGACACAGGGTTTTTTGTTGGGGGATTAATTTAGCAATATCTGTTAGTCTTGAAATGCATTCGCCTTTTCCACATTTGAGAAAAGCACAGAGTTACTTACTCTAAAGCCTTCAATAAGTGGCTTAAATTTTTCTCACACAAGGAAACTGTCAGAAAGTAGGCCCCACCCACCGTCTTCTCCAGGAGCCTAGTTTTTTCCATTTCTCTTCTTGACATCATTGGACATCGCTGCCTTGCATCACTCCTCTGTTGTATCCACTTGAAACCACACAGACCCCAGGGTATCACTACTATTGTGTAGCCAGACCTTCAGGGAGAGAGGCCAGAGAACAAAGGTTTTTTGCAGTTTTTAAGTAAATGGACTATTGTTCAGCTTTACTGAAGATTTGAGAGAAAACACAGAGTTGCCCTGTATACGCTGCTCCTCCCACACACATGTATTGCCTCAGTGTAGTGCATTCGTTGTGATGTGAGCACCAGCATCAGTGCATTGTCATTAACTAGGTCACATTCTTGGTGTTGTACACTTCTGTGCAATTCATAACACTGTATTTCCACCACTTCCCCTCCTACACAATAGGTTCAATATTTAAAAAGTACCTGTGCTCCACCTGTTAAGTCCTCTTTCACCCCTGTCACTTTTTTTTCTTTTCCTCCAAAGGGTTTATTGAGACAAGTTTCACATGCAAGTCCAGGGCAGAGGGGTTGGGGGCTTACAAACAGGAACCTGGAAGGAGGCCTGAGGGCTCAAGGTGGAACTCAAAAAAGAGCATGAAATAAATAGAGGAAGACAGAAGAGGAGACACAGATTATCACACAGTGATAAGGACGTGGGGTCGGGGGTGAGGTTCCATAAACATACCATTTATTTATACAGATATACAGGGAGTTGTGGGGGAACCAGGGGGCCCACTCTGGCCTCCATGCCTGTCCTCTGGCAGTAAGAAATCTTTTTACTAACTTTGTAGTTTTGCATTATTCAAAATACCTACCTCGACATACATCATAACTAGCTTGGGAAGAAAGACATTTTCATTTTTTTAAACACATTTCCATTTTTACTTGAAATACTATTTTTTTAAATAACAGGGTTAACTTAATTATCTCATTTTATGGCATAAAATAGTGCCCCCCCCCGCCCCGTGATTATAGAAATGCCTTTTGGCATATTGTTCAGAAGGCAGGCTCTCACGAGGATATGCTGCATTGGTGTAAAGCCTGATTCTGTCACCTACAACTTTAAGAATTCTGAATATCACCCTGTTTCTGAAGATTATAATAGTATCGACTGCATAGTCTCGTTACAGGAAATTAAAGAGAAGTGTGTGCACAGATCACTTACCTTAGCATCTAGAACACTTGCTGTTTATTGCTCGGTGGTTGTTAACTCTTATTTCACTTATTATAACATGAGAGATTTCAGTTAGACATAAAAAGTATAGGTTCTTTTACTTGTCTTGATGGACAGGAGAATGGATGACTAAAGACTTGGAAAATTTTATTTTCTGTGATGTCTCATAAAATCCCAAAACAGTATTTGCTCAGGGCAGATTAGGTATGTTCTTTTTCTTTAACTAAGCCTTCATATTCTGAAATAAGTTGTTATAATTCAGAGAAAAATGGATCCGTTTCTAAACTGAAGGCTCTTCTTTCCTTCTGAAGAATCACACTTAATACTTCATGAAATATTAGAAATATCAAACCTTCTCAGGCTGTGAAATTACCCATAAGGCAAGAAAAATAATGAACATTAGGACAAATAGAATTAAATCTAATCTAATGCATGCTTTACTAAAAAAGCAAGCTTTGAACTGAATTTCCTGAATTGGTCAAGGCTGGAAGTCTGTTAGAAACACTAGAGAGGTAACACAAATGAAGTCCAGGCTTGGCCCAGCCGGGGCAGCTCCATCCAGACCTCTTGGCTCTCATGCATCCCAAGAACTACTTTCTCCCCACGATTTCTGCAGCTGCACAGGGGCAGCCTGAGTGCCAGTGTTGTATGGAGACTTTGCTTGTGTCATATATATGTGTGTATATTCATGCTTTCTTTGTAGATAGAGCACATCCCTATTAGGAATCTACCTAAACATTGGTTTGCAGTGTTGAATGCAGTCTTGAATATGTGCGACATGTGGGAAAGGGAATGGAATTTCATTCCCTACTTTTTTTTTTTTTTTAATTTTTTATTTTTTATAAACATATATTTTTATCCCCAGGGGTACAGGTCTGTGAATCACAAGGTTTACACACTTCACAGCACTCACCAAAGCACATACCCTCCCCAATGTCCATAATCCCACCCCCTTCTCCCAAACCCCCTCCCCCCATCAACCCTCAGTTTGTTTTGTGAGATTAAGAGTCACTTATGGTTTGTCTCCCTCCCAATCCCATCTTGTTTCATTTATTCTTCTCCTACCCACTTAAGCCCCCATGTTGCATCACCACTTCCTCATATCAGGGAGATCATATGATAGTTGTCTTTCTCTGCTTGACTTATTTCACTAAGCATGATACACTCTAGTTCCATCCGTGTTGTTGCAAATGGGAAGTTACTTCTCTCGTCTTTGAAAAATAAATTTGGTGATCTATTTTTTAAAGAATCTTTTGATATTGTACATTTTCCTTAAAGTGAATAAATGAAAAATAAAAACAAACTTCAATGTAAGAAAACTTTCTGATGTAAGATTTACTGACTACATGACCTGGATGGAGTTTTGGCCACCTGCTAATAGCTAAGCCTACCTGTGCCATGTGAACATTAACCATATCAAGTATCAAAGAGCAACTCCATTAAGTTTTAAAAAGAATGACAGTGTTGATTTTAAGTACTCACTTCATAAAGCAATAACTCTCAAAGCCTTTTTTACTCCTTGCTAATTAATTTACAATTTATTTTCTACATTTAATTAAGTGCCATATCATATCTTAAAGCTTCCATAAACAAAGCAGTGGAAACACCAAAGAGAAAGAACACAAGTCTAAAATGGCTCCCCAAAATATTTTTAAATGTGTATTATAGGATGGAAATGTGTAAATCATGAAATGATTGATAGAGAAGAAAATGAGACTACAAACAGCAACATTTTGGCAACAGGTAATTTATAAGAAATACCTGATGATGTTATTTGAACAGAGAAAGGCTGCTGTGCTGGAGTGAAGAATAGCAGTGTGCCATACTGGTCCCCGAGGCAGCAGAAAGAATGGACATGCAGCTGAAAGCTGGTATGCAAGCATCCATTTACATTGAGAAATAAAATGTATCATCCCTCATTTGTTCTGTGGGAATCTAGAGCAGAGGGGAAGAGTCTCCAAATGAGACAAAAACATTATAGGAAAGGAAACTACAAAAAAAAAAAAAATCCTTCATGAAAAAGTATTTTTAAAATATCAGCAAAATGTATATAGCCATGTATAAAAAGCACAATACACTAAGGCCATGTTGGGATATTCTTAAGAATGGAGATTGTTTCAAAATTCAAATTCAATTCATAATAACAACAAGATAATATATGGCAAGAGGTGCCTGGGTGGCTCAGGGGGTTAAGCCTCTGCCTTCGGCTCAAGTCATGATCCCAGGATCCTGGGATCGAGCCCCGCATCGGGCTCTCTGCTCAGTGGGGAGCCTGCTTCCTCCTCTCTCTCTGCCTTGCCTCTCTGCCTACTTGTGATCTCTCTGTCCAATAAATAAATAAAATCTTTAAAAAAAAAGATAATATATGGCAAGTTTACAGCCAACACACTTAGTGGTAAAAAACTGAAAGCCTTTCCTTTAAGATCAGAAATAAGAAAAGGATGCCCACTCATGCCACTTCTATTCAACCTAGTACAATAGAGCAATAAGAAAAGGAAATTAAAGAATTTAAATCAGAAAAGAAGTAGTAAAATTATCTCTCTAGATGACACAGTTCTATAAGTAGAAAATCCTAAGGACTTCACAAACATCTTAAAACCAATAAACGAAATCATTCAAGTTGTGATATACAAAATCAACATACAAAAATTAGTTGTATTTCTGTACACTAACAACAAACCATCTGAAAGGGAAATTACAGAGATGATCCCATTTAGAATAGCATCAGAAAGAATAAAATAGGAACAAACTTAACCAAGAGGTAGAAGACTTGTACAGTGAAAACACTGATGGAAGATATTAAGGAGATATAAATGAAAGAAAAGCATTTTTTTGTTCATGGACTAGAAGACTTAATACTGTTAAACTGACCACATGACCCATGACAACCTACAGATTCGATGCCAGTCCCATCAAGAGCCCAGTGGCTTTTTATTTTTAATAACAATAGAAAAAACTGTCCTAAAGTTGATACAGAACCACAAAAGATCCAGAATTGTCAAAGAAATCTTGAACACGATGAACAAAGATGGAGGTATCACACTTGATTTCAGATTATATTAGAAAAGTACAGTCATGAAAAGAGTACAGTATTGACATGAATGCAGTCGTATCGATGTGTAGGAACTGAATAGAGAGCCCAGAAATAAAGCTCACATAGAGTCAGCTGATCTTTGGTGGTGGTGTTGAGACCACACAGTGGGAGAAGGATAGCGTTCTCAACAAACAGTAGTATGGAGAAAATCTGATACCCACATGCAGAACAGTGAAATTGGACCCATACCTTCTACCACATGCAAAAACCAGGTAGTGGATTAAAGACTTTCTGTAAAACTCACAGGAGAAGGGTTTTTCATCCTGTCTTGGCCATGATTTCTTGGATGTGACACCAAACGCACAAGCAGCTAAAGCAAAAAAGTCCACAAGAGAGACACCCTGAAAATCTGCTTGTTTTCTTTAGTACTTACCTGGCAAGTGTTTCTGTGTCCTTATGTTCTCCAGCATCCTCTGTCATCTGCATTCACATGTACATCCTATATGTTACTTGGGTTTGCTGACTCCCCGACCCAAGCGGAGGAATGAGTTTTGTTTTGTTTTTGTTTTTTGTTCTGTTTTGTTTTTTAAGATTTATTTTTATTTGTTTGAGAGAAAGAGTGGAAGCAAGGGGCAGAGGGAGAGGGAGCATCTCCAGCAGACTCCGTGCTGAGCATGAACCTGATGTGGGGCTTGATTCCACGACCCCGACATCATGACCTGAGCTGAAATTAAGAGTTGGACACTTAACTGACTGATCCGCCCAGGTGCCCCTAGAAAAGTGAATTTTGAAGAGTAATCAAAAGCTATAATATGAAAATTAGCATCAACGACATCAAGTACAAATAAAGGTGACTGAAAACGCTAAGCCACACTTATGACCTTTGACCTATTTTGGTAAATGCTGTTTAGCTTTTTACACAACCAGTATCTGCTAAGGAAAGTTTGATGTAAGAAATTAAAGTATTTTCTAGTAAGACCCATTCTTTTGGTGAAAAGGTTACCACATTTCAAAAAAATGCATTTAAAGATTTTGTTTCAAATTGGTTTTCATCCAAAGACATGTTTTTATCAGACTAAATAACTGAGTTTTTATAGATTGCAGTTGGTGTGGCTTCAAGAGAAGTCTGCCCACAGGACACCTGGTGAGCAGGGGAGGCTAATTGTGCCCCCAGGCTGGGGGCCGGACGGACGGAGTGCCCACAGGGACAAGAAAGTGCCTCTTGTTTTAGATAAACTCCATGCCAACACAAGTCCTGGTTTCCATCATTGCATTTACCAGCACAGATGACGTGTTTGAAGAGAATACATGTAGGAATGTGTCTGATGGCACTCAGAAGCCTCGTGTCCGCCGGGGTGTATGTACCCAGTGTACCCGTGGCCAACACTGAGCTTAAACATCAGGGTAAAAAGTCCTCTTTTGGACTAGGGTTTTCCCGAATGTACCTTTCTGTGTCTCTGTGTGTGTCTCATGGTATTTCTTCCTCTTTATGATGGTTATGCTTTTCTCCCTCACCGTCCCTCTCCCTCTTTCTCCCTCTCAGTTGTTGATGTCTTTGTATTGTAGCCCATAAAAGAGATACCTAAAAATAAACAAATTACTGGAGACCTGGGGTGGCTGGGTGGCACCTTGGGCTAAGCGAGTGGATGACTCTTGATTTTGGCTCGGATTGTGATCTCAGGGTCTTGAGATCAAGCCCTCGTGGGGCTCTGCGCTTAGTGTGGTGTCTGCTTGAGATTCTCCTCCTCTGCCTCTACCTCTCCCCTGCCCTGCACAGGCTCACTTTCTGTCTCTCTATCTCTCCTTCAGATAAATAAACCCTTGACAAAAACTTAATGGAGACCCAACAGAATGAAAAACACTGAAACTCCCACTGAGTTTCTTGAAGGTTTATATATTTTTTTCTTTCCCAATAACTGTGTGTGCTTCAGAAATGGTTTGAGCAGTGTCACCATAGGAAGGGATTCAGTTTGAGTTTCCTGTGGGATTTGCCCACCTGACTGACACTCAGCCAGCATCTCTCTGTCGGGGGAGGTCCAGCCCCTCAGACAGTTCCTGCTCACTCATTATTTGACTTTGTATATTTGTGGTATTTCCAGTGTCTGGGTGCTGGCATCTGTGGATGACCTCTGATAACGGAGAAATGCCAGAATATGGTGCAATTTCTCTAATTGAAGGAGAGACAAAGTGGGGGGAGATATTCTTCATAATTACTAGAAAATTGACTATTTCTTATACACCATTTTCTTTAGTTCCTGAATACTTTATACAGATAGAACACATTTTCAGGTCATGCATTTTTCTCAGCTAACACAGCACGGACACACAGAAACCCACACACACAGACACACATATGATCAAACTGAGCAAGGTGAAAAGAACCAGGGGAAAAAAATGCTGCTGTATGAAGACACCAGACCAAGTGCTTCCTTCCAGTCACGTTCTTTGATGATGGGATTTAACTGCGTAAAAATACAATATATTTAAAATCAAACAAATGCTTTAGTTTTAAGGCATTTGAAAAATTAGTGGTGGGATAAATCTTACACAAGCAAAATATCAAAATTTCTTTCTTTGAAATGAATATTTAAAGAGAACCCCACTACATTCATCAGATATGCTGAGAATAGCAGACTTTTAAATATTTAGCAACGTACAGCCTTTTTCAGAATGATTTATTTTTGTATCCTCTTC
The DNA here is from genome assembly GCF_009829155.1 of Mustela erminea. NCBI lineage: Eukaryota > Metazoa > Chordata > Mammalia > Carnivora > Mustelidae > Mustela > Mustela erminea. Next base: position 23,781,934 of record NC_045627.1, on the reverse strand, counting down.
TTAGGAAAAAAGGCACATATCCACAGAACTTCACAGAATATATTTGTAGGCCCTCTGAAGCAAATTCATGGCTTAATGGTTTTCAGACTTCAGATTAAGAATCCTGACATTAGAGGTTATATATTCAAAATGATCACTTACTCTTTTAAAAACATGAAGCATCTCATGTCATTTTGCCTTCAGACACAGTGTACGAAATACAGACCTGAATATCCAGGTCGAATTTGCTTTTCTACAAGGAAAATAAAAGCTTTTTCTCTTCTTTTTTTTTTTAAGATTATTTTAAAAATTTAGATAATATTGGTTATGTTCTTATCCTTGTGGTCAGAAGAACAAGCTTTCTAATTTGCAGTATAGTTAACACAACTAAAACCAAAAATTAATGACAAGGGTAATATTACTATAAGAATTTCACATACTTATATCAGCACTGTATAATAGTGAGTAGGCAAGAAAGAAACTCACTGATTTTTCTTTTTCCAGTTACTTTATTTCATGTGACAAAAATCGATGGCCCATTTGTGCAATGTGAAAGAAACCTGTCTGCCACTATACCTACAACTTATTGGGGGGATCCCAAGTTTAGGTAGGACAGTGTCAAGCCCTCAGCAGGTGGTCTGGCACACTGAGGCATGGTCCCTGGACCCTGTGATGATCAGTGAGTTGTTGGGGACGCTTCAGAGCACAGGATGGAGGAGGTCTTAGGGACCTGGAACAGCATGGTCCCTGTGGGCATGATGTAGATGCTGACTAGGTTGTCCATCCCAGCACTTAGCTACTGTAAGATTTTATAGGCGAGATAAACACAACACCAGGCAAGGTAGGCTCAAGGCAATATTTATTAAAGGCGCCCTCGGCGAGGTTCCTCGACTCCAGAGAGGAGAGTCAGGGAAGTCGCACCGGGAGTGGGTTGGGGGAGTCTTTTATCTGGGTTAAGACAGGGCATAGGTTTACAGCCATATAAGGCAGGGTATTTGGTGATTGGAGGGTCGGGGGTGGGGGGGGAGTCCTGATGCTCCTGTTTCCTGCGCAGGTATCGGGTTACTTGTGGAGACATGACCTAGGCATATATCCTTATGGTGGGAGAGTCAAGGGTTAGGAAATGGGGTGGGGGGTGCTGGAAGATGGCAGCCTGGGGGTCATTTTTATTGTTCCTCCTGCATTCTCGGGACCACCGACCCAACACTTACTACTGGCAGAACGGGGATGGAGGAATGCAAGACCCAGGAGGGTGCCATCCTTACACCCCACCATGTGCTTCTGGCCCCCCTGTAGGTGGGCTGCCTCCACCTTTGGCCATGACCTCCTGGGCGCTTGATTCTGATATTTAACCAGAGTTCTTCAACACAGTTCCAGGACACTGAACATGGACTTACTGTGTCATTGCATATGCTAGTCTATCTACAGTGCATACAGGAAGTCAGATCTGTGAACATGTTTTCTTTTTCCTTCCTTTCTTCTTTCCTTCCTTCCTTCCTTAGAGAGAGAAAGCATGAGCAGGGAGGGAGAGGGAGAGAGAGAATCCCAAGGAGACTCCACACCTTGTGCAGAGCCCCATATGGGGCTTGATCTCAAGACCCTGAGATCATGACCTGAGTTGAAATCAAGAGTTTGTTGCTTAACTGACTGAGGCACCCAGATGCCCGTGAATACCTTTTCTTTAAACATTGCTATGTTAAGTGTTATCAGTCTTATCTTAATTTTAATATAAACTGTTGACCAAACTTCATAAAATTGGTCTTTTCAGCAGTTTTTTTGGAGATACTAAAAGTTAAATGTTACTGAGACCAGATTTTTTTTTTCTTGGAAAATAAAATTGATAAATCAGATTATCTGATTCATAATTATATTAAAGAAATTATGTATCATTTAAGAATACATTCTCTCAAAAATCATGAGCCCCAAAATCTGACATTACTGTGGCTAGAAAATAGTTACTTTTTGTCCTTCTGCTCTGTCAGCGCCATCAGCTTATCCGTCTTGTCCATCCTTGGAAGGGCATTGGTCCCTTGGGCTTGAGCCTTCATGCTCTGTCTGTGTGAACACCCATCCCTGCATGGGATCTAGATGCTTGGCCGTTGCTGACTATCTGGTTTCTGCAGCTACGTAGGGAAAGTGGGATCCTATTACTGTATTCTTACTGTCAATTAGCTATGTTAAGAAAGTCTGATGCTGGTTTTAAAATCAAACTATATTTCTCTGGTAAACATGTGCTTCTACTGGACACTCCCTGAAACGTGCCGACTTTGCTGTACCCTTAACACCAGCAGAGACTGGCCTCCTTCTTACTCTGCAGAGAGCCCTGTGACAAACTACTGGAGTTTCCCAAGACTCCTGATGCCAAGCCTCAACCTGCCTGTGCCTCTCTCTCTTTGTTCTTCTGCTCCCCTGAGGGAGTGCCCTGCATTCATAATACTAGTGTTTGCTTTTATATTTGTTTTCAGTTTCAACTCTCTTCTCTTAACATATGTAAATGTTTATATTCAAGTGGATCATTTCTAGGTGGTTGAAACCTGTAGACCCGCATTTTCTACTTCTTATTTGGAAAACTCAAAGCTATGGAAAGGTCAGAGAAAAATGCCATGAACACTCCTTACCTTTCACGCGTTATTGAATTGCTTAATGTTTTGCTAATTTAAAAAATCCTCCCTTTTTTAAACCATTTAACATGTTTGTCCTGTAGAGAAGGATATCTTCCAGTATCTCTCCAATACTCAGAAAATTTAACAGTGTTGCTGTACTATTTTTAAAAATTTCAGTGCATATTAAAGTTCATAATTATTCCACTAAAGTCCTAAGAGTTTTATTTTCCTGATTCAGAATTCAGATAAGAATCATGCAGAGAGGTCCTGGTCCAAGATGTCAAAGTAGGAGGCTCCTGAGCTCACCTCCTCCCTCGGATACAGCAAACCTTCATCTGCACGTGTAGCAGTGCCCTAGGAAGGAAATCCAGAAAGGAGCTGGATGACTTGTACATAGGCGCAAGTAGGAAAAGGCTGACTCATGCTCTGTCATGCTCCCTTCGCTTGGCATTGTGCAATACACTCAGGAGGGAACTCAGAGCTCCCTGCCTCTTCCTGAGGCACAGAGGGTTTGGACCTCCTATCTAAGGACCAAACTTTGAAGATTTCCATGGGAAAACATGCCCTTAAAGTACAGGGCTCTGAAAGCTAATAGGATTTGCAGCAATGAGACCTGCTAGACCATAGCGCAGAAGAATGTTCTGAACAGGCTCCCTAGAACTTGCTGTGGCTGTGCTTGAGGGCTCAGAGCAGGCTGCAGACAGAAGAGACCTGAAAGAGCCCTCTCGGTCTGCCTTCCAACAAAGCACACATCCCTAGCTGACTGTGCTTCTTCCTGGAGATGGGGAAGACAGTCAGACCCCCTCCCCGTGCTCCCTGTCTTATGCTAGGCTGCCCATATGTCCTTGGGTGGAGCTTGTGCATGTGTCCAGTAGCCCATCTTTGGGTCACTGCCTCTCAGAGAGGTACCCAGGATAGCCCGGCTCTATGGGCTCACGGAGCTCACATTCATGGGACCCATGGGACTGCAGCAAACAAATATCCATTGACCAGTGGATGACTCGCCAAGTGTATTACCATTGTAGGATTACCCTCCTGCATGTCCTTGTGGACAGTTGTAGTGTCCCTGGTCTGTTAGCCATGGGTCAGTGTACCTTAGTAAAACTGTGCATCAGTGTGGCAATGTAGCTTAGCTATGCAGTGATCCTTCCATAGGCTGCATAGGATTGAATGCTAAAGGAGTCTGTTAGACTTACAAATTGATTAGAAAGTAGAGCACTCATCTGTATTTTAAATCAACCAATTCTTTGTTTTTTATCTCTACTATGACCTTCTAATAGATGAATCATTCCCTTACTTGATCTTCTGATATCAGTTTCTTCATCCTTTTTAGAAAAATTTTGAGTAGTAAAATGTTAATCATAAGTTTTTAATTAATATGGTAGTTAGGATTTAGCAGGATTAATAAAAGTAAAAAATAATTGTAATATCCAGAATAGAAATGAACAAAAAGTAATGACATTGGTGAGTGCATTTAATATAATAACAGCTTATTATAGATTAATTACCATCTGGTTATATTCATTATATTAAGCTTAAAATAAATATATACATACCTAGTTAGTGTATATGCACCTAGCTATGAAAGTGAAGCATTCCTATAAGTATTATTGAGTACCAATGGATGAAAAACAATGATGGCCATGCAAGTTAAACTTTCATGTAAAGTCTATTAGAGACCATTAAATAGAAGAGCTTTGTGGCCATCTGAATACATCAGCATAAGTGAGTAAAACTGAAAATCCTCTCAGGGCTTCCTAAGGATGAGCACACACTGTGCTGTCAGAAGGATCGGGTGCCACAGAATTCACTATTCCCCAGCCTTAAAATTCTAGCAGAATTATTTTTTAAAGCCTTTATGGTATTTATGATATACAGAACTAAAGCAGAACAATAAATAAACCAGTAGAGGACATAAAATGAAATAATAAAAAAAATTACTTAGTTATTCCAAATGAAGTCAAGTCAAAAGAAGGTAAAGGATCAAAGTAAATGTAAGGCATATGGGAAACAGTCATTTAAGTGACAAATATAAGCCAACCGTATCATTAAGGTTATTAACGCTAATGGATTTATGCCTGCCAATTAAGGCAGAGGATTGAGGCAGAATAGTAATTCAAGATGGAAGTATGTTCCATAGCCATAGAAATAAAAACCCCTATCAAATACAAAAACACTGAGAGATTAGAAGTAAAAGGATGACTAAGCAAACCATGTAAGCGCTAAGCATGACAAAGCTGGAGCGGCTACATTAATATCAGACAAGGTAGAGTGCAGAGCAGGTTTTCTAGCGATAATAGAAGCATTTCAGAATAGTAGATCAATCCACAGAAGACACATAAAAATCACAAATGCTTTAAATTAAACAAAATCAGAGGATACTGAAAAGAGAAATATATAATCCCACAAATATATTTAACCCTCTTCTCTCTGTAACTGAAAAGTAGACAGAAGAGAAGTAAGCATATAAAAAAGTTGAGCAGCACCATTAACCAACTTGACTTAATTTGTATTTGTGAACCACTGCTCCAGACAAAAGTAGAACTCACATTTATTCTAGCTGTCAAGAAATACATAAAGATAAGAATTATAATGGACCAAATTATGTCTCCATTAATTTATTTTTTTTAATTTTTTTTAAAGGATTCTTTTTCTTTTTCTTTTTTTTTAAAGATTTTATTTATTTATCAGAGAGAGGGGGAGAGAGCGAACACAGGCAGACAGAATGGCAGGCAGAGGCAGAAGCAGGCTCCCTGCTGAGCAAGGAGCCCGATGTGGGACTCGATCCCAGGACGCTGGGATCATGACCTGAGCCGAAGGCAGCTACTTAACCAACTGAGCCACCCAGGCGTCCCTGTCTCCATTAATTTAAAGGATTGTACTTATACATACCATGTATCCTGACCACGACACACATAAATTAGAGATCAGTAAGAGAAAGATAACTGAAAAAAATCCCAAAATAAATAATGAAGACAAGAATAGGACCAGAAAATAAAACAGATTTATGATAAAGATGTCAAGTCAGTCTAATGGCAGTTCATCCAAAAGGTCAGTAAAATTGATAAACTCTTTCCAAGATATCCAGGGAGGAAGGAGAGAAGGCATAGGTTAACAATATCATGTGCAAAATAAGAACAATCACTCAAGATCCTGGAGAGATGAAAAGGATAAATGGAAGAATTATGAAAAACTTGATGCCAATAAAGCCCATAAATTAATGGAATGAACAAAATCCTTAAAAGATGCTTGTATACAAAATTGACAAATAAAAAAATCTGAATAGATTTATGATTGCATAAGGACATTTACTTTTTATTTTTGTTTATTTTTTAAAGATTTTATTTATTTGTCATGAGGCCTTTCATACATTTTGAATTTATTTTTGTGTATGGTGTAAGGAAGTGATCCAGTTTCATTCTTCAGCGTACTTCAGTCCTGTGTTCCCAACACCATTTTCCCCCCATATATTCATTTCTGCATTGTCAAAGATTAATTGACCATTTAGTTGTGAGTCCATCTCTGGATTTTCTATTCTGTTATACTGATCTGTTTGTCTCTTTTTTGTTTGTTTGTTTGGTTTCTTTTGTTTTGAATTATTTTTTCAGTGTTCCAAAATTCATTGATTGTGCACCACACCCAGTGCTCCATTCAATACATGCCCGCCATAATATTCACCACCAGGCTCACCCCACCCCCACCCCCAAAAACCGTCAGTTTGTCTCTCAGAGTCCACAGTCTCTCGTGGTTTTTCTCCCCATCCAATTTCCCCAAATTCACTTCTTCTCTCCATCTCCCCATGCCCTCCATGTTCTTCCTTATGCTCTACAAGTAAGTGAAACCATATGATAATTGACTCTGTCTGCTTGACTTATTTCACTCAGCATAATCTCTTCCAGTCCCGTCCATGTTGATATAAAAGTTTGGTATTCATCCTTTCTGATGGAGGCATAATACTCCATTGTATAGATGGGCCATATCTTCTTTATCTATTCGTCCATTGAATAGAATCTTGGTTCTTTCCAAGTTTGGTGACTGTGCCATTGCTGCTATAAATATTGGGGTACAGGTGGCCCTTCTTTTCACTACGTCTGTATCTTTGGAGTAAATACCCAGTAGTGAAATTGCAGGGTCATAGGGAAGCTCTATTTTTGATTTCTTAAGGAATCTCCACACTGTTTTCCAATGTGGCTGTACCAACTTGCATTCCCACCAACAGTGTAAGAGGGTTCCCCTTTCTCCACATCCTCTCCGGCACATGTTATTTATTGTCTTGTTGATTTTGGCCATTTGAACTGGTATAAATAGGTGATATCTCAATGTGGTTTTGATTTGAATCTCCCTGATGGCGAATGATGATGAACATTTTTTCATGTGGCTGTTTCTTTCAACATTTCCTTAGCAATGTGGTGTCTCTTCTGGTTCCATACAAATTTTAGGATTGTTTGGTCCAGCACCTTGAAAAATGCTGGTGAAATTTTGAACAGGATGGCATTGAAAGTATAGATGGCTCTAGGCAGTATAAACATTTTGACAATGTTTATTCTGATCAATGAGCATGGAGTGCTCTTCCATCTGTTTGTGTCTTCAGTTTCTTTCATGAGTGTTCTGTAGTTCTTTGAGTACAGATCCTTTACAGGACCTATCCATATGTTGTCTACAAGCGATGCATTTGGAACTTAAGGATACATCAAGACTGAAAGTAAAGGTATGGAGAAGCATCTTTCATGCCAGTGGGCCCCAAAAGAAAGCTGGGGTAGCAATTCTCATATCAGTTAAAGTAGATTTTAAAATAAAGACTGTAGTCAGAGATAAAGAAGGATACCACATCATTCTTTTTTTTTTTTAAAGATTTTATTTATTTATTTGACAGAGAGAGATCAGAAGCAGGCAGAGAGGCAGGCAGAGAGAGAGAGAAGGAAGCAGGCTCCCGGCTGAGCAGAGAGCCCGATGCGGGGCTTGATCCCAGGACCCTGCGATCATGACCTGAGCCAAAGGCAGCAGCTTAACCCACTGAGCCACCCAGGCGCCCCTACACTACATCATTCTTAAAGGATCTATCCACCAGTATGACCTAACAATCGTAAATATTTATGCCCCCAATACAGGAGCAGCCAACTACCTAAGACAACTGTTAATCAAGATAAAGAGTCATATTGATATGAATACATTAATAGTAGGGGATTTCAGCACTCCACTCTCAGTAATAGACCAATTATCCAAGCAGAAAATCAAAAAAGAAGCCAGAACACTGAATTACACATTGGACCAGTTGGACCTCATAGATATATACAGTACATTGCACCCTAAAACAACAGAATACTCATCTTACTCAAGCACACATGGAACTTTTTCCAGAATAGACCACATACTGCATCACAAATCAGGGCTCAACCGATATCAAAAGATTGAGATTGTTCCCTGCATATTCTCAGACCACATTGCTTTGAAACTGGAACTGAACAACAAGAAAAAGTTTGGAAGGAATTCAAACACTTGGAAGCTAAAGACCACCCTGCTGAAGAATGTTTGGATTAATCAGGAAATCAAAGAAGAACTTAAAGAATTCATGGAAACCAATGAGAATGAAGATACTTTGGTACAAAACCTATCAGATACGGCAAAGTTGGTCCTAAGGGGAAAATACATAGCCATTTAAGCCTCCCTCAAAAAATAAATAAATAAATAAAAGGGAAGAAAATTCCAGAATACATCAGCTCTTATGCCTTAAAGAACTGGAGAATCAACCACAAATTAAGCCAGCCACGCCCCACATAAGAAAGAGAATAATTAAGATTATAGCAGAGATCAATGAGATAGAAACTAGCATTACAGTGGAACACATCAACAAAACTAGAAGCTGATGTTTTGAAAGAATCAGTAAGATTGATAACTCATTGGCCAAACTAATCCAAAAGAAAAGAGAGAGGACCCAAATTAATAAAATTATGAATGAAAAGGGAGAGATCATGACTAACACTAAGGAAATAGAAACAATCATCAGAAATTATTATCAGCAGTTATACGCCAATAAGTTAAGCAACATAGATGAAATGAATGCATTCCTGGAAATCTATAAACTTCAAAAACTGAATCAGGAAGAAATTGACAACCTGAATAGACCAATATCTAGTAACGAGATTAAAGCAGTGGTCAAAAATGTCCCAAAAAACCAGGACCTCATGAATTCCCTGGGGAATTCTACCAAACATTCAAAGAAGAAATGATACCTATTCTCCTGAAGCTGTTTCAAAAGATAGAAACAGAAGGAAAACTTCCAGACTCTTTTTATGAAGCCAGCATTACCCTGATTCCCAAACCAGGCAAAGACCCCACCAAAAAGGAGAATTGCAGATCAATATTCCTAAGGAATACGGATGCCAAGATTCTCAACAAGATCCTAGCTAATAGGATCCAACAGTAATTAAAAAGATTATCCACCATGACCAGGTGGCATTTATCCCTGGGATGCAAGGGTAGTTCCACATTCACAAATCAATCAATGTGACAGAACAAATCAATAAGAGAAGAGAGAAGAACCACATAGTCCTCTCAATTGATGGAGAAAAAGCATTTGACAAGATACAGAATCTGTTCCTATTTGTTTTTGTCAGTACCATACTGTCTTAATAACTGCAGCTTTGTGTTATCACTTGAAGTCCAGAATTGTAATGCCTCCCACTTTGCTTTTCTTTTTCAAGACTGCTTTGTCTATTTGGGCTTTTTTGGTTCCATGCAACTTTTAAGATTGCCTTTTCTAGTTCTGTGAAAGATGCTGTTGGTATTTTGATAGGGATTGAATTAAATATGTAGTTTGCCTTAGGTGGCATAGACATTTTGACAGTATTTGTTCTTTCAACCAATGAGCATGGAATATGTTTGTTTCTTTGTGTTATCTCAGTTTTTTTTCATCAGTGTTTTATAGTTTTCATACTACATAGTTCTTTCACTTCTTTAGTTAGACTTATTCCTAGTTATTTTATTATTTTTGGTGCAATTATAACTGCACTAAATTTATTTTTCTTAATTTTTTAATTTATCTTTCTACTGCTTAATTACTGGTATATAAAAATCCATAGATTTCTGTAGATTGCTTTTGAATCCTGTAACTTACTGAATTTATTTATCAGTTGTAGCAGTTTGTTGGTGGAGTCTTTTGCGTTTACTATATAGAGTATCATGTCATCTGCAAATAGTGGAAATTTTACTTCTTTCTTGCCAATTAGCATGCCTTTTATTATTATTATTTTTTCTTTTTGCTGTATGTTGGCTTTGGTAAGGTCTTCCAGTACTGTGTTGAATAAAAGAAGTGGGAATTGACATCCTTGTCTTTTTCCTAACCTTAAGGTAAAAATCTCTGTTTTCCCCCAATAAGGATGATGTTAGCTGTAGTTTTTCCATATACGGTCTTTATTATGTTGAGATATATTCTCTCTAAACCTACTTTGTTGAGGGTTTTTATCATGAGTGGATGCTGTATTTTGTCAAATGGTTTTTCTGCATCTATTGAAATGATCAAATGGTTTTTATCCTTTCTCTTATTGATGTGATATATCACATTGATTGATTTACAAATATTGAACCACCCTTGCAACTCAGGAATAAATCCCACTTGACTGTGGTAAATGACTTTTTTAATGTATTATTGGATTCATTTTGCTAGTATTTCATTGAGGATTTTTGCATCTATCTTCATCAGGGATATTGACCTTTAGTTCTCTTTTTAAATGGTGTCTTTATGAGGGTAACACCAGATAGAGTGAATTTAGAAGTTTTCCTTCTATTTCCATTTTTTTGGAATACCTTAACAAGATTATGTATTAAGTTTTCTTTAAGAGTTTGGCAGAATTCACTTGTGAGGCCATTTGATCCTGGGCTTATTCCTTATCTCTGTATTAAAGGTTTCACTCATGTGTTCTACACATTTCTGAAGTCCAGTGAGTATGATCATTATCTTAAACTGTTTATCAGTTATGTTAACTTATATCCATTTCACTTAGATCTTTGTGTTCTCATTTTGTTTAAGTCTCTGTGCCTGTTTCTGTGTGTGTATGGAAAGTCAGCTATGCCTCTTATTTTTGAGGGTAATGGCCTTATGAAGAAGAGGTCCTACAGTGTCCTGCAGGCAGAGTCCCCTATTCCCCAGGACCTGGCATTTTCAGGAGTATCTCTAGTATGTGTTGTATGTTCTTTGTTTTCTCCTTGCTACTTTATCCCTCAGGCCGTTCTTTTGCAGAGGCTTTCTTTGCCTGTTGTGGGCAATATTTGGTCCCTGGTCTGAATGTGGTGCATTTTAACTAGGTGTATTCTGTTCTGCTTGTGAAATGAGACCTGTCACCACCACCACCACCAGAACCAAGGCTCTGGAAAACTCCCATGTCAGGAAAGGCACTATGCATAGGTGTTTGGCCCAATCTCCTGTGGGAAGGGGGCTGCTATGCTGGGATTGAGGGAGGTGTGACTGGGAGAGGCAGTTCTACTTGAGTGTGGTGTGGGGTTGATATAAGCAAGTGAGTATTGGCTCTGCACTTAATTCCATAGGTAGCTCTGTATTTATGCTGGGAGGTGGGGGAGGAAAGGGCACTTGCCAATTCCTTTGTTCCTGAAGGGTTCCTGTGAATGCTGCCTCTCTGAAACATAACCAACCTCCCCACGTGGGCCCTAGGTGCTCTTCAAATCACTGTTTCCTCACTGTTTGTCCACATGTTGTTTGTCATGCCTTTTCTCCAAGAGCAGCACAATGTCCTCTGAACTTACCCAGAATCAAGCATGCCGACTTTTGAAATTCCAGGCATGAAGCCCTGGTGGTTGCTAGGACTTATAAAATTCAGCCCCTCTCACTTTCCAAGCCGGTGACTTTGGGGAAACTTATTCATCCTTATTCACCCCTCTCTGTGCTCCTCTCTCTCTTGCCTTTTTTTCTATGACCACAGCTCCCTCCCTTTTGCTACAGCCAGGACCTCTCCCTCCCCAAGCCAGTCTCTGCACTTCCTGTTTCCTTTCATATGGCCTCTTCTTTCTTTCAGTTGAGGAGTTTGTTCTGCTGGTTTCCGGCTTGATTTGGAGGATATTTAGGATGGTTTGATAGGTATCTAGTTGTGTTCATGGGACAAGCCAAGCCTAGGGTCCTCCTACTCCCAACCATCTTCTAGTGTAATCTAACTTAATTTTAATTAAAAATCACTCTCTCCATGAAAACTTCAAGCCCAGAAATCTTTATTGGTGTATTCTATCTAACATTTTAGAAAGGATTAATATCAATTAAATACAATGTCTTTTGAATAATACAGAAGAGAGGAACTCTTTGCAGGAGATATCTGCAAAAATATATATAAATATATTTTCAAAGGGTAGTTTAAAATAAAAAACAGGCTATATAAAATTATAAAAAGGGCAAATATAAAGGAAAATGTATTAAGGAAACTGAATGATTTCATCATATGGTTAACCTTTAAATCTGAATTCGATATTCCAAGGAAGTAAATGGAAAAATAAATTTTACCTATTTCTTCAGAAACTGGAGATATAAATACTGGGGGAGAAAGATAATTTCTTAATGTTTTTTCTTTAGCTCATTAGGATATTAAAAACCATTTAGTTTTTACCTTGATAAGATCTTACTCTAGTGGTATCCTGAGAATATTCAGTCCTACTTGGATGGGTAGAGGAAAAAGGGCTCTCCATTCAAATACACCTGGACATGCTGAGTTGTACTAAATTAAAGGAGTTTCTTCATTTGACATTTCGGAGAGTCTTGAACACACTAACACTTGCCAAAAGTGTTCCAAAATTAAAATATACTTCACTGCATTTCACAAACTTACTTAACCTTGATTCACTGTTCTCACGAATATATTATGGGTCTATGCGTTGGCAAGGAAAACTTTGCATTATATTGCCAAAGAATGAGAGAAGACTCATTGACAGATGTGAGAACTTGGAAGGCTGCATTGGGTTACATTATTAAATGGAATATCACCTAGCCTGAAACTTGTACAATCAAAATTATACCTGGCCCAATGGAATTGAGAGTTAGCAACAATAGAAATGAAAATTCTGATATTTATAATCATGAGTCAGTGACAACTGACAACAGGGTAGATCCCCAGTCCCTGCAAAAAGTGAGATCAACACTTCAACATCACTTTGAAGTCATGATATCCTGAAAGATGTCTTCCAAAATGCTTTTCTTTCTCATCATGTGTCTATGCGTATACACATCTATGTCAACATGGTGAAGTCATTTATGAAAACAAATTTAGTAAAGCATTCAAGTGTTAAGTATAAACCGTGCATCAAAATGTGATTCCTTATCATCAGTTAATTTATAATCTGGAAAATAAAGTATATACACAAAATATATAAAAAATGAGACAGTATATGATTTGCAGCATAGAAACTGACAGGACTAACGAAAACGAGACTAGCAGAGCAGGCGTTCACCCGGGAAACACGTGTGAATTAGCTTTCCTTTCACAAAGAAATATGCTCTCTTCCATGTTTTAATCACCTTTGTTGTGATATAATAAATGTATTTCTTAACTCTGTAGAAAATGTAGAAAACAGAGGGTATTTTCAGTGGTAAAGGGCATCTCACAGAGTAAAGAATGGTGGATATGACAAACCAGCAAGTGCTGCCATGTGGAAGGCCAGTCCTGGGGCTGCCAGACATTCTAGCATTTTAGGAGAAACTGGAAATCAACATTGTGATATTAAAAAGATAACCTGCAGGACACCTGGGTGGCTCAAAAAAAAAAATAAATAACCTCCAAAAATTATTTTAACACTCGTGGGTAAGGTATACATCACAATATTCATGGTGGATAGAGTCTTGCATGTCACCTTCTTACTAGATGCACGCAAATTTAAAGTAAACCTACTCGGAGGAGAGGAAAATACTTTCCCTGCTGGTGGCTGTGCAGGATATATCACAGAGAAAATGAAGACTCAAGGCTTCTGACTGGAGCAAAGAGTGGCCTGGGTGTCTGTAAGGAAGTTTAAGAGAGAAAGACTGATGTGTGTTTGGAAGCACATGGCGTTTTGTGCCAAAAAAATAAAAATAACCAAAGTTACGGAAGCAGAAAAATAAAAATATGAAAATACTGTTTGTTAATGAGGTTGTATTTGGTTTAATACTGAGATAATATGAAGTGTCATAGCTGCTGCTACTGTTAACATCTTACGCTGAGCAGTCACCAGTGTGAGAGCAATGTACGCCCTAACCCATGTAATTGCTGCAGCGGTTCTGAAAGTTAGACAGAGACAGATCAGAGACAGTTAGGATGCTGATGTACTTGTATTCACATACAATAATGAGGTTTATTTGGGTGGTAACACTGGAAGTGCAGTTAAATAACTCTAAAATATTTCAGAAAAATTTTAAAAATACGTGATTTCTTCAACTTATATGCACACATCTCATTTGGTTTGCCAAAGCACTGTGGAAAGAATTCACAGTAAAATTAATAGAAACACCACAATGTTTGTTTTACAATGAAATCAGATACATCTGAAATCTATGTGCTGTTTTGACTTTTCACACCATTTATACGGGTGTGCAGAACATCATTTTCCCCTGTAAATTTTCTGTTTTCATGTGGGGAAAATGTCAATAAATTTTACGAGAGCACCTTATATTTAAGTTTCTGGATAAATTCTTTTATTCAGTGTGGTCTTCTCTGTATTGTTCTCCCTTCTGACACAGCCTCTAAGCTCTTGGGACAAAGAAGCTTGTGTAGCCTGTCTTGCACCATGCTGTGTGTCAACCACAGTGTCACTAAGCCACTCCCCACTGTCATGAGCTTTCCTCTTTGTCAGCTGGTTTTGGCTGATTGCATTAATGTCCCCAGTCAGTGTCTTCCTCCTCCTCACACCTTTGCCATGTCATGATATAGTCCCCTCTTATGGCAGACACTTTACCAGGACAGTGACAGCTAACTTTGAACAACTTGGAAATATATTTGCATGTCTCTTCCTCTTCCTTGGGCATTGCCACCAAAATAAAACTGTGCCTGCTCTGGAGAATGTGAGAGATGCATGCCTGAGAGCAAGCCCACTGGATCTGAGGTTCTCCTAGACTCACCTCATCAGTCTCTAGCCAGAGATTCAGCTTCACTACACACTGGTGAGCAGTGCTTCCAAGATCAGATAAAGCTGACAGGGCCCACATCACCCACAGACTGTGAGAAATAATAAACTTGGAGTTTCAGGCACTAAAGTCAGAGTGATTTGTTACACAGTGGTAGCTCATTAGTAGCTTCTACTGGAATGCATGTATCCCCACGTTATTCTCATCATATAGTCCACAGTGCATTTTGCTGTGGGGTTCCCTCAGTAGGACCGGGGATCTCTTTGACCCATTGATTTCATCCTCTCAAAAGTCCCCATGTCCTTCAAGGGAGCATGGTCAAATTTAGCTCTTTTCTAGTCATGCTCAGGCTGTCAGGAAATTCAGACTGTCTTGAGCCCACTCTGTTCTGCTGAGACATGCCCCCCTCTCTGTTCTGAGATCACCATAAGTCTCTTGGTCTAATCTGATTCCATTTACTTCAGACATGAGCCAAGAGGTTAGCATTCAGGAGCTTTTTAGGGACCCAAAGTAATCTATTCTCCTCACTCTTCCCCATTACCTTCTTCAGTATGCGCATAATGACAGTTGTTGGCAGTATAAAGTTTATGTTTCTGCCCTTATAAACCAAAGATCTATAAAGTTTGTATACCAAAGATTTATAAGGCTTGGTCTCATAACACATAAAACCTTTGGACTGTCCTTTCCAGAGTATTTTCAGTGACAATTATAGAATTTTTATACAGGAGGGCCAGAGGTAGCTAGTTAGGTAGAATATAACTAGAGCATACATTATTTATTGTAGTTCCTGTCTTTAAACTATTTTTTTTACATATCATCTTTACTTTTATTGAGGTGAAATTGGTATATAACATTAACATTGTATTAGTTTCAGGCATACAACATAATAATTAGATATTTGTATACACTACAAAATGATCACCATAATAAGTCCAGTTACCATCCATCATAACACCTTTCACCCCCTTTACCCACTTTACCCACTCTCCCACCCCCTTCTCTGATAACCATCACTCTATTCTTAGTATCTTTGAGTTCTGTTTCATGTTTTTTTTTTTTTTAGATTCCACATGTAAGTGGAATCACACAGTATTTATCTTTGTCTGACTTATTTCATTTAGCATAATATCCTCAAAGTCCATCCATGTTTCTATGTTGTTGAAAATTGCAATAATTTCTTCCTTTTTGTGGTTGGGTCACATTCCCTTGTGTGTATATGTGTGTGTGTGTGTATAAATATCTACCTATAGATATATACAGATATAGATATATACAGATATAGATATATAGATAGATAGATAGAGGTATAAATATACAGATATAGTTATTCCAGATCTCTATAATCCATTCATCCATCAATGGTCACTAGGTTGTTTCCACATCTTGGCTATTGTAAATAATATTACAATTAGTATGAGGGGCATATATATTTTTGAATTTACAAGGTTTTTTCAGAAATATCCAGAAGTGGAATATCTGAATCATATAGTAGTTCTATTTTTAATTTTTTGAGGAGCCTCCATTCTGACTTCTATAGTGGGAATTTACATTCCCACCAACAATGCAAGAAGGTTCCTTTTTCTTCACATCCTCACAAAACTCATTGTCTTTTTGATAATAGCCATTTTAATAGTCACATCTCATAGTGGTTCTGATTTGTATTACCCAATAATCTGTGATGTTGAACATCTTTTCATGTTCTGTTAACCATCTGTATGTCTTCTTTGGAAAAATATCTATTAAGATTCTCTCTGCCCATTTTTAATTGAATTTTTTTATATTGAATTATTTGAATTCTTTATATACTTTGGAAATTTACCCCCATCAGATATATGATTTACAAATATCTTCTCCCATTCAATAGTTTGCCTTTTTGTTTTGTTAATTGCTTCCTTTGTTCTTCAGAAGCCATTTAATTTTACATAGTGTTTATTTTTGCTTTTTGTTGCCTTTGCTTTTAGAGTCAGATCTGAAAATTCAAAGCTAAGACTGATGTCAAGGAGATTACTGCCAAGGAGCTTACTGTTTTATTTTAGGAGATTTATGGCTTCAAGTCTTACATTCAGGTCTAATCCATTTGTTGTTGTTTTTAAAGATTTATTTGAGAGAGAGTGAGCATGCATGAGTAGGGGGAAGGACAAAGGGAGAGGGAGGGAGAGAGAATATCAAGCAGACTCCTGCTGAGTGCAGAGCCCTGTGTGAGGCTTGATCCCACAACTTTGAGATCATGACCTGAGCCAAAATCAGGAGTCAGAGGCTTAACTGACTGAGTCACCCAGGCACTTATGTCTAATCCATCTGAATTAAGTTTTGTGTTTGTTGTAAGATAGTTGTCCAGTTTCACTCTTTTGTATGTAGTTGTCCAGTTTTCTCAGCAGCATTTATTAAAGATTAAAGATTAAAATAAACAGATTAAAATAAACAGCATTTATTCCTTTTTCCTATTGCATATTCATTTTTTAATGTTCAGTTAGCCAGCATATAGTGTATCATAAATTTTTCATGTAGTGGTCAACAGTCCATTGCAGATTCTTGACTCCTTTATCATAAATTCATTGACCATGCTTGTGAAGATTTACTTCTAGGCTCTATTCTGCTTTATTGACCTATGTGTCTGGGTTTTTGTTTTGTTTTTGTTTTTGTTTTTTTGCCAGTACTATGCTATTTTGATTACTACAGCATTGTAATGTAGTTTGAAATCAAAGATTGTGAAGCTTCCAGACTTATTCTTCTTTACTGAGATTGCTTTGGCTATTCAGAGTCTTTTAGTCTTTTAGTTGGTTAAAATTATTTGTTCTAGTTCTATGAAAAATGATATTGGAATATTGGAATTTTGATCAGGATTGCATTGAATTTGTAGATTGCTTCATATAGTATGACATTTTAACAGTATTATTCCAATTTATGAACATGGGATACCTTTTTCAATTTATTTGTATCACCTTCAGTTTCTTTCATAAATATCTTATAGTTGTCAGTGTATAGCTTTTTCACTCCCATCATTTAATTTATTCATAAGTATTCTTTTTGACACAATTGTAAATGGATTGTTTTCTTAATTTCTTTCTCTTGGTTCATTATTAGCATATAGAAACAACAAATTTCTGAATAATAAATATTGTATTCTCTAGCTTTATTGAATTAATTAGTTCTGACAATCCAACTTTATGAATAAAAGAACTAGAAAAAGAAGATAAAGCCCAAAGTTAGTAGAAAGAAAGAAATAATGAAGATCAGTGGAAATAAGTGAAATAGAGACACACAAAAAAAGATCAGTAACACAAAGAACCAGTTCTTTGAAAAGATAAGCAAATTTGACAAAACTTTAGCTAGACTCATCAAGATAAGAGAGGAGGCTCAAATAAATGAAGTTAGAAATAAAAGAGAAGTTAAAACTGATACCTCAGAAATACACAGGATCATGAGAGACTGCTGTGAACAATTATATACCAATGAATTGGACAACATAGAAGAAATGGATAATCCCTAGAAACATATAATCTTCTAAGACTGAATGATGAATAGAAAATATGAATAGACCAATTATTAGGAAAGAGAATGAGACAGTAATAAAAAACATCCAACAAATAAAATACAGATCAGGTGGCTTCACTGGTAAAATCTACGAAACATTAAAGAAGATGCAATACTTGTCCTTCTCAAATTCTTCCAAAAAAAACTGAAGAGGAGGGAATGTTTCCAGATTCATTTTACAAGTGCATCATTACCCTGATAACCAGACTAGACAAGGATACTACAAAGAGTGAAAATTATAGGCCAGTATCTCTGATGAGCATGGATTCAAAAATCCTCAATAAAAATATTAGCAAACTGAATTCAACAATACATTAAAAGGGTCATACACTGTGATCAGGTGGGATTTATTCCAGGCATGCAAGGATGGCTCAACATCCACAAATAGATCAACATGACAACATCAACAAAAGGGAAGCTGCAAATTGTATGATCATCTCAGTGATGTAAAAGCATTTAACAAAATTCAACATCTATTTAGGGTAAGAACTCTCAACAAAGTGAGTATAGAAGGAACGTACTTCAGTAAAGCCTATATATGATAAACTCTCTGCTAACATTCTCAACAGTGAAAAGAAGAAAGCCTCATCTTGTCACTTTTATTCAACATAGTATTAGAAATGCTCCCCAGAGCAGTTAGGAAGAAATCAAAGGCATCCAAATAGGAAAAGAAGAAGTAAATCTGTCATTCTTTATAGATGACATGATACTTTGTATGGAAAACCATAAAGACTGAATTAAACAATTCTTTTCTCATAGCAAGAGATTCTTATGTAGATTATATTTTTCCATGTGGTGGCCTGGATGCAAGGGATTGCTTGTAAGGAGTACCCACAAATCATTCCAAAAGATTACCACTGTTGTTGTCTTTGATTTATCTTCCCTAAATTTTGAAATTCAAAAGTTATGTATCAACTCACCCTCATTGCCAGCATTTTTGAACTAATGACCAAGCACTGGGGCATATGCCTAAACCATCCTGGTTTGCTGCTCTGCTCAAGTGTCAAGGATAAAAAGGAGTTGAGGGTCTTTAAAAAATATTTACATACAGGTATGTTAGCTTAGGTTTTTAGAAGCTGAAATCATCATGCTGGCACACTCCTTATGTGAGAAAACCAGCCAAAGCATAGTTAGAAACAAAAGAATCAAGTCAAAGTAAGGTGTGATCTATAAAAACTTGCATGGGATTCTAGGACCTGTTGAGAGTGTCATGCAGAATAATTCAGTCATCTTTTTTAAACATTAAGAAAATTTTTAAAAATGACATTTAAGATCAGTATTTTAATTTATGATCCCCTAGGGGAGGAGGATTCTTATTTTTCTTTAATATATTCTATTAATTCCCCTTTATATCTTTTCTTTAAAATGTAACTGTCAAGTTGTTAGTTGCTGTGGCAAGACTAATTACTTTTAATGACCCAGAAAGTCCGTGACTGACCTTGCTGTTGGGTGAAAATCTTTTTTAATTCATCTTGCAGTTATTTTCTTCCAGCTGGATGTGTTTCCTTTCCCAGGATGAGGTTTAGAGCTAGAGATGGGTTACATTTGGGTGAGAGGCATCTGGCAATCTGTGTAGGCCTCTGTAACATAGAGGCTTGTCAAATAGTCAAGAAAGGACAGCAAAGGAAGCCTTTTCTTCCCTGACCTGGATGTACTCCATCATCCTAAGCTTCATTAGAAGTGATTTTCTCATGGAAAATTAATATGAATGCAAGACCTGTATCCTTAGCCTCAGAACCACTCTATCTCCCCCAGAAATCAAATAATTTGTGAAACTTTGGGAGATACATTATGTTAACACTTTAGAAAATTAAACATGAGACAGCTCTGAGTCCCTTCAACTCAGAATATGTGTTTCATGATGGCATCAAGAGAAGTTCTAGAAAGATCATGCTTTTTGATGTCTAATGAAAAAGCACGCAGACATGCACAAGAGGTATCAGGGTAATTGAATTGGTTTGAGTTTTCTCTTTATAACAAGGGGAAGAATTGTGTATAGCCCTGTGTTTAAATAAAATATAATTTTATTTATTTATTTATTTTTATTTATTTATTTTTTTAATTTATTTCCAGCATAACAGTATTTTTAACTACTCAGTACTGTGTAGAATACTTAGAACTGCAAACTCTTACATGCTACATTCAGAGTCCAAAGTAGTTTCTCAGTGAATTTGGGAAATGAGCAATACTAGGAACCTGTACATACAGACATAAAACCAATGGTGTTTGCATTCTGTGGCTCTGTCTCCAAGGAGTGAACCTCTCTGTTCCCCAGAACACATGTAAGAGTGTCGTGGTGGTTCTGTTTGTATTGGCCAACCCATGGAAATCTGCAGCAGGCCAGCCAAGGGGATCCCTACATAAACCGTGAAATACTCACAGAATGAAATGCTGTGCAGTGACTAAGAATGAATTGACTACAACAGTATAGCTAATCTCACAGACATAGTCATGAATGCAAAGAATCAGTCACAGAATTTATGTGCTCACCTCTCACACCCCTTGACTCTTGAAGGTCAAAGGATTGCAAGACTAGTCCCTGTTTAAAAATCAGGATATTGGTTACACTTTTAGAGAATTAAACTAGTAGAAGACAGAAGAAGGGGCTAGTGTGCTAAAAAATGTGCAGTACCTCATCTGGGTGCTGATTAGGCAGGTGTTCATTCTGTATAAATTCATCAAACCACACAATTTATTTTTATTTTTTTTTTTTAATGAATTTATTTATTTGGGAGAGATACAGTGAGAGAGAACATGACAGGGGAGAAGGTCAGAGGGAGAAGCAGACACCCTATGGAGCTGGGAGCCTGATGTAGGACTTGATCCTGGGACTAGGATCATGACCTGAGCCGAAGGCAGTTGCTTAACCAATTAGCCACCCAGGCTCCATAAACTACACAATTTTACACACACACACATGCACACACACACACATACTTTTCTGTATATGTGTTGTCTGTTAATAAAAATTTAAAAAATACAAGTAGGCATATGGCAATAATGAAAGCTAGCAGTATGTACCTGATAAAGAATCATGTTCCCAGTATCAGTATATTCACAAGAAGCATGAATTAGACAGGGGATTACATAATGTCCTTTCATTAGATTCACTGCATTAGTGTTATAACTGAACATTAAATGAATTCAGAAATGCTGGAGCTCAGCTTGGCATTGTCTCTGCATACAGCGTGAAATGCCCTGCAATATGGCGATCGTATTTACTGTGACAGCAAAATGGGACACACACAACTGGCCCTGTTGTAATCCCTACTCCACAGAACCTTCCTGTGCCCAGTATTCATCCAAGCTAGTCATTTTATCTGAACTAATTGTAGAGAGCTAGAAGGCTGAATTGTGTTCTGTGTTGATTTACATGCTAGTCAGCTGCATACACAGTCAAGTACACACTTTTAAGTAGGGTAAAGTTAAATTGCTCATGATGGCCATAGCTTCCTGATTTAATTCAGGTTATACAAAATTCATCTTCAATATGAGAAGCTAAAGATCCTTAGCCTGTGGGCTAAATGTATCACACGCACATGTACACACACACAGATATGTGGCCCTCAGAGTGAATGAGCCTTTAATATTGCATTTAAAGAAAAGAAAGTTTAAAGATAGATGTTTCTTACTTCAAAATCTGTATTTTTGGCTTCTCTAGAAATACTAGATTTTCAAGGAACCCTCGGACTACATTTTCACATGGTGAAGATATGTTGGATAGGAGCATGGGCTGCCGCTTTAGAAGGGACGTGTGATTTCTGTTCCTAGTATTCCCCACGGCTCCTTTGTTAATTCCTCAGTATTGATCTCGAGTATCAGTTGAAGTCATTTTTGTTTTTTACTGTTCTTAGAGTAGAAAACATTTTTCTATTACCCAATATTTTTAAATAAGGAAAACAACATTTAGAGTTTTGTGGTTGAAGGAGAATGGGTTGAGAACGTGTTCTTTGTTTCAAGTTTTTATTTCAATGTGAAATAAAACCAGAGTGGGACAAAGACCATGCAGGTATGACCCACATGGAGCTGGAGGCGGCTGCCTTTGTGCCTCGTGCTCTGCAGAGATGCCATCCTGTGTTTCTCAGGCGCCACTCCGCAGACCCTTTGCAGCTTTGCTGTGTGCCCTGGAGGGTGCGCCTGTGCTGCTGGAGCTCAGGGCTCCTTAGGTAGTACAAGCATAGAAGAGCAGGAGGGGTGGGGAAATGCCAGTGGGAGAGGCTGGCGGACCACCAGGATGCTTAGATGAGCTCCAGCACCCAGGAGGGAAACTCAGAAGCATGTACTTGATGTTGCAGTTTTGCCTCAATTTGTCTAAATGAGAAAGGAGGATCCTTGTTTTGTGTTATCTGGAACAAGGGCCAAAGGCTTCTATGTTCACAGGAAGTACGGTCAAGATAAACTTTTCCATTACAGAAATGGGATTCTTTTCCAGTGCACTGTTTCTGTCTTCGTATAAAAACATAGTTTTGCAAGGCTAACTCATAGTTATTTTCTAAACCAGTTGATGGCACTCATTTATTCTAAAATCAGAAAAGTGTCTGATTTCTGTTCTTTGGGATTCATTATCATGTACCTTAATGACAAATAGTCTTATTCCTATGCAGGATGGGAAGAGGTTGAGCTTGAATTTCGCCAAGAACGGTGTTAGCACTATACACCCCACTTTCAGCACAGTCCCATGGTGACAGAGAAAATTAAAAATGCTTTTTCAGCGGTGTTCAGTAACAAACATGAACCAAAGACAAGTCCCTTTGTTTCGCTGGACAGTTTGCGTTGAGTGAATGCATTGCTGATGGGTTATAATCCAGGCTTGCTTCCTGTCCTGCAGCCTTAAAATTGTGCTCTGAGCTCCTGAGCACAGAGGGAATGATCCCAGGTCTCCTGTCGACCTTTCTGACCTTTATACTGCCTGTCACTCGTTTTCTTGCTGTTCCTCTGGTTCTTTGGACTTATCTGGCAAACCGTGGAATCCACAGTGAGGCTGAAATACAAAGAAGAGTGATTCCTTCTGCCCGATCTCCTTCTTCCCTTTCTCTAGATTCCGGGGGTGGGGTCACACAAACTCTTGTTACTGAGGGCAGAGCTCACATTCAGAATGACAGCGGGGCCTCGGCTGAGAGAGGGAACTGTACTGTTGGGGGAGACATTACCATCCTTGGAGCTCAGAAATGGTAATTTACCGGCGTTGATGGAAATGTGGGGAGTGGATGTGCCTGGCCTGTGTAGGGAACTCATATTTAAACGTGAAATCAAAACAACACTAGCCCCTCCGAGGGGGTTCTCACTGATTCCCATTGGAAGGTCCTTCTGAGTCCACACAGGTACCTGCTGGTACTGGCACTGTATTGCGGATGTGTTGTGGATGGGATAAGGTTCTGCGCCCAGAACACCTGGTTTGTCTCCGGTTCGAGAAGTACTCAGGATGCACTCAGTTTCTTATGATCCTTGTGAATATAGCAATAAAAACTCACTTAAGGAGTTTTTTTTTTTTTTTAGTTTGAAAGAGAGAGATCACAAGTAGGCAGAGAGGCAGGTAGAGAGGGGGAAGTAGGCTCCCTGCCGAGCAGAGAGCCTGATGCCGGGCTGGATCCCAAGACCCTGGGATCATGACCTGAGCCGAAGGCAGAGGCTTAACCCAGTGAGCCACCTGGGCGCCCTGAGAATTTTTATTTAAAAATCAGTATAGTGTCAAAGGGGTTGCCTTAGTTTATTGCCTTAAAAAGTTGAAATGCTGGAAAACAATATTTAAGTGTTTGGAATCGGAATCAGAAAATAAGAACTATAGTCTTAACTCTGCATTTAATAGTCACTTGGATAAATTACAATTTTTTTTTCCTATCCATAGAGAATTGCTATTAAAATTAAATGAAATACATTGTGTGAAAAATCCTAAGATACTTATAAAAGCTACAGAAACATGACTTCTTTTTAAAAAGAGGAGGTCAAACTTCACCCTCTCAGAACTTTGATACAGGTGTCAACGACTTCTCTCTTCCTACGAAGTGAAGCGGTCTTTTCATCCCCAAAGCAGAACTGGCAGGACACCTTTGTGAGCCCAGGAGGCTTGCATCCTCCACCGTGGCCCGTGACATGAGGGGGGCAAGCGAACTAGATCCTCGAGGGTCCATGATGCCCTCAAATGGAGAGATTGAGTTGTTTGTCTGGGGTTGGGAGATAGAGACATTTTCTTTGGCTTTTGCAATGTTCACATTGAAGCGCAGCAGCTCATTAACGTTTGGGCTTTCTGTTTTCTTTTTTGAAACCTCAAATGAGTATATATCCCTAAGTAAGCTTGGTAATTCTATTTTTATATTATTCCTGTAAGAAACTTTCTTTGTTTATTTTGCCTGCAACAGTTTATTGTCTAGAACTATATGGTGGGTTCTCACATTCTAGGTTTTAAAAATGGAATTACTTTCAGTCTAATGTTTCCACTGTTTTTATCATTATGACACATTTTTAATGTGTTCATTTTTTTAACGAGTTGAGGAGTCCTCGGTTTCTATGAATGGTAGAGTGGTGAATAAGGGGCAGTCAAACATATGGATGCATTAGTAGTTCTTATCAAAGTTCAAAAACGGGTTGAAATGCTTACCTGATAGCTTCAGTTCTGAATGTTAGGGTCAGGAAGGAGAGATGCCGATGTAACTTACCTGGGAAAATTTTCTCAGATGACTTTGTAGATAGCCATCTTTATTTAGCTCTGTCCTTATCTCAGCTTTACTGGACCAGCTCTGTTTTTTCATGTTGCAACCTTAAAAATCTCTATCAGTAAACGTTACAAGAATGAAATTTACATTACCAAGTCAGTTGTTACAATCACCCAAAGCTGGATCATCCAGAGCATTTATTTAAAACTAAATAGCCCATGCATATCTTTGACTGTGAAATGGGGAAAATACTTACGCAATGATTTTTTATATTCAGTGAAGAGATTTTTAAATGTTTTACAAGTACTAATCCTTTTAACACCTCAGTAGGTAAGGATCATAAATGGCACTTCGCTGAAAGAGACTAGGAGATAGTGCATGAGTTTCTCAGGTTGTCAGGGTATGAGGCTAAGACCACAGCTAGGGTTTCTGGGATCATAGCTTATTTGCTGCTCGGAATAGTGGGCCACTGTGCCTCTCAGTAAATGTTAGCCACCAAAATATTTCTAAACTTTGAGTAACCAAACTACAATGAGCTTGTTTTCCCACATAAAGTGAACAATGTGTAAGGCAATTGCTTTCACAAATTTCTAAAGGGGGAAAATAAATTAACTAAACGTAGAGTTTAGAGGATTTTTTTCTTTTGAATTATCTTCTTTATCTTTAACCACTGAGGTATTTACTCTGTCGATTTGATAGTCAGGTAAGTCAAGGATAGGAGATGTTAGGTATCTCCCATAGGATCCTCATTAGTATATAGCAAATCTAAAATCCAAGCTGGGTCTTCTTACCCTTTGTACCTGATTTTCTCACTTTTCCTTCTGTCGTCTTTGGGACAATTTGTTATATAACCATAAGCTCAAAGCATTCAGTATTTTTACTTTCATTTACTAATATCCTGTCTTGTTACCCCTTTGATGTTCAAAGTACACCCCCTCTTCCCCAAATCGTGTCAGATAACAGTGAGTAGGCATAACTGTTTATAGTTCCAAATTAAAGTGCCTAAACTGTTTCTGCCAATTATTTGAGAAATCCATAAACAAATATTGATGCAGTAACACATCATTTATCCAGAATTAGGCTATTTCACAAATTTACCTTTTAAAACAGAGTAATAGTCAAAAAGCATCTGAGTAATAAAGTGTATGTCACAACACCAGTATAAGAATATATTGATTGTATAAATGTCAGAAACATCAGTGGTAAAAAAGAGACACCCATTTTATAGAAGAGTAGGGGAACCAGACTGTCATCAGTACTATACTTAAAATGCTGACAAGTAAGAGTTAAATGTAAAAGTGAAAGAAAATCCTAGATAAATTATACCAGGTAATTCTCAAATTACAGTAATTCACAGTCATTCATATGAGAAAACCATTTTCATTGATAGGAAGTATAAACTTTAAAAAAAATTATTTGTATTAACATATAATGTATTATTTACCCCAGGAGTACAGGTCTGTGAATCATCAGGCTTACACATTTCACAGTACTCACCATAGCACATACCGTACCCTGTGTCCATAACCCAACCATCCTCTCCATACCCTCCGCCCCCATCAACCCTCAGTATATTTCCTGAGATTAAGAGTCTCTTGTGGTTTGTCTTCCTCCCAGTACCCTCATGTTTCATTTTTTCCTTCCCTAACCCCTGCAACCTCCTGCTCTGCCTCTCAAATTTCTCATATCAGAAAGATCGTAAGATAATTGTCTTTCTCTGATTGGCTTATTTCGGTCAGCATAATACCCTCTGGTTCCATCCATGTCATGGCAAATGGCAAGATTTCATTTCTTTTGATGACCACATAGTTTTTGGAGACATATATATATATATATACATATATATATATATATATATATATATATATGTATATATATATATATATCACTTCTTCTTTATCCATTCTTCTGTTGATGGACATCTAGGTTCTTTCCATAGTTTGGCTATTGCAGACATTGTTGCTATAAACACTTGGGTACATGTGTCCCTTCAGATCACTACATTTGTATCTTTAGGGTAAATACCCAGTAGTGTGATTGCTGGGTCATAGGGTAGCTCTATTTTCAATTTTTTGAGGAACCACCACTGTTTCCCAGGTGGATGCACCAGCCTACATTCCCACCAACAGTGTAGGAGGGTTCCCCTTTCTTCGCATCCTTGCCAACATCTGTCTTTTCCTGACTTGTTAATTTTAGCCATTCTGACTGGTGTGAGGTTGCATCTCATTGTGGTTTTGATTTGTAATTAGAGCGATGTGGAACACTTTTTCATGTGTCTGTTGTCCATCTGGATGTCTTATTTGCAGAAATGCCTGTTTATGTCTTCTGCTCATTTCTTGATTGGATTATTTGTTCTTTCAGTGTTGAGTTTGCTAAGCTCTTTATAGGTTTTGGATAATAACCCTATATCTGATATGACATTTGCAAATCTCTTCTCCCATTCTGTCAGTTGTCTTTTGTTTTTGTTAACTGTTTACTTTGCTGTGCAAAAGCTTTTGATCTTGATGAAGTCCCAATAGTTTATTTTTGCCCTTGCTTCCCTTGCCTTGGTGATTATTCTAGGAAGAAGTTGTAGTCAAAGATGTTACTGCTTGTGTTCTCCTCAAGGATTTTGATGGATTCCTGTCTCACATTGAGGTATTTTCTCCATTTTGGGTCTATTTTTGTGTGTGGTATAAGGAAATGGTCCAGTTTCATTCTTCTGCATGTGGCTTTCCAATTTTCCCAACACCATCTGTTGAAGAGACTGTCTTTTTTCCATTGGACATTCTTTCCTGCTTTGTCAAGGATTAGTTGACCAAGAGTTAAGGGTTCATTTCTGGGCTCTTAATTCTGTTGCACTGATCTATGTATCTGTTTTTGTGCCAGTACCATACTGCCTTGATGATTACAGTTTTGTAATAGCACTTGAACTCTGGAATTTTGATGCCACCAACTTTGGCTTTCTTTTTCAACATTCCTCTGGCTATTCAGGGTCTTATCTAGTTCCATATAAATTATAGGATTATTTGTTCCATTTTTTTGAAAAAACATGATGGGATTTTGATAAGGATTGCTTTAAATGTGCAGAATGCTTGAGGTAGCATAGACATTTTCACAGTATTTGTTTTTCCAATTCATGAGCATGGATCATTTTTCCATATCTTTGTGTCTTCCTCAGTTTCTTTCATGAGTCCTTTATAGATTTCTGAGTACAGATTTTTTGCCTCTTTGGTTAGATTTATTACTAGGTATCTTGTGGTTTTTGGTGAAATTGTAAATGGGATTGACTTATTGATTTCCCTTTTTTCTGTCTTACTATTGGTGTATAGGAATGCAACTGATTTCTGTGCATTGATTTTATATCCTGACACTTTACTGAACTTTTGTATGAGTTCTAGTACTTTTGGAGTGGAGTCTTTTGGCTTTTCTACATAAAGTATCATATCATCTGCAAAGAGTGAGAGTTTGACTTCTTCTTTGCTGATTGGGATGCCTTTTATTTCTTTTTGTTGTCTGATTGCTGAGGCTAGGATTTCTAGTACCATGTTGAATAGCAGTGGTAATAGTGGGCATCCCTGCCCTGTTCCTGACCTTAGGTAAAAAGCTCTCAGTTTTTCCCAATTGAGAATGATATTTGCTGTGGGTTTTTCTTAGATTCCTTTGATGATATTGAGGTAGGTACCCTCTATCCCTACACTTTGAAGAGTTTTGATCAAGAGTGGATGCTGTACTTTGTCAAATGCTTTTCCAGCATCTGTTGGGAGTATCACATGGTTCTTGTTCTTCCTTTTATTAATGTATTGTATCACATTGATTGATTTGTGGATATTGAACCAAGCTTGCAGCCCAGGAATACATGCGACTTGGTCATGGTGAATAATCCTTTTAAGATACTGTTGGATCCTATTGGCTTGTATTTTGGTGAGAATTTTTGCATCTGTGTTCATCAAGGATATTGGTCTATAGCTCTCTTTTTTGATGGGATCCTTGTCTGGTTTTGGGATCAAGGTGATGCTGGAGCATTTATAAACTAATTTTGCTGTGATTTTTCTTACTCAGTCATTGATTACAAAGTGTTCCAAGCTGAAGATTAAGAAACAAATTTTTGTTATAAAATTTAAATATGATAGTTGTCTTTCTCTGCTTGACTTATTTCGCTAAGCATGATACGCTCTAGTTCCATCCATGTTGTCGCAAATAGCAGAGAAAGACAACTATCATATGATCTCCCTGATATGAGGAAGTGGTGATGCAACATGGGGGCTTAAGTGGGTAGGAGAAGAATCAATGAAACAAGATGGGATTGGGAGGGAGACAAAGCATAAGTGACTTTTAATCTCACAAAACAAACTGAGGGTTGCTGGGGGGAGGGGGTTTGGGAGAAGGGGGTGGGATTATGGACATTGGGGAGGGTATGTGCTTTGGTGAGTGCTGTGAAGTGTGTAAACCTGGTGATTCACAGACCTGTACCCCTGGGGATAGAGTATTATGCCTCCATCAGAAAGGACGAATACCCAACTTTTGTAGCAACATGGACGGGACTGGAAGAGATTATGCTGAGTGAAATAAGTCAAGCAGAGAGAGTCAATTATCATATGGTTTCACTTATTTGTGGAGCATAACAAATAGCATGGAGGACATGGGGACTTAGAGTGGAGAAGGGAGTTTGGGGAAATTGGAAGGGGAGGTGAACCATGAGAGACTATGGACTCTGAAAAACAATCTGAGGGTTTTGAAGGGACGGGGGGTGGGAGGTTGGGGTACCAGGTGGTGGGTATTATAGAGGGCACGGATTGCATGGAGCATGGGGTGTGGTGCAAAAATAATGAATACTGTTATGCTGGAAATAAATAAAAAAAAAAAAGAAAAAAAAATTTAAATAAGCCCTATGAAATATTTGTCACACATTTTATAGAAAAATCCCATGATTTGAAACACCTAGGAAATCGATCTGAGCAATGGGAATCGGCTCTCCATAGGCAGACAGTGTGGCAAGTGTGAGGTGTGAGAAAGTCAATTAGGGGAGAGAAAAACTTCAGGGGAGGGGATGGAGCCCCTTCTATGGAAAGAGAAAAGGGAGATAAAGAGGATGAGAGAATGTGGTATCCTATTTAATGGTAGAGCTATTCTGTTTAGTGCATTATTTAAGTCATTAAGTCAAAATGCCTGAATACCTGTCATGACTAAGTGATTTATTAAAAGTTTGGATAGTTTGCAGGTACTCTTTAGATTGGACCAGTTCTAACTCACTTATGTTCTTTAAAGAGAAATAAAAAAGGTTTTGCACCAATATTGTATGAAGGGCTATACAGTAAGGGTATATGGACATGTGGGAAATGGATGGGCTGGATGTAACCTGGGCTGTGGTTCAGATCTGGTATTACTGAAACATGTGAAATGTCATAAAGAATACAATACTTCAAACCTCTCATTGGCAAAATAGAAGTTTTATGTGGTTGTTAAACTGGAGTCACCCCTAATCATGTTGACATCGAGTGGTGTTAGATATTCCTTAAATTTCCTTAAATAATAAATAAATAAAGAACTCATGTTCTTGGAGAAGGCATGTCAGCTAAAAAAACATGACCCATATTGATCTGATGGTTATAATTGCTAGCTTAAGGTTGCCAGAGATGTTAGCAGAAGATTTTCGGGTAAAAATCTTTAGAAAAAGATTTAAATTTCTTGTATTGAAGTCCAGCAAGAGAAGGAACATGGGGCTCCATGACATGAAAAGAATGCCGCTCTAAGTTTGGAGGATTTTTCCTGTTAGTACCTTTTACCACACCTCACTGTATTTGAAAAGGTTTTTACTTTTATTGTTTGGGGAAGTGTGATAGCAGCAGGTCATTGGGATCTCTAAAGAATTATTACTGATTCAGTGGAGGGAAAACCAGGAGGAAAAAACAAAATTCTGAATGTTATTTGAAGACTTGTTCAATTCAAAAATTTAAAGCCCTTTTTATTTCTTAGCTTATTGAGTTAAGCTAGTAGAAGTATATATAAAAATGTGATTAGATGACAACATATTGACAGGAGGAAACTGAAGGAGGGCTTGGTAGAGAAATAGAGGTGGTGAGTGTCTCTACATTGGTGGTCACTTAGGCTTTCAAATGACATTACTCTGAACACAATGTAAATTTGGGTATCTCTTTAAAGTACCCTACATGTTGGGTCATTCACAGAATTGCTGGAGATAATAATAAAGTAAAGACAGACTCTGTCTTGCATATGTCTGCTGCTCATGCTTAAGAAGCCAGACCAAAAATCCTAGGTTCCCCTGTATATAATTTAAGCCTCATTTTTCCATGTGTCTTTTTCTCTAAAGAGTATTCTGTTCCCTGAACAATTTGGAGGGTTGTTCAACTTTTTGTTTTGTTTAGTTTAATATTACTGAGGAATAATTTACAAATCTAACTGTATATATTTAAAGTGTACAGTATGGTTATTTGATAGAAATATATATTGTGGGATGATTGCCATAATCATGATGATTAACACATCTGTCAACTCACATAGCTAACTTTTTAAAAAAATTTTTTTAAATAGTGAGAATGCTTAAGATTTACTCTCAACAACTTTCAAGTACATAATACTGTATTATTAACTGTAGTTACCATGCTGTGTATTTGATCTGTTGTTACCACAACTGAAAATTATATCATTTGATCTCTATCAGCCCACTCCCCCACCTCTCCCTCATTCTTAGAAACCACCATTCTTTTTTTTCTGCCTCCATAAAATTGGCTCTTTTGTTTTGTTTTCAGATTCCACATATTAGTGATTTACACAGTGTGTGTCCTTCTCTCTCTGGCTTGTTGTACGTAGCATAATGCCCTCCAGCTTCATCCATGTTTTACAAATGGTAGGATTTCTTCTATTTTATGAGTGAATAATACTCGAGGTGTGTGTATGTCTGTGTGTGTGTGGGGTGTCTCTGTGTGTCTATGTGTCTGTGTGTTTGTGTGTGTCGGCATGTGTCTGTTTGGGGACGTGTGTGTACATGACACATTCTCTTCATCCATTCATTTGTTGGAGGACATCACAGTTGCTTCCGTAACTCAGCTATTGTGATGAATGCCACAGCGAACATGGGTGAGCAGATAGGTGTCTCCTCAGGAGCTGATTTCAGTTCTAGACGTGTATGTAAGAGTGTGCTTGCTAGATCATATGGTAGTTCAATTCTCATTTTTTGAAGAAGCAGCATACCATTTTTCATAAACAGGCTTACAATTTATTGTATGTTTCCCTTGCTGTGCGGAGCTTTTTAGTTTGATATAGTCCTACTTGTTTATTTTCACTTTTATTGCCTTTGCTTTTGGTGTGTCATCCAAGAAATCACTGCCAAAACCAATGTCAGGATCTTTCCCCTGTGTTTCCTCTAGGAGTTCTACGGTTTCAGGTCTTATATTTAAGTCTTTAATGCATTTTGAGTTAATGTTTTTAGGGGTATAAGATTGAGTCCAGTTATCTTCTTTTATATGTGGGTATGCAGTTTTCCCAGCACCATTTATTGAAGAGACTTCCCTTTTCCCATGAGTGTTCTTGGCTCCCTTGTCAAGTACAAGTTGTCTGTATGCTCAGGGTTTTGTGTCTGTGCTTTCTGTTTTGTTCCACTGGTTTATGAGCCTGTTTTCATGCCACTAAAACACTGTTTTGAATACTATGGCTTTATGATATGGTTCAAATCAGGAAGTGTGATACTTTTGACTTTTTTTCTTAGATTTTATTTATTTATTTGACAAAGAGAGATCACAAGTAGGCAGAGAAGCAGGCAGAGAGAGAGGAGGAAGCAGGCTCCCGCTGAGCATAGCCTGTGCAGGGTTCGATACCAGGAGCCTGGGATCATGACCTGAGCCGAAGGCAGAGGCTTTAAGCCACTGAGCCATCCAGGTGCCCCAGACTTTTTATTTTTCCTCAGGATTGCTTTGGCCATTCAGGGTTTTTGTGGTTCCATACAAACTTTAGTAGGGTTTTTTTCCTCTTTCTATGAAAAATGCTTTTGGAATTTTGGCAGGTATTGCATTAGGACTATAGGTTGTTTTTGGTAGTGTGTGTATGCTCACTATATTAATTCTTCTAATCCAAAACACAGGCTTCGTCTTCATTTATCTGTGTGTTCTTCAGTGGTTTTCATCAGTGTCTTATAGTTTTAATACACAGGTTGTTCACCTACATGGTTGAATTTATTTCTGAATATTTTATTGCTGTTACTATAAATGGAATTGGTTTCTTAATTTCATTCTCAGATATTTTGTTTTTATTGTGTAGAAACACAACTGCTTTCTGGATGTTGACTTTATAACCTGCGCCTTTACTGAATTTATTAATTCTAACAGATTTTTCTTGCAGGCCTTGAGTTTCCTACAGAAAAGTGCATGCCATTTGCAAACAGATCATTCTACTTCTTCCTTTCTGAATTGGAAGGCTTTTATTTCTCTTCTTTACCTAGTTGCTCTGACCAGGACTTCCAGCATTATGTTGAATGGAAATGAGAAGAGGGAGAATCTTTGTCTTGTTCTTGATCTTAGAGAAAAGGCTTTTACATGTATGATGGAGTATTATGGTAGCTTGTGGGCTTGTCCTATATTTTCTTTGTTATGTTGTGAAACATTCTTTCTAAATACAATTTTTTGAGAGTTTTTATCATCAAAGGATGTTGAATTTGGTCAAATGCATTCTCTGCAACTATTGAAGTGATCTCATTATATAATTATCAGTCATTCTTTTACTGTGTGTGTCACACCTGCTGTTGAGCCAGCCTTGCATTCCAGTGATGAGTATCTCTTGATCATGGTTCATGTTTCTTTTAATGTGCCCTTGAAATTAGGTTTGTCTGTCTGTTTTTTGGTTTTTTTTTTTTTTTTTTAATCAGGGATATTTGTCTATAATTTTCATTTCTTATAGTGTCTTTAACTGGCTTTGGTCTTAGGGGAATGCTGGCCTTATCAAATGAATATGGGAGTGTTACCTCATCTTCAGTTTTTTGTAAAAGCTTGAGAAGGATTGGCACTAAGGCTTCTTTTAAAAACTGTTAAAATTTACCTGTGAAATCATTTGGACTTTTATTTGTCTGGAAAATTTTGATTGCTGATTCAGCCCCTTGCTTATTATTTGTTCATATTTTCTATTACTTCATGATAGTCTCTTGCTAA
The DNA here is from genome assembly GCF_009829155.1 of Mustela erminea. Lineage (NCBI taxonomy): Eukaryota > Metazoa > Chordata > Mammalia > Carnivora > Mustelidae > Mustela > Mustela erminea. The sequence goes on along the minus strand of NC_045627.1, from coordinate 23,747,943 downwards.
GTTTTGTGTTTCTGGGAATTTATTCATTCTTCTGTTACCCCTGTGTTGGTGTATAATTGTTCATAGCAGACTTTTATGATCCTGTATAGTTCTGTGGATCAGTTGTAATGTCTCCTCTTTTATTTATGATTTTATTTGAGTCCTCTCTCCTTTCCCTTAGTCTAGCTAAAGTTTTGTCAATTTCATTTATCTTAAAAAAATTTTAAGTTTATTGCTCTTTTCTATTGTCTTTCTAGTGTCTGTTTCATTTATTTTTTCTCTAACCCTTATTATTTTCTTTCTTCTGCCAACTCTGGGTTTAGTGTATTTATCCTTGAGGTGCAAGATTAGGCTTTTTATTTGAGGTCTTCTTTTTTTCTAAATGAAGGCATCATTATAAAATTCTTTCTTTAAATGGTGATAGTAGATAATGCTTTTCACTATATCTTTTAAGTTTAGTAAGCCGTGTTTCTATTTTCATTTATCTGATTTTTTTTTCTGAGATCTCAAGATTTCCCTTTCAATTTCATCACAGATACATTGGTTTTTCATAAGTGTATTACTTAGTTTACACATATTTGTGCATTTTCTAGCTTCACTCCTCTTACTGGTTTTGTAGTTTCATACCATTTTGATTCGAAAAGGTACCTGATATGATCTCCATCTTCCTAAATTTCAGACTTGTTTTTTGGCTAGCCTGAGACCATGTGAGCTTGAGAGGAACATGTGTTCTGTTGCTGTGGGATGGAATGTTCCTTGGGTGTCTATGAGGTCCACCTGCTCTAAGACACAGTTCAAGGGTGTTATTTCCTCATTGATTGTCTGGTTGACCTGGCCTTGTTGAAAGTGGGAATATAGAACTCACCTGCTATTTTTATTCCATTGCAGTCTGTTTTTGCCTTTAGATCTGGTAATAGTTTGTTTAATATATTTAGATACTACAATATTGGGTGTGTGTATAATTAGAGTTGTTATATACTTTGATCAGTTGGCTTCTTTATCATTATATGTAGATCTTCTTTGTCTCTTATAGTCTTTGTCTTAAAGTCTATTTTTTTTTTTTTTGATACAAGTATAGTTACCCTGATCTCTTTTGGTTTCCGTTTGCATGGAATATATTTTGTTATTCCTCACTTTCAGCCTCTGAGTATCCTTAAAACTTAAGTTGTAGGGGCACTTGGGGTGGGGGGCTCAGTCAGTGACATAAAGAAAGATAGTAGATGGCAGCCAATGCAAATTCAGAAATTTCTATAGGAAGGGGTTAGGAGTAGCAATCTTACTTGAACTGGGCTGGATGCTTCCTGTATCATGATTGAGATGTTATCTTTCACCTTGAAGACTGATGGAGAGGAGATTAATGGAGATTATGGGGTGATTAAAGTTCTTATCAAAGCTCTGCTTTGTCACTAACGCTGGTGGCAACAAAATTACGAAATGACTTTAAAAAGCATGTGTGGAGGAGAGGGAGATGAGTGATGTACAAGAACTTTTTCAACTTGGGTCAGCTTCTCTTCTTTCTTTAGGGTTCTAAAATGCTAACATTCCCAAAACAAAACAAAACCAACATTCCCAAACCATACCTCTGGGCTAGGGGTGAAAAGACAGGCTTATGATGGACACGAATTCCTCTAAGTTCTGCCTCATGCTGTATATTATGTAAAACAAAATGAATCTAATTTCAAAGAAGAAAGAGTTGAGTTTGGAAAAGATTAATTGTGTATTATCAGACTCTACTTTGAGCGTGGGGGAAGTGGCTGGTATTGATGGAGTAATGTCCCTGGAAATAACTATAAAAACTAGATTCAAAACACAACAACCAGAGAGACAAAATAAGACAGACAGGCTGAAGGTACAAAGAACAACTAAGGCGGCAGTAGAATGTGATGGGAAAGAAGGCAAATATTTTGTTTTCCCCTCAAAGGTTGTCAACTCATTTCATGGGCCACAACTTGAAAAGAAACTGGCAGACGAAGACTTGCAGAAATCTTACTGGACTGGACAGGGGTGAACATTTTGCATTCAGGGCTTTCAGGGATCAAAGGGCCAAGAACATCAATCAAGGCTGTGCAGGAAGGTGCATCTTCTATCCTAGGAGTGACTTTCCATGAGGTGACTGTGTAGGGTAAACTCCAGGGTTATCCATATGACGCCTGCCTCTTGTTTTTCCTGGTCTGTATCATCCCTTTAGGGGTGAGGTCTGTGACCTGCTCCTTGCCAACAGGACAAAGTGAGAGAATTCTGCAGGTATAATTAAGGTTCCAAGTCAGATGACTTTGAGGTCTTCAGAACGGTTATTCTACAGGGTGGATGTCCCTAAATCAGATGGAAGCCTCTAAAAAAGGATTAAGGTTGCTCTGATGGAAGGGTGTTCTGTTGGCTTGAAGAAGTCAGCAGCCAAGGAGAAGCCCATTTGGAAAAATCTTCCATAGACTCTAGGGGTGGTAAGTGTCTTTTAGAACAAGCCGGTAGTCTCCTTTGGCAGCCAGCAGGAGGTGGGCCTACCCTAAATAGGTCAGACTGGAGTGGATTAAAGAGGTGGATTCCTTTCTCGTGTAATATTACACACTCACACTTACACATGCACGCACACACACACACACACAGATAAGGAGAAATGAATAACACATTCAAAGTGATCTGAATTTTATAGTTCTAGGACAGACATTTAAAAATAACTGAAAAAATATATTAGAGAAAATATCAGACAGTTGTGTCTGAGAACTTGAATTTATTTAAAAATATGGTATCAAATGGTTATGTCTAAAAACAGTTTAGACACAATAAGAAGATTGGTGAACTGGAAAATAGGGAGTAGAAAACATCCAAATTAAAATGCAGAGAGAAAATGTGTTACAAGATATACAAAACACCCTAAAAGTAACATAGGAAATAGTTTAAAATTCTAAGATACACATAATTTGTGACTCAGAGGATATGAGCACAGCGAGAATTAGGAACAGAAATGTTTGCAGAGATACTGCTTGATTAAAAAAATAATAATTCAAAACTGACAACAGACATCAGACCAAAGAATCAAGAAGGTTTATAAACCCTATGCTGGTACATGCACATGCACACACACATGTGTACACACACACATGTGCAGATGCATGCCACATACCTAAACATCACAGTGCAACTGTTGAAAACCCAAAGACAAAGAGAAACTTAAAAACGTATCCAGAGAAAAGAAGACACTTTATCTTTATGGAACAGTAGAGAAAGGGACACATGATTTTCATAGAGACAATGGAACCCAGAAGATAAAAGAATAACATATTGAAATTGCTGAGAATAGTAAGTCTAATGGAAAATTCCATAATGCAGCCTTCAAAAATGAATGATATCACACATTATTTCCTATCTTCTTCATAGTTCAGTTATTATGTTACTGTTTTCTGCTTCCTGCCACTAAGATGCTGTGGGAAGAAATGTTGATGCTGGCTTGAGAACATTTTTCTGTGCTTTGTTTGCTTTCATTACCGTATTCCCAGGGCTTAAGACATTGCTCTTTGATAAAGTCTCAAGAAATATTTTTTGACAAGTGAATATATCATCCAAAGTTTTATTTCTTTTTTTTTAAAGATATTTATTTATTTTAGAGAGAGAGAAAAAGAGAGAGAACAGGGGGAGGGGCAGGCAGTGGGTGAAACAGACTCCCCACTGAACAGGGAGCCTCGAGCCCAGGACCCTGGGATCATGACCTGAGCCAAAACTGAGAGTTGGACGCTCAGCCCTCTGAGCCATCCAGGTGCCCCAAACATTTTTTTTTTCTGAAATAAGACCAAACCATGGGTATGAGTATTTAGTGAGGAATTTTTTTCTTTTAAGTTTACTTTTGATGACTTCTAATGTGAGTCCTCCTAGTTTATGAATGGGTTTGATAGTGATAAAGAACATACGTGGATATCCTTCTATCCTTCTAAGTCAGGATTCTCAAATATCAGTATATATTAAATGTTTTAGATTCCTGTGCCAAATACTGGTACTTTTGATTGAATTTGTCTGAGGTAGGGCCAGACAATCTGAACAATGAACGTACAAACCATGCAGTTCTCAGGAATTGACCATAGACTGTATAAAAGGAGCGTGGCTGTGAGGGGTGGCCCAGTGCTTACAGCCATCCCCCAACAAGTGATGAATATCACCACTGTGTCACCGCAGTTATGAAACTGGTAAAAGTGCAATGTATTTTTAAGATGCCTTTAAGTGGGGTAGATTAAAACAGTAAAAGACTATTGGTTTTCTGCTGCATTTACTTATTCTTCGTATTGATTTACGCTGTGACCACATTAAAATTAGCCACACAGTTTCTAAGTTCACTGGTAATTTTTCATTTTTTATGCATTGTCGCATATTCATTTGTAAGTGAAAGTTAAGTCCGGCATTCAGCCATAAACTTCGTAATTTACCCAAATGACACTGTTTTGAGCTGATAATTAAAATGCAGTCATTTATTTCCCAAAGAATACCAGTGATTGGTACATTCAGTCTAAAGATAGTCCTGTCAAGGCTGCTTTATCTGCATTAGCACAATTCAGACTCTCATCTCATTTTAAGTAGCAGTTCCCAAAGTCCTTATGCTTTATTTTTTAGGCAGAATCCCCCTTTATGTGAAGCAATAATGATTGTAATGAATCTTGATGGCAAGTCTGCAGACGATTCTCTCCGCTGCAATAGATAACTTGTCATAAAGACATACATAAAATATATGTGTCTTATGAGGTTTTCTTTCAAAACTTACTATACTTGTTCCAAAATTGGAAGAAACACTGGAAAATATATAGCTAATAAAAGGAATAGTGTGTGAAGAGTGAAATGTCGTGTTAGAGAATGTTGTATTTCTTCTTTAAATTCCCTTTATTTGACTTAATTTTTTATTGTAATAATCTAGGAGACATGGGGACTCTCAAGCCGTGATATCTAAAAATAAAAATGAAATTATCTCTTTTTAGTGTTGGATTGACTTCCTACTGAGTACGGAAATGAAAATACTTTGTCCACAGTGAAGAGAGGAAGGAGAACATTTCTTCTTGGAACTAAAATCACATAGAAATCACCTTATCCTGCTACACCCCATCATTGCTGAAATGGTATTCAACTCTTAAAGTCTATCACAGTGTACATCTATTTGCCTGTGTTTTCAGAGATAGCACATTATGAATGATAAATTTCAAACACCTGGAAATATATTAGTCCACCATGTCATAGAAAGATCACCCCATTCGACTGGAATTCATTTCAGCATCTGTGTATGTTGTGCTCAGTTTTGGGTTGGGAAGTGGAGGAGGGGGGAAGGAAAAAGAAAAAACAAATGTAGGGTACCTACAGTTAGAATATTTATGAATTTTAGAGAAACAAAAATAATTTTTTAAAAATTCATGGTCAAATGATTCTCATCTAGTATGTATGTAAACAAAACCTATAATTCAAACAATCACTATTTCCCTATTTTATTTCTCCTTCACAAATTTCTTCAGCACAGTGAAAGAGATCCAGTAAGAACAACAGGTGCATTTTCCTATTTGTGATCCAGATATAACCCAGATGGGCTCCCATCAACAGAGTTGATCTGTCCTTTGCTCTCTACATTTCAAGTCTTAGGTCAAGGATATGCCCCTCCTAAAAATATTCCAGTTCACTTTCCTGGGCCTTGTGTATGTCACTCTAGACATGAGTATATCACTCTAGGCTTATGTATCCTGCTGTGGATTTGTTTATATGCTCCCGGTTGTGTGTATGTATTCTGGATTTATGTATGTCTCTTCAGGTGTGTGTATGCTGCTCTAGATTCGGGTATACTGCTCTGGGTTTGTGTGTACTGTTCTCTGGTTGTGTGTATCACTCTAGGTGTGAGAGTAGAGCTCCAGGTTTGTGTATGCTTCTCTAAGTTTGTTAAGCCACTCTAGTTTATTAATATTACTCTGTACTAAAATTGATGCAAGTCATCCCCTCACCGGTCACCTCATCCCTAAATAGATACCTTTTTCATTAATATAGAGCCACAATTTCATACCTGGAAATTATTGGTTTCCCATTAATATTTTTTCTCAAAAACAATTACAAGCAACAAAATATTCCAGACTTCATCTTTTTAAAAAGAGCTCAGGAAGAAAGAGGTATAATTAAATAGGATTTAAATAGCCAAGAATAAGGTAATTTGTGACTTGAGGAGTTTTAATAGAGTTGCGCTGCCTGAAGCAAGATTAGAGGGAGGGGCCTTAAAAGGGAGTCCACAATGGAGACCTGCTGTAGCTGCCTGACAGTGTAAAGAAAGAAAACAGAATTTAGAAATGGTGGCAAGGTCATGCTGAGGTATTAATGGAGGAGCAGCAGAAGAAGAAATGGTCCAGGGACATGAGAACATCTTGGAAAGATCTGATGTTAGCATAGGAGGAACACATGTTTTCTAGAGAGATTTAATGAGTGAAATAAATCAAGCAGAGAGATCCAGTCATCATATGGTTTCACTTGTGATGGTGTGGACCGTGCTGTGTCACACTCGCAGGAGCAGAGGATAGCCATGTGGACTGCACTGTGTCACACTTGCGTGGCGGGGGCACAGAGGACAGGGGTGTGGAGTGCGCTGTGTCATGCTCGCAGGGGCAGAAGACAAGGGTGTGGGCCATACTATGTCAGGGTGGCAGGGGCAGAGGACAGCTGTGTGGACTGCACTATGTAGGCTCATGAGGAACGTGCTATATCAGGCTGGTGGGGGCAAAGGACAGGGTATGGCCCATGCTGTGTCAGGCTCGCAGGGGCAGAGAACAGGGGTATGGGCCGTGCTGTGTCAGGCTTGCAGGAGCAGAGGACAAGGGTGTGAGATTGCTGTGTCAGGCTCGCCATCTACGTCAACAGATCACCCTTGACCAGATACAGCTATGACTCTTGCCGAGAGCCTCTCTTCCCAGTTCCCCAGATTTCCAGTGGAGGCTGATGACCGCCCAACACCAATTGTCCATAAATTAATTCCTGCATCACACAGATCAAGTCCATGGCAGAGCTGAGATGAAGAACCTCGGGGATTTGCCAGTATCTGCATTAGTCTGGAAGTTGATGAAGAACATGTCAAAAGGCTTAGGTTAAAAATAAAAGGGAAAGAAGGATGAATCATCACCCCCACAACAGAAACAAGAAATGTACTTCAAGTATAGGGAGACAAGAACTAAAGGCAGATTTATTAAATACCTAATTAGATAAATTAACTATCTCTTAGATCCTGACATAATTCACCAGCTCGTCACCCGCCACGGAAATCTCTGGTGGCACACGGATGACGTTGAGTTTGGGCTAAGGAGAGCTTGTAGTGTTATACAACTTTATCTGCTAAAATCTGCTGGTTATTATCCACAAAGTCCTCAGTACCATCCTGATTATGTTCATTTAGAATCCCAACCAGCTGTGTGCGTAAATGAAACATGAGCTCACCAGGAAAGGAAGAGGGTCTTGGCAGGTCTCCACGGTGACAGCAGCGACCGGGACACTCCACAGACAGGCTTTGGTTCCTGCATCATTTCTTCAGAGTTGTGTTTTTAGGGAGATGTAGTTCATGAGCCAGGGAGTGAATATAGCCACACATAGGGAGTGGACATTGTATGCCAGGTTATTTTGGGAGACTTTCCTCAACAGGAAGCTATAGTCAGGGGCTGCCCAGGGCAGGGCGGGGCAGTGATGGGGCAGACAGTGGGACACTGCGCTGTGGGAACACTACTGTGCTGTGAGGTTTGGCAAGGCTCACCCTCCGTCTTCCCACACTGGATGATGCTGTTTTCTATGACGCCCCTGGAAGACTTGGGGAAAGTGCTTAACCGTATTGCAGCTCAGTGTCCTCGGTGTCAAAGTCATGACCATGGGCTCGTGGGAATGCACAGTATTGTCGAACTGTAAGGGTGTGTAATTTGTACACTGAACAAGTGGGACCCAGTGGGTATTAACAAAAAGTACTTTCATTCTTTTCTTTCCTATACCCATCATTAACCACCCTGTAGAGCTGATTTTTCCTTCTGTCTTGGTTGAAATCTGGGTTTACCCTCGTCGATTTTTTCTCATCATTCTTAGGTAATTTTAAAAAAAAATGTGTTCTTCTGTTTTAGATTTCCAACCTGTTTTATCCCTAACACTGTATGTCCAGCCATTCAGGTTATACCTTCTGCTCTGGGCAGGCCTGCCCCAGGCTGGCTCCTGTACAGGGATGGGGCAAAGGCTGGAGGTCGGTTTCTTCCCCTCCATTCTGCTGAGAGCTGAGGTCCTGGTGACCTCCTGCTGCTGTTGTGCACCAGGCAGACAGCAGCAGTCTTGTCTCCTCTAGCTCGTGTGTGATGCTTGTGTACTTGGGAGAGTCTCCCACTGTTCCTGAGAACCACCTACCTGAAAATCCGTGACCTCAGGGAACGGCGTGCACATCCAGTGTGGGGATGCTTCATACTCCCCTGCAGAGTTCACGGTCGCTGCAGCCTTCCCAGTCTTCTTTGGGAGTGAGCTCTCTGCTCTGCCCCCAGCCCCCCAGAAAGGCTGTAAGTGGTTTATCTTGCCCCACTTCTCCTCCCCCCATGGGCCTCAGTGCACATGCTTGTGCATGATTTGCCCTGATCGGTGCTAGATGACAGCCTTCGCCCAGGCAGTGACATCTCTACTGTGTTGTCAGAGAAGCTGGTCATCACTGAGGGTTTGTCCGAACGAGTCAGACATCCATTCACATTGTCAGCTGAGTTTGAAGATACGCATGTAAAACTCTCCTAGTGGTCTTCCTGACATGCTTTCTCCATGTGTGAGTGTCTCAGAGCACAGGACATTCTCCCACCACCCTGCTCGGCCCTCCCACCTCCTTCGTAAGTGCACTTAGTCACATGAACTGTGCAGGCCAGCCCTCCGCTGAGCTGCATTGCAGGCTGGTGTGAGAATTTCACACCTTCCTTTGTAGCCCACCACCTGGGGGCCCGTGCTCTTATGACCCCTAGCCACACAGAGGCCACCAAAGTTTAGCTTGCTTTAGAAATTGCTATTTAACAATTTTCAAAGTGTTCTTGCCAGAACAGTTCATGCGTCTTTTCTTGTAATTACTCCTGACATTCTGTGGAATAATGTGGCTTTCTAGGGAGTATTATTTTGAGACCAAAAAATCTGAGAAGTTTTCACTCATGTCAGGTTTCCTATTTAAGTGCTTCCTACTCGGATAAAGCCATGTCATTAATATCAAGCTGATATATGGTGATGGACAACATTAATTTAGGTTGTAACTTGGACTCTGAACATGAGATATTGTAGAAAAATGAATTCAAGGGAAGATATCTTTCCAAAATCACATACCCATTCCTCTCCCTACACAGACACGTTGCAGAAGATTAATACATACACTTATTTATTCCCTCAGAAATAGTTGAGTTTTTACTGTATGTTCTACAGTGAATAAATTGCTAGAAATGAGCTTTAAGCTTCCTAAGAGTCATAACTAGTACAGGAAGACTGGTAAAAAATGTGTCAGTACAGTGCTGCATATTGGGGTTTAATGACGCTTGACTGAGTGCGTCCTCTGAAGTAAGGGCGGGCACATCCCACTGAACGATTATAATCACCATACGAAGTACCTACCAGTGTGGCCTCAGTGACACCATACAGAATTCAGACCCACGGAGCACCAGTGACTGCCAGAGTTCCATTACCAGCAAGTTTTAGTAGAAGGATACAGTTATTGGTAGCAAAGGAAATAGACCTAAATTTGAGGAAATAGCCTTAAAATTGAGGAGAATCTTTGTAATTTTAAAGATTTATTTGTTACTTATTTGAGAGAGAGAGCAAGAACATGTGTGCGCATGTGTGAGCAGGGGCAGGAATAGAGGGAGAGAATCCCATGCAGGCTCCACACTCAGTGGCCCTGAGATCATGACTTAAGCCAAGACCAAGAGTCAGATGCTCAATTCACTGAGCCACCCAGGCACCCCCCCATCACTGAGGAAAATCTTTATAAATTTAGTAGGTATTCTCACAAAGATCAAGGATTTCCATGCCAAGGTGAAGCATGGTGAGGCTATGGAGTGACAGCCACTTGTGAAGATCAGGGCATTTGGTGGCACTGGGGAGAAATTTTGCTCAGAAAGCAGTGGGTGCTGTCAAGGCTGTGGAATTGAACTGTACCGAAACAGGAATCCTGTTAAAGAAATCTACATGTGCATCATCAGTTGTTGTGGGGGAGGGTAAACCTGTAGGGAGCATTCTTGACATGCGATCCATGTGGTGGGCATTGGTCACATGGATGGGTTACTGACACTGGAGCAAAGGGTTGGGGACAGATGACTTGCCCATTGCGCAGTGTTCCTTCCCCAGCATGAGAAGCTCTGGAACAGATTTCACCCTTCTCCTAGGACATCCTTGTCACAAACATGTTTATTTATCTGAGTCTAGAATCCACCTCTTCAGTTTACATCATTTTAATATATACTACCTTTTTCAGGATTATTACTTCATTGTAAATGAAGAGAAACCACAGTATATTTTTGTGTATTTCTAGAGGATGTTCTTTCCCCCGCAATTTCAGAAGATCATGTTGGTAATGGCTGTGCTGGCTGTCATACCTACTTGCCTGACTTGCTGCCGTCATAGGCTGCCATGTCTGATTAGGATTCTATGTGCGGGGTGAACAAAGACTCAGTTATTGTGACTTCTAAGGTAAATATATGTGAGTACATATTATTATACCTAATCTCCTTTGTTTCTTCTTAGAATAATGATTGGAACTAATTTTGGCCATCATCCTGATTTGTTTTTACATTTTGTATAATATATACAACTCTTTCAGAATTTTATTTTACAATCATAAAGGAAGTACTGCAAATATTTCTTAGAAAAAACGTATCGGGGACGCCTGGGTGGTTCAGTCGGTAGAGCTTCTGACTATTGATCTCAGGTCTTGATCTGAGGGTTGTGAGGTCAGGCCCCAAGTTGGGTGTGGCACCAACTTAAAATAAAAATGGGTGTTGGATGTGCTAATGAGGAGAACCATGGGCATGTTCTCCCCACTGATAAAATGAAAAGTACCATGTGGATAGCTTAATACCCATTCACTCTTTCTCCTCTACAAAGAGAGCTCTACAAAGGATTTTCTCAGAGCGGCAAAGTGCCCAATTAATATGCTCTGCTGCCAGAATTTCCTTGAAATTATGAGAGTACCTGATACAATTATGGCTAAAAATTGTCCAATAACCCCTGGTTGAGGAAAAAGTTAGTGTTTTTAAAGGCTACGGATATGTCCACATACTTCTTTTTTTTTTTTTTTCTTCTTTCTCATTCTTCCTGCCTGCAACACAGATACATTACTTATTACAGTTATGATGAACATCCCAAATCAGCAACATAATTAGCAGGACCTGGTGTAAATAAAAATATAGGACCCCCCCCATTCAAAAAACAGGGATAAAATATATGGATAAATCTAGAACATTTCCTTTAAAGTATTTCATTACTTTAGTATGTAAAAGAATTAGTACTATACAAAAGTAACAATATCATGGCAGAAAAATATTGCAAATTGCAATAAAATATTTCATATTAAATAAAAATTTATTAATGTGTTATTTGATTATCATAAGATTTTTGTCTCTTTTTTTGCATGTCTGCAAAATATTTTATGTAATCAATCTATATACTTCTAGCAACTTCATTTTTAAACAGTATAGTTGAAAATGCCAGTTTATCTTGATAAATGCAAAATCATAAATCTTAATTTTTAATTTTGAGAAAGGTTTTTCTCTTGATGCCATTGTTATTGCAATTGTTAATTTTATTTTATAGAACAAGAAATGTTTGTAATAGTTTTATGATTAATTATTTCAGAATTACAATTTTAGTACATCTGTTGCTGATAATTCTTAGGGAAATTTTTTTCCCCAAAAATACATAACTCTTCAAACAAATTACTTTTTTGTAAGTCTAGATTGAATTATAACTTTATACAATGACATTTCATTATTCTCTCTAACATTTACTGTCTGTGCCTCGAGCCCACCAGGCGGTCAGCCAGTCTGCTGGGCACAGGCGTTGTATGTATGGAGCTCTCCCTGCCCGAAGCCCAGAGCGTGCACCCAGGCTGCCCCGAGTGTCTGGTCTGTCCCCGTACCTGTTTTGTGCTCCAGTGGACTTCAGTTACAAGAACAGAATGCCTTCAGAGAGTAGGGCTTAGTGTTACTATGTAGGTCTCATGCCTAGGAAACCAGCCATGCAGATATCTTGAAAGCATGATGGGAAGGGGAATAAACCCATGCTAGGAATAATGGGTAGAGAGAGAGTAGGATCCAGAGTCCTTGACATAAAAATGGAATCACCATACAACTCTTCACAGCCCGCTTGTGACTTCTTAACAGTTTGTAAACAAATAAGCAAATAAACACCTGCTGAAGTCATTTGGCAAGAATAATCTGTTATGGCGTCTAAGTGCGTTCATGAATACAGAGTTAGTTATCCAGGAAAGTGTTATGGTCAAAACAGAATTTAATATATGGAAGAGCAATCTCCACAAGGGTAGGCTGGAGGCATCTGCAGACCTCCATCTGAAGCGCTCACATGCCGATCACCTTTGGGATGGATAGCCAGAACGGTCAGACACTTGAGGTGAGGTTTTGTGTTCAGACTATCGAGTAGGATCCCTCATGAGGACCGAGCAGAAGGAGCAAGATAAACAGAAAATCAGACTTGCTTTCTTGTTCATCTTACTGCTTCCTCTGAAGGGCTCTGTGACAGGGAAAGTAGCGTAAGCTGAGGCCCAGTCCCTTTGCAAGCAGAGGAAGAAGGAATACGCAGGCTGTGACAGACAATCCACATTCAGTGAAATTCCCAATGATTGTAAACTACCTGGATTCAAAGATGTGGCCCTTGCAGGCCTCAGGGAAGGAGCTTGAAGTAGCTGCAAAAAGACAGCCTCGCCATGAGGAAAGGGTATGATCTCAAGCACCTTCTGTTAAATTTCCTCTGCCTGAATGGATCACTGCAGCTCAAATCGGATTAAAGATTATGTCTTCCCAGTAGATGTTGCAGTGCTGGATTCCTTCAAGAGAAGGTCTGTTTCCTTAAGGGTCAGTGAGATGTGTAGATGGAAGAATGCACCAGCAAGACAGAATCCTTTGGTTACTAAGCACAGCTGTCGCTGGGAGGTAAATGATAGGACATTTACGATGTTTCTTAGGAAATTGCATTGCCAAAGAAAACCTGAGAATTGGTAGCGGTAATTGGCAAACCTTGAATTCCTAGAGAAATCTCTAGGATGCTGAACTAAATGTAAAAGGAAAAGTCTGGAAAAATAAAAATGCTACTATAGAATATCAAACCTTATAAGATTCCTAACATTTATATAACCATCAGTTTTTATTCCAATTTGAGGGAGATACATGGTTTATAAGAAATCAGTTTTGCTAACAACACTGGAGAATACTGAAATAAAAAATAGGTGCCTCAGGCATGAATTTGCATTAGGGTGAACCTGAGAGGTCCTGGTTTCAGCTAATTTTGAACAAGGAACATGGAGAAAATGATAGACCTGACGTAGAAGAGAATGTATGATTTCTATGCTATTTGAATATCATTTTATATTTGCTATTTTGTTTTTTCCTTCTATTTTTAGGGGAAATTTTGATACTATATGTCACAGATTTTTCCTATATAATGTTAATGATATTTTGATTCTCAGGTTATTTTTCTTCTCTTTTTTAGTTAGGAAATACCAATAATCAAAACATACCTTTCTATGTTTTGAATAAACTTTGAGTATAAACATTTTTAGAATCTGAATTTCAGTCTTTACTGTGATTTTCTTTCACCTTTGCAATTTTAGTTAACAAAGCCAAGGATAATATTGCCTCTACTCCATCCTGTTCATCAATATAAATCACAGAAATAAAACAACTCAGTCCTCACAATGTAGCTGGGGAGAAGGATGGGCAGGGTTGCCATCTACCCTGCAGTACAGGGAGAGGAGACCAGGAGAAAGGCCTTCCTTAGCGCACCAGCTTTGTTGGATGGATACAGGTAGATCAGAAGTGTGTTGGAGTGGCCCATCTGAGATCAGAAAAGACTTCTAAAAGGCAGCTTCTGTCCCTTCACAGAAACATCTAGAAAACAAGCAGATTCTTCCACAGCCAACTGTATCAGAACCCTGGAAAACCATCAAAGGTTTTCAGCAACCAAGTGAATGCTGAATCAAGACAAGTGCCATTTCAAACTGGTAGGAAGGCTTTCAGGTGGCCCTTTTATTTGTCTTGCCTAAGTCCCTCTCTGTCATGGCAGAGACAGTGCTGCAGATAAGACTCTCCTTCTGGTTTGAGACCTTGTTCTTGTTCAGGGAGGAGAGAAAAAGACCCATTTCTGAAAAATTGTGTATCTCTGTTCTAAGGTGGAGGGGAACTACACCAAGAAATTTTCAAGGTGCTTGATCTATTTTGCCAAACTCAAGTTAGGCTGGAAAAACCATGGCATCTTAAAAATGCTACAAGGTGAACTAAAGACCTGTAAATTTCAGAAGCAAATTATTGCCATCAAGTTAAACAAGGGGATGCCTGACAGCTGGCAGGAAAACCTGGGAGAGTTTGGGAAATCAGGACATTCCAAAGCATCCTTAAATATGGGGAAATTTAGAAAGCTGTGCACACGACTAAAGCAAGACACATGCTCAGAAATGATCTGCAAATCTTAAATTTTCACTTTAGGCTGCTCGGTGGGCTCAGGACCATGCTAGCCAAGTGTTGACATGTCCAACACAAAGCCAGTCTGCAGAGAGAGGGACATTTGGATGTTCTGTTTCTGTTTCTTTCTTTTGTTGCTGTTTGGGGGATGCTTGTGTTTCTGTCGTATTTCTTGTTGTTATTTTATTGATTTCTTCTTTTATTTGGTGTCCAAGGAAATATGTCTAAAGATTAGGTCAACACAAGGTAAAGGGGTAGAGACTTGAGTGGTCACACAGAAAAAGAAACACAGTCTTTGCAGAACGAGTTAGGTGACAAAATTTACAAATGCTCTAGTTCAAGCCTTCAGCAATCAACATCATGAGGAAGGGCAATCTGGTTTCTGCAGTTTCCACCTTTATCAAACTCAGATGTCCAGTTTTCCCTAACAACAACAACATCACAAGACAGACAAAGAAACTGGAATGGATGCATGTTCTACTCAGAACAGCAAAGCAAATTGACAGAAACCATTCTTAAGAAAGTCTAGACATTGGCTTTAGCTGAAAAAATATTTTGTAAAAAAAAAATCTTAAATATTCTCAAAGAGCTAAAGGAATAGATGGACAGAGAACTGAAGAAAATCATGAAAACCATGTATAATAAAATAAAAATGTAAAACAAGACTTTGGACTTGCACGTAGATTCTTAGATATGGCACTAAAAGCATAAGCAACAAAAGAAAAGTGGTAACTTGAACTTCATCAAAATTTCCAATTTCTATGCATCAAAGAATACTTTTAAGAAAATGAACAAACAGCCCTATTTATAAAATAGGCAAAGAACATGAGTAAAAATTTCTCTAAAGGAGACATGCAGATGACCAGTGAGCACTTGCAACCTCTGCAGCATTAATCATTAGAGAAAGGGAAATAAAAACATCTTGAAAACCACGTCACACCTACTAGAACCACTATAGGAAACAAAGGTGCAAAGAGAGGCCATCTCTCTTTGAGCAGAGACATGGAGAATTACGCATTCCGCCGCTTGCTGGTGGGCATGTTACCGGGTGCAGCCATGGTGGAGAATGGGTGGGTGACTTCCTCCTCATGCGGACCTGGTGTGTGGCCCACCTGCCCAAGAGTTCCTGAGAGGACTGAACACAGGGCAGCAGGTCACTGCTGTGTGCTGCTGTTCACTGCAACTTTATTCACAGAAGCCAGAAGGAGCAAACAGTCCAAATGCCCATCAGCAGAGGGCCCAACAAACAGCATGTGATGTGTACCTGGACTATGGCACTATTCAGCCAGTGTGGACAATGGAGTCTTGGCACATCCTGTAGTTTGGATGAGACTTAAAATGAGTTTGCTGAGGAAAGCCAGACACAAAAGGACAAATGCTATGTTATTAATTCAACTTTAAAAGAAATATCTAAAATAGTGAAATTCAGAATAGTGAAATTCCAAGTTATTGGCATGGAGAACTACTACTGAAGGCTCCATGAGGGTGGCAAGCATGGGAGAGCAGGAGATGGCACGTGACACTGTGGAGGTAGCTATTGCCTCTGAGCCAGATGCGTAAAAATGGTTAAAATAAAAGATGTTCTTACATATATTTACCACCACAAAAACTGAGGATCTAAAGCAAAAGTTGTTAGTAGAAGTAAAATGATGCAAAGGCGAATCCATCTGAAAAAAAAAAAAAAAATCAAATTTACTTACTAAGAACCCAGACACCAGAATATCTCTAGACATGATGGGCCATGTTCAATGACTTATTTGGCCCACGGAATGCATTTGAAAGCAGAGATATCTACAAAGTGTGTAACTTTAACACTTCCTCTTGGCCTGAACCTTTTAGACACAGTTATCAGATGCTGTGAATGTTGTGCCATGTGTCAGACGTATGGATTTTTCCCAGGTGTGTAACGTAAAAAGAACGTAGTACACAGTGAGTTCCCTTGCCATGAATACTGGGAAGAAAGAGAGTGATATAAACCATCTTTACTTAACAACCATAGAACTTGAATAAAGGAGCATAGTGTCCAGAGTCATTGATGTATCTCTGGGACAAAATATTTGACATGGGTCTGAGGCCAGGGTCTGGAAGAGTCAATGCTATGAGATGGGGAAGGTGTGGATGAAGTAGCTAAACCGGGGGCTGTGTATGGCACAAAAGACAGAGCCTAGAACAGAAAGAAAAGAAACAGCACAGCAGGAACCCAGTCCCTGTCCTCCTTGGAGCAGGAGGCACCTAGGTCTCTTAGTCTGTGTTACTACGGGCTGAGAATATGATCTCATGACCAACAGACCCGGATTGAAGGGCAAATGAAGAAACTGTTAACAGAATTCTATGGCAGAGCTTCCTCAACTAGTCTTTCTAACCTACGTGTTTCCTTGTCTTACTAACTATCTTGTTGGGATATAAAATGAATCTCTGAGATTTAATACACTAAAATTGAAGAAATTAAAATTTATCATCATAAGTTGTTCTCTAGCAGCCAATTTGAAAATAATCATTTCCTAATCAAACTCATGTTAGGTTTTTCCAATAGCAACTATGAGAAACAATAAATCACTTCAGGCAGGCCTAGATGGGCATTAGCTCCATGATAAAATCCGTTTAGCATGAAATATTTTTGTTCTAGAAGTATTTGTGTGCAGGTGTGCGTGTGTGTGTGTGTGTGTGTACACGCATGCATGGGTGTGTGTTTAGTTCCAGAATGGAAGATTTCTTAAAAAAAAAAAAAAAGATTTTATTTGTTTTAATTTAGAGAACACACACAGGCATGAGCAGGGAGAGGGAAAAGGAATGTCAAGAAGACTCCTTGCTGAATGGGGAGCTCAGTCTCACAGCCCTGATCATAGACCTGGGTCAGAATCAAGAGTCAGATGCTCACCTGACCGAGCCACTAGCCACCTGCCCTTAGACTGAAAGATTTCTCACCAAAATGTATTTTGTTTTCAGATATTGATTAATTTCTTGTTTAAAGTTTGAATTAATTTACAACCCTCTTAGAATGTAGCAAAATGCTTGGTAAAAAACAGTGATAAATTGTCTAGGTAAAATTTAATTGCAGGTAATACTGTAACTGGTATCAAAATTTAATTGCAGGTAATACTGTAACTGGTATCATATCTAGGTAAAATTTAATTGCAGGTAATACTGTAACTGGTATCATATCTAGGTAAAATTTAATTGCAGGTAATACTGTAACTGGTATCATATCATAACCGTGAGCATAAAAATGAATCCATTTTCTGTGATGTGGAAATGAAATTAATATCACATTTGACATGAATCGAGAAAGTCTGAAAGGAGAGAACAGGAGAGATGGATTAGTTAGAATAAGTCTTATTTTAGAGAGGAGATTTTTGATGTCCTTGATTAAATGGCTATTTGATTCTCAGATACTTGATTATTTCACATTTGTTGTCTCTGGGAGACCAGTGTTCTTTATGATAAAACCAGTTTTGGGTGAGCGCCTTCATCTCTGGCTCATCAGCAGGCTGTTTTGAGGCAAAGGCCATATGAACGTATGGCGACACTCCCTCATTTCCCCTCAAAATCCTTTGCCGCCTCCTTATCCTCTTTACTGCTGTGTGTGTGAGAGAGAGACGTGATTTCAGTGCTAGCCCATCAAGAACTCTGGCCTTTGATCCTTGACCTTCTGATCTCTGTGACTTTCTCCTCCACCCACTGGAGTCATGTTTCCTCTGACAGATCCCTTGACCATATTTTCCCTTTGGTGATATTGGCCTGTGATGAAGAGCTTCTGTCCTGTTTTCCATGGTTCATGCTTCCTTGTCTGTTCTTCAGACTTCAGAGGGACCCAGCCCCTCTGGTCACTGCTGTCTCTAGAGTGTCCTCTTTGGATTTTTCCCTGGTTTTGTCCCAGGTTACATCTAACAAGCTATAGCTTCAGCTCTTGGTTCTAAGTATCCCCACGCTTTGTCCCTCATCTTCCCAGCAATTCTGCCCGTTCACTGCTGGCCACAAAGCCTTCCAGAGCAGCAGAGCTGATTTCCTCTACTTGCTGTGAAAATGTGCAGTCTCCTGTACAGCTCACGTGTCTCCCTTGGCTTTGAAGCCAACCACGTCTACCTCGTTAGGAAAAGTGCTTCAATTCCAGTCTCCCTTTCCTGGGGTGTTCTCAGCAATCTCCCTCTCCCTGCACTGGCTTCCTGCCATGAGCACTGACCCTCCTCACATATCTATACCCACCCCCACCATGGCCAAGCCATCACATTTCTCTTCCTTGTGCAGCCAAACTGCTGTTAGATGTGTATATTTTGGTTTAATTACCTATTGTACACTCATTACTCAGCCCATTATAATCTACTTTCTCCCCCAACTAATCTAAGGAAACTTCTTACAAGGACCCCTAAGAATCACATTCATTTAACCAGTGAGACTAGAGGCACTTACTTCTTAAATAGCTTTTTTAAAAATCAGCCCACTAATTTCCATACCACGAATACTTGGACTCTAGGCTGACATCTCTGGCGGCCTGGCTGTGGTCCATCTAGCTCGTGCTAGAGGATTCTCCCCAGAATCTCAGCAGGCAGACCCGTTCCTCGTACTCGTCTCTGCTGTCAATTCCACGTTGAGCTGTGCCGTCCTTTATTGATTCTCTGCATTGTTTTGTTTCTGAGAGGACCTAGGGATTTGATTCATTATTTCTTCTCTGCTTTAACTACAAATCAAGCGTGAACCACAGCAGTGTCCAGATTTCTTCGTGTTCTGCTATATCTGAATCATCACAACGTGCTGAAGATCTATGCAGGAACAGTAGCAACAGGGAGAGAGTTTTTTTGTTGTTGTTGTTGTTTAGGAAAAAATATGAAGAAAGAATTAGGAACTCCTTTAACTCTCACTGACAAACTCAGTAGGTATCTAACTTCTTCTTTCACAGAACTTGGGTCCTCTGTCAACTTTGCATGAACTTCCCACTTGATTCCATTCTCTGTGCCCATTTCCTGGTTTTGGCAGCTCAGATGCAGGCGTGGGTCAGAAGGAATGACTCACGTTCCATGCCAACCAAGCCTCACTCCCACTGGTTTTTTTTGCATCATTTCAGTGAGGAGACAAGCCTTCTAGACATGTGCTCTCCTATTTGAATTACCAAAATACTCTTAACCATGTAAACAATGACATTTTTCGACCAGTGAAGAAAGTTCATTCTCAGGAAAAGTGCTGTCTACGTAAGGGGCTGCTGGGATTGGGATAGTGCTCTGCTGTTAGCCACGCTATGTCCTACAAACCTCCCCTCAAACCTGGTTCTGAGTGAAATAGGACCCCAGACTGCCTTTGGGCATTAAATATACTGTTCCGTGCTTTGAAATACACTGATTTTGATGCTGATCTTTGAGTTTGTAAAGAAATGCATCTCTAGTCTGATAAACATAACCTTTTTTAGGTTGTGTCAATCTAAAATATCTTGGGGGGGCTCTGTTACTGCATTTCACCCAAAATTTTACACCCCCTTCCATTCTGATGTTCCACAAGAAATGGCAGGCCATGTTTTACCTACTGAGAGATATGACATGAAAATGAAAAAAGAAGAAAAGGACTTAAACTGAGATGCCGTGCATTGTATCTTTTTGTTCCTTTCCTCATAGTCTGTCATTA
The DNA here is from genome assembly GCF_009829155.1 of Mustela erminea. Taxonomy (NCBI): domain Eukaryota; kingdom Metazoa; phylum Chordata; class Mammalia; order Carnivora; family Mustelidae; genus Mustela; species Mustela erminea. The sequence continues at coordinate 23,727,691 of NC_045627.1, read as the reverse complement.
TAACTGCTTCTGTGTCCTGGGTTGCATGTTTGCTGCTAAATATCTCTAGAAGAAATATCCTTCTGAAATAGACTAAACATACATCTTGGAACATGTCGTGTTTAAAAACACACAGAAACTTTCAAACAAAGCTCAAATCCTTGTTTTGGCATATGCCACCATTACACCTTTGGCATCTGCCTGTGTTTCTAGCCATCTTTCCCTCTATGCTCCTGCTCTATTTTAGGATGTAGTTATTTCAGCTCTTGAGGGTTGTATGCATGTGCTGGGTTTTCCTCCTCCTCGTAGCTCTGTACCCACTGACTCTTCCCTGCTCAGAAGCCTGTTCTATCTCCTGCCCTGTCATGCCCAGTCATTGAGGGGCTGTGTTTACAAACAGTTCCCAAATCCTCCCGCTTTCATCTTAGAGGGAGTCTAAATTCCTCCTGTTATTACTTGTTACACACTTCTTTGTTTCATTATCATGGTGTGGGTCATACTAGCTTTTGAGTATAGGTTTGGAGCCTTGCTCATTAGTGAATGACATATCAAGTACCCAAAAGTATTTAGTAAATGTATAAAATAAAGACCATTTATGATGATGCTTTAAAATAAATAGTTCATATACTGTTTAATTACCAAAATGAATTTGCATTTCAAATAAATTAAAAACTTTAATTCATATTTTATATAATATAAGCTGCAGCATCTTCAGTTCAGATTTTGTTTGGCATAATATTATTGTTTGGCATAATCCATATATATTGGATTTTAATATATACAAATGAATATGCCTTCTAACTATGAAAAGTATATTAGGTGCATCACTCTTTACTTGATTCAATGGTTTTAAAGTGCTTCTTAACCTTTCAAATTAGATTTGCCCTCTCAGTTATACTTAACATGGAAGTTTATATCCTACCCTTTCAGATTTCTTTAATCAGGTTGATTACTCATTTTAGTGTTTTTATGATACCGAAGATGCGCACATAGCTGGGTAGCATTCAAAGACTTCTCCATGATTTGTTCAGTGATAGCTAGTAAAAGAATAAGGTGTAGGTTCTCCCAATACTTGAATTCATTATTATGGAAAGGTTTTTATAATCAGACTAACACAAATGTAAAAGCAAACCTCTCTTCCATGACCATTCTTGTCAGCAAAATAGCATAAAACTACATTTATTACTGATACTGTTTTTTTTTTACAAATTAATACAATGTATTATATGAGTGGTGAGCAGAAAAAAGGGAACTCATATTCTTTGTTTTAAAATAAATAAGGATGAAGTCCCAAAAGTTCATCTTCGCTTTTGTTTCCTTTGCCTTTGGAGACATATCTTGAAAATAGTTGCTGTTGCTGATATCAAAGAGATTATTGCCTATGTTCTCCTCTAGGATTCTGATGGATTCCTGTCTCACATTGAGGTCTTTTATCCATTTTGAGTTTATCTTTGTGTACGGTGTAAGAGAATGGTCGAGTTTCATTCTTCTACATATAGCTGCCCAGTTTTCCCAGCACCATTTATTGAAGAGACTGTCTTTTTTCCACTGTATATTTTTTCCTGTTTTGTTGAAGATTATTTGACCATAGAGTTGAGGGTCTATAGCTGGGCTCTCTACTCTGCTCCACTGGTCTATGTGTCTGTTTTTATGCCAGTACCATGCTATGTTGGTGATCACAGCTTTGTAGTAAAGCTTGAAATCAAGTAATGTGATGCCCCCCATTTTATTTTTGTTTTACAACATTTCCTTAGCGATTCGGGGTCTCTTCTGATTCCATACAAATTTTAGGATTATTTGCTCCAGCTCTTTGAAGAATACCGGTGGAATTTTGATCGGAATAGCATTAAAAGTATAGATTGCTCTAGGCAGTATAGACATTTTAACAATGTTTATTCTTCCGATCCAAGAGCATGGAATGGTCTTCCATCTTTTTGTGTCTTCTTCAATTTCTTTCATGAGTGTTCTGTAGTTCCTCGAGTAGAGATCCTTTACCTCTTTGGTTAGGTTTATTCCCAGGAATATTATGGTTCTTGGTGCTATAGTAAATGGAATCAATTCTCTAATTTCCCTTTCTGTATTTTCATTATTAGTGTATAAGAAAGCCACTGATTTCTGTACATTGACTTTGTATCCTGCCACATTGCTGAATTGTTGTATGAGTTCTAGTAGTTTGGGGGTGGAGTCTTTTGGGTTTTCCATATAAAGAATCATGTCATCTGCGAAGAGAGAGAGTTTGACTTCTTCATTATCAATTTGGATACATTTTATTTCTCTTTGTTGTCTGATTGCTGTTGCTAGGACTTCTAATACTATGTTGAAGAAGAGTGTTGAGAGTGGGCATCCTTGTTGTGTTCCTGATCTCAACAGGAAGGATGCAAGCTTTTTCCCATTGAGGATGATATTTATCAAAATCAAAAGCTTCTGCACAGCAAAGGAAACAGTCAAGAAAACAAAGAGGCAACCCGCGGAATGGGAGAAGATATTTGCAAATGATAGATCCAGGATCTATAATGAACTCCTCAAACTCAACACACACAAAATAGGCAATCATATCAAAAAATGGGCAGAAGATATGAACAGACATTTCTCCAGTGAAGACATACAAATGGCTATCAGACACATGAAAACATGCTCATCATCACTAGCCCTCAGGGAGATTCAAATTAAAACTACATTGAGATATCACCTTACACCATTTAGAATGGCCAAAATTAGCAAGACAGGAAACAACATGTGTTGGAGGGGATGTGCAGAAAGGGGAACCCTCTTCCACTGTTGGTGGGAATGCAAGTTGGTGCAGCCTCTTTGGAGAACAGTGTGGAGATTCCTCAAGAAATTAAAAATAGAACTTCCCTATGACCCTATGACATGCACACACAGTCACATACACAGACACACATACTCACACACTCATGCACCCCATCACCAAGTCAGCTGACATTTCTGCTGTGCGCATCCACTCATGGGAAGAGGATAAGAGCAAAAAGAAAACACCACTACCACCGTAAAATAAAACAAAAAACCTCCCAAATATTCTCATATTTTCTTGCATTTTGATTTTGCAAATTTAGGACCTCAGGGACTAGGATGGTTCCCAACTGTGAAAATTATTTTACAGGAAGCATATTGATAAGTGAACAGTGTTTTTTATTTTGAGACTAGAGAAGAGAAAGTGATGTTTGTGGGGTTGAGGGTGGTCAGGGGTAGGAAACTCGTACATCTGCATTCATGGCTTCCCGGAAACGGGAGCATGTTTGTTAACCTGCTACAAGGGCTGAACCCTAAGAAAGAAGACAGTCATGTGAAGAAGGAAAGAGCCGTGTCCTTTAGGACATTTCAGAGCAGAGTGGTGTCATGTTTCTGAGATTCAGCTTCAGGACGGGAAAGAGAGTGAGAAGAGGTGGAAGAGTGGGCACTGGAAAAGGACAGAGTAGACGGGAGGGGCACGCTGAGTGTGCTGCTCTCACTGCTGCGGAGGCCGGAGGGATAGTGCAGGTCAGGGGTGTGTAGACCCACGGTGCAGTGCCAGCCTTAAAAAAAGAATTAGATCCTGTCACTGTGACAATATGGATGGACCTCAAGGGAGTTATCCTAAGTGAAATAAGGCAGGAAAAGACTAAACCTGTATGATTTCATTCACATGTAGAATCTAAAACAAACAAACAACAGGACAGAAACAAAGTCAAATATGGGACTGGTGGTTATCAGCAGGGCAGGGACAAGGGCAGGTGACACAGGTGAAGGGGACTAGGAGGTACAGTCTTCTGTTGTAACATGAGGAAAACGCTGGGCGTAACCTGTGCAGCACATGGAGTATAGTCAATACAGTCATGGGAACAGATGGTAACTGGAGTGGTCATGAGCGTCGTTCTCTAATGCACAGAAATAGCAAACCACAGTGATGTAACCTGGAACTACTGGGATGTTGTGTATTCATTACACTTCAGTCAAAATGTAAAATAAGTAAAGTAAAAAGAGTTGTTGCAGGAATTCTCTGGCTGCTTGTGTGGACTGATGGTGAGGACCTCACTGGCTAAAGATCATGAGGTTGCATAGTGACATGAAGACAGGTAATCCCCTTCTCCCAATCTGTGCATTTAGATAAAGCAGTAGATGATAGGAAGGAATCACAGGTTAATTACCTTTGTTTGGTGAAGTGGACACATGGCAGACATTAAGTCGAGTTAAATAAATACACGGGCACTTAGATCCTGATTACTGCCGAGGCGTACTCTTAGGTTTCAGGGACAAGCCGACCTTGTCCCACCTTCTTCTCATGGCCTCCCATGGACACCTCATGGCCTCCCCCGGTGGTTGACTTCCCTGAGCTCTATGTTCTCTCGGGCCACCTGGGAGCATGACAAGTCAACTGCATGCACTTCTGACCTCTCATATGGAACAACTCCGAGAATGTAGCCAATCATTGTGAAAGGTCTGTGGAATCAAGGGAAGTCTGAATTCGGTCCATCTCTCATGTCAGCATTGGTTTTTTCTAGAAACACACACACATAAATATACTTACGTGGAGGTTCATGAGGATGTATGTGTATTTCACTTTCTAAGCTGTGACAGGATAAGACCTAAACACTTGCACTCCTCTGCACATGCCTTTCTCGAGTCTGGCCCCCACGTGCTTGTCCAAGGCCAGCTCTTGACATTCTTACACTGCTTCTGTGCTCTGGGCTCATCGGCCCCCTGTGTCTCTGCTGCAGAGAGCCAGTGTTCACCCCTGCAGTACGGCCTCTGCAGGATCTGTCCTCCCGCTCTCAGTGTTTCCTTATATGTCATTCACACCTCAGGCTGTCTGTCCCCTCCATGGTGATTGCTCGTCCTTCCGCCCTTACGTGCTGTAGCGCATATGTGGTCCTCTGATAGGTACTTCCTGATTCCTGTGCCCTGTCCTGTGGTTTCATGCCACTTCCAAGCAGCCATCAGACAATAAAAACTGCCAATCACTTACTTGCTGTTGTAATGGTTTCTAATATGTCGGACCCACAAGGATGGGCATTTTCCATGCTTTATACTAAGGAATGTGGGTGCTTCATAAATATATCTTTAATGCCAATGAAAAGTTTTGTATTTTTCTTATTAAAACTATTCATTTATTATACACCCAACACCCTTAAAATTAAGATCTGTGATATACAATGTTTTTGCCTGCCTTCTTCACCAGTTTATCTATAGTACATAAGAAGTGCTTGGCAAATATAGAAAGAATTCAGACATATTTAATTACATGGTGCACTTGTCGTGAGATGAACAATTTTTTTTTAAAGAATTTATTTATTTGGGATGCCTGGGTGGCTTAGTCACTTAAACATCTGCCTTCGGCTCAGGTCATGATCCCTGGGTCCTAGGATCAAGTCCCATATTAGGCTCCTTACTCACCAGGGAGCCTGCTTCTCCCTCTGCCTGACGCTTCCCCTGCTTGTGCTCTCTCCCTCTCTCTGACAAATAAATAAATAAATATTTTTATTCATTTGACAGAGAGAGACTGCAAGCAGGGGGAGAGGCAGAGGAAGAAGCAAACTCTCTGTTGAGCAGGGAGACTGATGAGGGACTTGATTCCAGGACCCTGAGATCATGACCTGAGCTGAAGGCAGACGTTTAACCACCTGAACCACCCAGGAGCCCCTAAGCAGTTATTTTTTTTAAGTTACTTACAGAATTTACACATTTCTAGCCTTACCCAACATTAAAAGTACTTTAACACCATATATGTGATAGATTCTAGTATACTCAGATAAGTCCTTCTCAAGTTTATCAATAAGATCATAATCAGTAATTTGAAAAGAATGTAAAAAGATGGAAAAGAATTACTTAATGCTTGCAGATGTCCATGGAAATGGACTCTCTTATACATTGTAGTAAAAACCTTGGGCACCAATATTTATAAAGGACATTTTCATATTTTAAAAATGCGTATGTGAAAAATTTTTAATATGCAAATTTAACAGTAACAGTTTTAGAAATTTATCCTTGTTGTATAAGTAGACTGCTATATCAAATTTCTGCACAAGAATTTATATTATAAAGTTGTTTTAATGTTAATGAAAAATCTAAGTATTCTGCAGGTTCTAAAATTAATCAATGAAGTTATATTGAGATAATGGAAAAATGTGACTTGTAGGCACAAAAATAAATAAGATCCATGCTTTCTAAAATGGACATATCTGGGTAATTACAGTGTTAAAACACACAGGTTTGAAATATATAATATCATATACTTAATAATATTTACGGTAAGTGTATATCCTACCGACCTAAACTAAATAGCTCCTTTGATTTTTAATCTATTATTTGTCTGCCTTTCTAAAACTGAAATGTACTAGTAGTTATTTCTTATAACTGGAATTCCATTAATTTTCACATTTTTCTTAATGTGTGAATGACTTAACACTGTATTTATATTTGATATTTATTTACTTAACACTGTATTTATATTTGATATTGTTTACAGCTTACCCCAAACTAATTTATAGATTTAATGTAATTCCAATTAATACCTAGCAGGTGATTTGCAAAAATTATCCATTTGATTCTAAAATATGTATAGAAATAGAAGGTTTGGGCCTTCTAGACAAAGAACAAAATAGAGGCATTCCATTAACTAATTTCAAGACTTACTACAGAGTAGTCAGTACAGTGTGTCACTGGAGTAAAAATGGACACATGGACTCAGTCAAAAGAATTTTGAATCCAAACTAAGTCCCACATGTATGTTCAAATGGTTTTTGGCTAAAACTCCAAGAATATTAAATGGGGGAGAGAGCAGTCTTTCTCACAAGTGGAGAAGATGGGGCACCTGGGTGGTTCAGTTGGTTAAGCATTTGCCTTTGGCTCAGGTCATGATCTCAGGGTTGTGGGATCAAGTTTAGGGTTAGGCTCCCTGCTTGGTGGGAGCTTATTTCTCCCTCTGCCACACCTCCTGCTTGTGCACTTGCTTGCTTGCTCTCTCTCTGTCAAATATGTAAAATATTAAGAACAAAAAAAAAAAATAGAGAGGAAAACCTTTACATCTTTTTGGGGAAAATAAAAACCTTGAGCATAACCTCCCATTATACAAAAACTTAACTTGAAGTGGACCATAGACCCAAAAATAAAACTGAGAACCAAGTTATCTATTAAAAGATCTGTGAAAATATCTGTGTGATATTGGGAAAGGGAAAGTTTAGTTAGGCCAAAAGCAGCATGAACAATTTTTAACAGAAGGATAAATCACTTCATCAAAACTAAAAACTTTAGTTCTTAAAGGGAAACAATTAAGGAGAGAAGGGTCTCCAGAGATGGGAGAAAATGTTAAAAATACATGCTTCTGACTTGTATCAAGAATAAATGAGAACTCTTAAACCTAATAATAAGAGGGAAGCAACCCAAGAAAATGGTCAAAAGATTTGAAAAATTAAAAAGATATATAAATTTCTAATAGGAACATAAAATATGCTCAAAAATTAGGGGGGGCGAAGGAGGGCACTTGTTATGATGAGCACAGGGTGATGTGTGGAAGTGCTGAATCACTGTATTGTACACCTGACACTAATATTATGCTGTATGTTAACTGGAATTTAAGTAAATATAAAAAAAATTAATGTTCTGAGAAATGCAAATTAAAACCAGCAAGATACACAGCTATAGACAGACTAGAATGGCTTAAATTTAAAGTATTGGGATAAACAAGTGGTGTTGTACTTATAGATCAACCAGAACTCCCATGCAGCATCAGTAGGAGAGGTAGCAAAAAACTGATACAACCATGGGCATTCTTTGAAGTTATCTCTGTAGTTATACAAACACTTCCTTTGGAAAACACTTCAGGTTAGTTATAGAATTATACTTAAAGTTAACCATATAACCCAGAAAATAAGTGTACTAGTGTATACACTAGTACATGAACATTTGCAGCAGCAGCCTGGACCTCCATGAAAATCCAGGACTTTACCAGACAAGCCATCCAGTGTGGCTTCTTGATTAATAGTGTAGGTAGGTATGAAAGTGAAGTAGCCATTATTATCAATATACAGAGTATCAGCATTTTTGACATTACATTGTATGATTTTTCTGTGACATCTTAAGTAATCAGAAAATATTCCTTGCTTAACAAAATTCATGGCCTTTTAGAGAATATAAAGTTTGAAGGGATCCTAAACTCATCTATTTTCCTTTACTGATATTTACTTACCAGACATGCTCTTTGTAATTAAGGTGTTCAGCTAGATAAACACAAATTGACACCCCCATTCTATATTCAGAGCAAGCTGATTTGAATACTTAACCACCTTCTTCTTTTGCTACTCTGAAATGTTTGCTTTACCTCTTTGTGCCTCACTCTGTAAAATGAGTATAATAATAAACTTCTCACAGAGTTATTGTACATCTTTGTGAATAGCTTAGCATGGTGCCTAGAACATAGGGAATATTCCATAAATTTTAGTTTCTTATTGTTGTTTTTATTTTAATACTTGGATGCCAAGAGCACTTGGTGCCTTGCCCCTCATCTAAATCAGGCTTTGCACCTTGACATAGTCGTTGATATGACTAAGAAACTGAGAATCCATGATTAGAGCTTTATGTACAGTGGTTTTGTCTTTGGGGCTTGTCTTTCTGGAGTACATCTTGTGATCAGTAGAAAAGGCACTGGGGCCAGCTGCCTAGGCTTGAATTCAGATACCTCCATTTATTCATGTTACATAACTTTGTTATGATGGGAACACACAGGAGATCGTGTGGGATTATGGATTCCCACTTTCATACCATGAGGGATCTCCACAACCACAGCTCAGGTAGAGCCTATAACTTGGTATAGCCTATATACCTCCACAGCCTGAGCAAGGCTATACTAGAGGTATAGGCTCTACCTATACCAAGACTAGGTTGGTTAGGTGGATATGGAGAAAGATGCATACTGGTTTTGTGAAGATGGAGAAGACTGTGAGTTATTTGGCAAGTTCTCAGACAGATCATTTCTTGTAAGGGATATAAATGGAAGTTAAATGGTTGACAATCAAATCTCTTAGATCTGTCTATGTTTTCATAATCTTCAAAGAATCTTCAAGCTCCCACATGTACAAAGCCTCTGAGTTAGGGTACAGATTAAGCTGTTTTAAAAAGATCCTAAAATAAAGTGAATCAAGACACTCAGAACTCCTTGTACCTTTTTATCTGCTTTCTCCATGTGTTCCCCAATGCATTGTTGAAGCTAATTCCTACCAGTTTCTGCTCTCTGTGGAAGACAGAAAGCAGAGGGCAACTGGTCTCCTCAAGACGTGCTGTAGAAGTTGCACACAACCTTCCTCAAAGTGTCAGGGACCAGACGTTCATCAGGAGGCCATGGCCAGATGGACGGAGGCCAGAAGAGGTGACTTGTTTATTGTTTCAGGCTCAATATTGACTATTACTATTCTTCAATGTCAAGTAAGCATTTTTTTTTTTTAAGATTTTATTTATTTATCAGAGGGAGAGAGGGAGAGAGAGCAAGCACAGGCAGACAGAATGGCAGGCAGAGGCAGAGGGAGAAGCAGGCTCCCTGCTGAGCAAGGAGCCCGATGTGGGACTCGATCCCAGGACGCTGGGATCATGACCTGAGCTGAAGGCAGCTGCTTAACCAACTGAGCCACCCAGGCGTCCCTCAAGTAAGCATATTAATGTGCTTTTTGGTTGGGAAAAATAATAATTTTGCCCTTAAGAATAATTCATAATTTTGTGGGTTATTTGGGACATTTTTGCTTCTTTTGAGATAATCCTGTATTTTTAAGTTTTTTATATATCTGAACAATGGTTGGTCCATGGTTCTACTTTACATGTTCTTAGTGATTAAAAGGCATTTACTTTCTAAACTTTTTTTTTTTTAAGATTTATTTATTTATTTATTTGATAGAGAGAGATCACAAGTAGACAGAGAGGCAGGCAGAGAGAGAGAGGAAGGGAAGCAGGCTCCCCGCCGAGCAGAGAGCCCGATGTGGGACCCGATCCCAGGACCCTGAGATCATGACCTGAGCCGAAGGCAGCGGCTTAACCCACTGAGCCACCCAGGCGCCCCAAAAGGCATTTACTTTCTATTATAGTTTCATAGTTGTATATATTTACCTAATGTGTTTTGAAATACAAACTATTCTTTACACTATAGAAAATTTTAGTAAAATTAAAATTAAGTATTAATTACTGAACCAAAGTTGAGTGCATAAGCTTCTTCCTTAAAGAAGTCCCACATTCAACATTTCAGGTCACTGGGGTGCCATTTGGACAGTAATTGTGTGTTGTAATTTCTCCACATAGTACCATGGAGTATTGGAACATGACTTCTGAGTTGCTTAATTTGAAACCAGTATGCAGTTTAACCGCCCCATGTGTTCTTATTATATTTGGGGTTCTATGTAAAACCCTTTTGAATACATAGACTTTTGAACTTGCTTAACTAATTTTAGAAAAGATGTAGCTTACTTATGGTCTTTTTCTGGGAATGGCATGCCCTCACTTTCTTCCAGATCCAGCAATCAGTATTCTTCAATACAAACCATTTTCAGTGTCTATGAAAACTTTCTTTTGAATTTAGTATAACTTTTCATAATGAAAAATTTCTGTAAATGCATTTTGAATTGTGAATTTCACCCTCAAAATAATTCTGTGAGTTGTACAGTGTAGGACAATGGTATAAAAAAGCCTTTAGGAAAAACTCCCCACATGAATTCTTATTTTACCCTCAGTAATAAGTGTATGTCTTGCCGTTTTTTAAGGAAGTTGAAGTTATGGGGGGAAAAAAGAGCAAAAAAGCTTGAAATTTAAAAAAAAATTAAAAAGGAAGATTTATAAACCACTATTATAAATGAAGGTCATTTAAGAAGAAATGTTTGTAATAAAATAGTTCTACTTTAAAGTATTCTCAAAGTCATAGAATAGTTGCATACATAGAACTAAGACTTTTTTGAACTATTTGAGTGTGTTGTTGACTCAGTACTATGAACAAAAAACTTTACTGCATATTTAGTACAAAGTAGAATTCTTGTTCTCAGTTCAACCACCAAATAGGGACAACAAACCATGGCTTACTGCTTCTGTGTAATATTTGAACTCTATTTCAGTTTTTCCAATAATGCCCTTCATTGCTAAACAGTTTGGCTTAGAAACATGGGTTGCATTGAGATTTCAGGTGTCTTGAGTCACCTCCAACTTCGAACAGTTCTTTTATCCCTTAGGTTTATGCCTTTCACATATTTGAAAATGCGCCTCCCCTTGGGTTTGTGTGATGTTTCTCCCTGATACCATCCAGGTCTAGAGACTTCAGCCAAAGCATCACTGAGTTGTGCTGTGTTCTTCTCATCACATCTGTTAGGGGTGCACACTTCTGTTAGTAGTGATGGTCACTTGGCTCACTGGAACATGGTCTACACTGTCTTGTCTATCAGACTTGGTCCCTCAAACATCTCAAGTGTTTCCTGAGTAATGGATAAATACTTTCTTAGCAGTTACTATGAAACTATGTAAAAATCCTGTCTCTCATGAAACTCCAGCTTATTTATTTATATCACTTTCATTTCATTTGATGTTACAGTCATCATACTGCCTTATTTGATGTTACAGTCCATTACTTAATATTTTTGATGGTCAGATTTCTCTGGATTTGTCCAAGAGGAGTATCTTTGTCTTCTGTGTGTTTTTGACATACATTCATCTTGGCGCACTTTATTGCTACATGACAGAAGTTGTTCTAGGATCATTGTACACTTTTATATGCCATCAAAGTGTATTTGTTGTGTTCATTACTGTTGGGGTACTGCTGTGTCCAGCTCTCTCAGTGGTAGAGTTATAAAATGTGGATTTGTTCACATTTCCATCTCTAGTTATGCTCCTAACGATCTATGTACCATCAAAAACCTTGAATCTACTAAATATCTCCAAATCCAATCCCACACTGTAGGGTACATTCTTGTTTTATTTCTTTCCATATCTGTATTACCTCTAATATTGAGAAAATGACTCCATTTGGCTTCTATTTATTTACTTCATCAGCGGTCCTCTGTATTTTCATCTCCCCATGTGAATGCTCCTCTCACCCCAAATGTGGGTGCTTTAAATGGCCACCTCTGTGGGCCCTTCCTGTCTGCCCCGGGCTGAGTGTTTATGAGCTGGAAAGACTTTTAAGAAAAAGAGGAGTTAGAGGAGGAGCACCGAGAAGGAAAAGATACCTGGTGTGTGTGAATATCTCCCTTTCTCCATTCTCACTGGCACCACTTGTTCTAATTCCAGTTCATAATCTGATAGGTCTCATTCCACCAATAACGTCTCAACCACACATCACATTTCTTTCTTCTTGTCTGTCTGTACTATGTTCTGTGTTGGTTCTTCTATTCTCCAGGATGCTGGTTCTGTATTTTGCTGATTACAAGCTATTGCTTAATTCTGGATTGAACTGCTAACTTCAGATATAGTGTGTGCGTATCTTTTTTCTTAAATTTCTGCAAAACTCTTTTCTTTACAGATATTTCTGGATATTTTGACAGTCTGTTTCATAACACCATGCTTTATATCTCAAAATATACTAACATGTTTTTATTCTGGCTCTGGTTACTCTAGTATATGCAGGATGATTTACAGTTTTTTTTTTTCCAGCTCTCCAAACTCTCATTCACAGTGGATTATTACTTTTTTTTTTAAAGATTTTATTTATTTATTTGAAAGAGAGAGAGTACATAAGCAGGGGGAGTGGCACACAGAGGGAGAGGGAGAAGCAGACTCCTGTTGAGCAGGGAACCTGATGTGGGGCTCACTCCCACACCCTGAGATCATGACCTGAGCCGAAGGCAGACACTTAACGGATGGAGCCACCCAGGAACCCTACAGTGGATTATTTCTTCATGTATTTTTGTGATTTTTTAAAAAAGATTATTTATTTTTCAAAGAGATAGCAAGGGGGGGGGACATGGACAGGGAAAGTGGGAGAGGGAGAAGCAGGCTTCCTGCTGAGCAGGGAGCCTGATGAGGGGCTCCATCCCAGGACCCTGAGCTGAAGGTAGATGTGTAATGACTGACATATGTGATTAAGTGATTAAGCACCCTTATTTTTGTGATCTTTAATGGTGAGACTGTAACACATGCAATTTATCTGTAGGGATTTTTTGAAAGTTTAACTGCATTTCTCCAGAAGGTATAGTTGATTCTGACAGGTCCCTCAGGGACTTACAAATATAAACAATCTATTTTTATTTTTGCCTGTTCATTTTTAGGTAGATAAGTGGACACATATGTTATAAATATAATTTCCAATACTGTGTGATACTCAGCTTGTGGTTAGGGATTTTTAGGACAGAAACTTTTTTTTTTTTCCCCCTTATGGAATGTTTCTGCTTTTCATGCTTATTTTGTTCCTTTTAGACATTGGTTTTTCAAAGACCCAGATATCTTTTGTGGTGGGGGGTGTGTTACCTTTGCTTTACCCTTCCATGCAGGGGTCCCTAGAGCATCTCTCTGAAAGATCCATTGGAATCTGAGATCTGGGCTAGAATCTCCTAGAGCAAAGGTTACTTCCAAACTGACTTGACCTCTCTGGATTCCCAATTTCATTTTATTTATGACATTCTAAGATCTCCTTATTGTCTCACCAAGACAATGGTCATCACATATACATATTTTTTTCTAAATTTTATTGAGCATTTGGTTGATTTCCTTTAGGTAATTCCTGAAAAGTTTCTTCTAGTTTCTCTGATCACCCTGTCTGCCATACTGCCAGAACCAGAAATAAACAATAAATTTAAAAACATTTAGTAATCTTGAAATAACATTGTAAATAGAATTACATCTCTTTTTTTAATGGAAATTGACACATATTGTTTAATATTAGTAATGTTACAGCTCTTCTTTTTTGTTTACCATCCTTTGTTTCCCATCAAAATCAGTATTTTAAAAAATGAAGCAAAAGTTGATTGTCTTCCTCAATCCAATTTAAAAAAGAAATCTACATAGTCACATGACACCAAGATCTTTTTTTTCTTTATTTTTTTTATTTTTTATAAACATATATTTTTATCCCCAGGGGTACAGGTCTGTGAATCACCAAGTTTACACACTTCACAGTACTCACCATAGCACATACCCTCCCCAATGTCCATAAACCCACCCCCCTCTCCCGACACCACCCCCCCAGTTTGTTTTGTGAGATTAAGAGTCACTTATGGTATGTTTCCCTCCCAGTCCCATCTTGTTTCATTTATTCTTCTCCTACCCCCTTAACACCCCATGTTGCATCTCCACTTCCTCATATCAGGGAGATCATATGATAGTTGTCTTTCTCCAATTGACTTATTTTGCTAAGCATGATACCCTCTAGTTCCACCACATTGTCGCAAATGGAAAGATTTCATTTTTTTGATGGCTGCATAGTATTCCATTGTGTATATATAAAACATCTTCTTTATCCATTCATCAGTTGATGGACATCTAGGTTCTTTCCATAGTTTGCCTATTGTAGACATTGCTGCTATAAACATTTGGGTACATGTGCCCCTTTGGATCACTACATTTGTATCTTTAGGGTAAATACCCAGTAGTGCAAATTGCTGGGTCATAGGATAGTTCTATTTTCAACACTTTGAGGAACCTCCATACTGTTTTCCAGAGTGGTTGCACCACCTTGCATTCCCACCAACAGTGTAGAAGGGTTCCCCTTTCTCTGCATCCTCGCCAGTGTCTGTCCTTTCCAGACCTGTTAATTTTAACCATTCTGACTGGTGTGAGGTGATATCTCATTGTGGTTTTGATTTGTATTTCCCTAATGCTGAGTGATGTGGAGCACTTTTTCATGTGTCTATTGGCCATCTGGATGTCTTCTTTGCAGAAATGTCTGTTCATGTCTTCTACCCATTTCTTGATTGGATTATTTGTTCTTTGGGTGTTGAGATTCCTAAGTTCTTATAGATTTTGGATACTAGCCCTTTATCTGATATGTCCTTTACAAATATCTTCTCCATTCTGTCAGTTGTCTTTTGGTTTTGTTAACTTTTCCTTTGCTTTGAAAAAGCTTTTGATCTTGATGAAATCCCAATAGTTCATTTTTGCCCTTGCTTCCCTTGCCTTTGGTGATGTTCCTAGGAAGATGTTGCTGCAGCTGAGGTTGAAGAGGTTGCTGCCTGTGTTCTCCTCAAGGATTTTGTTGGATTCCTTTCTCACATTGAGGTCCTTCATCCATTTTGAGCCTATTTTTGTGTGTGCTGTAAGGAAGTGGTCCAATTTCATTTTTCTTCATGTGGCTGTCAAATTTTCCTAACATCATTTATTGAAGAGACTGTCTTTTTTCCATTGGACATTCTTTCCTGCTTTGTTGAAGATTAGTTGACCATAGAGTTGAGGGTCTATTTCTGGGCTCTCTATTCTGTTCCATTGATCTCTGTGTCTGTTTTTGTGCCAGTTGCATGCTGCCTTGATGATGACAGCTTTGTAATACAGCCTGAGGTCTGGAATTGTGATGCCACCAACTTTGGCTTTCTTTTTCAATATTCCTTTGGCTATTTGAGGTCTTTTCTGGTTCCATGTAAGTTTTAGAATTATTTGTTCCATTTCTTTGAAAAAAATGGATGGTATTTTGATAGGAATTGCATTAAATGTGTAGATTGCTTTGGATAGCATAGACATTTTCACAATATTTGTTCTTCCAATCCAGGAGCATGGAATTCCATTTCTTTGTGTCTTCCTCAGTTTCTTTCATGAGTACTTTATAGTTTTCTGAGTATAGATTCTTAGCCTCCTGGTTAGGTTTATTCCTAGGTATCTTATAGTTTTGGGTGCAATTGTAAATAAAATTGACTACTTAATTTCTCTTTCTTCTGTCTTGTTAGTGTAGAGAAAGGCAACTGATTTCTGTGCATTGATTTTATATCCTGACACTTTACTGAATTCCTGGACAAGTTCTAGCAGTTTTGGAATGGAGTCTTTTGGGTTTTCAACATATAGTATTATATCATCTGTGAAGAGTGATAGTTTCACTTTTCTTTGCCGATTTGGATGCCTTTAATTTCCTTTTGTTGTCAGTTTGCTGAGGCTAGGACTTCCAGTACTATGTTGAATAGCAATGGTGATAATGGACATCTTTACCGTGTTCCTGACCTTAGCAGAAAAGCCTTCATTTTTTCTCCATTGAGAATGATATTTGCAGTGGGTTTTTCATAGATGTCTTTGATAATATTGAGGTATGTGCCCTCTATCCCTACACTTTGAAGAGTTTTGATCAGGAAGGGATGCTGTACTTTGTCAAATGCTTTTTCAGCATCTAGTGAGAGTATCATATGGTTCTTGTTCTTCCTTTTATTGATGTGTTTATCAACATCTGTTGATTTGCAGATGTTGCACCAACCTTGCAGCCCTGGAATAAATCCCACTTCGTCGTGGTGAATAATCCTTTTAATGTACTGTTGAATCCTATTGGCTAGTATTTTGGTGAGAATTTTTGCATCTGTGTTCATCAAGGATATTGGTCTGTAGTTCTCTTTTTTGATGGGATCCTTGTCCTGTTTAGGGATCAAGGTGATGCTGGCCTCATAAAATGAGTTTGGAAGTTTTCCTTCCATTTCTATTTTTTGGAACAGTTTCAGGAGAATAGGAATTAGTTCTTCTTTAAATGTTTGGTAGAATTCCCCTGGGAAGCCGTCTGGCCCTGGGCTTTTGTTTGGAGATTTTTGATGACTGTTTCAATCTCCTTACTGGTTATGGGTCTGTTCAGGTTTTCTATTTCTTCCTGGTTCAGTTGTGGTAGTTTATATGTCTCTAGGAATGCATCCATTTCTTCCAGAATGTCCAATTTGTTCGTGTAGAGTTTCTCATAGTATGTTCTTATAATAGTTTGTATTTCTTTGGTGTTAGTTGTGATCTCTCCTCTTTCATTCATGATTTTATTTATTTGGGTCCTTTCTCTTTTCTTTTTGATAAGTCTGGCCAGGGGTTTATCAATTTTATTAATTCTTTCAAAGAACCAGCTCCTAGTTTCGTTGATTTGCTCTTTTTGTTTGTTTGTTTGTTTCTATTTCATTGATTTCTGCTCTGATCTTTATGATTTCTCTTCTCCTGCTGGGTTTAGGCTTTCACTTTTGTTCTTTCTCCAGCTCCTTTAAGTGTAGGGTTAGGTTGTGTACTTGAGACCTTTCTTGTTTCTTGAGAAAGTCTTGTACTGCTATATATTTTCCTCTCAGGAGTGCCTTTGCTGTGTCCCACAGATTTGGAACTGTTTTGTTTTCATTATCATTTGTTTCCATGAATTTTTTCAATTATCCTTTAATTTCCTGGTTGAACCACTCATTCTTTAAAAGGATGCTGTTTAGTCTCCATGTATTTGGGTTCTTTCCGAATTTCCTCTTGTGATTGAGTTCTAGCTTCAGAGCATTGTGGTCTGAAAATATGCAGGAAATGATCCCAATCTTTTGATACCAGTTGAGACCTGGTTTATGTCCCAGGATGTGATCTGTTCTGGAGAATGTTCCATGTGCACTGGAGAAGAATGCGTATTCTGTTGCTTTGGGATGGAATGTTCTGAATATATCTGTGATGTCCATCTGGTCCAGTGTGTCATTTAAGGCTTTTATTTCCTTGTTGATCTTTTGCTTGGATGATCTGTCAATTTCAGTGAGGGGAGTGTTAAAGTCCCCTACTATTATTGTATTATTGTTGATATTTTTCTTTGATTTTGTTATTAAATGGTTTATATAGTTGGCTGATCCCACGTTAGGGGCATAGATATTTAAAATTGTTAGATCTTCTTGTTGGACAGATCCTTTGAGTATGATATAGTGTCCTTCCTCCTCTCTTATTATAGCCTTTGGCTTAAAATCTAATTGATCTGATATAAGGATTGCCACCCCTGCTTTCTTCTGATGTCCATTAGCATGGTACATTGTTTTTCACCCCCTTACTTTAAATCTGGAGGTGTCTTTGGGTCTAAAATGAGTTTTTTGTAGGCAACATATAGATGGGTTTTATTTTTTAATCCATTCTGATACCCTGTGTCTTTTGATTGGGGCATTTAGCTGATTAACATTCAGGGGAACTATTGAGAGATATGAATTTAGTGCCATTGTATTGCCTATAAGGTGACTGTTACTCTATATTGTCTCCGTTCCTTTCTGATCTATTATTTTTAGGGTCTCTCTTTGCTTAGAGGATCCCTTTCAATACTTCCTATAGAGCTGGTTTGGTGTTTGCAAATTCTTTCAGTTTTTGTTTGTCCTGGAAGCTTTTTATCTCTCCTTCTATTTTCAATGATAGCCTAGCTGGATATAGTATTCTGGGCTGCATGTTTTTCTCGTTTAGTGCTCTGAATATATCACGGCAGTTCTTTCTGTCCTGCCAGATCTCTGTGGGTAAGTCTGCTGCCATCTAATATTTTTACCATTGTATGTTACAGACTACTTTTCCCGGGCTGCTTTCAGGATGTTCTCTTTGTAACTGAGACTTGTAAGTTTTATTATTAGTTGATGGGATGTGGACCTATTCTTGTTGATTTTGAGGGGGGTTCTCTGTACTCTTGGATTTTGATGTTTGTTCCCTTTGCCATATTAGGGAAATTCTCTCCAATAATTCTCTCCAATTTACCTTCTGCTCCCCTCTCTCTTTCTTCTTCTTCTGGAATTGCAATTATTCTAATGTTGTTTCATCTTATGGTGTCACTTATCTCACGAATTCTCTCCTCGTGGTCCAGTATTTGCTTGCCCCTCTTTTGCTCAGCTTCTTTATTCTCTGTCATTTGGTCTTTTATATCGCTAATTCTTTCTTCTGCTTCATTTATCCTAGCAGTGAGAGCCTCCATTTTTTTTTGCACCTCATTAATAGCTTTTTTGATATCAACTTGGTTAGATTTTAGTTCTTTTATTTCTCCAGAGAGGGCTTTTATATCTCCTGAGAGGGGTTTCTCCAATATCTTCCATGCCTTTTTCGAGCATGGCTAGAACCTTGAGAATCGTCATTCTGAATTCTAGATCTGACATATTACCAATGTCTGTATTGATTAGGTCCCTAGCCTTCAGTACTGCCTCTTGTTCTTTCTTTTATGGTGAGTTTTTTCTGCCTTGCCATTTTGTCCATATAAGAGTATATAAAAGGGTGGCAAAGACCCCAGGAAAATATGCTTTAACCAAATCAGAAGAGATCGAAAATCATAGCGGGGAGAAAGTGGATAAAAAGAGGTTCAGAAAAAAAAAAAAAGAAACAATTAAAAAAAGAAAACAAAGAAAAAATATAAAAAAGAAATATATATATATATATATATATATATATATATATTAGATAAACTAGTTAAAAAATGTAAAAAAAAGAAAAGGGTAAAAGTTTTAAAAAAATTAGCAGAAGAAGAAAAAAAAATTAAATTAACTGGGAGACTAAAGAATCATGGGGAGAAAGTCATGTGTTCCATGCTTTGCTTTCTCCTCCTCTGGAATTCTGCTGCTCTCCTTGGTATTGAACCTGCACTCCTTGGTAGGTGAACCTGATCCTGGCTGGATTTCTTGTTGATCTTCTCGGGGAGAGGCCTGTTGTAGTGATTCTCAAGTGTCTTTGCCCCAGGCATAATTGCTCCAGCTGTTACCAGGGGCGTGGCTGAGTAATCAGCTCGGGTTCACTTTCAGGAGCTTTTGTTCCCTGAATGCTTTCCGTAGAATTCCGGAGGACGGGAATGAAAATGGCGGCCTCCCAGTCTCTAGCCCGGAGGAACCGAGAGCTCGGGGCCCCACTCCTCAGTGCGCCCTCAGAGAATAGCGCCCAATTACTCCTGTCTCCTTGGCCTCCGGCCGCACTCCAAGATCACCGAGCCTGTGACTGGTTCAAGGTAACCCCGAGCTGAGAGCTTACTCCTCGGCTCTATCTCTGTAGCCGGCTTCCCTGTTCTAATACCTGCAAGTTCTGCGACACTCAAACACCCCTGATCCTTCTGTGACCCTGCCGAACCTGAGGCCACCATGATCCCGTGTGGGCTGCACCCAGTTTAGCCTCTGGAGCGATGTCCCTCAGCGGAACAGACTTTTTAAAAGTCCTGATTTAGTGCTCCATTGCTCCGCCGCTTGCTGGGAGCTGGCCCCTCCCTCTGTGGTCTATGTTCTCCTCGCTTTGGATCCACTTCTCCGCCAGTCCTACCTTTCAGAAAGTGGTTGATTTTCTGTTTCTAGAATTGCTGTTCTTCTTCTCTTTGATCTCCCGTTGGATTTGTAGGTGTTTGCAATCTTTAGATAAGCTATCTAGTTGATCTCCTGCTGCCTGATATAGTCTCAGCCTACTACTTCTCTGCCATCTTGACTCCTCTCTGACACCAAAATCTTAATGAAGAAAACCTCTGCTGTTGAATGAACACATTTTTATCATCATCAGTTAAATTTTGTAATAATTTCGGGTTTTTAAACTTTTTTTTCTTTTACACAGTGTTTGTAGGGTATAAAATATTTCCTTTAGGCTAAAAGCCATATGACAGAGTTCCATATCTGTATTGAACTATTGGAAAATTGTCTTAATTTCTGTTCATCCAATTTTGAATTTTCAGAGGGTAAGAAAAACACCTTTTTTTCAGTTTTGAAATTTTTCAGTTTTTTTTAAAAACTTTTCTTGGCAAGACTTCTGCTTTGATGGATGTGTTAACATTTTCTAAAAATGTATTGTTAATAACTATTTTAAACCACATACTGGAGCAGTCAGAGGTACGAGACTCTTTTGTTTACTAAATGACTTTGCCAATAATCACTTTAAATTTAGGCTAAAGGGACAGGTGATAGGGAAACAAAATACCTTTTTAAAATCATTTCTTGTGGAAGTGATTTGCTAAAATACATAGCAGTTCTGTTTTTAGCAGTTTAGGTCTGTGATTGGTTAAATCAGCTGACAAGAAAATTGTGCTAATGAAGCCAGAAAATGAGTTTAAATTCTCAATTTGCTCAATTAACTTTCTTTGACCCCAGGGCACTAATGGCATCCCTGTAGTCAGTCAATTTGAATGTTCTCTTATTGGCTAGAAAAAAATTGTCAAGTATTTTACACAGTTCGAAGAATTTTTACCTATAATAATTTACTTCATTCCTCTCACAATGCTAAAATATAAATGATAACATTTTAGAGATGAAATAATCGAATTTTGGCAAAATGGTTTTGGCTTACCTTAGAGTCAGAATGCCTGAATGAAGAGTGGTTATCCCTAACACAGAACTTTTCTTTTCTTCTTTCCTCTCCTCTCCTCAATTCTCCTCCCCTCTCCTTTCCTCCTTTTCCTTTCCTTTCCTTTCCTTTTCTAAATGAGCAGGTGCAGAGAGAGTATATATGTTGACCAAATTCACATAATTTCTGAGTTGTTTTGAGTCAGGATTTCAGTCCAGATAGCCAGACCCTAGGTATTACTCTATTAAAACCAGATCCTTTGCTCTTAACCACAGAAGCACATGTCCTGCTATACCTTTTGTAGTGTTGTAAGGGCTGCTCACTGCTACACTTCACACATGGAAATGCAAAATAAACTTTTATTTTCATAAATTTTTATGGTCTTATGAAACTCAAAGACATTATATTGATGAGTTTACAATATTTGAATTAGTTTTCTTTAAACACTAAGGATTAGGACATAAGAGAAGGTCCTTCATCTGCCTACTAACTTGTTACATCTGTGAAAATTATCAAACACATACTTTAGCTTTTGCCTACGGAATATTTTTGAACAACCTGTCAGTGTACGTTGACCTATGAGTAATGCATATGTAATCCATGGGAAAGCGTTAGAGCCCATTAAGGCTTCTATCGGTGAATTGTGAGCCTGAGGAATGGTGTCTGCACTCCAAGGATTAATGGTCATTTGAAAAGGCACAGAGCTTGAAATTGACAACCCCAACACCCTCAACATTGGAAAGCACCAAGTTTAACATGTGTGCCCCACTCTACAATTCTCTCCTCTGTATAATGTGAAAATTTAATTCTTCTTAGAGCCTCAGGGACAGAATCTGTTCATAAAATAATCATAGGATGTGTAGGGTGGGAACATGCAAAGCATAAAGGCATATAGCTAATTTCAATTATTTAGTAATCTTTTAATTAGAAAATACTCTAGGATTTGAGGCAGTGGTTTAGAATCAAAAGTTGAGTTCAGTGTTCCACCTGAATATCTGTATCCATGCCACAACTCCATAAACTCTGCAATATTAGACAATGAAGAAATGGAAGTTTTTTGTGGAAGATAGTACCTTTTAAAAAATCAGCCTTGAATGGCCATCCATTCTTTCAAAATGAACTGATGGGAATGCCTGCGTGGCTCAGTAGATTAGGTGTCAGTCTTGATTTTGGCTCAGGTCATGATTTCTGGGTTATAGGATCAAGCCCCACATTGTGCTCCACACTGGGTTGAAGCCTGCTTAAGATTCTCTTTCTCCCTCTACCCTTCCCCCTGCTCCCTTATTCTCTATAAATAAAGAAATCTAAAATAAAAATGGATAAAAAGTATATGAGATATACTTATGCAGACAAAATATACAAAAGTGTTTACAAGGTAAAATTAATTGCCTTTCTTTATTTTTATGGGTGGCACAAATTTTCTATCAAGCACAGCAAAACTTAATTCTCTTTCTTGGAAAAAGTTGCCAGGCAGTGTTATGCATTTTGCTTAAATTCTTAAGTGAAGATTGTGAGTTTACATCATGTAGCTCTGTACAGGCATATCTATTTTAAGGAAATGTTAATCATAGGGATCATTAATTTACTCAGATACCCGAGAAATAAATTATCCTAGGAAAGCCTTTATACTGAGTTGAATGGGTCTAAATACAACCTCTATAAAATTCTGACAATATATTAACTATTTTAGACACAGTTTTATATTTCTGATTATCCCAAAATAAATACGTGACAAAGCATAGCTGGAAATTTGATTATGAATAATTCAGTATTATTTTCCTCTGCTAACTTTCTCTTCCTAGTGTTTGATGTAAATGGCACATGGATAGTAGAGCATCTGGCAGGTTAGACTCTCTTGTAAGACTCTTCTTCTGTGATCCTGCTTCCTTCCTAACCTGCTCGCCCTCATCCACATCCTCTCCTGACCTTCACCCTCAATGACACATTCTGTTCTCTGGTCAGCGGGTGTCCTGACTTCATTCCTTATGGCTCTGACAAAGGAATCTCACTCCTGCACTGCTGATGCAGAATATTACATTCTAGTTTACATTGAACCAAATGGTTTCGTATTTTCCGGGATTATTTCAGAGACTGACCTTTCTCTTCCCACTGTGGCAGATGGGCATGGTGCCCCACCTTTGTCATTGCCAGTGATTTCTTTCCCCACAGGGTCTGGAAGAGAAGTCCTCAGGAAGGCTTTTGGGGATAGTTCACCAGTGATTTCTGTCTATACAGGACCTGAGGAGAGGTCCTCAGGAAGTGGTGGTAGGGGGGATGGGAGGTTTACTCTTATTTGCTTGTGTGTTACTTTTATTTCTTACTAATCAACTTCTTTATTTCACCTTTTTTCCCCTACTTCTCAGTTTTGTTAATTATAATTAGCTCTACATTCAATATAGTGATCATTAACCCTTCCCCAGGTGTGGCCCTGGAAATACCCAAGAATATCTAGCATAGTTCCATGCACAAAATCATAAGTGTGCATGACTGAATGATCCTACAGTAGATAGAAAAATTCAGAAATCTTGTGTTTATACATAAGCATGTGCACATGCCCTAAAAAATGTGGCTTTCATATTTCCATTCAATTCATTCCATGCTTCTGGGTTTTTTTGCATTTTATTTTATTTCTTTTCAGTGTTCTAAATTCATTGTTTATGCACCACACCCAGTGCTCCATGCAGTCTGTGCCCTCCATAATATCCACCACCAGGTTCACTCAACCTCCCACCCTGCCCCAAAACCCTCAGTTTGTTTCTCAGAGTCCACAGCCTCTTATGTTTTGTCTTCCCCTCCAGTTTCCCCCAACTCCCTTCTCCTCTCCATTTCCCCATGTCCTCCATGTTATTCCTTATTCTCCACATGTAAGAAAAACCCTATGATAATTGACTCTCTCTGCTTGACATATTTCACTCAGCATAATCTCCTCCAGTCCCATCCATATTGATATAAATGTTGGATATTCATCCTTTCTGATGGAGGCATAATACTCCATTGTATATATGCACCATATCCTCTTTATCCATTTGTTCACTGAAGGGCATCTTGGTTCTTTCCACGGTTTGGTGACTGTGGCCATTGCTGCAATGAATATTGGGGTACCAATGGCCCTTCTTTTCACTACATCTGTATCTTTGGGGTAAATACCCAGTAGTGAAATTGTAGGGTCATAGGGAAGCTCTATTTTTAATTTCTTAAGGAATCTCTATACTGTTTTCCAAAGTGGCTGCATGCTTCTAAAACATTACTGAACCCAACTTGATGTTAAAGGAAATCTCTCACTTTGTGTTGTTTGTATATATATTAATAATTTTTCAGTTCTAAGTTAAATTTGTTATTAGTTGCTAAAATCTTTTTCCAGATCTAGGAACTTAAAACTATTTAGCATGTGAATTCATCCTTGAAGCATTGCCAGATAAAGTGACCAAAATACATGTGGTATACTGATCTGTCACTACAGTAGAGCTCCGAGAGAGTGGTTTGCTAGTTTTTATTTTTTCAAATGTAAGCAAATTGTTGGTATCCCATACTTCACAATTTATCTAGGAAATAAAATTATAACTTCCAATTATTTAATTAGAATATTATGTTATACATCATATTCTAGAAGGAAAAATTCTGAAGGTGGCAAGCATAACTATGGAGGGCATTTATCAAGCTAAGTAGGCAAAGTGCTTTTCTGTGCATATTATTTTAATTGGCATATATATTTAGATATTTTAGGAGAAAGATAGCACACATTTAATGTGAGCTTCTATTTGGCTGATGAAAGAATAAAAGCTAATCTTTGCTATCCCATTGCTGCATTCGCTGGTGATCACACGCATAAACACTTATGCAGAGAGAGAGAGAGAGGGAGGGGGGAAGAAAGAATTTGACATTAAGAAGACAATGAAATGAGGCAAAAATTGAGACAAATAATTTTGCACTGGAAAGACAAAGGGAAAGTTGAACAACAGCTTCAATAATTTTATTCGTTATGGTTGAGAAAGATGAATTTTACAAATCTCTTAGTGTTATGCCCAAAATAATGCAGCACATGGTTAACCCTGGAATAGGTTTTGGGTCTTCTGAATTAGTCTAGTCATCTTTCAAATAATCAATGTGGAAAATATGGCTAACACCATTTCTTGCATGGATTTTAAAATCTCAAATATAAGATACACCTTCGTATAACACTGTAATAAGAACTGTTCAGGCTGTAAGTTATACTGATTTGTTGGGGGAAGACTCTGGGTCTCAAAGACATTGAATACTTTAACTGAATATCTTCTAACTAGTAAGAGGAAGAACTTCTATTTCCCAAACATAAAGCTCATCATTTTTCCAAAAGCCACAGAGTAAGTAAGGAGAATGACTAAGCTTTGCTCTCAAATATTTGAGAGTGGGTCATTGTTCTTTCCCACATTCAGAACAGTCAAGAGTTGAAGTAAGAGTAATTCTTTCATTTGGACAGGATTAATGTGATAGATGGCTGTACCTGTTTATAAATATGTTTGTGTATGTAACTCCTAAGTTATAAATATATAAAACTCGGGCCATGTCACCTTGTGTGTATGTGTGTATGGGTGCTGTGTTCTAATGGAGCCAAATTCTATTTCTCTTTGGAGAGGATAAATGCAAGTTCTGAGTGCAAGTAAATATACCAGCTAGAACAGCAGTTTCAGCTTGCTTTTGCTGGCAGAATGAAAGAGTTTAATCCACAAATTGGATTAAAACTTGAGCAATGTAAAGAAGCTATGTATCCTTCTGTTTCTGAATTTATAATTGAATAATTTCAATTGTACTGTGGGGCATGGCCTGTCTGATCTGATTTCTGGGCATCAAACTGTTTTAATACCACAGGCGAGCATGAAAAACAATGGGTATGTCTTGTGATTCTCTTGTAAATACTGGAAAATCACATAAAATTTCACCAAAGGTATTCACATAGTCAAATAACACAAGTTTAAATGAAGTAAAAAATGTAGCATTTTTAATTTATTTTTTATTTTCAGCATAACAGTATTTATTATTTTTGCACCACACCCAATGCTCCATGCAATCCATGCCCTCTATAATACCCACCACCTGGTACCCCGACCTCCCACCCCCTGCCCCTTCAAAACCTTCAGATTGTTTTTCAGAGTCCATAGTCTCTCATGGTTCACCTCCCCTTCCAGTTTCCCTCAACTCCCTTCTCCTCTCTATCTCCCCATGTCCTCCATGCTATTTGTTATGTTCCACAAATAAGTGAAACCATATGATAATTGACTCTCTCTGCTTGACTTATTTCATTCAGCATTTTTTTAATGGACTTTACTTTTCAGAGAAGTTTTTAGGTTTATAGAACATTGAGTAAAAGCTACAGAGACTGTCTATATATCTCTTGCCCACACACATCACCATCTGCCATTGTGGACATCTCACTCCTCAGCGAGGATTTGTTCTCTTTGCTGCATCTAAAGTAACGTGTCATGACCACCTACCTGAGCTGTGTAGTTTATACGGGGTTCATTCTTGGTGCTCTACCTTCTGTGGGTCTTGACACATGTGTACGACATGTATCCACAATTGTAGCATCCATCAGAATAGTTTCACTACCCTAAATTCTTCTTTGCTCTACCTGTTTACTCTGCCCCCCATCCTTGGCAGCCACTGATCTTTTTACTGTGTCTGTAACCTTGTCGTTCCCTGAATGTGATATAGTTGAAATTACATCCTTTTTCATGGGTTTATAACTCATTCCTTTTTAGTACTGAATCATATTCCATTTTCTGGATGGACCACAGTTTATTTATCCATTACCAACTGAAAAGCCATCCTAGTTGAGTCCAAGTTACTGGCAATTATGTGCAGAATTTGTGAAGATGTAAGTTCTCAATTCGTTTGGGTAAAATATTAAGGAACACAGTTGTTGGATCTTATGGTAGGATTGTGTTTAGTTTTGGAAGAAACCGCCAACTTGTCTTCCAAAGTGGAGGTACTGTTTTGCAATCCCAGCAACAGTGGGATTGAGTCCCTATGAGTCCACATCCCATCAGCATTCCCTGTGGCCAGTGGTTTGGATTTTGGCAGTTCTACTAGGTGTGAAGTGGTATCTCATTGTCATTTTAATTTGTAATTATCTAATGCCTTATGATATTTGACAGCTTTTTATATGCTTGTTTGATATCTGTATACCTTCTTTGGTTGGATGTCTGGTAAGGTCTTAGCCCACTTTTATTTGTTAAGATTTTTGTTCATTTTCCTGATTAAGTTTTAAGAGTTCCTTGTCTGTTTTAGGTAACAGCTCTTTATCAGATAGACTGTTTGAAAATGTTTTTTCCCAGTATGTGATATGATTGCATGCTGGAGGCTGTGATCTAATAGAGAATGTTGGAGCGGTAGATGAGAAAACAGGTGAATGATGAAACCAGATCCATGGTGCCGAGGTGACAGATATGGGTATGCACTATGGTGGAGGGACAGGAAAATAGAAACAAGGTAAAATGATAGGCTTTGAAAATGAGGAAGGAATAAGAAAGATAGAGAAGTAACGATTTTAAAAGACTCCTTTACTTCAGAAATATTTTCTCTTGAATATGAAGGTCTTATAAATATGTAAAAATTACAATGTGTGTGGGGGTGCTGGGTGACTCAGTTGGTTAAGCGTCTGCCTTCAGGATCCTGGGATCAAGCTCCACGTCTGGCTCCCTGTTCTGTGGGCAGTCTGCTTCTCCCTCTCTCTCTACCCCTCCCTGCCAATCGTGCTTTCTTACTCTCTCCCTCTCAAATAAATAAAATCATGAAAAAAAATTACAATGTGGGAATATAAGATATAGTTAAGTTACATACCTTGCCCAGCTAGTATATGTTAGGCCTGAAATGCGGGTCTGACAGTGGCTCTGATCCAAGTCACCACAGTGGAGACTCTGTGTCTGTCCTTGTGAACACAGGCACGCAGGTGCATGACAGGTGTCTCAGGCGGAGATGTGCATCTCTTCCCCCACCATCTCTTCAGTCAACATTTGTCTCACTTTGATCTCAGCTTCACACTTTAACATTTTTACAAATTCGTATTTAATTATTGCCAAGCAACAATTTAGAACCCATCTTCAAATTATGGTTATATCTAATGATAAGAACAACCTTATCATGTGTTAACGTGTGTTTGAAGTGTGATAAACTATGTGATTAGGTGTAAGGAGGGATGAGGACATGCAGAATTTATAGATGTCAGAATGAGAACAGATTACTTCCAGTATTATTTTAATAGCAAACTAAATTGATCAAATTATACTTCCATTTTCATTTACCAAAACTCATTGCTTTAATAGCTAATAGGTCATTAAAATGTGTTTACTTTCAAGCTTTAGTTATGTGCCTTTGGTTATTGTAATATATAGAAGGAGAATTCAAGTTTCTTTGGCATGAGAAAGGTGTTACACAATGTGATGCAGAACTGTGTAAGAAAATCCAAGTATCAGCCTGTATTTGATAGGCTTTCCTCATTTTCAAATCCTTTCATTTTACCTTGTATTTAAAAAAGCAAACACTGGTGATGTTAAGCTATAACAAAGTTCATACAGTGTTTTCCTCTGTCACTGAACATTGAGTAGATCAGAGCAGAGCAAATGCATGTTGCCTCAGCTGTGTGCTGAATCACAACGGTAAAAAACAAAACCGTGTGAGCAAGGCTTGAAGTGACCATTGGAGAGTTGCATGTCTGTGTTCTGAAAATGGGGCAAATTCAGGAAGACGTGGCATCCAAATGAAAATTGTGTACAAATCCAGAAGCTTTGGGGCATCTTCAGAGTCTGTGCAGACATCTTCTGAGGACCTTGACTGAGGTGAAGGGCAGCTGCTTTCTGTGCAACTTCCTCAAATGCTCTCTGAGGACACCTTCCAGCCCTTGCCTTTCCCAGACCCGCCTTGTTTCTCCTCTCTAGGAATGTCATTCTTAGCAGTCATGACTCCATGGTTTTTCTTATGCAATTTGAATTCTTCATCCATTCTGCTGCTCCTTGTGCAAACCCAGCTGCACTCACTGATGGCTTTGGAACCTGGTCCTCACAGATGGAGGAGGAGCCAGGGGCATCGCTCTGTAGTGACTCCTCTATCATTCATCCCATGTCCCATCCTTGTGAGCCTGCTTCTAAACCCAGATGATGGCAAAGGGAAGGAAAAATTCTTCTTGGCTCCCAAGGTCTTACTTCTGGACTAACTGTTAAACTGACCTGAGACAGTTGAACAGGAGAAAGCACCCCAAAGTTTTATTACATGTGCCTGGAGGCCCCATGATGAAAGGGGGAGACCCAAAGAAATGACCAAGATGGGCAGTTCTTACACTTTTTAGACAAAGAGACAATGCATTTATGAGGAGTTGACAGGTCAAGGAAAACTCAGCATTGGAAACTTCAATTAGTAAAGAATTCTAAATAGAATTTGGGCTACAGTAGTAAATTAGTAAAAAAAAAAAAAATCAGATTGTTTATATGAAATTCTTGGCTCTGAATTTCCTATTTCTGGAGATTAGGAAGTCCTTTCACCTTCCAGGACAGGGACCTTTCAATGGGGAGATTGATTTCCTGCGTTCAGGGGATAGAGGAGGGTCTGAGTGTCTTCGTGTCCCCTAAGTAACGTTATTTAAAATAATCAGTATTCCAAAGTGACACATGTGGGGGCAGCCTGCCACTGGTCTCTACAATGTTAATGACTTAAAAGTCTTCTCTTCCTATAAAAGTATATCAAAAATAGTATTTCATTTCTATTTTTGATATTTTAAACAAGGTACTTTAAAGAATTAGGATAACAGTAAACTTTAAAGCATTCTGTCATATATATCCTTCAAACACTGAATATAAATAAAATGAACAAATACAGTACAATCCTATAAATTTATGTGAATTTATGTATAATGGATCACATCAAGAAAAAACATACAAAGATATTTAATCAATTTTAAAAACTTAGAACTCTCAAAAAGCATAACAAAGGAAATTATACAAGACAGTATTTTATCTAAGCTGTGCATATAATTTATGATAACTTTATTGTGTTTTAAATTTATTTTTAAAATTTTGTTTAAACTCAAGTTAGTTAGACTATAGGGTAGCATTGGTTTCAGGAGTAGAATTCAGTGACTCATCATTTACATGCAATACCCAGGGCTCAGCAGAATTAGTGCCCTTAATGCCATCACCCATCTGGGCCATCCCCTCCCACATCTCTCCAGCAACCCTCAGTTTGTTCTCCACAATCAAGAGTCTCTCTGGTCTGTTTCCCACTGTCTTTTGTTTCCTTCCCCTATGTTCATCTGTTTTGTTTCTGAAATTCCACATACAAGTATTATGGTAAGCCAAGTCAGTCAATCAGAGAGATAAATATGATATGATAATTTTAAGGCAAACCTGAAACAGAAAATATTTACATTAGCATATTAAATAACTAAATATAAAAACACTCATGATTAAAAAGAAACACATTAAAACACCACATGAAAATATAAGTTTTAGATACTGAAAAAATGTATAATGACATTGTATTTGTATAATATGTATACACACACATATATTCAAGTGATGAATCAAAAAGTTGATTTTTTAATGCATCACATTACAAAATGTTTTAAACTGTTAAATTACAGAATATCAATTAGCTTTTTTCCAACTATTCCACATTACATACCAAAGGATTTTTAACAATGAGGATACTTCATGCTGTGATCAACCAGAGGAAGTTTGGGGTATAAACGAGTCAGCTCTGCCCTTGTACCCAGGCAGTGGAGGCTCCCTCCATTCAGACCTTGCTCCAGAGACCCCATGGTTTGGGTTGCTTTTCTCAAAATTTGTTCATATCCCTTCCAGGAGGGTTAGGAGACCCCAAATGTGCCATCTGGGAAGAGCAACCCCAGACTGGAGTTCAGTCCACATCTCCCCTTCACTGAGCTCTGATCTTATGGTCAGCCAGATACCCTCAGGGGCTGGGAAGAGGGGGAAATTATGCTTATATCCTCATCCTGGTGCCTGCTAATCTGGCCTTTGTTCTACAGGGCGGTCTGGTGACCCAGTGGCCTGAGATGGAGTCATCCAAATAGTGCAGACACCTTAATTTTTGATGATTCTCATTCACGTAAGATGTAGGTCAAGTTCAGCACTCGCCTCCTGGTGTATCTCCGGAGGTTTGAGCCATATTAGGGCATATTTTTGGACACTCCCCTTCTCTTGTTACCACCACTGGGCAGCCACGAAGGGAGTCACTATGTTGAAGGCTCACTGACTTCATGGTGCCTCTGTTGGTGAGCTGGTCACTCACCTGCCCAAGGTCTGATATGTGGTCAGACAACCCTTTATGAAGTAGCTCTCATGTGGTGGTGGTCCCTCTTCTTCCTGGGGACATTCCAAACACATGGGTCCTTCTGGTTGGCTCTCTGTTATTGCTGGTGAACATGGAGGTGACTTTGGGGCCTCTTGGAGAACTCTTGAAGTAGAATAGACATTCTTTGAGGAGACTGCTCACTCAGACAATTGATGTCTCACTGTCCTCCTTGCTGATAGGGAGTGTATGAAAGGCAAGGGTGTGGTTCGCATTCAGGGACTACATTTGGGAATGCAGCAATGAAGGTGACAAGGGTTAAAGGGAAGACATGTTGGATAATGTAACAGACATGTTTAGAAGACACATTCTGTGTTTACCCAATGAAATTCTAGAGAGTATATTTAACGTGACCTTTTACTTTAACACAGTCTTTTCATGTTTTCCTGCATATTCTGGGTAAGACTTTCCTTTTGGGACATCCTTAACAAAGCAGGGTAACCAACAGAGAAAAGGCAATTGCAAAGGACCATGCTTGGGTGAATGAACAGTGAATGGTGGGACCTCAGGGGCAGGGAGGCCTGTGAGTAGCTTTATGTAAATGCCAGAGCTGCCCAGACAGAAGCATCTCGATGGCTGCAGCATAAACAGTGGTATGGAGGCGATGTGGCTTTGTGAGTAATCGTGCCACTGGTTTTTTCTGGAGTATGGTATATGAAATTTGCAGGGATCATGCAAATAGGAAGAGATGGTTTCTATACACAAAACGAAAGAAATGGTACCTGAACACTGAAGAATTTCCATGTGCACAGACTGGGTAATAAATATGTAACTTCTGGTTTGCTCCTTAGTCTACTAAGTTTCCTTGACAAATCGCCAGACCTCAAATGATTCCATGAATTTTATAATGTATTGTAAAAAATGAAATTGTTCATATCGTCAGGCAATGAACAAAAAATATATTTACACAGAGTTCAAGCACCTGCAGACACACTTGGACTCTACCAATAGTTTTGGCAGCTTGCCTCTTCTTATGATAAATTAATACTTCTCAAAAAGCTGCCAATAACAGTTGCTATTTCTGCAAACAACTTGTACCACTATATTTACATAGATTTTTTTTTGCTTTTATTTAATTGAATTTATTTATTTATTTTTAATAAGGATATAATGTATTTTTATCCCCAGAGGTACAGGTCTGTGAATCGCCAGGTTCACACATTTCACAGCACTCATAGCACATACCCTCCCCAATGTCCATATCCCTACCACCCTCTCCTGTCCCCCCTCCCCCCAGCAACCCTCAGTCTGTTTTTTGAGATTGAGTATTTTATGGTTTGTCTCCCTTCCAATCCCACCTTCTTTCATTTTTTCTTTTCATTTCCATTTTCTTTTCCCAACCCCCCCACATTGCATCTCCACTTCCTCATATCAAGGAGATCATATGAGAGTTGTCTTTCTCCAGTTGACTTATTTCATTAAGCATGATACCCTCTAGTTCCATCCACATCATCGCAAATGACAAGATTTCATTTCTTTTGATGGCTGCATAGTATTCCCTTGCATATATATTCCACATCTTCTTTATCCATTCATCTGTTGGTGGACATCTAGGTTCTTTCCATAGTTTGCCTATTGTAGACATTGCTGCTATAAACATTCGGGTGCATGTGCCCCTTTGGGTCACTACGTTTGTATCTTTAGGGTAAATATCCAGTGGTGCAAGTGCTGGGTCATAGGGTAGTTCTATTTTCAACATTTTGAGAAACCTCCATGCTGTTTTCCAGAGTGGTTGCACCAGCTTGCATTCCCACCAACCCTCTAGTAGGAGGGTTCCCCTTTCTGTATATTCGCCAGCATCTGTCCTTTCCTGACTTGTTAATTTTAGCCATTTTGACTGGTGTGAGGTGATATCTCATTGTGGTTTTGATTTGTATTTCCTTGATGCCAAGTGATGTGGAGCACTTTTTCATGTGTCTACTGGCCATCTGGATGTCTTCTTTGCAGAAATGTCTTTTCATGTCTTCTGCCCATTTCTTGATTGGATTATTTGTTCTTTGGGTGTTGAGATTCCTAAGTTCTTTATAGATTTTGGACACTAGTCCTTTATCTGATATGTCATTTGCAAATATCTTCTCCCATTCTGTCAGTTGTCTTTTGGTTTAGTTAACTGTTTCCTTTGCTGTGCAAAAGATTTTGATCTTGATGAAATCCCAGTAGTTCATTTTTGCCCTTGCTTTCCTTGCCTTTGATGATGTTCCTAGGAAGATGTTGCTGTGGTTGAGGTCAAAGAGGTTGCTGCCTGTGTTCTCCTCAAGGATTTTGATGGAGTCCTTTCTCACATTGAGGTCCTTCATCCATTTTGAGTCTATTTTTGTGTGTGGTATAAGGAAATAGTCCAATTTTATTTTTCTGCATGTGGCTGTCCAATTTTCCCAGCACCATTTGTTGAAGAGGCTGTCTTTTTTCCATTGGACATTCCTTCCTGCTTTATCGATTAGTTGACCATATAGTTGAGGATTTATTTCCGGGCTCTCTATTCTGTTCCATTGATCTATGTGTCTGTTTTTGTGCCAGTACCATGCTGTCTTGATGATGACAGCTTTGTAATAGAGCTTGCAGTCTGGAATTGTGATGCCACCAACTATGGCTTTCTTTTTCAATATTCCTTTGGCTATTTGAGGTCTTTTCTGCTTCCATATAAATTTTAGGATTGTTTGTTCTACTTATTTGAAAAAAAATGGATGGCATTTTGATAGGGATTGCATTAAATGTGTAGATTTCTTTTGGTAGTATAGACATTTTCACAATATTTGTTCTTCCAATCCAGGAGCATGGAATATTTTTCCATTTCTTTGTGTCTTCCTCAGTTTCTTTCATGAGTACTTTATAGTTTTCTGAGTATAGATTCTTTCCCTCTTTGGTTAGGTTTATTCCTAGGTATCTTAGGGTTTTGGGTGCAATTGTAAATGGGACTGACTCCTTAATTTCTCTTTCTTCTGTCTTGTTGTTAGTGTAAAGAAATGCAACTGATTTTTGTGCATTGACTTTATATCCTGACACTTTACTGAATCCCTGTACACGTTCTAGCAGTTTTGGAGTGGAGTCTTTTGGGTTTTCCACATATAGTATCATATCATCTGCAAAGACTGATAGTTTGACTTCTTTGTCGATTTGGATGCCTTTAATTTCTTTTTGTTGTCTGATTGCTGAGGCTAGGACCTCTAGTACTATGTTGAATAGCAGTGGTGATAATGGACATCCCTGCCGTGTTCCTGACCTTAGTGGAAAAGCTTTCAGTTTTTCTCCATTGAGAATGATATTTGTGGTGGGTGTTTTATAGATGGCTTTGATTATACTGAGGTATGTGCTCTCTAACCCTACACTTTGAAGAGTTTTGATCAGGAAGGGATGCTGCACTTTGTCAAATGCTTTTTCAGCATCTATTGAGAGTATCATATGGTTCTTATTCTTTCTTTTATTAGTGTACTGTATCACATTGATTGATTTGCGGATGTTGAACCAACCTTGCAGCCCTGGAATAAATCCCACTTCATCGTGGTGGATAATCCTTTTAATGTACTGTTGAATCCTATTGGCTAGTATTTTGATGAGAATTTTCACATCTGTGTTCATCAAGGATGTTGGTCTGTAGTTCTCTTTTTTGATGGGATCCTTGTCTGGTTTTGGGATCAAGGTGATGCTGGCCTCATAAAATGAGTTTGGAAGTTTTCCTTCCATTTCTATTTTTTGGAACAGTTTCAGGAGAATAGGAATTAGTTCTTCTTTAAATGTTTGGTAGAGTTCCCCTGGGAAGCCGTCTAGCCCTGGGCTTTTGTTTGTTTGGAGATTTTTGATGACTGTTTCAATCTCCTTACTGGTTATGGGTCTGTTCAGGTTTTCTATTTCTTCCTGGTTCAGTTGTGGTAGTTTATATGTCTCTAGAAATGTATCCATTTCTTCCAGATTGTCAAATTCGTTGGTGTACAGTTGCTCATATTATGTTCTTTTAATTGTTTGTATTTCTTTGGTGTTGGTTTTGATCTCTCCTCTTTCATTCATGATTTTATTTATTTGGGTCCTTTCTCTTTTCTTTTTGCTAAGTCTGGCCAGGGGTTTGTCAATCTTATTAATTCTTTCAAAGAACCAGCTCCTAATTTCATTGATTTGTTCTATTATTTTTGATTTCTGCTCTTATCTTTATGATTTCTCTTCTCCTGCTGGGTTTAGGCTTACTTTCTTGTTCTTTCTCCAGCTCCTTTAAGTGTAGGGTTAGGTTGTGTATTTGAGACCTTTCTTATTTCTTGAGAAAGTCTTGTACCGCTATATATTTTCCTCTCAGGACTGCCTTTGTTGTGTCCCAGAGATTTTGAACCATTGTGTTTTCATTATCATTTGTTTCCATGAATTTTTTCAATTCTTCTTTAATTTCCTGGTTGACCCATTCATTTTTTAGAAGGATGCTGTTTAGTCTCCATGTATTTGGGTTCTTTCCGAATTTCCTCTTGTGACTGAGTTCTAGCTACAGAGCATTGTGGTCTGAAAATATGCAGGGATTGATCCCCATCTTTTGAAACAGGTTGAGACCTGATTTATGTCCCAGGATGTGATCTATTCTGGAGAATGTTCCTTGTGCACTACAGAAGAATGTATATTCTGTTGTTTTAGGATGGAATGTTCTGAATATATCTGTGATGTCCATCTGGTTCACTGTGTCATTTAAGCCCTGTATTTCCTTGCTCATCTTTTGATTAGATGATCTGTGCATTTCAGTGAGGGGAGTGTTCAAGCCCCCTGCTATTATTGTATTATTGTTGATGTTTTTCTTTGATTTTGTTATTAATTGGTTTATATAGTTGGCTGCTCCCACGTTGGGGGCATAGATATTTAAAATTGTTAAATCTTCTTGTTGGACAGACCCTTTGAGTATGATATAGTGTCCTTCCTCATCTCTTATTATAGGCTTTGGCTTAAAATCTAATTGATCTGATATAAGGATTGCCACCCCAGCTTTCTTCTGATGTCCATTAGCATGGTAAATTGTTTTCCATCCCCTCACTTTAAATCTGGAGGTGTCTTCGGGTTTAAAATGAGTTTCTTGTAGGCAGCATATTAATGGGTTTTGTTTTTTATCCATTCTGATACCCTGTGTCTTTTGATTGGGGCATTTAGCCCATTAACATTCAGGGTAACTATTGAGAGATATGAATTTAGTGCCATTGTATTGCCTATAAGGTGGCTGTTACTGTATATTGTCTCTGTTTCTTTCTGATTACTTTTAGGGTCTCTCTTTGCTTAGAGGACCCCTTTCAATATTTCCTGTAGAGCTGGTTTGGTGTTTGCAAATTCTTTCAGTTTTTGTTTGTCCTGGAAGCTTTTTATCTCTCCTTCTATTTTCAATGATAGCATAGCTGGATATAGTATTGTTGGATGCATGTTTTTCTCATTTAGTGCTCTGAATATATCATGCCAGTTCTTTCTGGCCTGCCAGGTCTCTGTGGATAGGTCTGCTGCCAATCTAATGTTTTTACCCTTGTGTGTTACAGACTTCTTTTCCCGGGCTGCTTTCAGGATTTTCTCTTTTTTGCTAAGACTTGTAAATTTTACTATCAGGTGATGGGGTGTGGACCTATTTTTATTGATTTTGAGGGACGTTCTTAGCATCTCCTGGATTTTGATGTTTGTTCCCTTTGCATATTAGGGAAATTCTCTCCAGTATACCCTCTGTTCCCCTCTTTCTTTCTTCTCCTTCTTCTTCTGGAATCCCAATTATTCTAATGTTGTGTTTTCTTATGGTGTCACTTATCTCTCAAATTCTCTCCTAGTGTTCAGTATTTGTTTGTCTCTCTTTTTCTCTGCTTCTTTATTCTCTGTCATTTGGTCTTCTATGTCACTAATTCTTTCTTCTTCCTCATTTATCCTAGCAGTAAGAGCCTCCATTTTTTATTGCACCTCATTAATAGCTTTTATTTATTTCAACTTGTTTAGATTTTAGTTCTTTTATTTCTCCAGAAAAGGCTTTTA
Organism: Mustela erminea; assembly: GCF_009829155.1. Lineage (NCBI taxonomy): Eukaryota > Metazoa > Chordata > Mammalia > Carnivora > Mustelidae > Mustela > Mustela erminea. The sequence continues at coordinate 23,690,308 of NC_045627.1, read as the reverse complement.
TTTCTTTGGAGAGGTTTTCTCTAATATCTTCTATGCCATTTTTGAGTCCGGCTAGAACCTTGAGAATCGTCATTCTGAACTCTAGATCTGTCATATTAGCAATGTCTGTATTGATTAGGTCCCCAGCCTTTGGTACTGCCTCTTGTTCTTTTTTTTTTTTTTTTTGTGGTGAGTTTTTCTGCCTTGTCATTTTGTCCAGATAAAATTTGCTTTCTCCTCCTCTGGAATTCAGCTATTCTCCTTGGTGAGTGAAGTTGGTCTTGGCTGGGTTTCTTATTGATCTTCTGGGGAGGGGCCTGTTGTAGTGATTCTCAAGTGTCTTTGCTCCAGGTGGAATTGAACCGCCCTTACCAGGGGCTGGGCTAAGCAATCTGATCGGGTTTGCTTTCAGGAGCTTTTGTTCCCTGAGCACTTTCTATAGAGTTCTGGAGGACAGGAATGAAGACGGCGGCCTCCCAATCTGGCTTGGGTCAAGAGCCTGGGGTCCCGCTCCTCAGTGCGCCCTCAGAGAAAAGTGCCCAACTGCCCCCGTCTCCCTGGCCTCTGCCCGCGCTTGTAGGAAAGCGCTCAATTGGTCGCACTTGGAGAAAAGCGCCTGGTCACTTCCGTCTCCGTGGCCTCTGGCTATGCTCCGAACTTACTGAGCCTGTGACCAGTTCAAGGTAACCCCGAGCTGAGAGCTCACTCCTCGGCTTTGTCGCTATAGCCTGCTTCCCCGCTCTAATACCTGCAGGCTCTGCGACACTCAGACACCCCCGGTTCTTCTGTGACCCCTCGGGATGTGGGGTTATGCTGACCCCGCGTGGGCTTCCTCCCAGTTTAGCCTCTGGAGCGATGTCCCTCCATGGAGCAGACTTTTAAAAGTCCTGATTTTGTGCTCCGTTGCTCCGCCACTTCCCGGGAGCTGCCCCCCCCATGGTCTATCTTCCCATCACTTTCCACCGGATTCACTTCTCCACCGGTCCTACCTTTCAGAAAGTGGTCGATTTTCTGTTTCTAGGATTGTTGCTCTTCTCTTCAATCTCCTGTTGGATTTGATGGTGTTCGCAATGGTTTCACAAGCTATCTAGTTGATCTCCTGCTACCAGATGTCATCTCAGCCTGCTACTTCTCCGCCATCTTGACTCCTCCTACATAGAATGTTTTAATTGGCTCACTAAAATGCTTTTACATGTGTAATTTTATTTCATTTTTATAATTTGAAGCTGCTGTTACTGACAAAAAATAAGCATGGTTCTAAAAATTAACATAACGTAAATAAAATATTGTCGTTTGATCCAGGTAGAAAGAGTTGCTTATAAACATTGGAGCCCGAGGCAGCCCCAATTGTGCTAAAAAGTGATACAGTGTCCGATAATTGCAAATAACAGACAGACACTTAACTTTCCTCCTGGTTTTCTCATAGATTCAAAAGAGAACAAAAGAAGTAAATTTCTCACAATGGGACCTTATTAACAAATGTCTCCTATGTTGCAACTCTCACACTTTGGAATCACTGATACTATGTAATAGGTCTATCAGATTATAG